>NC_141878.1:170873125-171516251 GCF_056163025.1 Triticum urartu
CGTGTATGGAACTTCTTTTGATGATTTCTTAAGCAACCTTGAACAAGTTTTGCAGATATGTGAATAAACTAATCTTGTCTTGAATTGGGAGAAGTGCCACTTAATGGTTAACGAAGGTATTGTCTTGGGTCATAAAATTTCTGAAAGAGGTATTGAAGTTGATAAAGCTAAAGTTGATGCTATTGAAATGATGTTGTGTCCTAAGGACATTAAAGGTATAAGAAGTTTCCTTGGTCATGCCGGTTTTTATAGGAGGTTCATTAAAGACTTCTCAAAAATTCCTAGGCCTCTGACTAATCTCTTACAATAAGATGTTCCTTTTGTCTTTGATGATGATTGTGTAGAAGCATTTGAAATACTTAAGAAAGCCTTGATTTCTGCACCTATTGTTCAGCCACCTGATTGGAATTTACCCTTTGAAATTATGTGTGATGCTAGTGATTATGTTGTAGGTGTTATTCTAGGACAAAGAGTTGATAAGAAATTAAATGTTATCCAGTATGCTAGTAAAACTCTAGACAGTGCCCAGAGAAATTATGCTACTACTGAAAAAGAATTTTTAGCAGTTGTATTTGTTTGTGATAAGTTCAGACCTTATATTGTTGATTCTAAAGTAACTGTTCACACTAATCATGTTGCTATTAAATATCTTATGGAAAAGAAAGATGTTAAACCTAGACTTATTAGATGGGTTCTCTTGCTACAAGAATTTGATTTGCATATTATTGATAGGAAGGGAGCTAAGAACCCCATTGCAGATAACTTGTCTAGGTTAGAAAATGTTCTTGATGACCCACTCCCTATTGATGATAGTTTTACTGATGAACAATTAGTTGTCATAAATGCTTCTCGTACTGCTCCATGGTATGCTGATTATGCTAATTACATTGTTGCTAAATTTATACCACCTACTTTCAGATACCAGCAAAATAACAAGTTTTTGTATGATTTAAGACATTACTTCTGGGATGACCCACACCTTTATAAAGGAGTAGATGGTGTTATTAGGCATTGTGTACCTGAGCATGCACATAAGGTATTGCAATTCGGTTTTTATTGGCCTAGTCTTTTCAAAGGTGCCCATAAGTTTGTCTTGTCTTGTGACGAATGTCAAAGAATTGGTAATATTAGTAGATGTCAAGAAATGCCTATGAACTATTCACTTGTTATTGAACCATTTGCTGTTTGGGGCTTTGATAATATGGGATCGTTTCCTTCCTCTAATGGGTATACACATTTTTTAGTTGCTGTTGATTACGTTACTAAGTGGGTAGAAGCTATTCCAACTAGTAGTGTTGATCATAACACCTCTATTAATATGCTTATAGAAGTTATTTTTCTGAGGTTTGGAGTCCCTAGATACTTAATGACTGATGGTGGTTCACATTTTATTCATGGTGCTTTTTGTAAAATGCTTGCTAAGTATGATGTTAATCATAGAATTGCATCTCCATACCACCCACAGTCTAGTGGTCAAGTAGAACTGAGTAATAGAGAGATTAAATTAATTTTGCAAACGACTGTTAATAGATCTAGAAAGAATTGGTCTAAGAAACTTGATGATGCATTATGGGCCTATAGAACTGCATATAAAAATCCTATGGGTATGTCTCCGTATAAAATGGTTTATGGAAAAGCATGTCACTTACCTCTCGAACTAGAACATAAGGCATATTGGTCCATTAAAGAGCTCAATTATGATTTTAAACTTGCCGGTGAGAAGAGACTATTTGACATTAGCTCACTTGATGAGTGGAGAAACCAGGCCTATGAGAATGCCAAACTGTTTAAACAAAAAGTTAAAAGATGGCATGACAAAAGGATACAAAAGCATGAGTTTAATGTAGGTGATTATGTTCTGTTGTACAACTCTCGTTTAAGATTTTTTTGCAGGAAAACTCCTCTCTAAATGGGATGGTCCTTACATTATCGAGGAGGTATATCGTTCCGGTGGCATAAAATCAACAACTTCGAAGGCACAAATCCGAAGGTGGTTAACGGTCAAAGAATCAAACATTATATCTCAGGTAATCCCATAAATGTTGAAACCAATGTTATTGACACTGTAACCCAGGAGGAGTACATAGGGGACACTTTCCAGAACATTTCAGACTCTGAAAAGGAATAGGTATGTGATACGGTAAGTAAACCGATTCTGAAATAGTTCTAATAGCAATTTTTCTCCGTTTTGGAATATTTAAAAAATAGGAAAATAAGAAGTAGTCCGAAAGGGACACTAGGCATCCACGAGGGTGGAGGGTGCTCCCCCTGCCTTGTGGAAACCTCGTGTGCCCTCCGAACTCTGTTTTCTTGCACGATACTTATTTTGGTCGATACAAATTCATTATATAATCTCCCGAAGGTTCTGACCACCGTACCATGACAAAATCCCCTATTTTCGTTTTGACTTGTTTTCTGCCAGAGTTTCCAAGGCCAAGCATTATGTCATCCTCCTCCTCCAACAAAGCAGACGGCGATGCCTGGTTGATGCAGATGGAACTTAGAATAGAGGATGTCGAGGGAGCCATGATGGAGGAGGATGATGGAGATTCACTTGAGGAACAACCTCCGGCTTCGGAGAGGGGTACTTCGGCGGGCATCTCCACTATTTTGAATCCCTACAAGCAATAGAAGCTACAAACAATCATGAAGGACAAGAGGTTCGAGAAGGGCTTCCCCCTAGGAGGCCCTTACACAGGTTACATCTGAACAACTTTCATAATTTGGTTCATAATTATGGAGTGGAGAACACCCCTCATACACATATACCCTCCAATTGGGACATATCCGGTCCAAGTGAAAGCAATGCAGGGAAGAGTTCTTAGGGGGCTGAAAATAAGCATCTTATGGAGGAAATTCAGAAGAATGCAAATATGCTCCAACGTGTGCTCCAAGAACTGCAAGTTCTGAAGGGTGCATTATTGAAGCTGACTACTTCATCAACAGCCCCATCATCACCACCTCGAAAGAAAGAGACATAAATACATGGGTATGGGCACTCCCCTTGGCAACTGCCAAGCTTGGCGGAGGTGCCCCGGTATCGTATCACCATCACACTTCTATCTTTACCATTTTTCTTAGTTCGATCATTTTGGTTATATCTTGATCTAGTAGAATAAACTTTAGTGTGATCTAGCTTTGAGTTTTTGTGTTGATCCTTATCTATGTAGTCGAGTGCGTGAGCTATATATAATAAAGATTAGTCTTGAGTCGAGGGCTTGGTTATCTTGCTATGATATTGAGAGAATAAAAGAAAAAAGATAGAATAAAAAGAAATAAAGAGATCATATTGATCTTATGGAGAGTAATGACTTCACATATAAAGAGTATGATGAATAAAAGTTGTTGAGAGCTGACAAACATAGTTTTGGTCATCATTGCAATTAATAGGAAGTAATAAAGAAAGAGAGGTTTTCATATATAAATATACTATCTTGGACATCTTTTATGATTGTGAGCACTCATTAAAATATGACATGCTAAAAAGTTGAGGTTGGACGAGGAAGACAATGTAATGGATTATGTTTTCTTATATCTGAAATAAATTATATTGTCATGGATCATCGAACATGTTGAGCTTGCCTTTCCCCCTCATGCTAGCTAAATTCTTTGCACCAAGTAGAAATACTACTTGTGCTTCCAAATATCCTTAAGCCAGTTTTGCCATGAGAGTCCACCATATCTACCTATGGATTGAATAAGATCCTTCAAGTAGATTGTCATTGTTGCAAGCAATAAAAATGTTCTCTAAATATGTATGATCTATTAGTGTGGAGAAAATAAGCTTTATACGAGCTTGTGATATGGAAGAAATAAAAGCGACGAATTGCATAATAAAGGTCCCTATCACAAGTGGCAATATAAAGTGACGTTCTTTTGCATTAAGATTTTGTGCATCCAACCATAAAAGCACATGACAACCTATGCTTCCCTCTGCGAAGGGCCTATCTTTTATTTTTGTCTTATACCTTATACAAGAGTCGTGGTGATCTTCACCTTTCCTTTTTACACTTTATCCTTTGGCAAGCACTATGTGTTGGAAAGATCCTGATATATATGTATATATATATAAAGGAATTGCAATATATATACTAGTTGGATGTGGGTTTTCATAAAGCATTATTGTTGACGTTACCCTTGAGGTAAAAGGTTGGGAGGCAAAACTATAAGCCCCTATCATTCTCTACGTCCGATTAAAACTTCATACCCATAAGTATTACGTGAGTGTTAGCAATTGTGAAAGACTAAATGATAGTTGAGTATGTGGACTTGCTGAAAAGCTCTTATATTGACCCTTTTCGATGTTATGATAAATTGCAATTCCTTTAATGACTGAGATTATAGTTTGCTAGGTCTCAATTAAGTTTCTGATTCATACTCTACATTGTGAATAGATTGTTACTTTAGCATAAGAAATCATATGACTATGTATATATGCTATTCTAAAAAGGATCATTGATTCCCTCATGTACGTATTTTATTTTATCGACACATCTATCTCTAAACATGTGGACATATTTTTCGATATCGGCTTTCGCTTGAGGACAAGCGAGGTCTAAGCTTGGGGGAGTTGCTATGTCCATTTTGCATCATGCTTTTATATCGACATTTATTGCATTATGGGTTGTTATTACACATTATGTCACAATACTTATGCCTTTTCTCTCCTATTTTACAAGGTTCACATGAAGAGGGAGAATGCTAGCAGCTGGAATTCTCGGCTAGAAAAGGAGCAAATATTAGAGACCTATTCTGCACAAATCGAAAAGTCCTGAAACTCCACGGAAGTCAGTTTTGGAATATATTAAAAATATTGGGTGAAGAAAGCACCAGAGGGGGCCACCCACCGTCCATGAGGGTGGAGGGTGCGCCCTACCCCCTGGGCGCGCCCCCTACCTCGTGGGCCACCTGGAAGCCCCTTGATTCCCATCTTCTGGTATAAGGTGTCTTTTGCCCTGGAAAAATTCATATGGATGCTTTCGGGACAAAGCACCGCCATCTTAAGGCAGAACCT
This sequence comes from Triticum urartu, assembly GCF_056163025.1. Lineage (NCBI taxonomy): Eukaryota > Viridiplantae > Streptophyta > Magnoliopsida > Poales > Poaceae > Triticum > Triticum urartu. The sequence goes on from NC_141878.1 coordinate 170,878,140, forward strand.
TGGCGGAACCAATCTAGGGCTCCGGCCGAGCTGTTCTACCGGGGAAACATCCCTCCGGGAGGGGGAAATCGTCACCATCGTCATCACCATCAATCCTATCATCGGGAGGAGATGAATCTCCAACAACATCTTCACCAGCACCATCTCCTCTCAAACCCTAGTTCATCTCTTGTATCCGATCTTTGTCCCAAAACCTCAGATGGTACCTGTGGGTTGCTAGTAGTGTTGATTACTCCTTGTAGTAGATGCTAGTTGGTTTATTCGGTGGAAGATTATGTGTTCAAATCGTTTATGCACATTAATACCCCTCTGATTGTGAACATGAATATGATTTGTGAGTAGTTACATTTGTTCCTGAGGACATGGGAGAAGTCTTGTTATAAGTAATCATGTGAATTTGGTATTTGTTCGATATTTTGATGAGATGTATGTTGTCTTTCCTCTAGTGGTGTTATGTGAACGTCGACTACATGACACTTCACCATTGTTTGGGCCTAGGGGGAGGCATTGGGAACTAATAAGTAGATGATGGATTGCTAGAGCGACAGAAGCTTAAACCCTATTTTATGCGTTGCTTCATAAGGGGCTGATCTGGATCAATGTGTTTCATGCTATGGTTAGGTTCACCTTAATTCTTCCTTCGTAGTTGTGGATGCTTGCGAGGGGGGTTAATCATAAGTGGGATGCTTGTCCAAGGAAGGGTAGTACCCAATCACTGGTCCACCCACATATCAAATTATCAAAGTAACAAACGCAAATCATATGAGCATGATGAAAACTAGCTTGACGATAATTCCCATGTATCCTCGGGAGCGCTTTCCTTTATATAAGAGTTTGTCCAGGCTTTTCCTTTCCTACAAAAAGGATTGGGCCACCTTGGTGCAGCTTGTTTACTTTTGTTACTTGTTACCCGTTATGAATTACCTTATCACAAAACTATCAGTTACCAATAATTTCAGTGCTTGCAGAGAATACCTTACTGAAAACTGCTTGTCATTTCCCTCTGGTCCTCGTTGTGTTTGACATTTTACTTATCGAAAGGACTACGATAGATCCCCTATAATTGTGGGTTATCACGAGGCAAAGTTTTACCGAACTCCGGGCCCTTGCAGTTGAGGAAACAGCCTACTCCTGGTACTGCATATTAGTGATATGGGTGTGTACAAAGTACACGTGAATACCAGGCATTGTGCGTGTGTGTATACTATCCACAAACTAGACCCCGGGTTTCTATAACATAGTTGGGGCCTATGGTTACAAATTATATATAGTCGGCTTATCATCAGTGGGGATAGATTCCTCCACGACTCTGGTAGCTTCGTCTTGTACGCCGAGTCCTCCACATGGGTCTTCGTATAATGCGTTTTGGTCCAACCTATGTGGCTCAGGATAGAACCAACCCATGAGTCCTCATGTTGACCCACCACAAATAGAAATGATGTGCCCGTCCCAACTAGAAATGATGTGCCCACCACACCACACATGCAATCGGCCACTAAGAAAATAAGCATATACAATAGTACAATGTTATACATGAAAGTTAATTGCATGGTGCATCCAAAAATATGTGTTCTGCATTGTGAATGTTTATATTTTCCTCCTAAAATATTAGTCATGGGAAAGAGAAACGAAGGGCATATCTCTCCTTGTCTCCATCGGACACCCCCTCTTTCTACACCACTTTCACATATGCACCCAAACTATCTGTCGGCCCTCTAAAAGTATGCATGCCCCTGACACATTCAATGTATTTAAAGAGAAAGCACTATACGGTCACTGGACTTTAGAATATGCTCATTACGGTCACCGTATACATTCTCATGGTGATCATGCAGTATCTAGCTCATGATACATCTCCGTATTTTGTTGATGACACTGACAGACAATGTATTTGATGCGTGCTCCGTATTTTGTTGATGACAGTTACGGTCATTGTATTTGAAGCGAAAGCATGACATGGTAACTGGACTTCAAAATAAGCTCATCATAGTCACCACATACATTTCGTGGTGCTAACCAACCTGTGGTTGGATGGTTAGGAGGACAGTGGTTTGCCGAGCCCACTAGGGTTAAAGTCCTGGTGCTCGCATTTATCCTGGGTTAATTTTAGTATTTTCCGACGATGTGCGTTCAGTGGGAGGAGATGTTCTCCTTGACTACGAGGCACCTATGGTGACTTCATAAAATCTCAAGGTCATATGCTGGCTCACTCTCTCGAAGGTGCTCATAGGGGTAGGGTATGTGTCGTGGAATTGTCATGGCAGATGTCCTAGCGGAAGGACTTAGTCGAAGGGCCATCGCAGCTATCTAGGTTAGCTTAAAGGGGTTAAATGGGACAAAGGGCACAGAGAGTTTATACTAGTTTGACCCCTTATGATGAAGGTAAAGTCCTACTCCAGTTTGGGATTGTATTGCTAGGGTTTCGATTACCAAGGAACGAATACACTTGACCTATTTCACGATTTCTTGTTTCTTGTCCTAAACCGCCACCGGATCATCCCTTTATATACACAGGTTGACGCCCGGTGGCTCACGGAGTCCCGGCCGGCTTATACACAACGTGTCCGGCTCGGTGACTAACTACGCCTGCCTTACAATACAAGTCATACTTACATGACGGTTCATCCACCTGGGCCGTAAGTCACCTCTGGGTCTTGGGCCATCATCAGGCTCGTATGATCCGCCATCTTCATCTACAAGCCGCCAGTGGTATAACCCGGCCCCTCCTGGGCAGTTCATACCCAGTAGTTATATCCCCAACATTAGGCCCCAGGTTGATGTGAACTTGTTAATATCAATCTTCAATACTTAGAAAAAATCCTTCCTCATTTTCTCTTGCGAGATCTTGTAAGCCGCCATGACGTCATCTCCTAGGATTGTGGTAACCCACTGTGACGTCACCTGTCATTAATATTACGCAAGGCCCAAATCTTAATATACCCTATCTTCTAATGAGCCTCCGAAAATCAAGGCGTCTATGCTGTCACATATCCATTTTTTAGCCTCCTCAATTCCCGCGCATGCCACTTATCTTTCCAGCCTTATAAATAGGGCCAGGGGTCCCTTTCCACTTTCCCCCTTGCCTTCTCGTCTCCATCTTCTTCCTCACGACGCCTCTGTGCCCGAGCTCCGCCGCCGCCGTCGACCTTCACCACTGCAACAACGCAAGCCATTGCATCAACCTGATTGGACCAAAGAACTCCGACGAGCCACCACAGTCCATCTGCAATTATAAGCACTTCTCTCCCTCCACTTCAGATCTGTATTAGGGTTCGGGCTTGTTCGTCGGTGTTCTTGTTATTCTTCGCCGTTCCCTTTAACTTTAGAGATTTCTAATCTGGATAGACTACAAACCTTGCGCGGAAGTGGTTGTAGCATTCATTTTTATCTTTAGAAGAACATCTCCCCGTGGATGATATCATTGAAACGTCCACGCTTTCCACTATCGCCATCTTAGGTTTAGAATTTTACTACTTTTTCAGAACCTTCGTCTCTTTAAACCGGCCGTTAAACCTTCAAGTGATAATATTAAGTGACAATAAAGAATCACATTCTTTAGAAATGAAACGACAGAGGCCCTGAATTATCAGGGATGACAGCTTTATTATATTCATCATAATATATACACTGAAATATGTACATCACAAGTGTCAATGGCTCAAGTGTAATAAGGCCGAAGATGAGCAATATTCCATGGCCGGTGGGTCTCCTTCTCCGACGTGCGTGAGTACTTATGGTCTCGAACATTGATAAGGTAGTATGACTCGTTGTTTAGATTCTTGCTAACCACAAAGGGCCCTTCCCAAGGTGGGGATAGCTTGTGCATATCAGTTTGATCCTGGATAAGTCGGAGCACCAAATCACATTCTTGAAAGGTCCTGGTTTTAACCCAGCGGCTCTGGTAACGACGCAGATCTTGCTGGTAAATCACCGAATGAGCCACCGCAAGGTCACGCTCCTCATCCAATAGGTCAAGTGCATCATGTCGTTCTTTTTCATTATCAGCTTCAACATAAACCCGGGGCGAGTCGTGACGGATGTCACTAGGGAGAACCGCCTCTGCCCCGTAAACCATGATGAAAGGCGTGTAACCCGTCGATCTGTTGGGGGTAGTATTGATAATCCATAACACTGAGGGTAACTCCTCCACCCAACAACCCGGTGTTCCCTGCAAAGGGACCATAAGCTGGGGCTTGATACCTCTCAAAATTTCTTGATTGGCTCTCTCAGCTTGACCATTGGATTGGGGATGAGCCACTGATGGTACATCAAGTCGAATATATTCTCGTTGACAAAATTCTTTCATAGCACCTTTGGACAGATTAGTGCCATTATCAGTTATAATGCTGTGGGGAAAACCAAAATGGAAAATCACCTTTTTGATGAATTGAACTGTTGTTGCCACATCACACTTACTAACCGGCTTTGCTTCAACCCACTTTGTAAATTTGTCAACCGCCACCAAAAGGTGGGTCTTTTATCTTTGGACCTTTTGAAAGGTCCAACCATATCAAGCCTCCACACTAAAAATGGCCAAGCAATTGGATTCATCCTCAATTCTTGAGCCGGCACATGAGCTCTTCATGAGAATTTCTGACAACCATCACATTTACTGACCAAATCCTCCGCATCAGCGTGAGCCATGAGCCAATAAAACCCATGACGGAAAGCCTTGGCTACAAGAGACTTAGAGCCGACATGATGACCACAATCTCCTTCATGAATCTCTCATAAGATCTCACAGCCTTACTTAGGAGAAACACAATGTTGAAACGCCCCTGTGACACTGCGATGATGCAACTCTCCATTGACAATAGACATTGACTTAGACCGCCGGGTTATCTTCCTGGCCAAAGTTTCATCTTCGGGTAACTTGCCCCGGGTCATATATGCCAATCAGGAATAGCATGAAGAGCCGCCACTAGTTGTGCCTCTGGGTCAGGAATAGCAAGATCTTCCTCTATAGGCAATTTCACTGAAGGATTATGCAGAATATCAAGGAAAATATTGGGTGGTACCGGCTTACACTGGGATCCTGACCGGCTTAAAGCATCAGCCCCCTCGTTTTTCCATTGATCAACATGCTCTACTTGATAACCCTTGAAGTGACCGGCAATAACATCAACCTCTCGGTGATAAGCCGCCATCAGTGGGTCCTTAGAATCCCAAGTGCCAGAAACTTGCTGAGCTACTAAATCTGAATCACCAAAACACCTCACCCGGCTTAAGTTCATCTCCTTAGCCATCCGAAGACTTTGGAGTAGGGCCTCATACTCAGTTGCATTGTTAGTACAAGGGAACATCAACCTTAAAAGATAACAAATTTTATCACCTCGTGGGGAAGTCAAGATAACTCCAGCCCCCGAGCCTTCCAACTGTCTGGATCCATCGAAGTGAATAGTGCAATATGTGCTATCCGGCTTCTCCTCAGGCATATGCAACTCTGTCCAATCATTGATGAAATCCAAAAGTGCTTGAGACTTGATGTCTATGCAAGGCATATACTTCAAACCATGGGGTCCAAGCTCAATGGTCCACTTGGCTACTCGACCTGTGGCTTCCCTGTTTTGAATAATATCCCCAAAAGGGGCAGAACTAACCACAGTGATGGGATGACCCAGAAAATATTGCTTGAGTTTTCGACTAGCCATGAACACCCCATATACAAGCTTCTGCCAATGCAGATACTTCTGCTTGGACTCAATGAGCACCTCACTGATGTAGTAAACCGGCCGCTGAACCGGATATTCTTTGCCTGACAACTTCCTTTCTACCACAATCGCCACACTAACAGCTCAGCTATTAGCAGCAACATACAACAAGGGCTCTTTCTCAATGGGAGCAGCAAGAACCGGCGGCTCAGCTAACTGTTTCTTCAAGGCCTCAAATGCCTTATCAGCAGCATCACTCGAGACAGAGTGATCTTTCTTCTTCATCGTCTGGTATAGAGGGATAGCTGATAACCCACAAGTATAGGGGATCGCAACAGTTTTCAAGGGTAGAGTATTCAACCCAAATTTATAGATTCGACACAAGGGGGGCCAAAGAATATTCTCAAATATTAACAGTTGAGTTGTCAATTCAACCGCACCTGAAAGACTTAATATCTGCAGCAAAGTATTTAGTAGCAAAGTAGTATGGAGGTAATGATAATGGTGGCAAAAGTAACAGTAGCAGTATTGTAGCAAATGTAACAGTGGCGATGAAAAAGTAACTAAGCGAAGATCAATATGTGAAAAGCTCGTAGGAAATGGATCAATGATGGATAATTATGTTGGATGCGATTCCTCAGGCAACAGTTATAACATAGGGTGACACTGAACTAGCTCCAGTTCATCAACGTAATGTAGGCATGTATTGTGAATATAGTCATACGTGCTTATGGAAAAGAACTTGCATGACATCTTTTGTCCTACCCTCCCATGGCAGCGGGGTCCTATTGGAAAGTAAGGGATATTAAGGCCTCCTTTTAATAGAGTACCGGACCAAAGCATTGCCACTTAGTGAAGACATGAAGTCCTCAAACTATGGTCATCACCTGGAGTGGTCCCGATTATTGTCACTTGGGGGTTACCATATCATAACACATAGTAGGTGAATATTGACTTGCAAGATAGGATCAAGAACTCACATATATTCATGAAATCATAATAGGTTCAGATCTGAAATCATGGCACTCGGGCCCTAGTGACAAGCATTAAGCATAGCAAAGTCATAGCAACATCAATCTTAGAACATAATGGATACTAGGGATCAAACCCTAACAAAACTAACTCAATTACATGATAAATCTCATCCAACCCATCACCGTCCAGCAAGCCTACGATGGAATTACTCACGCATGATCGTGAGCATCATGAAATTGGTGATGGATGTAGGTTGATGATGACAATGGCGATGGATTCCCCTCTCCGAAGCCCCGAACGGACTCCAGATCAGCCCTCCCGATGAAGATTAGGGCTTGGCGGTGGCTCCGTATCGTAAAACGTGATGAATCCTTCTCTCCTGTTTTTTCTCCCCGGGCGTGAATATATAGAGTTGGATTTGACGTCAGTGGAGCCTTAGGGGGCCCACGAGGCAGGGGGGCGCCCCAGGGGGGCACGCCCTGCACCCTCGTGGACAGGGTGTGGGCCCCATTACGCTAATTCTTTCACCAGTATTTTTTATATATTCCAAAATGTGTCTCCATGAATTTTCAGGTCATTCCGAGAACTTTTATTTCTGCTCAAAAATAACACCATGACAATTCTGCTGAAAACAGCGTCAGTCCGGGTTAGTTCCATTCAAATCATGCAAGTTAGAGTCCAAAACAAGGGCAAAAGTGTTTGGAAAAGTAGATACATTGGAGACGTATCAACTCCCCCAACCTTAACTCTTTGCTTGTCCTCAAGCGATTAAGTTGACAAACTAAAAGTGATAAAGAAAAATTTTACAAACTCTGTTTGCTCTTGTTGTTGCAAATATGTAAAGCTAGCATTCAAGTTTTCAGCAAACATTATGAACTAACCATATTCACAATAACATTTAGGTCTCATGTTTACTCATATTAATTGCATAATCAACTAGCGAGCAATAGTAATAAATCTCGGATGACAACACTTTCTCAAAACAATCATAATATGATATAACAAGATGATATCTCGCTAGCCCTTTCTGAGACCGCAAAATATAAATGCAGAGCACCCCTGAAGATCAAGGACTGACTAGACATTGTAATTCATTGTAAAAGTGATCCAGTCATACTCAATGTAAATTGATAGAAATGCATGCAAATGACAGCGGTGCTCTCTAAGTGGTGCTTTTTAATAAGAGGATGATGACTCAACATAAAAGTAAATAGATAGGCCCTTCACAGAGGGAAGCATGAATTTGCAGAGGTGCCAGAGCTCAAGTTTAGAAATAGACATCAATAATATTTTAAGTGGTATACTTTCATTGTCAACATAACAAACAAGAGATCTTGATATCTTCTAGGCTACACACATTATAGGCAGTTTCCAAACAGAATGGTAAAGTTTATACTCCCCCACCACCAACAAACATCAATCAATGGCTTGTCCTAAATAACGGGTGCCTCCAACTAACAACAATCCTGGGGGAGTTTTGTTTGTAATTATTTTGATTCGAGCATGGGACTGGGCATCCCGGTTACCAGCCATTTTCTCGTGAATGATGAGCGGAGTCCACTCATCTTAAGAATAACCCACCAAGCATGGAAGATATAGACAACCCTAGTTGATACATGAGCTATTCGAGCATACAAAGCAGAATTTCATTTGAAGATTTAGAGTTTGGCACATACAAATTTACTTGGAGCAGTAGTTAGATACCGCTTATAGGAAGGTATGGTAGACTCATGTGGAACAAATTTGGGGTTTATGGAAGTGGATGCACAAGCAGTATTCCCGCTTAGTACAAGTGAAGGCTAGAAAGAGACTGGGAAGAGACCAATTAGAGAGCGACAATAGTCATGAACATGCATTAACATTAATCAACAATGAGTGCAAGCATGAGTAGGATATAAATCACCAGGAACATAAATATTGTGGAGGCTATGCTGATTTTGCTTCAACTACATGTGTGAACATGTGCCAAGTCAAGCCACTCAAATCGTTCAAAGGAGGATACGACCCTATCACACCACATCACAACCATTTTAATAGCATGTTGGCATGCAAGGTAAACCATTATAAACTCCTAGCTAATTAAGCATGGCATGGGAAACTATAATCTCTAATTGTCATTGCAAACATGATTCATTCATAACAGGCTGAATCAGGAACGATGAACTAATCATATTTACAAAAACCATATAGGTCGAGTTCATACTAGCTTCTCTCATTCTAACATCCCAAATTTTCAATTTGGAATGTTATACATAGTCATCCATGCCTATCATATTTTATTTGTTTTCCGTCTCGCGATCCTCGAAATCTTGAGCAACTCAAGGACCCTCGGAGAGAGTTGGGGATTCTTCCCGGTTTTCAAATTTCATTTTATCAAATTTTGAAACGAGGATTTTGGTTTTAATTATTTTTCTCTCCGAAAATATTTCATTCAAAATATATGAGAGGAGATAATATGACTTTTTTAAGATAATTGAAATATTGGAGGAAAAATATTAAAATCAAATATTTGTTTTATTTGGATTTTATTGCAATTTTGTTTGCATTAGAAAAATTGCACGTTTTCAAAATTGCATTTTAGTGCCAAGAAAATGTTCATCTCGTTCTAAATATTTTATTTATACGGTGAAAATTTGTTTTGGCATTTTTAGATTTTTATTTATTTTTCTAGGATTTTATTTCGGTCGGCGAAATTATTTTAAAAAAAGAGGTTCCCGCGCCCGACTGGGCCTAAGGCCCAGCCAAGCCAGGCCGGCCCGCAGCCGCCGCCGCCTCCCCTCCCGCGCGCCGCCACGCTGCCGCTCGGACTAGGAGTCCGAGCCGGACTCCGCACCGCCGCCGCTTGCCCCCTCCTCCAAGCAAGCCCTCCTCCATATAAGCCGCCACCCGGCCGCCCAAACCGCCACCCCCACCGCCACCCGAGCCGCGCCGCCAGTGCCAGCCACCGCCCGCGCCGCCTAGCCGCCGCCGCCTAGCCGCCCACGAGCCACCGCCCTGCCACCCGCACCTCGCCCCGCCGGAGCCCCTCGCCGGAGGTAGCCGCCGGATCCATCGCCGTTTTTTTAAACCGTTTGGTTTTTTTTAGAAAACCCTAGATTTGTTTTTTTTTCAGATCGCCGGTTTTTCTAGTTAGCGGACGTTCGTCCGTACGTTTGTTTTAACGAACGATTTTTGCCCGTTAGTTACAGTTAACGAACGCTCGTTCGTTAGTATGTTCTTCAGTTTTGTTTTATCAGATTTATTCCGCGAGTTTTTCTCAATCGCGATTTCTGATCCGATCTTAGTTTCTGTTTATCATTTCGCTCGTTAGTCGGAATCAGGTGATTCAAGCGCCTAGAATTTCGTCTCGAAAACCTCTTTCCGTTTAACCAACTTAAATAAGTTTTGTCTACTGTAAAATTTTAACCTAGGTTCAGATTAGTAAACGAAGCTTCTTTGTTTCGCCGTTTGAGTTTCGTTGCTCCGTTTGATTTGATTCTTTTTGCGAACTGGAGTTCTTAAGTTGAACCTTCTGGTCAACCTCTTTTATTTGAGTTTTTCTTGCGCATCTTTTCTTGTTGCTTATGTATGTTATTGTTTGTTGGTGATAGAACACCCAGAGTGCGAAGCGTGCTACTACGAGTCCCTAGGTTTCGCAGACCGTCAGGAAGGCAAGTAACACTTTGATCATATCCCTTTTATCACCGAGTTTTTATGCATTAGTCCCAATCCTCAAACATTGCATGATTAGGATGTCATTAACATGTGGGTTGGGAAGTAGTTGATGAGGTAGAACCTATTACCCTGTTACATTCAAACCCTTGGGAGTTACTTCTACGCGTTGCTTATATTGTTATGCTATGCTATGCTCGTAGACGCGGTTTGGGTTTGAGTGAAATCCATGACAGATGTGAGTTTGTTAATTAATGGTTGAACTTAAGGTGGGAACTTAAATTAACATCTCGGTGGATTGAGGCACCTGGAGTACCCAGTGTTGCTTGTATTTATTTGGAAATCCCGGAGTACCCATGTGATCTTCCTATGGACTGCCACCCAGGCTCAAAGGGAACTGAGATGATTCATGATAGAAACTTCCGTGTGCAGCCACAAGCTATTATGGGCTCTAGCATAGTTGAGTAAGTTACGTGAAGCTCTTGAAGAGGCAGATCAGCAGGTAGTGGGATGTAGGTTTGGTATGGTCTGTCCGGAGTAGAGAGTTAATGTTTCTGAAAAACTGTGTCTCGGTCATCCGTTTCTCAAACACCTTGTAGTGCGATAAATCCAATGGAGGCGATCGAGTCTTGTGGGGAAAAGTGTGCAAACCTCTGCAGAGTGTATAATCTAATCATGGTTAGCCATGTCCCCGGTTATGGAAAATTCTTGAGTATCTAGTATTTGGGTTATCACATGTATCTCATCATCCTTAATTAATATTGTTGGGACGTTAATCACTTTAATTGGGATTGAGTTGGAGGAACCTTCTCAATGATGTTTCAACTACCATGATAGTTAAATTAAAATCTATTCCTTTGTTGTAGGGAAAAATTGGCTTTTCGCAAAAACTATAACCATAGAGCTTTCCACCAGCCAAATATGCATGTAGTGATAGCATTATTCTGTTCTTGCTCTACTGTGTTACTTTGCCAGCATTTTCCATGTGCTGACCCATTTTCGGGCTGCAACGTATTATGTTGCAGACTTTTCAGACGAGGAGTAAGGTTCATTAGGTCATTCTCGTACAGCTCAGCTATGCCGTTCGAGTTGATGGACTCACTTTATCTTCCAAGCCTTCCGTTGTTATCGTATTAGATGGCCTTAAGCCATATTATTGTAATAAGTTCTCTTTTAAGACATTCGATGTAATAAGTGTGTGATTGCCACTCTGTTATAAATCCTTCGAGTACTGTGTGTGTCAGCATTACCGATCCAGGGATGACACTGAAGCACAGAGACTTGGCCATCTGAGGTCGGGTCGCTACAAGATGGTATCAGAGCACACGCTGAGTGTAGGACACGACCACTAAGATAAACCATAGGTCACACTTCTCTTCTCATTTCTGACTCCTCTTCAAATTCTACTCTTTAGGATGATGGAGATGAAGAACAAGTTTGCCCAACCGGATGAAGACACACCTTTTGGATGCCACTTGAAGGAAGTCACCAGGTACTTGAACATTGGAATACCAAGCTTCATCGGAACGTACAACGCCACTTGACCTGAAGAGGAGCGCTGGATGGTTCAAGTACAAGTTCTAGGAAGGGCGTTCTCGCCAACTTCTAAACCCATAGAGTTTTCTTTTGAAGCACCCACCTGGAGTCTAGGCAAGAGCATGGTAGCCCACATTACCATGGGACGCATTGGAGAGGTCTACAACAGACGAGCAATGGGAAGTAATCAGCACCAGGAAGGATAGATCCATTGCAGCTTTCATCCAGGAGTTAAACCAACACATTCGATGTCAGGAGAACCAGATGTGCGCGGACATGATGGACTTGAAAAAGGCAAAGACTAGAATCATCGAGCTGGAGGAAGAACTAAATTTTACACGTGATGGATATGAGGAGGAAATCAAGACACTACTGGAGAAGAATGACGACCTAGTCAAGAAGATCGGAGTATTCATGGGAGGACCGACACCAATAGAAGAAGAAGAACCCAAGGAGATACGCCCCGAGGACTTATCATCATCGACGACACCGATTCCGATCCTAGTGATAATGACTTTGAAGACGAAGCTGGAGCAGACATCATGGAGTCTTCCACTGATCAAAATTTCTAGATGACCACCATATATTAGTAGTATTTCCCCATGCAATTAGTAGTAGATGAGCACTTTGCGATAGTCCTAGACCATTTGTATGCCCTTGCTTGATTGATTAAGTGAAATGTTTGTGTTTGTCTCATGTGCATATGGGTAGTGTTTTCTCATTAGACCCCTTTTCTATTCCGATCTCTTCCATCTAAACCCATCAGATGCCTCCGAGACGTGACCCTGGTTTTGCTTTCCCACCGGAGCTCACCTAGTTGATCCAGCAGCATAATACTTTGATGCAATTGCTAGTTCAGAACCAGGGCAACAACAACAACAACAACAACAACAATAACAACAACAACAACAACAATAACAACAACAACCCGCCGCCAGTGGACAAACTAGCCCGTTTTCTAAGGTTACAACCGCCGGTGTTTTCCAGTAGCACCGAGCCAATAGTTCCTGATGATTGGCTACACCGTATTGGAAGGGAGTTAATCACTACAGGTTGCACAGATGCTGAGAGGGTGCGCTTTGCCGCACATCAATTGGATGGACCCGCAGCCTCATGGTGGGAGAATTACACAACCACTTTCCCCATAGCCAACGTCACTTGGGACCAGTTTCAGCAAGCTTTCCGCATGGCCCATGTATCAACTGGAGCTATGCAGATAAAGAAGCGGGAGTTCCGCAACCTACGCCAGGGGAACCATACTGTGGCTCAGTACGTGGATGATTTTAGCAAGTTATCACGCTATGCCCCTGATGATGTGGCCATAGATGCCGCGAAGCAGGAGAAGTTTATGGAAGGGTTGAATGATGAGATGAGCATGCAGTTGATGGTAGCAACCTTCAACAACTACCAAGAGTTGGTAGATAAGGCTCTTATGATTGAAGGGAAGCAGCAGCAGATTGAGAGCCGCAAGAGAAAGTATGGACAAGGGAAGTATAACTCAGGAGCTCAGCAGAGGCCTCGCCTAACCCCGAATTCGGGAGGACTTGTTCATAACCATGGAGGTCACAACCACACTGGAGGAGGATTGCATAACCACAATGGTTCTAAGAATGGGAATGGGAACGGAGCCAACAATAATCAAAACCGCCCCAATCTAGCCACACCCACCAAAATAGACCTAAGTCATGTTACTTGCTTCAAGTGTGGGAAGACTGGACACTACGCCATGGAGTGCCCTGAAGGAAGGAATGGAAACGGAAATGGGAGCGCTGGGAGGAAACCCAATCCATTCAACAAAGGACAAGTGAACCACGTTAACGTGGAGGAGGTTGAAGAGCAGGCAGACGCGGTAATAGGTAAGTTTTTGGTCAAGTCATTTACCGCTCTTGTTCTTTTCGATACTAGAGTATCGCATTCATACATATCAAGGGGATTTGTGGATAAGTTTAAACTACCAACCCAAACCCTTAGGACCCCTCTGTTACTAAGCTCACCCGGAGCAGAATACATGGCTAGCCGATGGTGCGACCAGGTACCCTTAACTATTGGCACACATGTTTTTCTGTCTGACCTAATTATCTTGGAGTCACAAGGATTGGATGTGATATTAGGTATGGACTGGATGTCAAAGTTTGGAGGGAGTATTGACCGTGCTAGTAAGTTGATTTATCTTACCACCCCGAAGGGAAAAATGATTAAGTATGTGTCTAGGCATGTGCCTAGGAGGAGCCAAGTGAATGCCCTTACGGGAGTTGTTTAGGAGGAAGTGCCTGTATTGAAGGATTATCCGGATGTTTTTCCCGAGGAGTTACCAGGCATGCCACCGGATAGAGACATTGAGTTTTTGATAGAGCTATTGCCAGGAATAGGACCAATATCCAAGAGACCCTATCGGATGCCCGCAAATGATCTGGAGGAAACTAAGAAACGGATCAAGGAGTTATTGGAAAAAGGATAAATTCGAAGAAGTTCATCACCTTGGGGAGCCCTGTGCTTTTGGTTGAGAAGAAGGACAAATCCATAAGGATGGTTGTTGATTATCAAGCCTTGAATGAGTTGACGATTAAGAACAAGTACCCACTGCCGATGATCAACGATCTGTTTGATCAGTTGCAAGGAGCTAAGGTGTTTTCGAAGATCAATCTACGATCAGGATACCATTAGTTGAAGATACGTGAGAAGGATATACCAAAGACAACGTTCACGATGCGGTATGGATTATACGAGTACACGGTCATGTCATTTGGACTGACTAACCCCCATGCTTATTTCATGAGCATGATGAACAAGGTGTTCATGGAGTATTTGGACAAGTTTGTTGTGGTGTTTATTGATGATATTATGGTATACTCGAAGAACGAGGAGGAACACAAGGAGCATTTGCGCTTAGTTCTCGAGAAACTGAGGGAACACCAGTTGTATGCTAAGTTTAGCAAATGCGAGTTTTGGTTGAAGGAAGTCGGGTTCCTTGGACATGTTATATCGGGAGAAGGTATAACAGTAGACCCCAGTAAAATTTAGTCAGTCTGAATGGTTGGCACCCACCTCAGTTAGCGAGATCCGAAGTTTCCTTGGACTCGCAGGTTACTATCGGAGATTCATTGTGAACTTTTCCAAGATTGCGAAGCCAATGACTGAACTGTTAAAGAAGGATACTAAGTTTAAATGGACAGAAGATTGCGAGGCAAGTTTCCAGGAGTTGAAGGAATGGTTGACTACAGCACCAGTGCTAACACTGCCGGATATACATAAGGAATTCCAAGTGTATTGCGATGCCTCTCGCTTAGGACCTGGATGTGTACTTATGCAGGATGGAAGAGTTGTTTCGTATGCCTCACGACAACTAAAACATCATGAGTTAAACTATGCCACGCATGATTTGGAGTTAGCAGCCGTAGTGCATGCATTGAAGACCTGGAGGCATTACCTTATTGGAAATCGATGTGATGTATACACGGACCATAAGAGTTTGAAGTACATCTTCACCCAGAAGGAACTGAACCTTAGACAGAGGAGATGGTTGGAGCTTATAAAGGATTATGATATGAAGCTACACTATCACCCAGGAAAGGCCAAGGTTGTAGCAGACACCTTGAGCAGGAAGAGTTATGTTAATATCCTAGAAAGTAAGGGATTGCCGAAGGAATTAGAAAAGAATATCATGGAACTTCGATTGGAGATTGTTCCTAGAGGATTCGTTGCAACAATGGAAGTACAGTCGACATTGTTGGACAAGATTCGGGAAGCTCAGAAGGATGACAAGGAGATTGCCGAGATAAAGGAGAAGATGAGCAAAGGAAAGGCCAAAGGTTTTCGTGAAGATGAGCATGATACCCTATGGTTTGAGGACCGAGTTTATGTTCCCAATAACTAGGAGATCAGGAAGTTAATACTTCAAGAGGCTCATGACTCACCATACTCGATACACCCCGGAAACACCAAGATGTATCTAGATTTGAAGGAACATTTCTGGTGGACCGGTATGAAGAAGGATATTGCTGAGTATGTAGCCGCATGGGATGTATGTCAGCCAGTGAAGGCAGAACATCAAAAGCCAGCAGGACTGTTACAGCCTATGCCGATACTCGAATGGAAGTGGGATAAACTGGGCATGGATTTTATCACCGGATTGCCCAGGACCAAAGCAGGATATGATTCCATATGGGTAGTAGTTGATCGCTTGACCAAAGTGGCTCACTTCATCCCAGTGAAAACCACTTATACAGGTGCGAAGTTGGCCAAGATTTATATGTCCAGGATCCTATGTCTGCATGGAGTTCCGAGGACCATCGTATCAGATAGAGGAACACAGATTACTTCAAAGTTCTGGCATCAGTTACATTAGACTTTGGGAACAAGGTTAGAGTTCAATACAGCTTTTCACCCGTAGACAGATGGACAGACTGAGAGAGTGAACCAAATTCTGGAGGACATGTTGAGAGCCTGTGCGCTAGATTATGGATCTAGTTGGGATGAGAATTTACATTACGCAGAGTTCTCGTACAACAATAGCCACTAAGCCAGTTTGAAGATGGCACCATTTGAAGCCTTGTATGGACGCAGGTGCAGAACACCCTTGATGTGGGATGTGGTAGGAGACCGACAGTTGTTTGGACCAGACTTGATCAAAGAGTCCGAGGAGAAGGTTAAATTGATTCGTGATAGATTGAAGATTTCTCAGTCCAGGCAGAAGAGTTATGCGGACTCAAAACACAAAGAGGTAACCTATGAAATTGGAGACATAGTATATCTGTGAGTATATCCCTTGCGAGGAGTGAAATGTTTTGGAGTTCAGGGGAAATTAGCTCCGAGATTTGTAGGACCATATCGTGTTTTGGAACGGATGGGAAAAGTTGCCTACAAGTTGGAATTACCCGAGGGATTATCAGGAGTTCATGATGTCTTTCACGTTTCACAGTTGAAGAGGTGTCATGCTGAGATGGCCGATATACCGTTAAGAGATACAGTACCCTTGGAGGCAATTCAGTTGGACAGTGATTTTACTTACGAGGAGAAGTCAGTAAAGATTCTTGAGTTTGCCAGCAGAGTGACCCGCAGTAAGGTTATCAAGTTTTGCAAAGTTCAGTGGAGCCACCATACCGAGGACGAAGCCACCTGGGAACGAGAGGATGATCTTGGCAAAGACCACCCACACCTATTTTCTAGCCAACCCGAATCTCGAGGGTGAGATTCATGTTAAGGGGGGTAGGTTTGTAACATCCCAAATTTTCAATTTGGAATGTTATACATAGTCAGCCATGCATATCATATTTTATTTGTTTTCCGTCTCGCGATCCTCGAAATCCTAAGCACTCAAGGACCCTCGGAGAGAGTTGGGGATTCCTCCCGGTTTTCAAATTTGATTTTATCAAATTTTGAAACGAGGATTTTGGTTTTAATTATTTTTCTCTCCGAAAATATTTCATATCAAAATATATGAGAGGAGATAATATGACTTCTCTAAGATAATTGAAATATTGGAGGAAAAAAATTAAAATCAAATATTTGTTTTATTTGGATTTTATTGCAATTTTGTTTGCATTAGAAAAATTGCACGTTTTCAAAATTGCATTTTAGGGCCAAGAAAATGTTCATCTCGTTCTAAATATTTTATTTAGACAGTGAAAATATGTTTTGGCATTTTTAGATTTTTTTTTATTTTTCTAGGATTTTATTTCGGTCGGCGAAATTATTTAAAAAAAGAGGTTCCCGCGCCCTACTGGGCATAAGGCCTAGCCAAGCCAGGCCGGCCCACAGCCTCCGCCGCCTCCCCGCGTGCACGCCGCCCCGCCGCTGCTCGGACTAGAAGTCCGAGCCGGACTCCGCGCCACCGCTGCTTGCCCGCTCCTCCAAGCAAGCCCCCCTCCTTATAAGCTGCCACCCCGCCGCCCAAACCGCCACCCCCACCGCCACCCGAGCTGCGCCGCCAGCGCCAGCCACCGCCCGCGCCGCCTAGCCGTCACCGCCGCCAAGCCCCACCGCCCGCGAGCCGCCGCCCGCACCTCACCCCGCCGGAGCCCCTCGCCGGAGGTAGCCGCCGGATCCGCCGCCGGTTTTTTTTAAACTGTTCGGTTTTTTTAGAAAACCCTAGATTCATTTTTTTCGGATCGCCGGTTTTTCTCGTTAGCGGACGTTCGTCCGTACGTTTGTTTTAACGAACGGTTTCTGCCCGTTAGTTACAGCTAACGAACGCTCATTCGTTAGTCTGTTTGTCAATTTTCGTTTATCGGATTTATTCCGCGAGTTTTTCTCAATCGTGATTTCTGATCCGATCTTAGTTTCTGTTTATCTTTTCGCTCGTTAGTCGGAATCAGGCGATTCAAGCGCCTAGAGTTATGTCTCGAAACCCTCTTTCCGTTTAACCAACTTAAATAAGTTTTTTCTACTGCAAAATTTTGACCTAGGTTCAGATTAGTAAATGAAGCTTCTTTCTTTCGCCGTTTGAGTTTCGTTGCTCCATTTGATTTGATTCTTTTTGCGAACCGAGGTTCTTAAGTTGAACCTTCTGGTCAACCTCTTTTATTTGAGTTTTGCTTGCGCATCTTTGCTTGTTGCTTATGTACGTTATTGTTTGTTTGTGATAGAACACCCGGAGTGCGAAGCGTGCTACTATGAGTCCCTAGGTATCGCAGACTGTCAGCAAGGCAAGTAACACTTTGATCATATCCCTTTTATCACCGAGGTTTTATGCATTAGTTCCAATCCTCAAACATTGCATGATTAGGATGTCATTAACATGTGAGTTGGGAAGTAGTTGATGAGGTAGAACCTATTACCCTGTTACATTCAAACCCTCGGGAGTTACTTCTACGCCTTGCTTATATTGTTATGCTATGCTATGCTCGTAGATGTGGTTTGGGTTTGAGTGAAATCCATGACAGATGTTAGTTTGTTAATTAATGGTTCAACTTAAGGTGGCAATTTAAATTAACATCTGGGTGGATTGAGGCACCTGGAGTACCCAGTGTTGCCTGTATTTTTTTGGAAATCCCGGAGTACCCGTGTGATCTTCCTATGGACCGCCACCCAGGCTCAAAGGGAACTGAGATGATTCATGCTAGAAACTTCCGTTTGCAGCCACAAGCTATTATGGGCTCTAGCATAGTTGAGTAAGTTACGTGAAGCTCTTGAAGAGGCATATTAGCAGGTAGTGGGATATAGGTTTGGTATGGTCTGTCCGGAGTAGAGAGTTAATGTTTCTGAAAAACTGTGTCTCGATCATCCGTTTCTCAAACACCTTGTAGTGCGAGAAATCCAATGGAGGCGATCGAGTCTTGTGGGGAAAAGTGCGCAAACCTCTGCAGAGTGTATAATCTAATCATGGTTAGCCGTGTCCCCGGTTATGGACAATTCTTGAGTATCTAGTATTTGAGTTATCACATGTATCTCATCATCCTTAATTAATATTGTTGGGATGTTAATCACTTTAATTGGGATTGAGTTGGAGGAACCTTCTCAATGATGTTTCAACTACCATGATAGTTAAATTAAAATCTATTCCTTTGTTGTAGGGAAAAATTGGGATTGAGTTGGAGGAACCTTCTCAAATATGCATGTAGTGATAGCATTATTCTGTTCTTGCTCTACTGTGTTATTTTGCCAGCATATTCCATGTGCTGACCCCTTTTCGGGCTGCAACGTATTATGTTGCGGACTTTTCATACGAGGAGTAAGGTTCGTTAGGTCGTTGCCGTACAGCTCAGCTATGCCGTTGGAGTTGATGGACTCACTTTATCTTCCAAGCCTTCCGCTGTTATCGTATTAGATGGCCTTAAGCCATATTATTGTTATAAGTTCTCTTTTGAGACATTCGATGTAATAAGTGTGTGATTGCCACTCTGTTATAAATCCTTCAAGTACTGTGTGTGTCAGCATTACCGATCTAGGGATGACACTGAAGCACAGAGACTTGGCCATCTGAGGTCAGGTCGCTACACTCATTTCAATCAGTCCATCATATATCGTTATTATTGCCTTTCATTTGCACGACCGAACGGTGTGGATAATAATAATAGTGCACGTGCATTGGACTAAGCTGGAATCTGCAAGCATTTAATACAAGGGAGAAGACAAGGTAACATGGGCTCTTAGTTAAATCAACAATAATGCAAATGCGAGCCACTCAAATTTTTCATCATGGTCTTCTCCTCTCGACCCCCAAAGAACAAGAAAAGAAATAAAACTATTTACGCGGGAAAGCTCCCAACAAGCAAAAGAAGAACGAGAAATCTTTTTGGGGTTTCTTTTAATTGCTACTACAGGCATGGAAAGTAAACCAGCTAAAAGCTACAACTAATTTTTTTCTTAAGGTTTTTCAAACACACAAGAAGAATGCTGGAAAAGAAAATAAACTAGCATGGATAGTACAATGAAAAAGTATGAGCACCGAAAACTGGCGTGAGTGTGTGAACGTGAATGTAATGTTGGTGAGAAATACGTACTCCCCCAAGCTTAGGCTTTGGGCTTAAGATAGTCTATGCCCAGGATCGAAGGTACTCCCTCCGGTGTACTGAGGAGGATCCTCAGGGTGCCACTGGTTGGCGATCTCTTCCGGTTCCCACTGATAAACAGACTGGCGATAAGGGTCAAGTGGTGGCTCAGGCTCAGGCTCTAGGACTTGTGTCAGCCTCCAGTATGCATAAATGGCCTCTGGTAAGATGAGGTACGTGCCTGAAAGTATGTTAAACAAAGAGGGTGTAGGCAAGGTAATAATCTCACAGTGAGTTTTATCAAATACCAAATTATACTTAAGCCTCTTCTTCTTATCTTTAACAATAAAATCATGTGCTACCATACTCTTATAATCTAGAAAAATAGGAGGTAGAAACTTTTCCTGTATCTCATAATACCTAATAGGTATCCCAAAATGTTCAGCAAGGCGTGAAGCAAAAATGTCTCCAAATATGGGGCCCTTTGTACGGTTCAGATTTAATCGTTTAGCAACAATAGCGCCTAAGCTGAAAGTGGTATCACGAAACAAAGCATGGAGCAAAATGACAATATTAGGAGCACTAAGATTTCCACTATTCCTGCGACCAATTAAGCATCTACTAGCAAATATTGCAAAGTAACATAGAACAGGAAAATGTATACTGGTAATTCTTGCATCAGAAACTTTCCTAGTTTCTCCTACAAGAATTCTATCAATAAACCCATCCACATCACTACGGTGTGGTTCCTCGATGCTGCCCTCAAAGGGTATCTTGCAGACTCGACAAAAATCATGGAGTGACATCTCCTTAACCTCATCATATAAGTGAAACTCCACTGAAGGTGGTGATTTCTTAGCATGGAAATAAAAAAATTGTACGAAAATATTAGTGAGTAGGAGATATTGTTCGCGCTAGTCGTGGAGGGAGTCGGTGAGGCCTGCATTCTCAGCCAAGTAATAAAAGTCATCATGAATTCCAGCGGCTGTCAATAACTCATCACAAGGCCATTCGCACGGCCGAACCTCCACAGTTTGAGGAATATTGTATTTTGGCTTTCTATTCTCCTCATTCTGCTTATCCTTCGAGCTTCGGCTTGAAGAGCCTCTAAACAATCTCTTCAACATTTTCTCCCTCTGAAATTTTCTGAAATTTTTACTGACTCAAAATAAAAGTGAACCAAACTCAACAAGATTGATAGTAACTACTCCTACAAGTGCCTAGAGGCTATATCATGCATTAAAACTACTTTTGACCACATAAATTTGACATGCAAGCTCAAGAACAGGGTCACCTAAGCAGCAAAAAATTGCAATAAATAAAAGCACTAGAACAAAAACTAATTGGACCATTGGAGGAGTCACATACCAAAGAACAATCCCCCAAAGCAGTTTTGTGAATGGAGCTTTGAGCAAGGAGATCGAAAATGGCAGCAAGATGAGCTAGAACACGGGTTTGAGCTACGGGATGATTTTTTCTAGAGGAAGACGAAGTGTGTGGGTGCTGGAATAAGTGGAGGGGGTCCACATGGGGTCCATGAGGCATGAGGCACGCCCTGCACCCTCATGGCCAAGTTGTGGGGCCCCTGGTGTGTTCTCAGTGCCAATAATTCTAAAATATTCTACAAAAAATCATATATCATTTTTAGGACATTTGGAGAAGTCTTATTTTGGGGGTATTTTTATTGTAAGGATAATTCAGAAAATAGACAGAAAATACTATTTTTTCTTATTTAATCTAAATAACATAAAGTAAAAGGAGGGTATAGAGAGTTATGATTTCTAACTTCATCCATCTCATGCTCATCAAAAGGAATCCACTAACAAGGTTGATCAAGTCTTGTTAACAAACTCTTTCCGAATAACATGAAACCGGAGAATTTTCGAATAACACTAGGTTACCTCAATGGGGATATGCATGTCCCGAACAATAAGAATATCATATTTTTTCTTGATGGTAGGGAGAGGAAATTCAAAACCTCCAATAGTGTTCCAATAGAATTGATATTGTGGACTTGAGTTTGTTTCCTCGGAAAGTGAACCGTATGCTCATTACCATTAACATGAAAAGTGACATTGCCTTTGTTGCAATCAATAACAACCCCTGCGGTATTCAAAAAGGGTCTGCCAAGGATAATCTACATACTATCATCCTCGGGAATATCAAGAATAACAAAGTCCGTTAAAATAGTAATGTTTGCAACTACAACAGGCACATCCTCACAGATACCGATAGCTATAGCAGTTGATTTATCGGCAATTTGCAAAGATATTTCAGTAGGTGTCAACTTATTGAAATCAAGTCTACGATATAAAGAGAGAGGCATAACACTAACACCGGCTCCAAGATCACATAAAGCAGTTTTAACATAGTTTCTTTTAATGGAGCATGGTATAGTTGGTACTCTGGGATCTCCTAGTTTCTTAGGTATTCCACCTTCAAAAGTTTAATTGGCAAGCATGGTGGAAATTTCAACTTCCGGTATCTTTCTTTTATTTGTAACAATATCTTTCATATACTTAGCATAAGGATTCATTTTAAGCATATCAGTCAAACGCATACGTAAAAAGATAGGTCTAATCATTTCATCAAAGTGCTCAAAATCCTCATCATCCTTTTTCTTGGATGGCTTAGGAGGAAAAGGCACAGGTTTCTAAACCCATGGTTCTCTTTCTTTATCGTGCTTCCTACCAACGAAGTCCCTCTTATCATAATGTTGACTCTTTGATTGTGGGTTATCAAGATCAACAGCGGGTTCAATCTCTACATCATTGTTATTGCTAGGTTGAGCATCAACATGAACATCATCATTAACATTATTACTAGGTTCATGTTCATTACCAGATTATGTTTCAGCATCAGAAATATAAATTTCATTGGGATTCTCAGGTGTGTCAACAACAGGTTCACTAGAAGCATGCAAAGTCCTATCATTTTTCTTTTTCTTCTTCTTAGAAGAACTAGGTGCATCAACTTTAGTTCTCTGAGAATCTTGCTCAGCTCTCTTAGGGTGGACCTCAGGATACAGAGGTTCCTGAGTCATTTTACCACCTCTAGTCACAACTCTAACAGAATTTTCATTCTCCTTATTATTCAGTTCATTGAACAAATCATCTTGAGCTTTAAGCACTTGTTCTACTTGAGTGGTAACCATAGAAGCATGTTTACTAATAAGTTTAAGGTCACCTTTAACTCTAGGCATATAATCAATCAAGTCTTCAATCATATAAGCATTACGTTTTAATTGTCTACCAACATAAGCATTGACGTTTTCTTGTTTAACAATAAAATTATCAAATTCATCCAAGCATTGGCTAGTAGACTTATTACAAGGAATATCACCTTCATCAAATCTATAGAGAGAATTTACCTTTACTACCTGTGTCGGGTTATCAAGACCATGTATTTCTTCAATAGGTGGTAAATTCTTAATATCTTTAGCTTTAATACCCTTTTATTTCATAGATTTCCTTGCCTCTTGCATATCTTCAGGACTAAGAAATAGAATACCCCTTTTCTTCGGAGTTGGCTTAGGAGTTGGTTCAGGAAGTGTCCAATCATTATCATTACTCAACATATTATTCAATAGCAATTCAGCTTGCTCAATAGTTCTTTCCCTGAAAACACAACCAACACAACTATCCAGGTGGTCTTTGGAAGCATCGGTTAGTCCATTATAAAAGATATCAAGTATTTCATTTTTCTTGAGAGGATGATCAGGCAAAGCATTAAGAAATCGGAGAAGCCTCACCCAAGCTTGTGGGAGACTCTCTTCTTCAATTTGCACAAAATTATATATTTTCCTTAAGGCGGCATGTTTCTTATGAGCGGGGAAATATTTAGCAGAGAAGTAATAAATCATATCCTGGGGACTACGCACACAACTAGGAGCAAGAGAATTAAACCATGTTCTAGCATCACCCTTTAATGAGAACGGAAATAACTTCAGGATATAGTAGTAACGAATTTTTTTCTCATGAGTGAATAGGGTGGCTATATCATTCAATTTAGTAAGATGTGCCACAACAGTTTTAGATTCATATCCATAAAAAGGATCATATTCAACCAAAGTAATTAACTCAGGATCGATAGAGAAATCATAACCCTTATCAGAAATACAGATAGGTGAAGTAGCAAAAGCAGGGTCATATTTCATTCTAGCATTCAAAGACTTTTCTTTCAGATTAGCTAACAGTTGCTTAAGATCATATCTATCTTTGCAAGCTAAAAGATCTCTAGGCATTTCTTCATCCATAACATAACCCTCAGGCACATCAGGCAATTCATATCTAGGGGGAGAATCTTCATCATCACTTTCATCAATATTATCAGTTTCAATAATTTCATTTTCTCTAACCCTAGCAAGTTGTTCATCAAGAAATTCACCTAATGCACAGTATTATCAGGCAAAGAAGTACTTTCATCATAAGCATCATGCATTGCAGAAGTGGCATCATCAATAACATGCAGGTTTAGGTGTCGCAAGCTTACTCAAAACAGAAGGTGAATCAAGTGCAGAGCTATATGGCAATTCCTTACCTCCCCTCATAGTTGAGGAAAAAATCTTAGTTCTTTCATCTTTCAAGTTCCTCATAGTGATCAACACATATAAATCCCAAGTGACTCAAATAATAGATCTATGCTCTCCGGCAACGGCGCCAGAAAATAGTCTTGATAACCCGCAAGTATAGGGGATAACAACTGTTTTCGAGGGTAGAGTATTCAACCCAAATTTATTGATTCGACACAAGGGGAGCCAAAGAATATTCTCAAGTATTAACAGTTGAGTTGTTAATTCAATGGCACCTGAAAGACTTAATATCTGTAGCAAAGTATTTAGTATAAAAGTAGTATGGAGGTAACGGTAATGGTGGCAAAAGTAACAGTAGCAGTATTGTAGCAATTGTAACGGTGGTGACGGAAAAGTAACTAAGCAAAGATCAATACGTGAAAAGCTCGTAGGCAATGGATCAATGATGGATAATTATGTCAGATGCGATTCCTCATGCAACAGTTATAACATAGGGTGAGACAAAACTAGCTCCAGTTCATCAATGTAATGTAGGCATGTATTCCGAATATAGTCATACGTGCTTATGGAAAAGAACTTGCATGACATCTTTTGTCCTACCCTCCCGTGGCAGCGGGGTCCTATTGGAAACCAAGGGATATTAAGGCCTCCTTTTAATAGCATACTGGACCAATAACACTTAGTGAATACATGAACTCCTCAAACTACGGTCATCATTGGGAGTGCTCCCGGTTATTGTCACTTCTGGGTTACCGGATCATAACACATAGTAGGTGAATATTGACTTCCAAGATAGGATCAAGAACTCACATATATTCATGAAATCATAATAGGTTCAGATCTGGGATCATGGCACTCGGGCCCTAGTGACAAGCATTAAGCATGGCAAAGTCATAGCAACATCAATCTTAGAACATACTGGATACTAGGGATCAAACCCTAACAAAACTAACTTGAATACATGATAAATCTCATCCAACCCATCACCGTCCAGCAAGCCCACGATGGAATTACTCACGCACGATGGTGAGCATCATCAAATTGGTGATGGAGGTAGGTTGATGATGACAGTGGCGACGGATTCCCCTCTCCGAAGCCCCGAACAGACTCCAGATCAGCCCTCCCGATGAAGATTAGGGCTTGGCAGTGGCTCTGTATCGTAAAACGTGACGAATCCTTCTCTCCTTTTTTTCTCCCCGAACGTGAATATATAGAGTTGGAGTTGACGTCGGTGGAGCCTCAGGGGCCCACGAGGTAGGGGGTGCGCCCCGGGGGGGTGTCCTGCACCCTCGTGGATAGGGTGTGGGGCCCCTTAAGCTGATTCTTTTGCCAGTATTTTTATATATTCCAAAACGTGTCTCCGTGAATTTTCAGGTCATTCCGCGAACTTTTATTTCTGCACACAAATAACACCATGGCAATGCTACTGAAAACAGCGTCAGTCTAGGTTAGTTCCATTCAAATCATGCAAGTTAGAGTCCAAAACAAGGGAAAAGTGTTTGGAAAAGTAGATACGTTGGAGACGTATCAATAGCCTTCTCATCCAAACGGCTTATGAACCGGCTTAGGGCCGCAGTACGACCCGCCAGACGCTGAACATCATTGATACATACCGGTTTAGCCAGGGGAGTGATGGCCTTTATTATCTCCGGGTTAGCTTCAATGCCCCGTTCAAAAACAAGAAAACCTAATTGCTTGCCTGCTGGTACGCCAAAGACACATTTGGCTGAGTTAAGCATCCTCTTGTAGATCTGGAGATTGTCAAAGGTCTCTTTCAAATCATCTATCAAGGTGTCCTTCTTCCTGGATTTCACCATGATATCATCCACATAAGCATGAACATTGCACCCAATTTGATCATGAAGGAAATTTTGCACACACCGTTGGTAAGTCGCTTGGGCACTCTTGAGACCAAAAGGCATAGATACATAACAGAAGGCTCGGAAGGGAGTGATGAAGGTTGTCTTCTCCTGGTCCTTAACTGCCATCTTGATCTGATGATAACTAGAATAAGCATCGAAAAATCTCAAACACTCACAACCTATCGTGGCATCAATAATCTGATCAATACGGGGGAGAGCAAAAGGATCAGTCGGACAGGCCTTGTTAACATCCGTATAATCCACAGACATGCGCCAAGTGTCGTTTTTCTTAAGTACCAGCACCGGGTTAGCCAACCACTCAGGATGAAAAACTTCAACAATGAACCCAGCTGCCAAGAGCCAGGCCACTTCTTCACCAATGGCCTTGCGCCTCTCCTCATTGAAACGGTTAAC
The DNA here is from genome assembly GCF_056163025.1 of Triticum urartu. Classification (NCBI taxonomy): domain Eukaryota; kingdom Viridiplantae; phylum Streptophyta; class Magnoliopsida; order Poales; family Poaceae; genus Triticum; species Triticum urartu. The sequence goes on from NC_141878.1 coordinate 170,905,189, forward strand.
CGGTTTAAACTTAGGATCAATATTGAGAGTGTGCTCAGCAAGTTCCCACGGTACACCTGGCATGTCTGAAGGCTTCCATGCAAAGATGTCCTAGTTCTCATGGATGAACTCAATGAGTGCGCTTTCCTATTTCGGATCCAGATTAGCACTGATACTGAACTTCCTGGATGAATCGTCAGGAATGAAATCAACTAGCTTAGTGTCATCCGCTGACTTAAACTTCAATAGGAGGTCATGCACTGTGGTTGTCTTCTTCAAAGATGTCATGTCCACCGGGTCAACATTATCCTTGAAAATTTTCAATTCTTCTGTTGTGCAGACAAACTCAGCATAAGCAGCATCACCTTCTTCACATTCCAAGGCTATCTTCCAGCTTCCATGCACTGTAATACTACCCTTGTGACCCGACATCTTAAGTTGCAAATAAACATAACAAGGCCATGCCATGAATTTGGCATAAGCCGGCCGCCCAAACAGAGCGTGATACGGGCTCTAGATCTTGACCACCTCAAAGGTAAACGTCTCTGCTCTAGAGTCATGTTCATCCCCAAAGGCCTTCCAAAGCAATCTTTCCCTCTAGATACGCCGACTTACCAGGCACTACTCCGTGGAAAGCAGTATTGGACGGTTTAAGATTTTGGTCGGTTAGCCCCATGCGACGGAAAGTATCATAATAAATGATATAGATGCTGCTGCCTCCATCCATGAGAACATTAGTGAATTTGTACCCTCCAACCTGAGGCGCCACCGCTAGAGCCAACTGGCCCAGATTATCAACCCGGGGCAGGTGATCGTCACGGCTCCAGAGAATTGGGTGTTCAGACTGTTGGAAATATGCCCTAGAGGCAATAATAAAATGATTATTATATTTCCTTGTTCATGATAATTGTCTATTATTCATGCTATAATTGTATTATCCGGAAATCGTAATACATGTGTGAATACATATACCACAATGTGTTCCTAGTGAGCCTCTAGTTGACTAGCTCATTGATCAATAGATAGTCATGGTTTCCTGGCTATGGACATGGGGATGTCATTGATAACGGGATCACATCATTAGGAGAATGATGTGATGGACAAGACCCAAACCTAAGCATAGCACAAAGATCGTGTAAGTTCGTTTTGTGAGAGCTTTTCTAATGTCAAGTATCATTTCCTTAGACCATGAGATTGTGCAACTCCCGGATACTGTAGGAGTGCTTTGGGTGTATCAAACGTCACAACGTAACTGGGTGGCTATAAAGGTGCACTACGGGTGTCTCCGAAAGTGTCTGTTGGGTTGGCACGAATCGAGACTGGGATTTGTCACTCCGTATGACGGAGAGGTGTCTCTGGGCCCACTCGGTAATGCATCATCATAATGAGCTCAATGTGACCAAGGGGTTGGTCTCATGCATTATGGTACGAGTAAAGTGACTTGCCGGTAACAAGATTGAACAAGGTATTGGGACACCGACGATCGAGTCTCGGGCAAGTAACGTACCGATTGACAAAGGGAATTGAATACGGGATTGATTATGTCCTCGACATCGTGGTTCATCCGATGAGATCATCGAGGAGCATGTGGGAGCCACCATGGGTATCCAGATCCCGCTATTGGTTATTGACCAGAGAGGCGTCTCGGTCATGTCTGCGTGTCTCCCGAACCCGTAGGGTCTACACACTTAAGGTTCGGTGACGCTACGGTTGTAGAGATATTAGTATGTAGTAACCCGAAAGTTGTTCGGAGTCCCGGATATGATCCCGGACATCACGAGGAGTTTCGGAATGGTCTGGAGGTAAAGATTTATATATAGGAAGTCTAGTTTCGGCCAGAGGGAAGGTTTCGGGGGTTACCGGTATTGTACCGGGACCACCGGAAGGGTCCCGGGGGTCCACCGGATGGGGCCACCTATCCCGGAGGGCCCCATGGGCTGAAGTGGCGTGGGAACCAGCCCCTGATGGGCTGGTGCTCCCCACCCAAGGGCCCAAGGCGCCTAGGGTTGGAAACCCTAGGGGGCCGTTGCCCCCCGAGGGTGCATGCGCCCCCCTGGTTGGAAACCCTAAGGGGGCCGTTGCCCCCAGGCCCCCCCCTTTTAGATGGGATCTCCAAGGGGGCATGCGCCCCCCTTAGCCCCTATATATAGTGGAAGGGAGGGAGGGCAGCCGCACCTTGCTCTTGGCGCCTCCCTCTCCCTCCGTAACACCTCTCCTCCCTGCTTGTGCTTGGCGAAGCCCTGCCGGGATCCTGCTGCATCCACCACCACGCCGTCGTGCTACTGGATCTTCATCAACCTCTCCTTCCCCCTTGCTGGATCAAGAAGGAGGAGACGTCTTCCCAACCGTACGTGTGTTGAACGCGGAGGTGCTGTCCGTTCGGCACTTGGTCATCGGTGATTTGGATCACGGCGAGTACGACTCCATCATCCCCGTTCACTTGAACGCTTCCGCTCGCGATCTACAAGGGTATGTAGATGCACTCCTATTCCCCTCGTTGCTAGATTACTCCATAGATTGATCTTGGTGATGCGTAGAATTTTTTTAATTTCTGCTACGATCCCCAACACAGACCATCGCAAGTAACGAGGAACCGCCAGCTCAACGGCATTCACTGCCCTCTTATGGAGCTTCTAATCCCGCTTGCATAAACTTGTGGTATGATGTGGTACTTTCCACTATTCAACTTCTTCGGGTTACTCTGATAACCAGACTGCTTCTGATTCCCTTGACCAGACAGCTGATTGAAACCACCTTGATTGCCTTGGCCCAGGAATCCAGTGTTTGAACCACCACCACCGAAGCCCGATCCATGAGAGCCGGATCCTGAACTGCCATTCGGGCCATGGTTTTTCTTAAAAAGATTGGAAGCCTTGAACTCCCTCATGATAAAACAATCCTTCCACAAATGAGTGGTCGGCTTCTGGCATGTACCGTGCCTCGGACAAGGCTGATTCATCTCCGCTTCGAGGTCAAATTTTGATCCTCCAGGCTGGGCCGGCCTTCCTTTGCAATGCTGATTATTATTCTGCGCTCTGGTGTTAGCCACAAAGTCTAAGTTGTCATCATCCTTACGCTTACCATTACCACCTTGACTTGTCGGGTTATACTGTTGCCCTTTCATGTTGCCGCTCTTCTTTCCCTTTCCCGGCTTTTCATCATCAGACTCGGGGTCCTTGGTACTGTCGGAGTCGGCATACTTGACAAGAGCCGCCATGAGCTCCCCATGTCATTGCAGTGGCACTTAAGCTATCCGAGCTTCTGCTTTAGGGGAAGGAAACGACAATTTTTCTCCAACATCAAAACCGATGAGCCGACGTTGGTGATGTCTGATGATTGTATAATAGTTGAGATCCGACGCACCAAGTGGGTTGTTGACTCGCCCTCACCTTGGACACAAGGATCCAAATCCAGGATTGACATGGGCTGCTTGCATGTGTCTTTGCAATTTTACATAAAACGGGACTTCAGCTCCGCCCATGACCCGATGGAGTTGGAGGCAGCCCTCTCAACCAAGTACGAGCCAGCCTGTCCAACATCATGGTGAAATACTTAGCACATGCGGCATCACTAACCTCCAGCATCTCCATGGCCATCTCATAACTTTCAACCCAAGCTTCAGGGGATTGATCTATTGTGTAATTAGTCACATTGTGAGGACCCTTGAAGTCCTTGGGCAAACGCTCGTTATGCAGAGCCGACACTAAGCATGGAATACCTCCGCCGCTCCCCTATCTCCTCCTTCACCATTTTTTCCACTCTTACAATGGATTACGAAGAGTAGTTTATCCGGCATCCAAGCCGGCCGGGTGGCCCGCCGAGCCCGTCGAATACGAGCTATGCAACTCACTGATCCACCTCCCTTCCCTCGCCCAATGGAGCCAGTTGCCACCCCAAGCCAGCGCACGGTTCAGCAACTCGCTGCTCCAGGCCAGCTCGATGAGGAGCGGCGAGCTACTCCATACCGCCACGGCGGGGAGCACGGGTGTCGTCACTGCCGTCCACGCCACCTCGTACCACGCCTCCCGTGCCTGCAACCGTGTCTCCCATTTCTATGGCCGAGACTCCCATGCATTCGGCCGCTCCATGCAAGTAGTGACAAAAGCCAGGTGCGCGGAAAGCGATGAGTCGGTGGCCAGCGCCTCCGCGTCCGCCGCCATCATCGAGGAGAAGTAGAACACGGGAGGCTGCCACCGCTTGGGTTCCATGAAGGCCACCGCGGAGGCGACGTCGGCGTACACAACAACTGTCTTGCCGGATCCTTTTGTTGCGAGGACTTTCGTCGACCCCGCATGGGCTCCACGGAAGCGGAGAAGCCCCCTTCCACCTCCATCTTGGGCATCAGCCAACGATGTCAGTTGGGCAGTGGGGAAGTGAGCCGTCCTTTGTGCTGAAGCATATACCTTCGGGGCTACTGGCAGTCCGGTGATCGTGCTGCCGGACATGAGGAAGACAAATGGATTGGCGGGCGACCATTTAGGCTAGGTATTATTATACATGTGATGTTCAGAACTAGCACCTCTTAGATGATTTGAATGTAATGAAATCCATCATGTTTGTATGAAAATCCGCTATTTTATATGAAATATCGTCGTGTTTGCATGAATTTCGTCCGGTGGGTTGAGTTGCTATCAGAATGTGTGCGGCTATGGTTGGATGGCGTAATTTGCAGGTCACTGGTTGGTCTGCGGCCGGCTCGGGCGGCGTCGTGGGACAAAAAAGCACAACTCTTGTGATCTTGTCTCCAACGCGCGCATTGGAGGATGCATGAGCACCCGAGCTATTCCTCGTTTATCGCTGGCAAAGGCACCAGTGGACAAAAGGGTCGCCAATATTTTGGCTACCCTGGGCAAGATCCAAACAGCCCCTCCTAGCACATTCAAATCCCTCGTTCACCGTGAAATTTTTCCATGTGTTGTTTTCATGGACTAGCAAGATGCCCATGCATTGCATGGAACATCAAGATGCATTTTTTTATAAAACATCTGTTGTGATTGACCCATGCAAGAGTAATCCCATGTGTAAAAACTAATGATATCTCGAGAATTTTATCGTAAAAATGGTATCTCGAGAATTTCATCGAAAAAATGAAAGATGAGAGATAAGGTGAGGAGGAGTGGGGCGTGGTGGTCACTGGTGGTCGGACTGGACGGAGGCATGGGGATGGACGGCGCCGACAGGCGGCAGCGGCCACCATGCTAGATTGTTCAAGAGACTTCCTTTTTTAATTTCTCAGCAATGAGATTGTGGGAGATAGAGGATGAATGAGGCAAGGCCTTATCTGTAAATGTGGAGAGAGGTGCGGGTATCTTTTGTAATATTGTCAAAGTTTGCTTTCTATTCGTCAGATATAGATCGGACGATCTATATTACAAGATGGCAGGCACACCATCATCACCAACTTGGATTTTTATAAGAGTAGAGATAGAGAGTAGATATAGAGATATTTCGCTGTGTGAAAACAAATTTAAATATGAATGAATAATCAGTGTCCGCAGTCTTCTGCCGAGAGCCCGGGACACAGTTGGATGGCTGTAACACCCCAGATATACTTTCCATATTTGTATCCAACTCTTGCCGTCTCCGGCGCTAAGTTATATTTATTTCTCGGGTTCGGGTCTTTGTCTCCGTGTGTTGTTTTTTCTTTTTCGTGCATCTCTTATCATGTCATCTCGTGCATTGCATTTGTATACATGTTCATCTCATGCATTCGAGCATTTTCCCCGTTGTCCGTTTTGCATTCCGGCGCTTCGTTCTCCTCCGGTGGCCATTTCTAGCTTTCTTTCGTGTGTGGGGTTCAAACATTTCCGGATTGGACCGAGACTTGTCATGCGGCCTTGGTTTACTACCGGTAGACCGCCCGTCAAGTTTCGGGTCATTTGGACTTCGTTTGATACTCCAACGGTTAACCGAGGCACCGAAAAGGCCTCGTGTGTGTTGCAGCCCAACACCCCGCAAATTTGTCCCAAAACCCACCAAACTCTGCTCCATGTCCTAGATCATTCGATCACGATCGCGCGGGCGAAAACCGCACCTCATTTGGACTCTCCTAGCTCCACTTATGCCTATATATACACCCCCCCATTTCGGATCTCGTCTTCCTCCCCGTCCTCCTCCTAAAAAAAACAGATCTCCTTCCTCCGCCGCCGACGGACGTGTCCGGCCCACGCCGGACAGCGTCCGCTCCACCCCGCCGCCACTCAGCCGCCGCCGCGTGGCCCGGGGGACCGCTTCGCCGCCGCCGGCCCGCCAGGCCCGCGGGAAGCCCCCGCGGCCCAGCCGCCTCGCCCCGCCGCCTGGTGCCTCCCGCCGCCAGCACCGCCTCCCTCCTCGTCTCCGGCGCCCGGCGTCGCCGTAGGCCGCCGCCCCGCCACCGGCGCCGCGCCCCTCCGCCGGCCTCCTCACCGCCCGCGGCCGCCACCACCGACGCCCGGCCGGCGCCGCGCCCCTTCGCCGCCTCCTCGCCGCCTCCTCATCGCCGGCAGCCGCCACGGCCACGGCCCCCTCGCCGGCGAGCTACAGGAGCTCCGGCATGAACAGTACTCCGGTGCCGCCTCGGGATCCGTGCGCTGGATCTAGATCTGGGGTTGACCCCCTCTCCCCCGAAACCCTAACTCCCAGATTTTTATGCATTCTTTGACTTCTCGTATCTCCGCAACCATAGCTCCGTTTTGGGCATATGATATATCAAAATCTTCGCCTCGACATGTACATCATTTCTTTCCATTGCATCATTTGCATTAGAGGTCATCTTGTTGCCGAAAATGCTGTTAGAAGGAGGCTTCGTGAGTTAAATTGCAGATCCGTTAGTTCATCATGCACTTTTGTCATTTTTTCCATGTTTAATTCGTGCATGATATGCCTGTGCCCCTTTGGTATGAATTGTTAAGCATTTTGTCTTCTTTCTAGAGGTGCCACCCATGCATTTTTAGGATGTGTGCGTTGTCTTGTGCAGGCTTGCGAAGAGAGGTACCTGAGATTGCTGATTTCAGGGACTTAGTGATTTTCACTAAGTCTGGGATATTTTAGTTCATGATGCTATATGTCCAGCTTGTTTCCTAGTGATCCGTGCCTCTTTTGAGGATCATCAGTAAGGGAGTTTTGATATTTATGTTACGCTCTATTCATCCATGTCTTTGTTTGCATATATGGAGTGCTGTAGGTTGACTCAATCGAGCTCAACTTTTGCTTCCTTGTTAATCTGGGCAGATCGTCAACTTGTTTGCGATTTTGCCGATGCTACCGTTAGTGTTCCATGGATGCTATGCCTTTGTTATTGCCACGTGTAGCTAGAATATTGTGCCTTCTTGCTGGTTATATGCTTTCCTTGCCATGACTTGCACCGTAGTGAGTGCATCGAGCTCGTTTACATGCCTTCGTGAGTTAAATTTCTGCATGTCTCAGTTTTCACTAAGTCTGAAAACTGTTTGTGTTCGAGCAATGTTCGTGAGCTCGGTAGAGTATTTTGTGAACCCTTTTGGCCCCAGGTCACTCTGGGTGTTTTGTTAAGCTTGTTGAGTAGCTCCATGCCATGTTCTTACTTGTCATGTTCAGGTTTTGTATCATGTTGTTTTGCTGCTCCGAAGAGGGCTTCGTGATCTGAAATTTCAGGCTAGTGTTAATTTCACTAAGTCTGGATTCTGTTTTGCATATTCATTTTTGCCATGCTTGTTTGAACCTCTTAATGGATGAATTTGCCTATGGCTCAGTGCTAGTGTTTTGTTAACCATCTTGTGTACATCACAGCCATGTATTTGTTTTCATGTTTGGTGGCTGTAGCATGTTCATTTCGTTGCATTTAGGAGCCTACTTGCTGTATATCGCAGATCGGTTCGTTTCGTAAAACGCTCGCCATTTCCAAACCGTAGCTCCGATTCCTATGATCTTTATATCGTTTTCAGGTGATTTCATCCCCTCTATCCAGTGGAACACTTGGTTTTCCAAGTTGAGGCCAAGTTCATGCATTTTCTGTAACGTCTTGCATTTTGCATCTCGCATCGCATCCCGCGTAGCATACCGTCTTTGCATATTATTGTTGCCCTTGCACGTGGTTGATTGTATCCTTGTTGCTTGTTTGTGTTGTTGGGTAGAGCCGGGAGACGAGTTCGCTAACGAGGAGCCCGTTGAGTGTGCTTTTGAGGATCCAGTCAACTCTGACAGCTTTGCAGGCAAGATGATCATACCCTCGAAATCACTACTATCTTTGCTATGCTAGTTTGCTCGCTCTTTTGCTTTGCCACTCCTACGATGCCTACCACTTGCTTGTCAGCCTCCCAATTGCATGATTGAACCTCTAACCTACCATTGTCCTAGCAAACCGTTGATTGGCTATGTTACCACTTTGCTCAGCCCTTCTTATAGCGTTGTTAGTTGCAGGTGAAGATTGGAGCCGTTCCTTGTTGGAACATTTATTTACTTGTTGGGATATCATTATATTGCTATGTTATCTTAATGCATCTATATACTTGGTAAAAGGTGGAAGGCTCGGCCTCTCGCCTAGTGTTTTGTTCCACTCTTGCCGCCCTAGTTTCCGTCATATCGGTGTTATGTTCCCGGATTGTTGCGTCCCTTACGCGGTTGGGCTATAATGGGAACCCCTTGATAGTTCGCCTTGATTAAAGCTTTTCCAGCAATGCCCAACATTGGTTTTATCATTTGCCACCTACCCTCTTTTCCCTTGGGTTTCCGGAGCCCGAGGGTCATCTTTATTTTAGCCCACCACGGGCCAGTGCTCCTCTGAGTGTTGGTCCGAACTAGAGCCCTGTGCAGCGCCACCTCGGGGAAACTCAAGGGATGGTTTTAGTTGTACGGATTGCTCATCTGAGTGTGCCCTGAGAAAGAGCTATGTGCAGCTCCTATCGGGATTTGTGGGCACATTCGGGCGGTGTTGCTGGACTTGTTTTAACCTGTCGAATCATCTTGTTGTACCGAGATACCGAGTCTGATCGGTGTGTCTTGGGTGGAGGTCTATTCCTTCGTTGACCATGAGAGCTTTTTATGGGCTAAGTTATGGGCAGATGGGAATTTGTTAATGTCCGGTTGTAGATAACTTTAACTAAACTTAATTAAAATGAATCAACCGTGTGTGTTACCGTGATGGCCCCTTCTCGGCGGAGTCCGGGAAGTGGACACGGTGTTGGAGTTATGCTTGCGCAGGATGTTCCTTTAGCTTCTCGCTCGTGCTTCGCCTTCTCTTCTCGCTCTCATTTGCGTATAAGTTAGCCACCATATATGCTAGTCGCTTGCTGCAGCTCCACCTACACTTGCCTTAACCTTCCTATAATCTTAAATAGTCTTGATCGCGTGGGTGTGAGATTGCTGAGTCCCTGTGGCTCACAGATACTACAACTCCAGATGCAGGTCCAGGTGTTTCTGCTCCAGTTGACGATTACGAGCTCAAGTGGGAGTTCGACGAGGACTCTCAGTGATACTACGTGTCTTTTCCGGATGATCAGTAGTGGTGCCTAGTTGGGGTTATCGATTCAGGGCCTTGTCGCATGTTGGGGGTCTTTTCTATTTTGGCACCGTAGTCGGGCCATGAGTGATTTGTATGATGGATGTTATTTATGTACTTTGATGTGACGTGGCGAGTGTAAGCCAACTACGTTTCTCCCCTTTATATTATTTATGTACATGGGATGTGTAATGATTTCCCGACTTGCGACATTGCTTTCAATGCGGTTATGCCTCTAAGTCGTGCCTCGACACGTGGGAGATATAACCGCATCGAGGGCGTTACAAGTTGGTAATCAGAGCCTTCCCCGACCTTAGGAGCCCCCATTGCTTGATCGTTTTTAGCAGCCGAGTTGTGTCCAGAAAAATGTTTTGAGTCCTTAGGAATTATATATCGGAGAGCTTAGGAATTCTTTTTACTTCCCAGTCTCCTCATCGCTTTGGTAAGGCATCCTGACGTAGAGTTTTGACTCTTCTCTTCTCAAATTTCACAAAAAAAAAATTTAGGATCACGTGAGTATCTTGGTTTTGTTCCGATGGTTTTGTGACGAGAACATTGTTCTTGGTGCCTCCTGTCTTTAGGGGTTGTGGCAGTGTCCCGGGGAGTTGAGCTCCGAGGTGTTGTCGTCACAATTTTATCGTTGCAATTCTAGTATACTTGAGATTTGTGCGCGACATCGAAAATCTCCTTTATGCAGTTCGTTGGTGAGATAACCTCGACGCCACCCAGTACTGGGGCGAGAGTTCGGGAGTATCGCCATAACTTGTATAACGGATGCTTTTCGAAGGTTGATATAGATGGTTTCCGAAGGTTTCTTGGTTATGTGTTGAAGGATGGATACAGCTGGATGTAGGATTGCTAGCTTGAGTGAGATATTATGCTCCCCTGTATCCCCAACACCTGATTGCATAACCGGGAAAATTTCGGGAGTTTCATAGGTGGGAATTCAAGTAGCTCTTAGGATATCTTTCCCACAGATGTATGATATGAAATTGGGGTTCGACGTCTAGTGGTTCGCCTATTCACGGTCGATTTTACAGTGGTCTCGTTGTGTCTTAAAGAGTCCTTGGCTATGCTGACTCGGGGACGCTTCGTATGTCATGTGCACTGCCTTGTACACGATGGTGCTGTACGATCGAGCCTGTGTAGGTCCCACCACAAAAACTTCGGACGAAATTTCTATCATGTATTTGTTCCGGCTTATTCCGCAAGCCAACCCTTGGTTTTATTTCGAGTTGTGGCATTCATTTTGCTTCGACGTCATATGTTGATTCCATCCCTCGTTGTTGTACCCCTTCTACCTGATTCTTCGTGGCTTCGCAATTTAGGAATATGTGACCACTTCAAGAGAAGTGCATTCGTTCATTTTGTTCGGATGTGAAGACTTTATGTTGCAATTTTCATTCCGTTGGATTCAGCTTCAATATTTGTCTATTTGTGTGCTAATGGTGGTCAACCTGTTCAGGATGGCTCCTCCAACGCGCACAACTCCGAATCCTGACCCGCCTCCACCTCCGCCTCCTCCGGAAGCATGGCAAGCTATGATGGCCGCTACTAATGCAAACACACAGTTGATCATGCAAATCCTCCAAGAGCGCAATCAAGGCAGCAATCAGTACCACTTTGCTACTCTGAACCAGTTCCTCGCAAATAGTCCAAAGACGTTCAGCAATTGTGTTGAGGCTACCGATGCTGACGATTAGCTATTGGATCTGGGCAAGCATTTTGAATGCAGCAATGTCAGGCCTGAAGATTTCGTCAAGTTCGCTTCTTTCCAGCTCAAAGATCAGGCTGCAGAGTGGTTCCAGCAGTACAAGGATTCCAGAGGTGGACGTGTGATCACTTGGGATAATTTCCGTCAAGATTTCCGCGCTCATCACATTCCTCAAAGTGTGGTTGAAAGTAAGCGTCAGGAATTCTGCAATCTGAAGCAAGGCTCTTTGTCTGTCTATGACTACAACAAGTTGTTCCAGAAGCTTGCCCGTTTTGCCAAGCAGGATGTTCCTGATGAGAAGAGCATGATCTATCAGTTCAGGGGTGGTCTTCGTGAGGAAATTCAGCTCGCTCTTGTCCTCTTCGAGCCATTGAGATACGATGAGTTCTACAACATGGCACTGAAACAAGAGGCTGCTCAGTTGAGGTGTGATGCTTCCAGGAAGCGTGCCAGAGATGTTACTCCGTCTTCCTCTACTCAAGTGGCCAAGCAGCAGAAGTATTGGCTTCCTCCTCCTCCGTTCCGTCAGCCGTATCAGCAGAAGAGCAAAGGTGGCAGTGGTTTCTCCCACCCACCCAACCCAGGCTTTCAGAACAAGTCTTCGTCTCAAGCTCCAAGACCGAGTGCTCCGTATCACCGTCCGCTTTCAGAGGTCACGTGCAACAAGTGCCAACAGAAGGGTCACTATGCGAACAAGTGTACCAACCAGAGGCGTCTTCCTCCTCCTCCTCCTGTCAGATCGGCAAGTACAGCTATGGTCAAGCACAACCCCAAGCACGCCAAGGTCAATATGGTGAATGCAGCTCAGGCTGAGGATTCTTCAGATGTCATCATGGGTAACCTTCCTGTTAATGATATTCCTGCAAAAGTTCTTTTTGACACTGGTGCATCGCATTGTTTCATCTCGAGACCTTTTGCTTCCAAGCATGATTTTGTTACTCAAATGTTGCCGAGACCGTTGTCTATTGACTCTCCAGCCAGCCTCTTGACATCTCGAGTGTGTGTTCCGGATGTTACTATCACTTTGGGCGACTGCAAGTTTCTCTCTTCTCCGGTGGTTCTTGGCAATTCTGACATTGATCTTATTCTTGGGATGGACTGGCTCTCTAAACACAAGGCTCACCTCGATTGTGCAGCCAGGCAGATTCAACTGACTCATTCGTCTGAGGATGTAATTGTCTTTGCTGCTCGGGATAATACCATCCGGTTGTTTTCTCTCAATGAGAAGGGTGAATTGGATGCTATTTCGCAGATTCCGGTTGTTTGTGAGTATCAAGACGTTTTTCCAAAAGAACTCCCAGGGATGCCTCCAAACCGGCCGGTTGAATTTGTTATTGAACTTGAGCCCGGTACGGAACCTGTGTGCAAACGTCCCTACAAGCTCGGCCCCGAAGAGTTGAAGGAGTTGAAGAAACAACTCGATGAGCAAGAAAGATTGGGTCTCATCCGGCCTAGTACTTCTCCGTGGGGTTGTGGTGTTCTTTTTGTGAAGAAGAAGGATGGATCGATTCGACTTTGTGTTGATTACCGTCCAGTGAACAAGAAGACCATCAAGAACAAATACCCACTTCCCAACATCAATGAGCTGTTCGAACAACTCAAGGGTGCCCAAGTATTCTCCAAGCTTGATCTCTGTATGGGTTATCATCAGATTCGTATTCGTGAGCAAGATATTCCCAAGACGGCGTTCAGAACAAGCTTTGGTTCATATGAATACACCGTCATGTCTTTTGGACTCGCCAACGCTCCTCCGACGTTCTCTCGCATGATGAACTTCATCTCCAGCCCCTACACCAATGACTTCGTTTTGGTCTATCTCGACGACATTCTGGTTTTCTCGAAGAACAAGGAAGATCATGCCAAGCACTTGCGTTTGGTTCTTGACAAGCTCAGGGAACATCAGTTCTACGCCAAGTTCTCCAAGTGTGAATTTTGGCTCGATGAAGTTCTTTATCTTGGTCATATCATCTCTGCCAAGGGCATTTCCGTGAATCCTGAGAAGGTGTCTGCAATTGTGAATTGGGAACCTCCTCAGAACGTGAAGCAACTTCGCAGTTTCCTCGGTCTCGCAAGCTATTGCAGAAGATTCGTTGAAAACTTTTCTAAGATTGCCAAGCCTCTCTCAAATCTTCTTCAGAAGAACGTCAAGTACATTTGGTCTCCGGAGTGTGATATTGCTTTCAACACTTTGAAAGAGAAGTTGATCACTGCTCCAGTTCTGACTCCGCCTGATGAAACCAAGCCGTACAAGGTCTTTTGTGATGCCTCTCTCCAAGCTCTCGGTGCTGTACTGATGCAAGAGAAGAAAGTTGTTGCTTATACCTCTCGCCAGTTGAAGCCTAATGAGAAGAACTACCCCACTCATGATCTCGAGTTGGCGGCAGTTGTGCACGCTTTGTTGACTTGGAGACATCTTCTATTGGGAAGAAAAGTGGACATTTTCACTGATCACAAGAGTCTCAAGTACATCTTCACCCAGCCTAATCTCAACCTCAGGCAGACTCAATGGGTCGAAATGATTCAAGAGTACAATCCGAGTATTGAGTATACTCCAGGCAAGGCTAATGTGATTGTTGACGCTTTGAGCAGAAAAGCATATTGCAACAGTCTGATTCTCAAGCCCTATCAACCCGAGCTTTGTGAAGCTTTCCGCAAGCTGAATCTTCAAATTGTTCCTCAAGGTTTCCTCGCCAACCTTCAAGTTTCTCCTACCTTGGAAGACCAGATTCGCCAAGCCCAGCTTCTTGATGCTATGGTGAAAAAGGTGAAGATTGGTATTGCAAAGAGTCAGTCCAAGTACAAGTGTTACCGACTTGATGACAAGGACACTCTCTTCTTCGAGGATCGAATTGTTGTGCCCAAAGGTGAACTTCGTAAAGTGATCATGAACGAGGCTCACAACTCTCTCCTCTCCATCCACCCTGGTAGTACGAAGATGTATCAGGATCTCAGGCAAGCTTATTGGTGGACTCGAATGAAGCGCGAGATCGCTCAATTCGTGAATGAGTGTGATGTCTGCAGAAGAGTGAAGGCAGAACACCAAAGGCCAGCAAGTCTCCTCCAACCTCTTGCCATTCCAGAATGGAAGTTTGACCACATCGAAATGGACTTCGTGACTAGGTTTCCAAAGTCCAAGCGTGGCAATGATGCTATATTCGTCGTCATCGACAAGCTCACCAAAGTGGCTCACTTTCTGCCTATCAAAGAGTCGGTCACTGCAGCTCAATTGGCGGAACTCTATACCTCTCGCATTGTCTCTCTGCACGGTATTCCTCAAGTGATATCTTCAGACCGTGGCAGCATCTTTACCTCCAAGTTTTGGGATTCTTTTCAGAAGGCCATGGGCACCAGCATCCGCTTCAGCACTGCTTTCCATCCTCAAACGAGCAGTCAAGTCGAGCGTGTCAACCAGATTCTCGAAGACATGCTCAGGGCTTGTGTGATTTCTTTCGGCATGAAGTGGGAGGACTGTCTTCCTTATGCTGAATTCTCATACAACAACAGCTTTCAAGCAAGTTCGGGCAAGGCCCCCTTTGAAATTCTGTATGGCAGGAAGTGCCGTACCCCTCTCAACTGGTCTGAAACCGGTGAATGTCAGCTGCTGGGTAATGACCTGATCACAGAGGCAGAAGAAATGTGCAAGGTCATTCGTGATAACCTCAAAGCAGCCCAATCCCGCCAGAAGAGCTACTATGACAGTAAGCACCGTGATCTGGCTTTCGAGATCGGAGATCACGTTTACCTCCGCGTCTCTCCTATGAAAGGTACTCGTCGCTTCGGTATCAAAGGGAAGCTTGCCCCCAGATATGTCGGGCCTTTCAAGATTGTCAGCAAGAGAGGCGACCTCGCCTATCAGCTCGAGCTTCCTTCAAACTTTGCCAATGTTCATGATGTGTTCCATGTCTCCCAACTCCGAAAGTGCTTCAAGACGCCTGAACGCACCGTCAACTTCGAGGACATTGAGCTCCAAGAAGATCTCTCTTACCGTGAGCACCCAGTTGCCATTCTTGAAGAAACTGAACGCAGAACTCGCAACAAGTTAATCAAATTTCTCAAAGTCAAGTGGTCACACCATTCCGATCGTGAAGCTACCTGGGAACGCGAGGATCACCTCCGTTCTGAGTACCCGGAGTTCTTTCAGTCCTAGATCTCGGGACGAGATCTTTTCGTAGTGGTGGAGTGTTGTAACGCCCCAGATATACTTTCCATATTTGTATCCAACTCTTGCCGTCTTCGGCGCTAAGTTATATTTATTTCTCGGGTTCGGGTCTTTGTCTCGGTGTGTTGTTTTTTCTTTTTCATGCATCTCTTATCATGTCATCTCGTGCATTGCATTTGCATACATGTTCATCTCATGCATTCGAGCATTTTCCCCGTTGTCCGTTTTGCATTCCGGCGCTTCGTTCTCCTCCGGTGGCCATTTCTAGCTTTCTTTCGTGTGTGGGGTTCAAACATTTCCGGATTGGACCGAGACTTGTCATGCAGCCTTGGTTTACTACCGGTAGACCGCCCGTCAAGTTTCGGGTCATTTGGACTTCGTTTGATACTCCAACGGTTAACCGAGGGACCGAAAAGGCCTCGTGTGTGTTGCAGCCCAACACCCCCCAAATTTGTCCCAAAACCCACCAAACTCTGCTCCATGTCCTAGATCGTTCGATCACGATCGCGTGGGCGAAAACCGCACCTCATTTGGACTCTCCTAGCTCCACTTATGCCTATATATACACCCCCCCATTTCGGATCTCGTCTTCCTCCCCGTCCTCCTCCTAAAAAAACAGATCTCCTTCCTCCGCCGCCGACGGACGTGTCCGGCCCACGCCGGACAGCGTCCGCTCCACCCCGCCGCCACTCAGCCGCCGCCGCGTGGCCCGGGGGACCGCTTCGCCGCCGCCGGCCCGCCAGGCCCGCGGGAAGCCCCCGCGGCCCGGCCGCCTCGCCCCGCCGCCTGGTGCCTCCCGCCGCCAGCGCCGCCTCCCTCCTCGTCTCCGGCTCCCGGTGCCGCCGTGGGCCGCCGCCCCGCCACCGGCGCCGCGCCCCTCCGCCGGCCTCCTCGCGGCCCGCGGCCGCCACCACCGATGCCCGGCCGGCGCCGCGCCCCTCCGCCGCCTCCTCGCCGCCTCCTCGTCGCCGGCAGCCGCCACGGCCACGGCCCCCTCGCCGGCGAGCTACAGGAGCTACGGCGTGAACAGTACTCCGGCGCCGCCTCGGGATCCGTGCGCTGGATCTAGATCTGGGGTTGAACCCCTCTCCCCCGAAACCCTAACTCCCAGATTTTTATGCATTCTTTGACTGCTCGTATCTCCGCAACCGTAACTCCGTTTTGGGCATATGATATATCAAAATCTTCTCCTCGACATGTACATCATTTCATTCCATTGCATCGTTTGCATTTGAGGTCGTCTTGTTGCCCAAAATTCTGTTAGAAGGAGGCTTCGTGAGTTAAATTGCAGATCCGTTAGTTCATCATGCACTTTTGTCATTTTTGCCATGTTTAATTCGTGCATGATCTGCCTGTGCCCCTTTGGGATGAATTGTTAAGAATTTTGTCTTCTTTTCAGAGGTGCCACCCATGCATTTTTAGGATGTGTGTGTTGTCTTGTGCAATCTTGCAAAGAGAGGTACCTGTGATTGCTGATTTCAGGGACTTAGGGATTTTCACTAAGTCTGGGATATTTTAGTTCATGATGCTATATGTCCAGCTTGTTTCCTAGTGATCCGTGCCTCTTTTGAGGAAGATCAGTAAGGGAGTTTTGATATTTATGTTACGCTCTATCCATCCATGTCTTTGTTTACATATATGGAGTGCTCTAGGTTGACTCAATCGAGCTCAACTTTTGCTTCGTTGTTAATCTGGGCAGATCGTCAATTTGTTTGCGATTTTGCCGATGCTACCGTTAGTGTTCCATGCATGCTATGCCTTTGTTCTTGCCATATGTAGCTAGCATATTGTGCCTTCTTGCTGTTTATATGCTTTCCTTGCCATGACTTGTACCGTAGTGAGTGCATCGAGCTTGTTTACATGCCTTCGTGATTTAAATTTCTGCATGTCTCAGTTTTCACTAAGTCTGAAATTTGATTGTGTTCGAGCTATGTTCGTGAGCTCGGTAGAGTATTTTGTGAACCCTTTTGGTCCCAGGTCACTTTGGGTGTTTTGTTAAGCTTGTTGAGTAGCTCCATGCCATGTTCTTACTTGTCATTTTCAGGTTTTGTATCATGTTGTTTTGCTGCTCCGAAGAGGGCTTCGTGATCTGAAATTTCAGGCTAGTGTTAATTTCACTAAGTCTGGAATCTGTTTTGCATATTCATTTTTGCCATGCTTGTTTGAACCTCTTAATGGATGAATTTGCCTATGGCTCAGTGCTAGTGTTTTGTTAACCATCTTGTGTACATCACTGCCATGTATTTTTTTTTCATGTTTGGTGGCTGTAGCATGTTCATCTCGTTGCATTTAGGAGCCTACTTGCTGTATATCGTAGATCGGTTCGTTTCGTAAAACGCTCGCCATTTCCAAACCGTAGCTCCGATTCCTATGATCTTTATATCGTTTTCAGGTGATTTCATCCCCTATATCCAGTGGCACACTTGGTTTTCCAAGTTGAGGCCAAGTTCATGCATTTTCTGTAACGTCTTGCATTTTGCATCCCGCATCGCATCCCGCATAGCATACCGTCTTTGCATATTATTGTTGCCCTTGCACATGGTTGATTGTATCCTTGTTGCTTGTTTGTGTTGTTGGGTAGAGCCGGGAGACGAGTTCGCTAACTAGGAGCCCGTTCAGTGTGCTTTTGAGGATCCAGTCAACTCTGACAGCTTTGCAGGCAAGATGATCATACCCTCGAAATCACTACTATCTTTGCTATGCTAGTTTGCTCGCTCTTTTGCTTTGCCACTCCTACGATGCCTACCACTTGCTTGTCAGCCTCCCAATTGCATGATTGAACCTCTAACCTACCATTTTCCTAGCAAACCGTTGATTGGCTATGTTACCGCTTTGCTCAGCCCTTCTTATAGCGTTGTTAGTTGCAGGTGAAGATTGGAGTCGTTCCTTGTTGGAACATTTATTTACTTGTTGGATATCATTATATTGCTATGTTATCTTAATGCATCTATATACTTGGTAAAGGGTGGAAGGCTCGGCCTCTCGCCTAGTGTTTTGTTCCACTCTTGCCGCCCTAGTTTCCGTCATATCGGTGTTATGTTCCCGGATTGTTGCGTCCCTTATGCGGTTGGGCTATAATGGGAACCCCTTGATAGTTCGCCTTGATTAAAGCTTTTCCAGCAATGCCCAACATTGGTTTTATCATTTGCCGCCTACCCCCTTTTACCTTGGGTTTCCGGAGCCCGAGGGTCATCTTTATTTTAGCCCCCCACGGGCCAGTGCTCCTCTGAGTGTTGGTCTGAACTAGAGCCCTGTGCAGCGCCACCTCGGGGAAACTCAAGGGCTGGTTTTAGTTGTACGGATTGCTCATCTGAGTGTGCCCTGAGAAAGAGATATGTGTAGCTCCTATCGGGATTTGTGGGCACATTCGGGCGGTGTTGCTGGACTTGTTTTAACCTGTCGAATCATCTTGTTGTACCGAGATACCGAGTCTAATCGGTGTGTCTTGGGTGGAGGTCTATTCCTTCGTTGACCGTGAGAGCTTGTTATGGGCTAAGTTGGGACTCCCCTGCAGGGATTGATCTTTCGAAAGCCGTGCCCGCGGTTATGGGCAGATGGGAATTTGTTAATGTCCGGTTGTAGATAACTTTAACTAAACTTAATTAAAATGAATCAACCGTGTGTGTTACCGTGATGGCCCCTTCTCGGCGGAGTCCGGGAAGTGGACACGGTGTTGGAGTTATGCTTGCGCAGGATGTTCCTTTAGCTTCTCGCTCGTGCTTCGCCTTCTCTTCTCGCTCTCATTTGCGTATAAGTTATATGCTAGTCGCTTGCTGCAGCTCCACCTACACTTGCCTTAACCTTCCTATAAGCTTAAATAGTCTTGATCGCGTGGGTGTGAGATTGCTGAGTCCCTGTGGCTCACAGATACTACAACTCCAGATGCAGGTCCAGGTGTTTCTGCTCCAGTTGACGATTACGAGCTCAAGTGGGAGTTTGACGAGGACTCTCAGCGATACTACGTGTCTTTTCCGGATGATCAGTAGTGGTGCCTAGTTGGGGTTATCGATTCAGGGCCTTGTCGCACGTTGGGGGTCTTTTCTATTTTGGCACCGTAGTCGGGCCATGAGTGATTTGTATGATGGATGTTATTTATGTACTTTGATGTGACGTGGCGAGTGTAAGCCAACTACGTTTCTCCCCTTTATATTATTTATGTACATGGAATGTGTAATGATTTCCCGACTTGCGACATTGCTTTCAATGCGGTTATGCCTCTAGGTCGTGCCTCGACACGTGGGAGATATAGCCGCATCGAGGGCTTTACAATGGCATCATAGTAGTAGTAGTGTAGAGTACTACTAGTACTACTAGATAGTGAGTGTTTACTACTGTATCTACATATTAATTGCAACACATTCATGTGTTAGCACTACAATGACCACGTATGGATTTGATGGTATGATTTGTGTAAGTTGGATGTCATATTAATTATTGCTCTAACATGTGGTCAAAGTTAGCCTCCAAAACGCATTTTATACCCTATATGGCTTGAGGGAGTACATGCATTGCTGAGGTTTCTCTTAATCCTTGCGTTCAACATTTTTATTGAAGCTTGAAATATGAACATGTGAATGGGAGGGACTACTACAACCCTTCCAAAAGAACTGTGGTACTAATGGTATCATACTCCCTCCGTTCACCTTCTCACATGCACAGGTTTTTCATTTGATAAGAGGCAAACCATGTGGGGCCTACCTTAGAGGCAAGGCTATATACACTAAAGATGCTCTGTACGTATTACTTTTGATGTTTCCCGTCAACTCGCAGAACGAGGAGAAGCTTGCTTAGTATGTCGTCTCCCTCGCCCACGGGAGAGGTGGCTCGCAGGACGAGGTGAAGCTTTCTTACTACGCCTTACGCTCGCTCCCTCACCCACACACGCGGTGGCTCATAGGACGAGGAGAAAAATTTACTACTTCCTCCATTTACTCCTTGTCCCTACCTTGGTTAGAGAGATTATCATATTGTTTGAAATATGTCTTTTAGTAGTAGAATTAGTACAGTGGTATACATAGGAGTAGTACTATAACAATTTCCTTGGAGTCCGTGGTGCAGCAAGCTACCCTAGGCTATGTTACTACTCCCTCCTTTATGGTTTATGGCTCAATTTCAAAATCTTTCCAACCAAGGTAGATGGTGAGTGGTGGAATTAATTTCGTAGTTTGCACAAGTAATTAGTACGCTCGTTTTTCTCAAGAAGTTATGTTTACCGAGGCATTAATTAGAACGAATGCATGTATGACCACTAAATTTCCATGAACTTCTACATGCATTGGTGAATTTTCTCTTGACACTACTTGCTTCGGGTGATTTAACGCACCTAGAAATCCAAACATGTGATGGTACTACTACTAGTAGAATTGAGACTTATAAAACAAAAAAAATGATTTTTTTTGGATGAGCCCTATAAACCGGAAAAGAGGGAGTAGTAAGTAGTACTACCTCCATAGTGCGTACGTACTCCGTAGCGGCCTCTTTGGATCACAGGATTTGGAAAACAAAGGAATAGGAAAAATGGAGGATTTGATTGCCATGACATAGCCAATCCTATAGATTTTTTCCAGAGCTCGGACCTCATGTGTAAATTCCTCTGGAATCAGCACTTTGGCGACCCAATTCTAAGGAATTTTAATGACCCAATCCTGTGATCCAAATAAGTTTCATCGGAAACAATCCTAAGGATTGATATCCCATGAGAATCCTGTGAAAATCCTCCAATCCAAAGAAGGTGTAAAATCGGATTTTTCCCAAAACTAAGTCGCTCAACCTTTATTTGCTAGTTTCCCTTCCCGCCTCATTGCCTCGAATAGACTATGCCAAACTCCCGTGCCTACCACGTGGGAAAAGACCCGCCCTCGCATTTTTTAGTCAGGGTTTGTATCGATGGATCGCGCGAAGCAGCAAAAACCAAGCCATGTCTTGTACTCCTCCATCGATGCTCGCTTTCATGAATTCTGTACTTCCTCTTGCCGACATGTGGGACATATAGCAACCGGGTCAACGTGTCATGCACCAAATAACAATGCAGAACAGCAGGAGGACGCACCCCAGTGATACGTCTCCAACGTATCTATAATGTTTATTGTTCCATGCTGTTATATTATGAATCTTGGATGTTTTATAATCATTTTTTGGTACTAACCTATTGACATACACTAGTACAGCAAGCTGGTAAACAAACGGTTTTTAACCCCTTTCCGAGACGACATTTGGAACCGTCGCCATGTGAGTGTGGGCGATAGGGGGGTCCTTCCCACACGACCTAGAAACCATCCGGGATATGCCCTCCTGTCACACACACTCAGCAAAATGAGGTCGTGTGCGCCCGGCGAGCGCTCAAATACGGAAATACATACAATAGAGCCAAAAAATACAATTATAAGACGAAATTGTTTCCGGTCGCAAGTACATCCCACACAGTCAGTCCCCGCTAAACGTTTCCGTTCATATGTACATCCCACACAGTCGCTCCAAGGAAAACGTTTCCGTTCACAGGTACATCACACACAATTTTTCCCGTTAAATCATTTGCATTATTGAATGTATCACACACTGTCCATAGAAGAAACTATGTGGCAAAGGTTGTCCATCACACACAGTTTTTATGTGCTAAACATTTGCGCAAGGTGGCCTAATGCAAACAGTTTTCAAGAGAAAGTCGTGTGTGATTGTTCATTGATCCAACACGGTTTATTCCAAGAAACTGTGTGCGTCACCTGAGGTCATCGCCCATGGTATTTTTTCAACAACTGTTTGCAATAGCAAAACCCAATTAGCAGGCTAATTCGTCATTAGCAGGCTAATTATCCGATTATTCATAATCCGTTTATTAATCTAATTGACATTTCATATTAAGCACACGATATATTTCATTTTCATAATTGAAATACATTAGAGTACAACATCATATAGCTTCAGCACTCAGCTACCCCATTACACAACTACACCAGTACCAAGTTTCGCATGCAACATATATAACCTTTTGAAATTAGCATCATAGATGGTACATAGACAGATGTATCTCATCTGGAAAACTGCTGAAACAGAAGGCGAATATTGAGCCTTCATTGATGTTGAATGTCTTTGTAACTTTACGCCAATGCATGTGGATGACTGACCGTCCATCCTTCGTCCTTTTCAGGAACACTTCAATATTGAACCGTGGGTGTTGTACGAATCCCTTCCTCGCCTCCTGACCATACAGGTGGTTTGAGAGGTAATCATCAGTGAACTGCTTTGGAAAGGCCTGAAAACAAGGATGTGCATAAATATCTTCTCTATATTGGAAATGGGGCAAAGGAATAAAAAGGCAAGGTATAATAGTTAGTACCATCCTGTAGTGAACTGATGCCTTCGTCATTGTGTAAACAAAGATCTTGTTGTTTTTTGTCGCTAATTTCTTTATCCTAACAATCTTTCTGAGTTTCTTGACTTGACTGATATTCATGGACAACTCATTTCCCCATATGCAAAAAGGGTCGAACAGTGGGTCCAAACCTCTAACAGCAGGACCTATATATGCAAGACCAAATTTTTAAAAACCAAAATATTAGAATGGTTCCTGCAATTGCGCAATAAATGTGCTATTAGACAACGGACAATGCACTGCTAACCTTGATTGTAAACCTCATTCCTTCCCTTTGTTTCCCTGTAACACATATAAGGTAGTTAGTCATCAGGTTAAGTATTTACTACAGCCAAATTCAATTTATTCCTCACATGGTATACAATAACAAAATGCACCCATAACTATTGAACAACGCATTGCAGAATTGAACCAAACAGTTAACTAAACACCACAATGCAAATGAACCAAACATTAACTGAGCACCACATTGCACAATGTATAACCAAACCAAGCATGCTTGACAACGTGGAAATATAACAATTATATTCGTTTCTCATGCATTTTGTAAAGATAAATTCGATTTATTTATCACATGGAAGACAATACAAAATTGCAGCCTGAAGAATTTAACATCACATTTACAGAATTGAACCAAATATTTAACTGAAGACGACAACTAATTAACAAAACAGTTAATAAGTGAGCACCACACTACACGACATATAGAACATATACACTAGAGCAACAGATTGCATGGTAAAATTAGATAGCATAATTCACTAGAATTTGTGAAGGAAAGGCAGGAGCAGCACACGCAACGGGTAAAATGAGCATGCTTAACCGGCATAGCTAGCAAATGGCAAGGTGCTCCTTCAAGATCTGGGGGTCGGCATGAATGACTGCCATCGCGACCTCATTCGCGCGTGCGGCCGTGATTTGCTTCTCTGCTGCCAAATGCTCCTTGAGATCCTGGCTATACTGCATGCACCATGGCTTAGGGCAGCACTATTTGGTGGAGGGGTCAGTGATTTGGGTGGAAGGTGCCATGCTCGCGCCGGCGGACAGGGCATGTGGGATGTGGAAGGAGGAGGAGGATGGGGGTCAGGTGTGGATTACATGTCTGGATAGGCGAGGCCGAGGAGCGTGAAGGAGGGTCGTCGGCGAGGAGGCGGCGGTGCTGCAAGCAAGGAGTGAAGGTTTCAACTTGGAAAGGAAGGCGGGAACAGGGGAAATGTTGCTTTTGGTAAGGGGGAGGGAGCGGAGAGGTAGATATTTCCGCGGAAGCCGAAAATTTGGAATCGCTTCAGCGAAAAAATTGGCGTGCAGAGTGTCATCAAACACGGTCCCTTATTCAGAACTGTGTACGATATGTGAAGAAGGGTCGCCGGCGAGGATGTTGTGGACTGTAGCCGACGCAACCTCTCTCGTAATCCATAGGCATACTATACACCGACGATGCTCCAAGATATTTTGTGTTGCATCTCATACGGTTGGTGATAATAAACTGTGTGCGATCTACAAGATTTATCGTCTTGATTTGAATTACGTAATGGGGTCACAGTTACAAAGGATGGTGTTTGAATTGTTAGAACTTTTATCTGCAGTGAACATGCAAATATAGGTGTGTCGTCAAAAAATTGGAATTATTCAGGGTTCGTTTGGACGTTTTTATATATTAACTTGGTTTTGTAGGCATTTCAGGTGCATAATTTTAATTCCAATTACATGCACATGCTCCAGTGCATATAAACGGGTTGAAAAATCAAATATGTTTCCTCGGTTGCATGCTTAGGCCCCATGCAAGAAATGGGAATGAATGTCACACACCCTACCACCGTCACAAGGCTGCAAACATTGAGATACCTGATTTTTAAATTCTAGTAAATCCAAAACTCGTTTGAAATTCATGAAACTTGGCATGCTATCATGGAGCGGCATCAACATGCCGTGGTAAAAAAATTGTCCCATTTGGGGCAGGTTCGGGTATAAGCTTCTCACAAACCAGAGCTTCTCACAACAAGCGTGATGGTTTCGGTAGGGAACGTGCCACCTTTGGGGATGAAACGATATCCATTGCCTCTTATTGCTTTAAAAATATTTTGAGTGTCAACATAGAACAAAAGGAGTGTTGTGTTAAATTTTGGAATTTTTCGGGGTTCTTTTGGACATTTTTATACATTACTAGGTTTTCTAGGTATTTTATGCTCATAATTCAAATTTGAACTACATGCACATGTTGCAGTGCATATAAACTAGTTGAAAAATCAAATACGTGTCCTTGGTTGCATGCTTAGGTCCCATGCTAGAAATGGGAATTAATGTCACACACCCTGCCACCGTCACTTGGTCGCAAACATTGAGATACATGTTTTTTAAATTCAAGTAAATCCAAAACTCGTTTGAAATTCATGAAACTTGGCATGCTATCATGGAGCGGCATCAACATGCCGTGGTAAAAAATTTGTCCCATTTAGGGCAGGTTTGGGTATAAGCTTCTCACAAACTAGAGCTTCTCACAACAAGCGTGATGGTTTCGGTAGGGAACCTTCCACCTTTGGGGACGAAACGATATTTGTTGCCTCTTATCGCTTTCAAAAAATTTAGAGTGTCAACATAGAACAACAGGAGTGTTGTGTTCAATTTTGGAATTTTTCGGGGTTCGTTTGTACATTTTTATACATTAAATGGGTTTTCCAAGCATTTTATGCGCATAATTCAAATTTGAACTACATGCACATGCTCCAATGCCTATAAACTGGTTGAAAAATCAAATTGTGTCCCTGGTTGCATGCTTAGGTCCCATGCGAGAAATGGGTATGAATATCAAACACCCTGCCATCGTCAGTCGGACGCAAATATTGAGATACCTGGTTTTTAAATTCTAGTCAATCCAAAACTCATCTGAAATTCATGGAACTTGGCATGCTATCATGGAGCCGCATCAACATGCCGTGGTAAAAAATTTGTCCCATTTGGGGCAGGTTTGGGTATAAGCTTCTCACAAACCACAGCTTCTCACAACAAGCGTGATGGTTTCGGTAGGGAATGTGCCACCTTTGGGGACGAAACGATATATGTTGCCTCTTACTGCTTTCAAAAATTTTAGAGTGTCAACATAGAACAACAGGAGTGTTGTGTTCAATTTTGGAATTTTTCGGGGTTCATTGGGACATTTTTATACATTAACTGGGTTTTCCAGGCATTTTATGCGCATAATTCAATTTCGAACTACATGCACATGCTCCAGTGCGTGTAAACTGGTTGAAAAATCAAATATGTGTCCTTGGTTGCATGCTTAGGTCCCATGCAAGAAATGGGAATGAATTTCAAACACCATGCCACCGTCACTCAGCCGTAAACATTGAGATACATGGCTTTTAAATTCTAGTAAAGCAAAACTTGTTTGAAATTCATGAAACTTGGCATGCTATCATGGAGCGGCATCAACATGTCGTGGTAAAAAATTTGTCAGATTTGGGGCAGGTTTGGGTATAAGCTTCTCACAACAAGCGTGATGGTTTCTGTATGGAACCTTCCACCTTTGGGACGAAACTATACCTCCTATTGCTTTCAAAAAATTTAGAGTGTCAACATAGAACAACAGGAGTGTTGTGTTCAATTTTGGAATTTTTCGGGGTTCGTTTGTACATTTTTATACATTAAATGGGTTTTCCAAGCATTTTATGCGCATAATTCAAATTTGAACTACATGGACATGCTCCAATGCCTATAAACTGGTTGAAAAATCAATTATGTATCCTTGGTTGAATGCTTAGGTTCCATGCAAGAAATGGGATGAATTTCAAACACCCTGCCACCGTCAGTCGGACGCAAATATTGAGATACCTGGTTTTTAAATTCTAGTAAGTCTAAAACTCATCTGAAATTCATGAAACTTGGCATGCTATCGTGGAGCGGCATCAACATGTCGTGCTAAAAATTTTGTCCCATTTAGGGCAGGTTTGGGTATAAGCTTCTCACAAACCACGGCTTCTCACAACAAGCGTGATGGTTTCGGTAGGGAATGTGTCACCTTTGGGGACAAAACGATATATGTTGCCTCTTACTGCTTTCAAAATTTTTAGAGTGTCAACATCGAGCAACATGAGTGCTGTGTTCAATTTTGGAATTTTTCGGGGTTCATTCGGACATTTTTATACATTAACTGGGTTTTCCAGGTATTTTATGTGCATAATTCAAATTTGAACTACATGCACATGCTCCAGTGCGTGTAAACTGGTTGAAAAATCAAATATGTGTCCTTGGTTGCATGCTTAGGTCCCATGCAAGAAATAGGAATGAATTTCAAACACCCTGCCACCGTCACTCGCCCGCAAACAGTGAGATACCTAGTTTTTAAATTCTAGTAAATCCAAAACTCGTTTGAAATTTATGAAACTTGGCATGCTATCATGGAGCAGCATCAAGATGTCGTGGTAAAAAATTTGTCCCATTTGGGTCCGGTTTGGGTATAAGCTTCTCACAAACCAGAGCTTCTTACAACAAGCGTGATGGTTTCAGTAGGGAACATGCCACCTTTGGGGACGAAATGATATTCATTTCCTCTTATTGCTTTCAAAAATTTTAGAGTGTCAACATAGAACAACAGGAGTGTTGTGTTCAATTTTGGAATTTTTCGGGGTTCGTTTTGATATTTTTATACATTAACAGGATTTCCCTAATATTTTATGTGCATAATTCAAATTTCAACAACATGCACATGCTCCAATTCATATAAAATGGTTGAAAAATCAAATACGTGTCCTTGGTTGCATGCTTAGGTCCCATGCAAAAAATGGGAATGAATTTCAAACACCCTGCCACCGTCACTCGGCCGCAAACATTGAGATACCTGGTTTTAATATTCTAGTAATCCAAAACTCGTCTGAAATTCATGAAACTTGGCATGCTATCATGGAGCAGCATCAACATGTCGTGGTAAAAAATTAGTCCCATTTGGGGCAGGTTTGGGTATAAGCTTCTTACAAACCAGAGCTTCTCAAAACAAGCGTGATGGTTTCGGTAGGGAATGTGACACCTTTGGTGACAAAACAATATCCGTTGCCTCTTATTGCTTTCAAAAAAATTCGAGTGTCAACATAGAAGAACAGGAGTGTTGTGTTAATTTTTGGAATTTTTCGAGGTTCGTTTGGATATTTTTATACATTAACTGGGTTTTCCAGGCATTTTATGCGCATTATTCAAATTTGAACTACATCCACATGCTAATGTGCATATAAACTGGTTGAAAAATCAAATATGTGTCCTGGGTTGCATGCTTAGGTCCCATGCAAGAAATGGGAATGAATGTCACACAGCCTGCCACCGTCACTCGGCCGCAAACATTGAGATACCTGGTTTTTAAATTCTAGTAAATGCAAAAATCGTGTGAAATTCATGAAACTTGGCATGCTATCATGGAGCGACATCAACATGCTGTGGTAAAAATTTGTCCCATTTGGGGCAGGTTTGGGTATAAGCTTCTCACAAATCAGAGCTTCTCACAACAAGCGTGATGGTTTCGGTAGGGAACGTGCCACCTTTGGGGACGAAACGATATCTGTTGCCTCTTATTGCTTTCAAAAATTTCAGAGTGTCAACATGGAAAAACAGGAGTGTTGTGTTCAATTTTGGAATTTTTCCGGGTTCGTTTGGACATTTTTATACATTAACTGGGTTTTCCAGGCATTTTATGCGCATAATTCCAATTTGAACTACATGCACATGCTCCAATGCATATAAAGTGGTTGAAAAAACAAATATATGTCCTTGGTTGAATGCTTAGGTCCCATGCAAGAAATGGGCATGAATTTCAAACACCCTGCCACCGTCACTCAGCCGTAAACATTGAGATACATCGCTTTTAAATTCTAGTAAACTAAAACTTGTCTGAAATTCATGAAACTTGGCATGCTATCATGGAGCGGCATCAACTTGTCATGGTAAATAATTTGTCCCATTTGGGGCAGGTTTGGGTATAAGCTTCTCACAAACAAGAGCTTCTCACAACAAGCGTGATGGTTTCGGTAGGGAATGTGCCACCTTTGGGGACGAAACGATATCCATTGCCTCTTACTGCTTTCAAAATTTTAGAGTGTCAACATAGAACAACAGGAGTGTTGTGTTCAATTTTGGAATTTTTCAGGGTTCGTTTGGACATTTTTATACATTAACTGGGTTTTCCAGGCATTTTTATGCGCATAATTCAAATTTGAACTACATGCACATGCTCCAATGCATATAAACTGGTTGAAAAAACAAATATATGTCCTTGGTTGCATGCTTAGGTCCCATGCAAGAAATGGGCATGAATTTCAAACACCCTGCCACTGTCACTCAGCCGTAAACATTGAGATACATGGCTTTTAAATTCTAGTAAACTAAAACTTGTCTGAAATTCATGAAACTTGGCATGCTATCATGGAGCGGCATCAACTTGTCGTGGTAAATAATTTGTCCCATTTGGGGCAGGTTTGGGTATAAGCTTCTCACAAACAAGAGCTTCTCACAACAAGCGTGATGGTTTCGGTAGGGAACGTGCCACCTTTGGGGACGAAACGATATCCATTGCCTCTTACTGCTTTCAAAATTTTAGAGTGTCAACATAGAACAACAGGAGTGTTGCGTTCAATTTTGGAATTTGTCGGGGTTCATTTGGACATTTTTATACATTAACTGGGTTTTCCAGGCATTTTATGCGCATAATTCAAATTTGAACGACATACACATTCTCAAGTGCATATAAACTGGTTGAACAATCAAATATTTGTCCTTGGGTGCATGCTTAGGTCCATGCAAGAAATGGGAATGAATTTCAAACACCCTGTCACCGTCACTCAGCCGCAAACATTGAGATACCTGGTTTTTAAATTCTAGTAAATCCAAAACTCGTCTGAAATTCATGAAACTTGGCATGCTATCATGGAGCAGCATCAACATGCCATGGTAAAAAAAAATGTCAGATTCCCGAGGTTTAATTCGGTTTCCCTAGTTTAATTCAGTTTCTAAATATAACACACTGATCGCAAAAGTTTTAGTTAGAACACCCGTAGGTAAACTGACAGCTTCCCCAGGAAGCCAAGGAAAACTGTGTCAAGCAGGATTTGTGCAGCTCTTGATCGCAAACGTTTTAGATAGAACACTCGTATGCAAAGTGAGAGCAGCGCAGGATTTGTGCATCCCTTCAACGCAAACGGTTGTTTTGGATGACCCATGTGGAACTACGCACAAACAATTATTGGGTATGTTGCCATTTGTCAAACTAGAACGATTTACATTTTTTGATCTAGTAACATCGCCATTTGTCAATCACTGTAACACTGCGATTTGTCAAAATATGCAGCTAGAAATCATTAGCACTATCTAATTTTTGCAACTAAAATTCAGGAATTAAGCATAGATTTCATTCATAGATTAAGCAGTCATTCTTCATTTATACAAACAATTCAACTCGACGGCTGAACCGACCAAACTTCTCCCTAATTGTTGCCAACCACGGCTGCGGTAAGGCTCTTTGCATGCTCGACGAGGCGCTCCTCCTCCTCTTGTAGGAACTCGATGTAGCCCGCAAGGTCACTGACGCACATGCGGGCCTCCACCTTCGCCTCCCGCCTTTGGGCCACAGCGGCGGAGCAGGTGATAATCCCGACGGTCGACGGTGGGCTGGCAGCCACGGCGGCCGATGATGGGGTGGCGGCCATGACCACCACCTCCCGCCTTCGGGCCGCGGTGGCGGAGCGGGTGATGGCCGCGGTGGCAGAGCGGCTGATGGCCACGGTGGCCGGCAGTGGGGTGGCGGCCATGACGGCCACATCTCGCCTTCGGGCCACGGCGGCAGAGCGGGAGATGGCCCAGGCTTTCGGCGGTGGTGTGACGGCAACGGCGGCCGGCAACAGCTGCCGACGGGTAGCGACGGCGGAGCATGTGGTGGGTGTTCCACGCACACCCAATATGGACGCACACGCACTACACTACTCCAGGGACTGCGCCGCCGTGGTGTAGCCTCCTAGCTAGAGTTGTCCTCTGATGACGACGGAGTGGATGAGCGACGATAACAGACCAGTGCCATTGGCGATTGTGGGAGAAGCAGACGACATAAGCTACAGGGAGGGAGGGGAAAATGCGACACATGACTCGCTGGCTATGAGGCTTTTTATAGCAAGCCAGTAAGCATTGGGATTTGGGGGGATTTCACCGAGTCGGGAGGGAAGCTTGCGCGGGAACCTGCGAGGTTCTGTGGTAACGGGCTCACCCACGATTCATTGGCGCCACCGTTTAGCCAAAAGAACACCCCCGCGCGTTGCGCAAGCTTGCGTTGTAAGCCGTCTGCGGCAGCGGGGTGACAAGACGTGAGGAGGACGAGAGGACACGTACACATACAGTTAATAAAAAAAACATTTGCGATTTAATTACCTACTGTACCCCCGTCCTGGTTTATAAGTAGGATTTAACTAATAAAATACGAATGCATATCGCCAAAGATTATATCGTTGGAGTCGTATTTGAACATAGTTTCCAGCTATACAATTTTTGTAACATGCATTAACACTTTTTTGGTTAAATTTAAGGTTATATACTAGAAAGCATTTTCCCGCAACACACACGGTTTATTCCATCACAAACAGCTCGGATGGATCAACTATATGCCACGTATCGCACACGCAACTCTAATCGGATTCGTGCTTGATGTCTCCGACATCGCTCGCACAGTTTGTCTTATTTGCCATGTATCACTGTGCCGTCCTCTGCTCGCGTCCCTCGGCAAGCTCTGCTTGCCGTTAGGCACCACAGCGCGCTCTGCTCGCCGTTAGGCACCGCAGCGCGCTCTGCTCGTCGTTAGGCGCCACAGCGCGCATTGTCGCATCCGTTGGCACGCTCTGCTCGCGTCCGTCGGTGCACTCCGCTTGTGGACAGTTTTTCCTTGCGCGTTCAACTGCTATATATATATATGGTTGATCATTGTTGAGGCAACCGTGGAGCACTCTTCTCGCGTCC
Source organism: Triticum urartu (assembly GCF_056163025.1). NCBI lineage: Eukaryota > Viridiplantae > Streptophyta > Magnoliopsida > Poales > Poaceae > Triticum > Triticum urartu. The sequence goes on from NC_141878.1 coordinate 170,936,840, forward strand.
CTCCGCGCGCGCTCTGCCAGCGGTTAGGCGTGCGCACGATCACGTCAGGGGCCCCATATGCATATGATTGTGCCGCGCGCGTTGCCACGCGTTGCAGTTATGTGCGGCACGATGGAGTTACGCGCTGCAAATTAGAACTGGCATCAGGGCCTACCGATATTCCTGGCCGTCTGGCTTCCCCTTTAATTTCTGGGGCCATTATAACCTTAGTCTCTTCAACCTTTCGATCGCGCCCCACCACACAACAAGCGCACCCACGACGACACATAGAGAGGGGATGTCCAGCGGTGCTCCAATGGAGTTCGGCGAGCATAGAGTGGAGACCCACGCGAGGGAGACAGATCTCTCCGTGGTGTACACCATCGACCTGGCCGTGGTGGACGACTACATCAACATCGTTGACCAGTTGCTTGCTGGAGACAAGTACAAGGTGGTCCACATCGACCTCGAGTACACCGCCGGTCGTCCCGGCATAGATTAGAATGTTGTCGTTGCCCAGTTGTGCGTGTGCCATCATGTCCTCATCTACCACTACTTCATGGCCACGGAGCCTTGCGACCGTTTCAACAGGTTTGTAAACTGCACCGACTACAATTTCGCCACGGTGGAAACCAAAGACGATGTAAAGCGCTCAGTGTTACGGGCTTGGCCTGCAAGAACCTTGTCGAAATCCGTGACCACTACAGGGTCGGGGGCAACATGAAGGACTCCCTGGTCGAACTCGCCTCGGCCATCATCAACCCCTACTACAAAAAGATGAAGCATGATGCCCAGAGAACAAGCCCCCTATCCTGGCACAGGGCCTAGATGTGGCAATTGGATGAACCTCACCTCAGGTTCGCGGCCAAGAGCGTGTACACATGATACAAGATGCACAGGCGGATCGTTGACATGAGGAAGTGCCTCGTTACCCAAATCGACGAGCCCGGATCGAGCCACAAGCAAACCAAGCGTCACAAGAAGTAGATGATGATCAGATGATCATTTAGGCTAGTTAATCATGCATGTAATATATAGTTTACTTTCTTGGTGTGTGGAAATGTCATGTGTGTAGTAGCCACCTATGTAATTATGCATGTAATAGTTTACTTTGGCGTGTGCAAATGCCATGGTTGTAGTAGCCACCTATGTAAGTGGATGTTTAATTTGGTTATGCAAGCATGTCCTTATAAGTGCGTGTGTGTGTGTGTCTATATATATATATATATAGGGAAAATCCATCCTACCTAATCATTGTCATATACTACATACTACACGTACATATTCTCGGTTTCGACAGATGTTGTATGTAGTATCTGTCGAAACCGAGAGTATGTACGTGTAGTATGTAGTATATAACAATGATTAGGTAGTATATATATACTAATTTTTATGTACTATGTACCATTTATTGAGTATGCTCTTTTTTACATACAAATATGTACGTATTTCATAAATATAACAAAAAGTATGGGCTCATATGCAATTTTTTCACATAACTTGCTTTGAAATATCTTAGATATAGTATACGAACATATTTAAAATAATAAAATAGTATATATAGTACCACTTGGTAGTATATGAGATATGTGGGGTAACTACCATCGGGTGGTAGGATGGATTTTCCCTATATATATGTGTGTGTGTGTGTGTGTGTGTGTGTGTGTTCTGTATGCAATCCCATCGCACAACACACACGTCTTATTAGTAGCAACCGTCTGTGTTATTATCGGTATTCACACACATTTCTGATTAAAGACCTGTTTGTCGCGTATCATACACATCTTGTTAAGTTGAACTGTTTCTATTCTCATGTTTCAATGCAAACAGTTCATCTGAGTGAACCGCATGCCGTATATCGCACACACATTGATCCGGCTAACTGTTTCTTTTGTGTTGCCTAATCACAAACAGTTCATTTGAATAAACCGTATGCTGTATATCGCACACACCTCCATCTGGCTGCCCGTTTCTTTTGTTCCTCCTCATCGCAAACAGTTAATTCAACTGAACAGTATGTCCTGCATCGCACACACAACTAAAATTTGAACCGTGTTTGATGGCTCCGCCATCGCAAATGTTTTGTACCTTTTTGACGGTTTTTACACCACCGTTTGCGATTATGGCATTGCACACAGTTTCGTCGAAGGGTCTCTAATCGTAATGTCGCATTAGCAGCATCCTGCAGTTGTGATAGTGCCAAGTGCCGGTTGTTGTTTTTTGCATGTTCTTTACATTGCAGGAAATCAATACCAAACAGAGTCCAAATGCAGCGAAACTTTTTGGAGATTTTTTTGTACCAGAAGACAACCAATGGGCCAAGGCATCACCTAGGGCGTGCTCCGAGGGGGGCACAACCCACCAGGGCCCGCCACAAGGCCCAGGCATGCCCTAGTGGGTTGTGCCCACCTCGGTTGCCCCCCGGACCACCTCTATGCTCTATAAATACACTAATATTCCAGAAACCCTAGGGGAGTCGACAAAAATTAATTCCAGCCGCCGCAGAGCCCATAACTACCAGATCCAATCTAGACACCATCACGGAGGGGTTCACCACTTCCATTGGCGTCTCTCTGATGATGCGTGAGTAGTTCTTCGTAGACTTTGGGTCCGTAGTTAGTAGCTATAGGGATTCCTCTCTCTCGTCTGATTCTCAATACAATGGTCTCTTGGAGATCCATATGATGTAACTCTTTTTGCGGTGTGTTTGTTGGGATCGGTGAACTTTGAGTTTATGATCAGATCTATCTTTTTATCCATGAAAGTTATTTCAATCTTCTTTGATCTCCTATATGCATGATTGCTTATAGCCTCGTATTTCTTCTCCGATATTTGGGTTTTGTTTGGTGAACTTGATCTATTTATCTTGCAATGGGAAGAGGTGCTTTGTAGTGGGTTCGATCTTACGATGCTTGATCCAGTGACAAAAGGGGAAGCGACACGTATGTATCGCTGCTACTAAGGATAAAACGATGGGGTATATCTCTACATAGATAGATCTTGTCTACATCATGTCATCGTTCTTATTGCATTATTCTGTTTCCCCATGAACTTAATACACTAGATGCATGCTGGATAGCGGTCGATGTGTGGAGTAATAGTAGCAGATGGAGGCAGGAGTCAGTCTACAAATCTTGGACGTGATGCCTATATAATGATCATTGCATGGATATCATCATGTTTATTTGAAGTTCTATCAATTGCCCAACAATAATTTTTTTACCCACCATTTGCTATTTTTCTCGAGAGAAGCCACTAGTGAAACCTACGGCCCCTGGGTCTCTTCTTTAATATATTTGCCTTCGCGGTCTATTTTATTTGCCTTTTATTTTTTGATCAATTAAACCAAAAATACAAAAATACCTTGCTGCAATTTATTCTTATTTATTTTATTTGGCGTTCGATCTATCAATCTACTACAATTTATTCACGCCCGTTTGCCAATTTCTGGCGCCGTTACCCGAAAGGGATTGACAACCCCTTTAATACGTCGGGTTGCAAGTATTTGTTATTTGTGTCCAGGTGTTGCTTACGTGTTGTTGCTTGGTTCTCCTACTTGTTCGATAACCTTGGTTTCATCACTGAGGGAAATACCTACCATCGCTGTGTTGCATCATCCCTTCCTGTTTGGGGAAATACCGACGTAGCTTCAAGCCGCATCAAAAGGAATTTCAGGCGTCGTTGCCGGGGAGGATCTTTAACATATACCAGGTTCCTGATCACAATTATCATCTCCTCACAATTTAGATTATTTTCCATTTGCCTCTCGTTTTCTTCTTGACCATTTCACAAAAAATTGTTATTTTATCCGCCCTCTTTTTCGTTCGTCGTTCTCTTGCTTTCTAGTCCTCATGGCTAGCGTGTCTACTCCTCCTTTGGCACCAGATTTTGAAGTTCTATAGTTCAAGCAAAGACAAGGAGAAAATTTTAAAGATGCTTGGTATAGGCTTATGGAATCCAATCGTATTTGCAATTTTAAGGGGGATGCTAAGATTTTGCTTCGTAAATTTTACATAGGATTGGCTTTGCATCATAGACAACTTTTAGTTTTGCCGCCAAAGGGAATTTTATTGAGCTTGATGCCAATGCTGCCTATGAAATTTTAGAAGGAATTTTGGGGGTTCTGCCTCAAAAGAAGGGGTTTTCTTTCACCCCAGAGGGAGTTCAAATGTTAGATAAACTTGGTGATTTGCATAAACATATGGTTGAATTACAAAAATATAATGAACCCCTCAAACATCTCAATGGTACTATCAATCACATGAATCCCTCGATTACTCTTTGCAATAAGCGATTGGATATTTTGGATCTAAAGATGGTTTCTTGTCTGGAAAATTTAGGGAAGCATAAAGAAGCCTCCCGGGTTTGACGAAACCCTTACAAAAGTGCGATAACTGTGGAAGACAAAACTTAGATCCTTGATTTATGCCTAGCTAAGGGCGTAAAACTATAGCGCTTGTTGGGAAGCAACCCAATGAATAAAATTTATTTTTGGTTTTTGCTTTCTGTTCTTGAGTGTTATCACAATTAGTGTTATGATTGTGTTTTTTGTGTTTTAGTTAGTGTTTGTGCCAAGTAAACCCTTTAGGATCTTCTTGGGTGATAGTTGTTTGATCTTGCTGCAAAAACAGAAACTTTTGCGCTCACGAAAATAATTTTCGGTTTTAACCAGAGAGCAATAAAATAGCAATTCCTTTTGAAGTAGATTAATATACAAATTGAACAGGTCACCCTAATTTCTCAGAGTTTTTGGAGGTACAGAAGTATTCGAAATATCCAGATTGCTATAGACTATTCTGTTTTTGACAGGTTCTATTTTCCTTGCGTTGTGTGCTTGTTTTGATGGCTCTATTGTTTTCTTTGATAAGTTTTTGCCATAGCAAAGTTGGAATACAGTAGATATAATGCAAGAACAAAATTTGAATTGGTTTGCGACAACACTTATGGTAGTGATTTGTTTTCTTATACTAACGGATCTCACGAAGGTTTTGTTGGAGTTTTGTGTGATTGAAGTTTTCAAGTTTTGGGTTATCTTATGATGGATGAAGGAATAAGGAGTAAGAAGAGCCTAAGCTTTGGGATGCCCCGACATCCCAAGATATTCTCCAAAAGTGAGCAAGCAACTAAGCTTGGGGATGCCCCAAGTGGCATCCCCTCTTTCTTCTAACGACCATCGGTATTTTACTCGAAGCTATATTTTTATTCGTCACATACTATGTGTTTTGCTTGGTGTGTCTTGTATGATAAGAGTCTTTGTTTGTTTCATTTTGTGTTTTTAGTCTTGATCCCTTGCTAGACACACCTATTTGAGAGAGCCAAAATTATGTCATGATTTGTTAGAATTGCTCTCTATGCTTCACTTAAATTTTTATGAGCTATGGATTTGCTCTAGTGCTTCACCTATATCTTTTTGAGCATGGTGTGCTTTAGTAATTTTGAAGAAATGATCTCTTGCTTCACTTAGATTTATTTGAGAGTTAGTAAAATTTTCAACAAATTCTCTCTTGCTTCACTTCAATTAATTTGAGAGAAAGATAAACTGTGCTCATGATCTTCACTTATATTTGTTTGAGCTTATCAAAAGCAACATATGAAAATTAGTCCCAAAGTGATAGATATCTAAGAAGGATATAATAAAAACATTCATGAAGATCATTGGAAAAAATAAACTTGACTCCTAGTAATAGTTTTGAGATATGATGATGTGATATGTGAGTATCTTGATGAGTAATTATGCTTTAGTAAGAATATTGGTGTTAAGGTTTGTGATTCCCTATGCAAGCGCGAAAGTCAATCATTATGCAATGAAATTATATCCTACTTGTGGTGCATTATTCGGTGTTAATTATGCTTATGAGTTTATTCATTTCTTGGTTGGTCGCTTCTCAATCTTTTGCTAGCCTTCATTATGCACTAAGTATGATCACTACTTGTGCATCCAAAAACCTTTAAACCAGTTTTTCCATCTGAGTCCACTATACCTACCTATATGGGGTATTCTTTTGCCGTTCTAAGCAAATTTGTATGTGCCATCTCTAATATTCAAAATAAATTTCTCTTTTGTGTGCTCGTACTGCTCACGAGGCAGTGAGGGTTGGCTAATATTTTTAGTGCTAGATGTGTTATTCTCATGATGAGTGTTTATTCACTTGTCATTGCACGAGAGTAAGGCAAAGGTATTAGGGATGCCCAGTCCCGAAATCAAAATTGAATTTACTTTATGTTTTCAAATAATAAATTCCTTGGAAAGTGTTGGTATGGAAGGCACCCATGGATACGGTTAGCCATGGAAAGTGAAAGTATGGTGGAAAAAGGAATAAAATTTAATTTATGTTTGGGAACCGCCTATGATATATATAGCATGGAAACTGTTGGCAACTCTAAGTCGTTTTCATTGGTGGGAAAAGTATGCCTCTCAAAATGTTTTTATCTCTCAATTTTCGCTTTGAGCACTGGCACCTCTACAAATCCCTACTTTCCTCTCCGAAGGGCCTTTCTTTTACTTTATGTAATTTTTATTTTGAATTTGAGTCTCCATCTTCTCTTATAAAGTACCAACTAGGGGGCACTATGATCGTACTTGAACATTGGGTGTAGTTAATACGCGAGTGTGTTTCATGAGGATCAATGATTAAGCATAATGGGCTAGGGATAACTTATTTTAGCGTTGATATTTTGAAAGACATGGCTGCTTTTTGATATGCTTGAGTATTTAAGTTATCATGTCAAAACTAGACTATTGTTTGGAACAATATAAAAGTCCAAATGTCCATGCTATAAAGAAAAGAATATGATATAACATGTTAGGCAGCATTCCACATCAAAAATTCCATTTTTATCATTTACCTACTCGAGGATGAGCAGGAATTAAGCTTGGGGATGTTGATACGTCTCCAACATATCTATAATTTTTTATTGTTCCATGATGTTATCTTATCAATCTTGGATGTTTTATAGTCAATTTTATATCATTTTTTGGTACTAGCCTATTGACATAGTGCCAACTGCTAGTTGCTATTTTTTACCTCGCAAGAAATCAATACCAAATGGAGCCCAAATGCAACGAAACTTTTTGGAGATTTTTTTGACCATAAGACACGCAATGGGCCAAGGTAGCACCTCGGGGGTGCTCCGAGGGGAGCAAAACCCACCAGGTCGCGCCAGGAGGCCCAGGCACGCCCTGGTGGGGGTTGTGCCCACCTCAGGTACCCCCCAGACCGCCTCTTTGCTCTATAAATACATCAATATTCCAGAAACCCTAGGGGAGTCGACAAAAATCAATTCCAGCCGCCGCAGAGTCTAGAACCACTAGATCCAATCTAGACACCATCACGTAGGGGTTCACCACTTCCATTGGTGCCTCTCCGATATTGCGTGAGTAGTTCTTTGTAGACCTTCGGGTCCGTAATTAGTATCTAGATGGCTTACTCTCTCTCGTTTGATTCTGTAACATCCCAAAATCCTAAATTTTGGACTGTTATATTAAATAAATAGATTGATTGTTTGTTTGTTGTTGTGTGATTGAGAGGGAATAAAAGGACTTTCCCAATACTTCATTTTGCTTTTATGATCTCCGTGAATTCAAATTCTTTTCAAATACAAACCCTAAAGCGAAGATGACATGACTTCTTTAATTTAAATAAATTAAAAGGGTTTTGGAAAATATTTGAATTTCATTGGGAAATATTTCAAATTCAGAAACTTTATGCAACTCAATGATTTTCATGAGAGAAGATAAAATGACTTCTTCAAAACATATGAAATATGAGTTGGGAGTTTCAAAGAATCAAATTTAGAGTCCCTTTGGGGATTATTTTCAATTTGGAGTTATTTGGGTTTTTTCAAATTATTTTTCTCCAAAAAATATATATGGAAAATAGGGTAACATGATTCCCTACAATAGAAAATTGGAGAGAAATAAATTTGAAATTATTTTGTTTTTTTAAATGATTTTTATTGGGTTTTATTAGACCAGTAGCACTCTTCGATTTATTTAAATTTTTTTGGATTTTATTTGACGTTAGAAAAATGTTCATGTTGAAGAAAAAAAATTCTAGAAATTTTGATACATTATATGCCTATAATATATTTTTATTTATTCGATTTTATTTTGTTTTACTGTTTGTTTGAAAAAAAGGAAGAGAAGTCCCGCCGTCGACCTGGGCCGGCCCAACAGGACGCGGCCCAGCCCAGCCGCGCTCGTCACCGACCCCGGGAAGGAGTCCCTCTGCCGCACGCCAACGACCGCCGCCGAGTCCGCCCGGACTCCTCCTTCCTTGCCCCTCCTCCACGCACCCGAGGCCCCCTCCTCTCGTTAAAAGCTGAAGCCCCGCCGCCTCTCCTCTCCTCTCTGCATCTCGCCGCCGGCCCGCGCTACACGTCGCCGCCGCAGCCGCCGCCATCGCCGGACTCCGCCGCCGCTGCTTAGCCGCGCCACTTCTGCCGATTCGCTGTCGCGCCACGCCTTGCCCCGCCGCCGAGGAAGAAGCCGCCGCCCGCCGCTGCCCGCGTCGCTGCTAGCCCCGCGCCGCCGGAGCATGCGGCCTCGCCGGAGCCGCCTTTGGTTTTTCACACCAAACCATTCGAACCGGTAAAACCGCCGAACCCTAGATCGGTTTTTTTTTGGTTTTTCTTCAAAACCAGGTTTTTCTTTTTCAGCCTATTTATTTAGTGAACGTGCATTAGTTAGCCTCTTTAGCGAACATTTTTTCGTTCTTTAGAGTTCGGTAGTGAACGTTCGTTATTTAGTTTTTTTTTCTTTTTCTTTTTATTTTCGGCCAGGGACCCAACCATGAATATTTTTATTTACAGATTAGCACTTGGTTTTCAAACGACTACAACTTTCTACTCGTTTGTCCAAATCCAAAAAAACCAACGCCCACTTCTTCTATATGATCCCCTCTATCCAGATAATCCACTTGAACATGTTTTTGAAAATTTAAAATTTGATTTCAAACAGATTTGAATTCAAACTTCTTTTGATCATAACTTGAGTTTTATAACTCTGATTTAATTGATTCTTTTTGCAAAATCGAAGCTCTTGACCTAAACTTTATGTAAGGCCAAATTCACATAATTTTGGTAATGTTAGAAATTTTTTTATGTTTCATGAGTTATTTGCTTGGTTTTGATGTTTTCCGAATTGTCTTCTTCGTTCTTTCTGATCTTTTGATTGATTGCTTATGTGTGGTTACTATTGCTTGCTTACGATAGATTCATCGGAGAGTGACGAGTAGATCTATCAAGAGTTATGAGTGCAAATCATCTTCATCAACTATATAAGGCAAGTTCACACTTTAATTATATCCTTTTCATACCCAATTTTTATGCATCAGTTTCACACTCAAACATTGCATGAGTAGGATTGATAATATGTGGGTATTGGGAAGTAGTTGATGAGGTAGAATCTATTGCCCTTTTATTATCAAACCCTTGGGAGTTACTTCTACGTTATGCTTATACTACTATGCTATGCTCGTAGACGTGGATTGGGTTTGAGTGTATCCATGACATATGTGAGATTATTAATTAATGGTTAACTTAAGGTGGCTACTTTAATACACATCTGGGTGGATTGGTTGGGGCACCCTGGGATATACCAGTGGACTTGCCCGGAAACCTGGGGATATACTAGTGTTGTCCTAGGAGATCCCGGGGGACCCGTGTGATCATCCTATGGTTCGCCACCCAGGCTCAAAGGGATCATAAGATTATTCAGGGTAGAAACTTTCGTGTACAGCCACAAGCCATTATGGGCTCTGGGATAGTTGAGTAAGTTGTGCGAAACCTTTCCATGATGGGCTAGCAGATGTAGGGGATTGTAGGTGTACCAGCCTGTCTATCGGTTAAGGGGACCTCTTCGGAAAGACTGTGTCTCGGTCATCCGTTTCTCAAACACCATGTAGTGCGAGAAATACAATGGAGGAGATCAAGTCTTGTGGGGAAAAGTGCGCAAACCTCTGCAGAGTGTACAAACTAATCATGATTAGCCATGTCCTCGGTTATGGACATTTTGAGTATCTGGTTCTTGGATTATCATGTTGATCTCATCACTCTACTTATTAATTTGTTGGGTTGTTAACTTTTAATTGGGATTGAGATGGGGATTTACCATTCTCAATGTTTTCAACAAACTTTGTAGTTAAATAAAATATATTCCTTTGTTGTAGGGAAAAATTGGCTTTATGCAAAAATAAACTTAGAGCTTTCCACCAGCCATATATGCATGTAGTGATAGCTATTATTCATCATTATCCTATGGTGTAAATTTGCTAGTACATTCAATGTACTGACCCTTTATGGATGCAACGTCTCATGTTGCAGGATTCTTACGACGAGTAAGTGATATGTTAGGGTTACGATTTCTACACTCAACTTTGCTGTTGGTGTTGATGGGAATCCACAACCTTGTTGTTACTTCCGCTATTTGGATTGAGGTAATAGTTTTTATGTTACTTTATACATGTGATTTACCTCTGTTATAAATCCTCGAGTACTATGTGTGTCAGCATACCGATCCAGGGATGACACTTAAGCATAGAGACTTGATACGTTCGGGTCGGGTCGCTACAAGATGGTATCAGAGCACATGTTGACTGTAGGATGTGAACCCTAGAAAATGGCATGCCCATAGGAAAGATCTTTTTTTTCCAAAACTTTATTTTCAAAAGTATCTTTTACCTCTCTTCTCTCCAAACTTTATCAAATATTTCCTTTTAGTTAGACTATACCCCTTTCCCCTTTTGACCAAACGAGGATTTGACTGATGAGACCACTCCAAGAAGTACAAGATATCAGACAACTAAGACCATTTCGGAATGAAGAGGATTTTACCGTGCATTATAATAATGGAAACTACAACGGTTGGAGACTCCGAATACTAGGAGAATTTGAAGGATCTGAAGAATTCCTAGATTTGTATGACCTAGGAAGATTACCCTTATGGAACTTGGAAGACTATTGAAGCTGTCAATACCCGAGATCAAGGTGTGTCGGAGAAAGACCGGAACATGGAGAGTTAAAAACTCGAAGTTTTTGTCAAGAAAAACCTAAGGCAAGAGATATCAATTATGGAAGATAGCTCATGGCAATGACAAGGGCAGAAACACAGTTATCCGTGATGTCATCACCACTGATACTATGGTCACCGTGCTGAGTTAAACATACATTTCTTTGGAATGATTGGATGGTAGAAGGCTGATGGAGCATCTGTCAGCAAAGGATGCGGATTTAACCTTAGCCAGTGTATCGCCAGGATCTGGAGTATTACATCAAGAATTTTAAGATGGACCTCCAGGAAACCGTATTTGACAAGGAAGCATTTCGTGAAGAACGGGACCCAAAATTTAAAAGTAGCGAAGTTGGAGGAGCAAAACCTCGAGATACCAGAGATTCGTCAGGAACTGAAGGACAATAGGACCATGGTTCATGCCATGGATGTTGAAATCCAGAAGTTTGGAACGCAACTCTTAAAGGACGTCACTAGAGACTTCACGTCAACAGAGATGATCTGGCAAGAGAACTTGAGAAGAACAAGCACGATCGGAAGAAGACATTGGAAACATGAACAAGGCCGAAGAGTTTGACGACATTGAAGATTTATTGACCATTAGAAGACCCAACCCCTATTATATGCCTATGTTAGATGCGGTGTTTGTGAGATGTCATTTGTTTGATGTTTTTCCGACAGCCACAGATAAAATCGTTCTTTTCAAAACCATTGTTTGTATTGTTTGCATCCCTCTCTATCTCCCTTATCCCACCCCAAAACCCATGGACCCAATAGAGGATGAATGGAGATGAACTCACATTCCCGAGACCGATAAGTCAATTGGAGATAGACCGATGGATTCAGAACATGGAAGATCATATGGAGAATAACACTATAGCCGGAAAGGATATGGCCAGGATGCTCTTAAGTGCTTTGAAAGAGGTGCTGCTACTTGGTGGAGGATGTACCAAACCATCAATGGATGGCAAGGAGTGACCACTTGGAAAGAATTTAAGTTGACTATACTAAAGTCTCGTCTTTTGTCCCAGAAATTGAGCTTTATGGAAATGGTATGAAGAAACGTTTGCATGCAATCTCTGTGGAGAAATATGACACAACCATAAAGAACACAAGGATGAATGCGCCCATTGTGAAGAAAGTCACCTAGATGAAGAATGCCCAACTAGGAAGATTACCTTTTTCTTGTGTGAAGGGACTACCCACTACCCTGCTCAGTGTCACATTTACCTCATGGTACAAAGAACCATCCAGCAGAAGAAAGAAGCAATGAAAGGAGCCCTCATGGAAATTTTAGAAGAACTAGTGATGAAAGAAGAGGTGGAGGACACACCCGAAGCAGACCCAATTAAACCTCGCACCAAGTCGTGCTATTCATGTGGAAAAGAAGGACACATCTCCCAGAATTGCCTGAAGGGAGATCTAGTAGAATTCCCGACATTGGAAGTAGAGTATGACCCACAAGAAATAGAAGCCCTTATTGGAACGGAAAAGTCCAGGAAGAGAAGTAGACTGGATTCCAGGAAGGGCCTGAGTCATATCACCTGTTTTAGGTGCAAGGAGTCGGGATACTACTTCAGCGGTTGCCCAAAAAGAAAACCTTGAGACTTGTCAGAAGTAATATGTTTTCGTTGTAATGAAGCAGGGCACTTTGCCAGAGATTGTCCCAAAGAGAATGAGGCTTGTGCTAAATAGTTGAGTTGAAAAAGAAATATAGTAGTAGTAGTAGTAGTAGTAGTAGTAGTAGTAGTAGTAGTAGTAGTAGTAGTAGTAGTAGTAGTAGTAGTAGTAGTAGTAGTAGTAGTAGTGGGTACAATTCTCTTATATTGAGAAGTTGAGGCATGTAATGGAAATGCAAGAGATTGTAGTCATTTGAGAATCAATGAAGTGAGCATCATTGGTAGTGATTTGGATTTTATGAGTAGTTACTCTATGAAGAGAGATTTTGACCATTTTCGAGGATATGAGAAATGTGGTCTATGGAAGAAGTTGTGCATTTTAAGGGTGGTAGTACCCTGTGAGGACACTTGACCCATGGAAAGGAGAATGATATGCCACGGAGTGGATTTCGGACAAAATAAGTATGGGTTTTGTCTCGATATGTGGGATATCCCAAGAATATGAAGGGATGAAGTATTATTGGATATAAAGGAGGTATAATGTTGGTAATATGGAGCAATTGTAACTCCATGATGAGTACTTTGGTGCCAGTAGAAGGAAGGGAGGCAGTACAATTGGATGGAATTAAGTATGCTAGGAAGCTAGATGTTGGAATAAGGATCAGTTGCCCCGATGATGAGTTCAATACAGTGATGAGATGGGCCATAACCCATAGGCCCCAGGACCTGCAAAGAAGCAAGCACACTCTTCCTGAAGGAAAAACCCTGGAAGAGATTATGACCTTACCCACCGATGATTTCATAGGAGTAACGCAAAAACCTGAGAGTTTTGAAGAAACGATAGATGTTTGTTTGGCCTGCAGAATCAATGGATTATTCCGAATGCAGTTCGTGGACAAGAGAAATTCTGCAATGCTTGTGAGGATGACTGAGTTTTAGAATGCGAGATTCGCTAAACCATATACAAGGTAATGATTTGGGTGCGGGATGGATTGATCACCATACTGACTTACTCTTTTTATTCGCCTTACTGTACGGGATGGTAAAGCTGAGTGACTTACCCATAGTAGAGAGACGACGATCAAAACCTTGTTTGAACCTTAGAATGGTATGACAATTTTTCCCCTTGTACAAGGCAGCTATTGCCAATCGTAGGATATACGGTGAGGTTCGACCCAGACCCATTTCCTACAGGAGAAACCATAAATGGTTTACCACCATGAGATATCGATAGTTGTTTAGTATTGGCGCCAGACCCGTCAGCTAAGAAGACCCAGTCACAGAAGAACCTTACCAAGATGAACGGACACAAGAATTGAGGAAAAAGGTTAAGCCACTACCGGAAGGTCCCAGAGAAGAAATTATCCTGAACATCTGAGAGGATCAACACCGTCAACAATAAGGATGAAGTATATGAGTTTTGATGGAACAGTAACCATGCTTCTAAGGGTGGTAGCATCCCAGACCCCCTGGGTTGATCGATGGATTTTGAGAAGACCCCCAAACCCTAACCTATTTCTTGCTAGCCCCTCCGAATCTCGAGGACGAAATTCATTTTAAGGGGGGTAGGTTTGTAACATCCCAAAATCCTAAATTTTGGAATGTTATATTAAATAAATAGATTGTTTGTTTGTTTGATTGTTGTGTGATTGATGGAGTGAAATTTGAAAACTTTTTGAAAGTTAAATGAGAGGGAATAAAAGGACTTTCCCAAACTTTCATTTTGCTTTAAGGATCTCCATAAATTCAAATTCTTCTCAAATACAAAACCCTAGAGAGAAGATGACATGGCTTCTTCCATTTAAATAAATGAAAAGGGTTTTTGAAAATATTTGAATTTCATTGGGAAATATTTCAAATTCCGAAACTTTATGCAACTCACGGATTTTCATGAGAGAAGATAAAATGACTTCTTCAAAACATATGAAATATGAGTTGGGAGTTCCAAAGAATCAAATTTAGAGTTTGGAGTTATTTGGTTTTTCTTCAAATTATTTTTCTCCGAAAATTAAATATATGGAAAATAGGGTAACATGATTCCCTACAATAGAAAATCGGAGAGAAATAAATTTGAAATTATTTTAGTTTTTTAAAATGATTTTTACTGGGTTTTATTAGACCAGTAGCACTCTTCGATTTATTAATTTTTGTGGATTTTATTTGATGTTAGAAAAATGTTCATGTTGAAGAAAATCTTTTTCTGAAATTTTTGACATATTATATGCCTATAATATATTTTTATTTTATTCAATTTTATTTTATTTTACTGTTTGTTTAAAAAAAGGAAGAGAAGTCTCGCCGACGAACTGGACCGGCCCAACGGGACGCGACCCAACCCAGCCAAGCTCATCACCGACCCCGGGCAGGAGTCCCTCTGCCGCACGCCGGCGACCGCCGCTGAATCCGCCCGGACTCCTCCTCCCTTGCCCTCTCCTCCACACACCCAAGGTCCCCTCCTCTCCTTAAAAGTCGAAGCCCTGCCACCTCTCCTCTGCTCTCCTCTCCTCCCCGCATCTCGCCGCCACCGCCATCGCTGGACTCCGCCGCCGTTGCTTAGCCGCGCCGCCTCCGCCGATCCGCTATCGCGCCGTGCGTCGGAGCCGCCCGTGCCTTGCCCCGCCGCCGAGGACGAAGCCGCTGCCCGTGTTGCCGCTAACCCCGTGCCGCTGGATCTTGCCGCCTCACCGGAGCCGTCGTTGGTTTTTCGCACCAAACCGGTAAAACCGCCGAACCCTAGATCGGTTTTTTTGGTTTTTCTGTAAAAACCCGATTTTTCTTTTTCAGCCTATTTATTTAGTGAATGTTCATTAGTTAGCCTCTTTACCGAACATTTTTTGTTCTTTAGAGTTCGGTAGCGAACGTTCGTTATTTAGTTTTTTTCTTTTTCTTTTTATTTTTGTCCACGGACCCAACTGTGAATAATTTTATTTACAAATTAGCCCCTGGTTTTCAAACGACTACAACTTTCTACTCGTTTGTCCAAATCCAATGAAACCAATGCCCACTTCTTCTTTATGATCCCCTCTATCCAGATAATCAACTTGAACGTGTTTTTGAAAACTTAAAATTTGATTTCAAATAGATTTGAATTCAAACTTCTTTTCATCATAACTTGAGTTTTATAACTCCGATTTAATTTATTCTTTTTGCAAAATCAAAGCTCTTGACCTAAACTTTCCGATAAGGCCAAATTTACATAATTTTGGTATGGTTAGAAATTGTTTTATGTTGCACGAGTTATTTGCTTGGTTTTGATGTTTTCTGAATTATCTTCTTCGTTCTTTCCGATCTTTTGAGTGATCGCTTATGTGTGGTTACTATTGCTTGCTTACGATAGATTCATCGGAGTGTGATGAGTAGATCTATCAAGAGTTATGAGTACGAATCATCTTCGTCAACTGTACAAGGCAAGTTCACACTTTGATCATATCCCTTTCATACCTAGTTTTTATGCCTCAGTTTCACCCTCAAACATTGCATGAGTAGGATTGATAAAATGTGGGTATTGGGAAGTAGTTGATGAGGTAGAACCTATTGCCCTTTTATTATCAAACCCTTGGGAGTTACTTCTACGTTATGCTTATACTACTATGCTATGCTCGTAGACGTGGATTGGGTTTGAGTGTATCCATGACAGATGTGAGATTATTAATTAATGGTTAACTTAAGGTGGTTACTTTAATGCACATCTGGGTGGATTCGTTGGGGCACCCTGGGGATATACCAGTGGACTTGCCCGGACACCTGGGGACATACCAGTGTTGTCCTAGGAGATCCCGGGGAATCCATGTGATCATCCTGTGGTTCGCCACCCAGGCTTAAAGGGATCATAAGATTATTCAGGCTAGAAACTTCCATGTGTAGCCACAAGCCATTATGGGCTCTAGCATAGTTGAGTAAGTTGTGGGAAACCTTTCCATGATGGGCTAGCAGATGTAGGGGATTGTAGGTGTACCGGCCTATATAGCGGTTAAGGGGACCTCTGCGGAAAGACTGTGTCTCGGTCATTCGTTTTCTCTTACACCATGCAGTGCAAGAAATACAACAGAGGCGATCGAGTCTTATGGGGAAAAGTGCGCAAACCTCTGCAGAGTGTACAAACTAATCATGATTAGTTGTTTCCCCGGTTATGGACATTTTGAGTATCTAGTTCTTGGATTATCATGTTGATCTCATCACTCTACTTAATTAATTTGTTGGGCTGTTAACTTTTAATTGGGATTGAGATGGGGATTTACCATTCTCAATGTTTTCAACAAAATTTGTAGTTAAATAAAATATATTCCTTTGTTGTAGGGAATTATTGGCTTTATGCAAAAAAAAACTTAGAGCTTTCCACCGGCCATATATGCATGTAGTGATAGCTATTATTCATCATTATCCTATGGTATGAATTTGCCAGTACATTCAATGTACTGACCCTTTGTGGCTGCAATGTCTCATGTTGCAGGATTCTTACGACGAGTAAGTGATATGTTAGGGTTACGATTTCTACACTCAACTTTGTCGTTGGTGTTGATGGGAATCCACAACCTTGTTGTTACTTCTGCTATTTGGATTGAGGTAATAGTTTTCATGTTACTTTATACATGCGGTTTACCTCTGTTATAAATCCTCGATTATTGTGTGTGTCAGCATACCGATCCAGGGGTCACACTTAAGCATAAAGACTTGATCCATTCGGTTCAGGTCGCTACAGATTCTCAATAAAATGGTCTCTTGGAGATCCATATGATGTAACTCTTTTTGCGTTGTGTTTGTTGGGATCGGATGAAGTTTGAGTTTATGATCAGATATATATTTTTATCCATGAAAGTTATTTGAATCTTCTTTGATCTCTTATATGCATGATTGCTTATAGCCACGTATCTCTTCTCCAATAATTGGGTTCTGTTTGGCCAACTTGATCTATTTATCTTGCAATGGGAAGAGGTGCTTTGTAGTGGGTTCGATCTTACGGTGCTTGATCCCAGTGACAGAAGGGGAACAGACACGTATGCATCGTTGCTACTAAGGATAAAATGATGGGGTTTATCTCTACATAGATAGATCTTGTCTACATCATGTCATTGTTCTTATTGCATTACTCCGTTTCCCCATGAACTTAATACGCTAGATGCATGCTAGATAGCGGTCGATGTGTGGAGTAATAGTAGCATATGGAGGCAGGAGTCGGTCTACTAATCTTGGACGTGATGCCTATATAATGATCATTGCCTGGATATTGTCATGTTAATTTATTTGAAGTTCTATCAATTGCCCAACAGTAATTTGTTTACCCAACGTTTGCTATTTTTTCAAGAGAAGCCACTAGTGAAACCTACGGCCCCCGGGTCTCTTCTTTAATATATTTGCCTTCACGGTCTATTTTATTTGCCTTTTATTTTCAGATCTATTAAACAAAAAATACAAAATACCTTTCTGCAATTTGTTCTTATTTATTTTATTTGGCTTTCGATCTATCAATCTACTACAATTTATTCACGTCTATTTGCCAATTTCTGGCGCCGTTACCCGGAAGGGATTGACAACCGTGCCGCTTACGTGTTGTTGCTTGGTTCTCCTACTGGTTCGATAACCAAGGTTTGATCACTGAGGGAAATACCTACCGTCGCTGTGTTGCATCATCCCTTCCTCTTTGGGGAAATACCAACGTAGCTTCAAGCCGCATCACCCAGTTGTACCGCCCCAGTAGTAGTAGTGAGCAATGAGACGTCAAATCACAATGCCGCACCTTTCCAGATGGACGAAGCAACCATTATTTCACACTTCGCTGAATCCTCTTCGCCATCATCTCCTTCAAGAAACGCACGTATTGTTTCTGCCATTGTTTTCCCTCAAGAGGGACGCGCATCGCCTTGGTACATCATGACACGTGGGACCGCATGACAAGCCTTGCTCCCCCGCCCACCACTCGGTAAAATCACCTCATTTTTACTACTTCCTCTGTATCGGTTTATAGGGCATGCACATCATTGTAGGTTGAGAATTTAACTGGCTATATATGTGATGAATAGAGTATATGTTTAGAAACTACATTCTCTTAAGAATCCAATGATATACTTTCTGTGGCATAGTAACTCATATTTAGTTGGTCAAATGGATGACCTAAAACTACATGCACGCCCTATAAACCGAGATGGAGGGAGTAGTATCTTTTTAGATCAATATAGTTGGGATTCACCAAGGAGCAAAACCAAGTGGCGGTCTGCTCCTGTCATGTTGGGGTAGCAACTCAAGCAGGGTCAGTCCGCACACAAAATGGCGACACACTTAACAGGACCCATTTGGCCAACATGTGGCTCATCCATCGTCTTATTCCACGTGTGGTGCACCAAATTACAGTTCGGAGCAGCAGTTGGACTTGGAGGCACCTCGGTCGTAGCGCCGTAGTAGTAGTAAATGAGCGACGAGGGGTCAAATCACAAAACCCCACCTTTCCCGCATTAAGCTGGACGGACGAAGCAACCATCATTTCAACCTTTGGCAGCTACCTAGGGCACCCTAGGGTAGGAGCCTCCACTAAAAATCCGCTTCTCCCTCGTCCTCTTGAAGAAAACTGATGATGTGTGCGGCGGTAGGGTTTGTAGGAGTACTACGGCGTGCGGGGCCACGTCATAGTAAACGGGAGAGGGATTGACTTCGAGTCGACGCCTTAATATGTGTGGGCTGCTTGGTTTTACAGGAATGAGGCAACATTTTGGGTTCGGGGACCAGTGGAGATATACGTACAAAAAATTGTGGACGTAGGTTCGACCGAAAGGAAATGATGCATGGGCCCTGCATTTTGATATACCCACGGCCGCGTGAAATTTGCTACTCTACACAAAATAATTCATAAAAGTTCCTCCAAAAACATCTATAACTAATGGGAAGTGAATGTATGCTTAAAATGAAAATGTAATACTCCCTCCATCTAGTTGTATAAGTCTCTTAGGTTTTTTTTTTGCTAGTTAACAGCATTCCATGCAATGAATTAACCACTCCATGTCATGTTTGAAGTCTCAAGCCAATGAAAGCATGCACGGCCCACATCTCTTATTGGTCGATATGTCACGAAACAAGAAACGAGGAGGGAGTTAATGTACCGTGCCAAAGTGTTTTGGGATTATTTTGGTTTTTGGAAGATGACCTACACACCTAGACGGAGGGAGTACAAAGAGAAAAAATGAATTGCAGTTAAAAGAATGACATTTCTAACAAAAATGTGAATGTGAACTACATATGTGTGCATGTGACCAACACACACATTGTCAATACAAAATCTAATGCAAGAAATAACTTCTGAGTAACATGCACGAATTGATGATGTGGTGCTTGCATGCATAGAGTACAAAAAAATGTGATTTATGACGTGCATGCATGATATGTTCTTGTGCCATAGTTGCATGTCTAGGAAAAAAACTACTAGTGGGTTGTACTAGCTATTTAGGAATAGAAGATGTATACATGGAAGTTGTAGGGAAAGAGATGACATGGAGCATCTCAATTCCTATGAGTAGGGATTGGAAAAGAGATGTCATTTGGTTCACATCATAGGAACTTTTCTATTGAATCTAGAGATGACATGTTTCTCAATTCCTATGAGGAGGGATTAGAAAAGAGATGTCATTTGGTTCACATCATAGGAACTTTTCTATTGAATATACGTTAATGTTTTTTTCCTTTGAAATTGTGGGTGTATAGGAATCCATTCATATGAACCAAGTGGCTCTAAAGCTATAAAAATGATATCATGTTTATTTTCCTTTGAAATGTGGAGTATATGAATCTATTCCTACGAACCAATTGGCTCTAAAGGAAAAATCGTATAAAAATCATATCATATAGAGTTCCTATGATATTCCTTCACACCAAAGGATGGTTGAAATTGTTGCAGGTGATACGACAGTCTTTCTTTGTAGACTCCTCCCCCATCTTTATAGTTACCTCTCGAAGATGAATGAAATGATATATACTGGGTATTCTATATGTACATTTTCGTACACGAAAACTCGGTAAAAGTTTGCGAGGTTCGAATTTTCAATAAAGCTATATGCACTGCATTTTGGAACGGAGGGAGTAGCATACGACAGTTGCTAACACTCATGTGGAAGATTTGTGTGTCGGAGGAGTGGTTGTTCTGTTAAATGACATGGCAAAACTGACACTGTCGGATGTTGATCTAACGGTTCTTACGGCGTTTGTCGGGAAACGGCTTGTGGCGAACGTTTGTCAGATACTCCCTCTGTCCCAAAATTCTTAACTTTGATTCGTCTATATACGGATGTATTTATTCACATTTTAGTGTTAGATACATCCGTATCTAGATAAATCAAGAATTGTGGGACGGAGGGAGTATGATTTACGGACACATGCATTGCATTGATACGTGCTCCCTCTCTCTCATGCACACACGCACCCTCACGACTCACGACTCTCCCGAGTCCTCTCGCACCCGTCGTCTATCTATAGGTAGACGTCACACACATATGTGCTGTTCACACCCTACCCTCGGAACTTCTAAAAAACAAAATACGTCGCGCACCTTTTATTTTAACTCACACGTCACACAGTTATACTATTACTCTTGTGGCGAACGTTCTTTGGGCATAGTATATTGTACTCTCATGAAGAGAAGCGGTGCACGCGTGCACTAATTCTGTCACACCCACTTGCGGGTACACGTATGAACGCATTTTTTTGAAGCTGGTACAACAAAATCACTCCACTATATATATAAGCAGGAGCCTTAGCGCTTGCTTTACTAGGGTTCCTCTCTTTCACTCTCTCATGCTCTCCAGATCTAAGCAAGACATAGGTGGCTGTCAGTGTCAAAACCGGTAGATATCAGGTAGGGGGTCCTGAAATGTGTGTCTTAGGATTGAAGGTAACAGGAGGCGGGGGATGAGATGTTTACCCAAGTTCGGGCCCTCTTGATGGAGGTAATACCCTACTTCCTGCTTGATTGGCTTTGATGAGTATAGGGGTTACAAGAGTTGATCTACCTCGAGATCGTAATGGCTAATCCCTAGATGTCTAGCCTGTATGATTTGTCTTAGCCTCTACGGACTAAACCCTCCGGTTTATATAGACACCAAAGGTGCCTAGGGTTGCACAGAGTCAGTTTCACTGGTACGCGTCGGTCCTATACAAACAGTTTTTAACCCCTTTCGCGACGGCATTTGGAACCATCGCCTAGTGAGTGTGGGCGATAGGGGGGGGTCCTTCCACACAACCCAGAAACCGTTGGGGATATGCCCTCCTGGCACACATGCTCGGCAAAATGAGGTTGTGTGCGACCGGCGAGTGCTCAAATATGGAATTACGTATAGTAGAGCTCAAAAATACAATTATATGGTGAAATTGTTTCCGGTCGCAAGTACACCCCACACAGTCAGTCCACGCTAAACTTTTCCGTTCGTATGTACATCCCACGCAGTCGCTCCAAGGAAAACGTTTCCGTTCACAGGTACATCATACATCATTTTTCCCATTAAATCGTTTGCGTTATTGAATGTATCACACACATGGTCCGTAGAAGAAACTGTGTGGCAAAGGCTGTCCATCACACACGGTTTTTATGTGGTAAACGTTTGCGCAAGGTGTCCTAACGCAAACAGTTTTCAAGAGAAATTCATGTGTGATTGTTCATTGATCCAACACGGTTTATTCCTAAACACTGTGTGCGTTGCTTGAGGTCATCGCCCGCGATATTTTTTCAACAACCGTTTGCAATAGCAAAACCCAGTTAGCAGGCTAATTCGCCATTAGCAGGCTAATTGCTCTATTATTAATAATCCATTTATTATTATAATTGGCATTCATATTAAGCACATAATATATTTCATTTCCATATTAAGCACATAATATATTTCATTTCCATATTAAGGAAGCAGAATTTCCTAATTGAAATACATCAGAGTACAACATGATATATCTTCAGCACTCAGCTACCCCATTACACAACTGCACCAGCTCCAAGTTTCACATGCAACATATAGAACCTTTCGAATTAGCATTATAGACGGTATATAGATAGATGCATCTCATCTGGAAAACTACTGAAGTGGAAGGCGAATATTGAGCCTTCATTCATGTTGAAGGTCTTTGCAACTTTACGCCAGTGCCTGTGGATGATTGAATGTCTGTCCTTTGTCCTCTTCAGGAACACTGCAATATTGAACCGTGGGTGTTGTATGAAAACCTTCCTCGCCTCCTGACCATAGAGGTAGTTTGAGAGGTAATCATCAGTGAACTACTTTGGAAAGTCCTGAAAACAAGGATGTGCATAAATATCTTCTCTATATTGGAAATGGGGCAAAGGAATAAAAAAGGCAAGGTATAATAGTTAGTACCATCTTGTAGTGAACTGATGTCTTCCTCATTATGTAGACAAGGATCTTGTTGTTTTTTGTCGCTAATTTCTTTATCCTAGCAATCTTTTTGAGTTTCTTGATTTCATTGATATTCATGGACAACTCATTTCCCCATATGCAAAAGGGGTCAAACAGTGGGTTAAAACCTTTGACAACAGGACCTACATGTGGAAGACCAAATTGTTAAAAACCAAAATATTAGAATGGTTCTTGCAATTGCACAATAATGTGCTATTAGACAACAGACCATGCACGTGCTAACCTCGATTGTAAACCTTAGTGCTTCCCATTGTTTCCCTGCAACACATATAAGGTAGTTAGTCATCAGGTTAAGTAAGGGTAAGCATGCTATCAGTAAAATATGTTGATGAAAAAGAAGCACATTGCAGATTCATCAGATTAATTCAAGCCACATGGAAAACCCATTTATCCAAACCAAGCATGATTAAGAACTAGGAAATATAGCACTTGTATATGTTTCTCATGTACTAAGTGCAGCCAAATTCGATTTATTCCTCACATGGTATACAATAACAGAATGCAGCCACAAGAATTGAACATCGCATTGCAGAATTGAACCAAGCAGTTAACTAAACACCACAACAAATGAACCAAACTTTAACTGAGCACCACATTGCACAATATAACATACTCCTAATAGAAGATCAGATAGTTAACCAAGCCAAGCATGCTTAACAACTTGGAAATAGGGCAATTGTATTTGTTTCTCATGTATTTAGTACAACCAAATTCGATTTATTACTTACATGGTATACAATAACAGAATGCAGCCACAACAATTGAACACCGCATTGTAGAATTCAACCAAGCAGTTAACTAAACACCAAAACAAATGAACCAAACATTAACTGAGCACCACATTGCACAATATAACATACTCGTAATAGAAGATCAGACAGTTAACCAAACCAAGCATGCTTAACAACTTGGAAATATTGCAGCCTGAAGAATTGAACATCACATTTGCATAATTGAACCAAGTAGTTAACTGAACACCACATTGCACGACATATAAAACATATACACTATAGCAGAAGATTGCATGTTAAAAGTAGATAGCACAATTCACTAGAATTTGTTAAGGAAAGGCAGTAGCTAGCAAACTGAACATGGGTCCTTATAGTGACCTAATAAGACAAGCTACTCCTCATTGTTGGAGATATCGATGACGATTGGCTCCTTGGACATGGAAGAGGGTGAGTCCTCCGCATCGTGGGTGCCCTCGTTGTAGTGGTGAGTTGCCTGAGCCGCTCCGGGCACCAACCTGCTGGCTGTCGAGATGAGGTAAGCACGTGCACGCTAAGAAACACCTCGTAGTCTTTGTTGAAGGCACCGACGGCGGCCTCGAGAAAATGCCATGAACTGTTGTTTAACGCAGCCAACCGCATCGCGGCGCCGGTGTGCGAGGCGTCAACGGCGGCCTCGACAATGAGGTGCTCCTCCAAGATCTGGGGGTCGGCACGAATGGCAGCCATCGCGACCTCATCCGCGCGTGTGGCCGTGATTTGCTTCTCCGCTGTTAAATGCTCCTTGAGATCCTAGCTATACTGCATGCACCATGGCTTAGGCCGACGCTTATTTGGTGGAGGGTTCAGTGATTTGGGTGGAAGGTGTCGCGCTCGCGCCGGTGGTCGGGTCATGTGGGATGTGGAAGGAGGAGGAGGATGGCGGTCAGGTGTGGATTACATGCCTGGATAGGTGAGGCCGAGCAGCGTGAAGGAGGGTCGCCGACGAGGAGGCGGCGCTGCAAGCAAGGAGTGAAGGTTTCAACTTGGAAAGGAAGACGAAAACATGGGAAATGTGGCTTTTGGTAAGGGGGAAGGGGCGGGGAGGTAGATATTTCCGTGGAAGCCGAAAATTTGGAAACGCTTCAGCAAAAAAACTGGCGTGCAAAGTGTCTTTAGACATGGTCCCTTATTCAGAACTGTGTATGATATGTGAACATAACAAACGATTCAGATAGCTTAACCTGTGTGTGATGAGTTTGAACATCAAAAATTTTGGTTCGAATTTCCATGGTTACAGTGGTCATCCACGTCATTGCATAACTTGGGTACACAAAGGAGACTACAGCACACCCAGACTTCTTAATCGAGCAAGTTCAGCAATTAAATAGAGCTAGTTGATCTAAATATTACTCTATCAAATTAAATATCGACACTATTAATTAAGAAAACAAAGAGTACTAATACGGCTAGTGCTCGTCGATCTCCACCGCCGCCTCCATGTCCAGCTCGTGCCCGACGGTCTCCTGGGGAAGGGACTCCATGGCATCCATCACACCATACTGGGCAAGCATCTCGCCATCCGCGTCATCCATCTCTTTGGAAGAGGCCGCCATGAGATGGGCATGGGCGCACGCGATCTGGGCTTGGACGGGCTCCGTCGTCGCAAGGTATGCGGCGGAGGAACGGACGGCTGCTCGAACGCTATCGGTGATTGCCAGCTCTTCGGCCATGGGTTGACGACCGTTGTCGGAGAAGCTTCGTTCGATTTGTGTGGTGACCGCCAGGAGGTGGGCGTTGGTACATCGCCGTCGTATCTATAATTTTTGATTATTTCATGCCAATATTATAGAACTTTCATATACTTTTGGCAACTTTTTATACCATTTTTGGGACTAACATATTCATCTAGTGCGCAGTGCCAGTTCCTGTTTGTTGCATGTTTTTTTGTTTCGGAGAAAATCCATATCAAACGGAGTCCAAACGGGATAAAAACTGACGGAGATTTTTTGGAATATATGTGATTTTTGGTAAGAAGAATCAACGCGAGAAGATGCCCGAGGATGCCCCGAGGCAGGGGGCGCGCCCCAGGGGGTCAGGCGCACCCTGGGCCCTTGTGGCCACCTCGTAAGGAGGTTTGTGCCCTTCTTTCGCTGCAAGAAAGCTAATATCTGGATAGAGATCGTGTCCAAAATTCAGCCTAATCGGAGTTACAGATCTCCAGGAATTTAAGAAACAGTGAAAGGGCAGAATCAGGGAACGCAGAAACAGAGAGAGACAGAGAGACAGATCCAATCTCTGAGGGGCTCTCGCCCCTCCCAAGCGATGGAGAGCATGGACCACAGGGAAACCCTTCTCCCATCTAGGGGGAAGGTCAAGGAAGAAGAAGAAGAAGAAGAAGAAGGGGGGGGGACTCTCCCCCCCTCTCTTCCGCTGGCGCTAGAACACCGTCGGGGCCATCATCATCACTGCAATCTACACCAAAAACTTCACCGCCAACATCACCAACTCTTCCCCCCTCTATGCAGCGGTGTAACCCCTCTTTTACCCGCTGTAATATCTACTTCAACATGGTGCACAATGCTATATATTATTTCCCAATGATGTATGGCTATCATATGATGTATGAGTAGATCTGTTTTGTCCTATGGGTTAATTGATGATCGTGATTGGTTTTAGTTGCATGTTTTATTATTGGTGCTGTCCTATGGTGCTCGCTGTGTCGCTCAAGCGTGAGGGATCCCCGCTGTAGGGTTTGCAATATGTTCATGATTTGCTTATGGTGGGTGGCGTGAGTGATAGAAACACAGACCCCGAGTAAGTAGGTTGTTTGCGTATGGGAATAGAGAGGACTTGATGCCTTATAATGCTATGGTTGGGTTTTACCTTAATGATCTTTAGTAGTTGCGGATTCTTGCTAGAGTTCCAATGATAAGTGCACATGATCCAAGAAGAAAAAGTATGTTAGCTTATACCTCTCCCTCAAATAAAATTGCAATAATGATTACCGGTCTAGTTATCTATTGCCTAGGGATAAATAACTCCTTGTATGACAAAAAGCTCCCTACTAAAATTAACTTAGTTGTGTCTTCATCAAAACAGCCCCTACCTTTTATTTACGCGCTCTTTATTATCTTCCAAACCTATCCAAAAACACCTACAAAGTACTTCTAGTTTTATACCTGTTCTAGGTAAAGCGAACGTCAAGCGTGCGTAGAGTTGTATCAGTGGTCGATAGAACTTAAGAGAATATTTTTTCTACCTTTAGCTCCTTGTTGGGTTCGACACTCTTACTTATCAAAAGAGGCTACAATTGATCCCCTATACTTGTGGGTTATCAAGACCTTTTTCTGGCGCCGTTGCGGGGGAGTTATAGTGTGGGGTGAATATTCTCGTGTGTGCTTGTTTACTTTATCACTAAGTAGTTTTTATTTTGTGCTCTTGTTTTCTATCTTTATTTATGGGTAGGAAACGCAAAATACCAAAAAATTAGTGGTACCTACTGAACAAATGGTTGAAGAACCACTCAAACTCTATCACACTCCTGAAGCTTTTTACTTGGATCACTTCGATCCATATGTGCTCATGCTGAAACCGCAACTAGCTTAGTTGAGGGAAAATCTTTAGATGAGCATGCTTGTTATGTGCGACACCACTTATCTCAAAAAGGGAAACTTTTACTGGATCAAATTCATCGTTTGCAATGCTATGCTTGGAATTTATGTGAAATATATGATTTTACTTGTTGTTCTAAAGACCCTAAGAAGCACCTTCCCTACCAATGTGAGTTTAGTGATAATGGAATCGTATCTTCGTATGCTAAGGGTGTTTATAATTACGATGATGTTCAACAAATTGAAGAATTTGTTGCTTTTAAGGGTGCTTATGAAATTGCTTCTTTGATTGGAAAGTATGATGCTACTCTTTACAAATCTGAAAAGTTTGCCATACTTAAATATTGTTATGATAATTATGCTTGTAACGCCTATGTTAAACCATATATTGAGGACTTCTCCACTGTCCAAGAAGAGACTAATATTTTGCAGGAGTCTATGGAAGAAGAAATTGATGAAACTGTGAGCTCGTTGGATGAAAAAGATGATGAGGAGAGCGAAGAACAAAAGGAGGAAGAGCGGATTAGCTACCCGTGCCCACCTTCTAATGAGAGTAACTCTCCAACTCATGCATTATTTAATGTCCCTTCATTCTTACCGAAGGATGATTGCTATGATGATTGTTTTGATCCCGTTGATTCTTTTGAACTACCCCTTTTTGATGAACTTGATGCTTTCTATGCTTGTGGCCATGATGCCAATATGAATGATGCTTATGGTGATGAAATTGCTATAGTTCCTTATGTTAAACATGAAATTGTTGCTATTTCACCCACACATAATAGTCCTATTATCTTTTTGAATTCTCCAAACTACACTATATCGGAGAAGTTTGCTCTTATTAAGGATTAAGCTGGTGGGTTGCATTTTACCGCTACACATGATGATTTTGATAGATATAATATGCATGTGCTTGCTGCTCCTACTTGCAATTATTATGAGAGAGGAACTACATCTCCGCCTCTCCAAGTTTCCAATATGATAAAATTGCAAGAAACTGTTTATACTATGCATTGGCCTTTACTATGTGTGCATGAATTGTTCTTTTATGACATGCTGATGCATAGGAAGAGAGTTAGAATTCGTCTTACATGATATATGTTACTTTGTCCTCACTACTAAATTACAAATCATTGTTGATTCAAATTGGCTTTGATATACCTTGGGATCCGGGTGGATTCATTACTTGAGCACTCTATGCCTAGCTTAATGGCTTTAAAGAAAGCGCTGCTAGGGAGACAACCTGGAAGTTTTAGATAGTCATTTATTTCTGTTGAGTGCTTTTATATAGTTTAAAAAAATAAAGAGGGGAACCCAAAAATTTTCAACAAAAATAATTATCCCCTTGTACATTTCCATTGTATTATAAAAATAATGTGCTAAGATTTTCCTTTAGGATGTTTACATTGCTTGTTGGTTTGTGCGGTGCAGAACAAAAACTTTGGCTATAGTGCGCGATTTTACATTTTTCACTGGAACGTCAAACAGTTCTGAAACTTTTTGCACTGTCTTTCTATACAAATTTTTTATTTTCCTAATTATTTCAGGATTTTTGGAGTACCAGAAGTATGGTGAATGTTCAGATTACTACAGACTATCCTGTTTAAGACATATTCTGTTTTTGATGCATAGTTTGCTTGTTTTGATGAAACTATCAATTTCTATCAGTGGAGTAAGCCATAAATATGAATTGGTTTGCAACAGTACTTAGAGTAGTGATTTGCTTTATTATACTAACGGATCTTACCGAACTTTCTGTTAAGTTTTGTGTGATTGAAGTTTTCAAGTTTTGGGAGAGATCACGACGGATGAAGGAATAAGGAGTGGAAAGAGCCTAAGCTTGGGGATGCCCGAGGCACCCCAAGGAAATATTCAAGGACTCCCAAGCAACCAAGCTTGGGGATGCCCCGGAAGGCATCCCCTCTTTCTTCTAACGATCATCGGTAATTTCACTTAGAGCTATATTTCTATTCGTCACATGATATGCGTAAATCTTGGAGCGTCTTTTGCATTTAGTTTTCACTTTTCTTTGATGCACCATGCTGGTATGAGATAGTCCTTGGTTGATTTATAGAATGCCCATTGCACTTCACTTATATCTTTTGAGTATTGCTTTATAGAATGCTTCATGTGCTTCACTTATATCTTTTGAAGTTTGGATTGCCTATTTCTCTTCACATAGAAAACCGCCATTTGTAGAATGCTCTTTTGCTTCACTTATATTTGTTAGAGCGTGGGCATATCTTTTGTAGAAAGAATTAAACTCTCTTGCTTCACTTATATCTATTTAGAGAGATGTCAGGAATTGGTCATTCACATGGTTAGTCATAAAATCCTACATAAAACTTGTAGATCACTGAATATGATATGTTTGATTCCTTGCAATAGTTTTGCGATATAAAGATGGTGATATTAGAGTCATGCTAGTGGGTAGTTGTGGATTGTAGAAATACTTATGTTGAAGTTTGTGATTCCCGTAGCATGTACGTATGGTGAACCGTTATGTGATGAAGTCGGAGCATGATTTATTTATTGATTGTCTTCCTTATGAGTGGCAGTAGGGGACGAGCGATGGTCTTTTCCTACCAATCTATCCCCCTAGGAGCATGCGTGTGGTACTTTGTTTCGATAGCTAATAGACTTTTGCAATAAGTATGTGAGTTCTTTATGCCTAATGTTGAGTCCATGGATTATACGCACTCTCACCCTTCCATCATCGCTAGCCTCTTCGATACCATGTATTGCCCTTTCTCACCTCGAGAGTTGGTGCAAACTTCGCCGGTGCATCCAAACCTCATGATACGATATGCTCTATCACACATAAGCCTCCTTATATTTTCCTCAAAACAGCCACCGTACCTACCTATCATGGCATTTCCATAGCCATTCCGAGATATATTGCCATGCAACTTCCATCATCATCATATACATGACTTGAGTATTTATTGTCATATTGCTTTGCATGATCGTAAGATAGCTAGCATGATGTTTTCATGGCTTGTCCGTTTTTTGATGTCATTGCTACACCAGATCATTGCACATCCCGATACACCGCTTGAGGCATTCATATAGAGTCATATCTTTGTTCTAGTATCGAGTTTTAATATTGAGTTGTAAGTAAATAAAAGTGTGATGATCATCATTATTAGAACATTGTCCCATGTGAGGTTATCAAAATAAAAGAGGCCAAAGAAGCCCAAATAAAAAAAGAGGCCAAAGAAGCCCACCAAAAAAAGATAAAAAACAAAAAAAATGAGAGAAAAAGAGAGAAGGGAAAATGTTACTATACTTTTACCACACTTGTGCTTCAAAGTAGCACCATGTTCTTCATATAGAGAGTCTCATTGAGTTATCACTTTCATATACTAGTGAGAATTTTCATTATAGAACTTGGCTTGTATATTTTGATGATGGGCTTCCTCAAATGCCCGAGCTCTTCATGAGCAAGCAAGTTGGATGCACACCCACTTAGTTTCAGTTTGAGCTTTCATATACTTATAGCTCTAGTGCATCCGTTGCGTGGCAATCCCTACTCCTCACATTGACATCAATTGATGGGCATCTCCATAGCCCATTGATTAGCCGCGTCGATGTGAGACTTTCTCCTTTTTTCTCTTCTCCACACAAACTCCACCATCATATTCTATTCCACCTATAGTGCTATGTCCATGGCTCACGCTCATATATTGCATGAGGGTTGAAAAGGCTGAAGTGTGTTAAAAAGTATGAACCAATTGCTTGGCTTGTCATCGGGGTTGTGCAAGATGGGAGCATTTTGTGTGACGAAAATGAAGCATGGACAAACTTTGTTATTTTGTAGGGATGAGCTTTCTTTGGCTATGTTATTTTGAGAGGACATGATTGCTTTATTAGTACGCTTGAAGTATTATTGTCTTAATGTCAAACTATAGACTATTGCTTTGAATCACTCGTGTCTTAATATTCATGCCATGATTAGATTACATGATCAAGATTATGCTAGGTAGCATTCCACATCAAAGATTATCTTTTTTATCACTTACCTACTCGAGGACGAGCAGGAATTAAACTTGGGGATGCTGATACGTCTCTGTCGTATCTATAATTTTTGATTGTTCCATGCCAATATTATACAACATTCATATATTTTGGCAAATTCTTATACTATTTTTGGGACTAACATACTGATCCAGTGCCCAGTGCCAGTTCCTATTTGTTGCATGTTTTTTGTTTCACGGAAAATCGATATCAAACAGAGTCCAAACGGGATAAAAACTGACGGGGATTTTTTTGGAATATATGTGATTTTTGGGAAGAAGAACCAACGCGAGAGGATGCCCGAGGGGGGCACGAGGCAGGGGGCGCACCCTAGGGGTCAGGCGCGCCCTGGGCCCTCGTGGCCACCCCGTAAGGCAGTTGATGCCCTTCTTTCTCCGCAAGATAGCAAATATCTGGATAGAGATCGTCTCCAAAATTCAGCCCAATCGGAGTTACGAATCTTCAGGAATTTAAGAAACAGTGAAATGGCAGAATGAGGGAACACAGAAACAGAGAGAGACAGATCCAATCTCGGAGGGGCTCTCGCCCCCCCCCCCCATGCCATGGAGACCATGGACCAGAGGGGAAACCATTCTCCCATCGAGGGGGAAGGTCAAGTTCAAAGAATAAGCTCTCTCCCCCTCTCTTCTGGTGGTGCTGGAACACCGCCGGGGCCATCATCATCACCACAATCTACACCAGTAACTTCACCGCCATCATCACCAACTCTTCCCCCCTCTATGAAGCGGTGTAACCCCTCTTTTACCCGCTGTAATCTCTACTTAAACATGGTGCTCAATGCTATATATTATTTCCCAATGATGTATGGCTATCCTATGATGTTTGAGTAGATCCGTTTTGTCCTATGGGTTAATTGATGATCATGATTAGTTTGAGTTGCATGTTTTATTATTGGTGTTGTCCTATGGTGCTCTCCATGTCGCGCAAGCGTGAGGGATCCCCGCTGTAGGGCTTGCAATGTGTTCATGATTTGCTTATGGTGGGTGGCATGAGTGATAGAAACACAGCCCCCGAGTAAGTAGGTTGTTTGCGTATGGGAATAGAGAGGACTTGATACCTTATAATGCTATGGTTGGGTTTTACCTTAATGATCTTTAGTAGTTGTGGATGCTTGCTAGAGTTCCAATCATAAGTGCATATGATCCAAGAAGAGAAAGTATGTTAACTTATGCCTCTCCCTCAAATAAAATTGCAATAATGATTACCGGTCTACTTATCGATTGCGTAGGCAGAAATAACTTCTTGTGTGACAAAAAGCTCCCTAGTAAAATTAACTTAGTTGTGTCTTCATATAAACAGCCCCTACTTTTTATTTACGTGCTCTTTATTATCTTGCAAACCTATCCAAAAACACCTACAAAGTACTTCTAGTTTTATACTTGTTCTAGGTAAAGCGAACGTCAAGCGTGCGTAGAGTTGTATCGGTGGTCGATAGAACTTGGGGGAATATTTGTTCTACCTTTAGCTCCTCCTTGGGTTCAACACTCTTACTTATCGAAAGAGGCTACAATTGATCCCCTATACTTGTGGGTTATCAGGCGTGGGAGGCCTCGACATGGTCGTGGGCAGCCTCCATCAGGGCTAAGGCCGCCGTTGCGGAACGGACAGCTACTGTGCCGCTCTTGCCAGTAGTTGTATCTTAGCCAGATGTTGCTGCCGCCACCTGAGAAGCAACAACGGCTGTTTGGGCTGCCATGGCCGCCCGGTCGCAGATTGCGGCCGCGCTCATGCACCTTATTAGCATGCGCATGGCGGCTGCGGCCGCGCTCTCGCAGGAGTGGGCCACCGAAGTTGCCCTCACGACACGGTTCCACGTGCCCATCTTTCACCGGCGACGATTGGATAGTGAAATGATATTTGGGGAGCGAGCTAGTGTGCTTGAGACGTCGGCTATGGACTGTAGCCAACGCACCTTCTCACGTAAGCCATAGGCGTATTATACACCGATGGTGGTCCGGGATATTTTGTGCTGCATCTCACCTTCTAAACTGTGTGCGATCTACTTGATTTTTCATCTTGATTTGAATTACATAATTGGGTCACAGCGGAAATGGACAGTGTTCGAATTCCTAGACCTTTTATTTGTAGTGAACATGCAACTATATGTGTGTCATAAAATAATTGGAATTATTCAGGGTTCGTTTGAACATTTTATACATTAAATTGGTTTTCAAGCCATTTCAGGTGCACAGTTCAATATTAAACTACATGCACATGGTCCGGTGAACCAAATTAGGTTGTAAAATCATATATGTGTCCATGGGTTTATGTTTATCTCCCATGCAAGAAATGGGGATGAAATTCGAACACCACAACATCGTGGCTCTCCGGCAAACATCGATGTACTTGCTTTTATAATTCTATTAAATCCAAAATTCGTTCGAAATTCATGAAACTTGGCATGCTATCATGGAGCGGCATCAATATGTCGTGGTAAATTTTTTGCCCCATTTGGGGCAGGTTTGGGTATAAGCTTCTCATAAACTAGAGCTTCTCATAGAAAGTGTGATGGTTTCGATAGGGAACATTTCACCTTTCTCGACAAAACGATATCCGTTGCCTCTTATTGATTTCAATTATTTTCCTAGTGTCAACATAGAACAACAGGAGTGATGTGTCAATTTTTTGGGCTTTTTCGACGTTCGCTTCGACATTTTTATACATTAACTGAGCTTTCTATGCATTAATGTCCATATTTCAAATTTGAACTACAAGCACATGCTCTAATGCATATAAATTAGTTGAAAATTCAAATATGTGTCCTTGGTTGCCTTCTTAGGTCCCATGCAAGAAATAGGAATGAATGTCAAAAACCCTTCCACCGTCACTCGGCCGCAAACATTGAGATACCTGATTTTTTAAATCTTAGTAAATCCAAAACTCGTTTGAAATTCATGAAACTTGGCATGCTATCATGGAGCGGCATCAACATGCCGTGGTAAATTTTTTGTCCCATTTGGGGCAGGTTTGGGTATATGCTTCTCACAAACCAGAGCTTCTCACAACAAGCATGATGGTTCCGGTAGGGAACGTCCCACCTTTGGGGATGAAACAATGTCCATTGCCTCTTATTGCTTCCAAATTTTTTGTTGTGTCAACATAGAACAACAGGAGTGTTGTGTCAATTTTTTTGATTTTTCGGGGTTCGTTTGGACATTTTTATGCATTAACTGAGTTTTCAATGCATTTATGTGCATAATTCAAATTTGAACTACATGCACATGCTCCAATGCATACAAATTGGTTGAAAAATCAAATCTGTGTCCTTGGGTGCATGCTTAGGTCCCATGCAAGAAATGGGAATGAATTTCAAACACCAGGGTAATGTTGATTGCTGGCAAAACATTGAGATGTCTGGTTTTTAAATTCTAGTAAATCCAAAACTCGTTTGAAA
This sequence comes from Triticum urartu, assembly GCF_056163025.1. NCBI lineage: Eukaryota > Viridiplantae > Streptophyta > Magnoliopsida > Poales > Poaceae > Triticum > Triticum urartu. The sequence continues at coordinate 170,971,596 of NC_141878.1, forward strand.
TTCATGAAACTTGGGATGCTATCATGGAATGGCATCAACAAGCCGTGGTAAAAAATTTATCCCATTTGGGGCAGTTTTGGGTATATGCTTCTCACAAACCAGAGCTTCTCACAACAAGCGTGATGGTTTCGGTAGGGAACGTCCCACCTTTGGGGACGAAATTATATCCATTGCCTCTTATTGCTTTCAAATTTTTCTTGTGTCAACATAGAACAACAGGAGTGTTGTGTCAATTTTTTTGATTTTTCAGGGTTCGTTTTGACATTTTTATGCTTTAACTGAGTTTTCGATGCATTTATGTGCATAATTCAAATTTGAACTACATGCACATGCTCCAGTGCATATAAATTGGTTGAAAAATCAAATTTGTGTCCTTGGGTGCATGCTTAGGTCCCATGAAAGAAATGGGAATGAATTTCAAACACCAGGGCACCGTTGATTGCCGGCAAAACATTGAGATTTTGATGTGCCTGGTTTTTAAATTCTACTAAATCCAAACTCGTCTGAAATTCATGAAACTTGGCATGCTATCAGGGAGCGGCATCAGCATGCAGTGGTAAAAAATTTGTCCCACTTAGGGCAGGTTTGAGTATATGCTTCTCACAAACCAGAGCTTCTCACAACAAGCATGATGGTTTCGGTACGGAACGTCCCACCTTTGGGGACGAAATGATATCCGTTGCCTCTTATTGCTTTCAAATTTTTTCTCGTGTCAACATAGAACAACAGGAGTGTTGTGTCAATTTTTGTGATTTTTCAGGGTTCGTTTGGACATTTTTATGCATTAACTGAGTTTTCGAGGCATTTATGTTCATAGTTCAAATTTGAACTACATCCACATGCTCGAGTGCATATAAATTGGTTGAAAAATCAAATATGTGTCCTTGGGAGCATGCTTAGGTCCCATGCAAGAAATGGGAATGAATTTCAAACACTAGGGCACCGTTGATTGCCGGCAAAACATTAAGATGCCTGGTTTTTAAATTCTAGTAAATCCAAAACTCGTCTGAAATTCATGAAACTTGGCATGCTATCATGGAGCGGCATCAACATGCCGTGGTAAATTTTTTGTCCCATTTGGGGCAGGTTTGGGTATATGCCTCTCATAAACCAGAGCTTCTCACAACAAGCATGATGGTTTCGGTAGGGAACGTCCCACCTTTGGAGACGAAATGATATCCATTGCCTCTTATTGCTTTCAAAAAATTTCTCGTGTCAACATAGAACAACAGGTGTGTTGTGTCAATTTTTGTGATTTTTTCAGGTTCGTTTGGACATTTTTATGCATTAACTGAGTTTTCAATGCATTTATGTGCATAATTAAAATTTGAAATACAGGCACATGCTCTAATACATATAAATTAGTTGAAAATTCAAATATGTGTCCTTGGTTGCCTGCTTAGGTCTCATGCAAGAAATGGGAATGAATGTCAAAAACCCTGCCACCGTCACTTGGCCGCAAACATTGAGATACCTGATTTTTAAATTCTAGTAAATCCAAAACTTGTTTGAAATTCATGAAACTTGGCATGATGTCATGGAGCGGCATCAACATGCCATGGTAAAAATTTTGTCCCATTTGGGGCAGGTTCGGGTATATGCTTCTCACAAACCAGAGCTTCTCACAACAAGCATGATGGTTTTAGTAGGGAACGTACCACCTTTGGGGATGAAACGATATCCATTGCCCCTTATTGCTTCCAAAAACTTTCTCGTGTCAACATAGAACAACAGGAGTGTTGTGTCAATTTTTGTGATTTTTGGGGGTTCGTTTCGACATTTTTATGCATTAACTGAGTTTTCAATGGATTTATGTGCATAATTCAAATTTGAACTACATGCACATGCTCTAGTGCATACAAATTGGTTGAAAAATCAAATTTGTTTCCTTGGGAGCATGCTTAGGTCCCATGCAAGAAATGGAAATGAATTTCAAACACCAGGGCACCGTTGATTGCTGGTAAAACATTGAGATGTCTGGTTTTTAAAATTCTAGTAAATCCAAAACTCGTTTGAAATTCATGAAACTTAGGATGCTATCATGGAACGGCATCAACATGTCGTGGTAAAATTTTTGTCCCATTTGGGGCAGGTTTGGGTATATGCTTCTCACAAACCAGAGCTTCTCACAACAAGCATGATGGTTTCAGTAGGGAACGTCCCACCTTTCGGGACGAAATGATATCCATTGCCTCTTATTGCTTTCAAATCTTTCTCATGTCAACATAGAACAATAGGAGTGTTGTGTCAATTTTTGTGATTTTTCGTGGTTCGTTTGGACATTTTTATGCTTTAACTGAGTTTTCAATGCATTTATGTGCATAATTGAAATTTGAACTACATGCACATGCTCCACTTCATATAAATTGGTTGAAAAATCAAATCTGTGTCCGTGGGTGCATTCTTAGGTCCCATGCAACAAATGGGATTGAATTTCAAACACCAGGGCACCGTTGATTGTCGGTAAAACATTGAGATGCCTGGTTTTTAAATTCTACTAAATCCAAAACTCGTCTGAAATTCATGAAACTTGGCATGCTATCGTGGAGAGGCATCAGCATGCCATGGTAATTTTTTGCCCCATTTGGGGCAGGTTTGGGTATATGCTTCTCACAAACTAGAGCTTCTCACAACAAGCATGATGGTTTCAGTAGGGAACGTCCCACCTTTGGGGACGAAACGATATCCATTGCCTCTTATTGCTTTCAAATTTTTTCTCGTGTCAACATAGAACAACAGGAGTGTTGTGTCAATTTTTGTGATTTCTCGGGGTTTGTTTTGACATTTTTATGCATTAACTGAGTTTTCAAGGCATTTATGTTCATAGTTCAAATTTGAACTACATACACATGCTCCAATGCATATAAATTGGTTGAAAAATCAAATATGTGTCCTTGGGTGCATGCTTAGGTCCCATGCAAGAAATGGGAATGAATTTCAAACACCAGGGCACCGTTGATTGCCCGCAAAACAGTGAGATGCCTGGTTTTTTAATTCTAGTAAATCCCAAACTCGTCTGAAAGTCATGAAACTTGGCATGCTATCATGGAGCGGCATTAACATGCCATGGTAACATTTTTGTCCCATTTGGGGTAGGTTTGGGTATATGCTTCTCATAAACCAGAGCTTCTCACAACAAGCACGATGGTTTGAGCAGGGAACGTCCCACCTTTGGGGACAAAACGATACCCATTGCCTCTTATTGTTTTCAAAAAAAATTCTCGTGTCAACATAGAACAACAGGAGTGTTGTGTCAATTTTTCTAATTTTTCCGGGTTCGTTTGGACATTTTTATGCATTAACTGAGTTTTCAATGCATTTATGTGCATAATTCAAATTTGAACTACATGCACATGCTCTAGTGCATATAAATTGGTTGAGAAATCAAATCCTTGTCATTGGGTGTCTACTTAGGTCCCATGCAAGAAATGGGAATGGATTTCAAACACCCGGGCACCATTGATTTCCGGCAAAACATTGAGATACCTGGTTTTTAAATTCTAGTAAATCCAAAAATCGTTCGGTGCGCAGGTTCACCAGGAAGCGTGCGAGATGTTCAACGCGGGATTTGTGCATCTCTTCAATGCAAATGGTTCAATGTAGTAGTAAAGCGGCAGAAAATAAACCAAAAAATATATGTGCTGCCACACGCCTCATGTGTCGTGTGAGCAGGCGTGAGTTGATGGGACACATGCGAGCAGTCCGCCGCGCAGGCAGACAGGGTGGCATGCGTGCAGGTTTGTGAATTGACCGGGAGGCATGCGAGTAGCTGTGTGAAATGATGGTAGGAATGGCAGACATCTGCCGCGCAGACTCACCGGGAGGCGGGACAACTTTTGGCCGCAGCCTACCCCGCTCCCACTGGTCCGTATTAATTGCGTGCCTGAGCCGCCGGCCATAATAGGAGGCCGCACCCCCGGTCCACAGTGGTCACCAACATCTGGACTCTAGAGTGTATGACGATGCCGCCGAAGCGCACCATCGGAGGGAGTGGCGACGCCGGGGCTAGTGAAGCACCCGCACAACGCGTGAAGCTGGCCATAGAGGTTTCTGTCGCTGCCGACGAGGTCTCGCGCAGGAAGCAACACGACCTTGACTTCGTCGGCGCCGTCGTGCCCCCCAGCCTGAGCCGGAGGTCAACAGCAACTCCGGCAACAACTGCGACTCCGACGGAAAACTGGTTAGTCATCTATATACCCATTTGTGCGGCAAACATATCAAATGTTTTCTCTGGTTAACCCCCCCCCCCCAACCCGCCCCTCTATAATTTTTCTGGAATACAAATCCTATGGTTATGTTCTCTCAGTCCATGAAATCAGAGTAATTAAGATCTGTTAGATGCACGTAGTGTATTGATTGTTTGAATGTTATCCATATAGAGTTAGTGATTAATTTTTTGTTCTATACAAATGATTTTTGCTAATACTCTGACTAGGGTTAGCTTGCATGGTAATAATTTGTGGCCAGATCTTGAGAATTGATTTTGAATGTCCTACATATATGTTTGTGCCTTTTTTCTTCCTGATCTTGAGAGTTGATTTCGAATGTCCTACATGTTATGGAATTTTTTTCTTTCAAATTGGTATGTACACAGATGAGGCTCCGACCAGCGCCGCCGCCGGATGTAGATCTTGGACCCGGTTGTGCGGCCAGAAGCGCCCCTTGGACCTGAGGAACCACTAGAATCTCCGGCGGACCGCATAAGCAATCTCCCGGACGGAATCCTTGGGGAGATCATCTCCCTTCTCCATACCAAGGATGGCTGCCGCACACAAGTCCTTGCATCTCGGTGGCGCACTCTGTGGCGCACCCCGCCTCTTAATCTCGACTGTCGTCAGCTATCTGTCGATGATGATTCTGAACTCCCTAGAGCCATCATCTCCTCCCATGAGGGCTTCGTTCAACGCATCTGCATCCCGGCATGCTACCTGCTGGACATACCCTGCACGGTGGCCGCCTGGCTGACATCCCGTCAATTCGATAAACTCCAGCAGCTTGAGTTCTACCTTGACTATGTATGTAACATACCATGAACCGATGTATCTGTGCCCTCACCACCGATGTCCATCATGTGGTTTCCTCCTCTCTCTCCACACCGCCACCTTTGCCCGGTGCCATCTAGTAGAAAATCTGGTACAAATGCTTCGACTCCCACTGCTAAAAAAAACTTGCGCTTCTGGTGGTTGATCTGTCGGAGGCCGCACTGCACAACATCATCCACTCCAGCTGCCCTGCCCCGGAGCGCTTACTATTTGTTTTTGCAATGGAAATTTGTATCTGTTGTCTCAAAATAAAGTCGCCCCACCTTGTAAGAATGGGAATTTGTTTTGGACATGATCTCATCATCGAAGATGCCCCTTCACTTCAAAGGTCGCTCCTTGATTCTGGTATAGTACCTTCACAAATAACTACAGTCTCTGCGCCTAAACTGGAGACCTTGGGTGCAATTCGTGATCCTTTCAGATGGATCAAGATGGTGTTTGGCTCCACACCTATTGAGCTACTGTATATTATTCACATAAACTTTTGTAATTTGCCTTTTTCTTTTGTGCACATAAGTTAAGTATCATCTTGGAGTACACTTTTGGTACTAATATTATGTTCTATGCTCAATGAAGAGCTTGTCCATCCTATCAGTGGTGGTGGATTCTGTCAAGACCTTACATATCAGTATGTGGTGTTTTGATCTGAACACGATTATTGGCTTGCTATAATGCTTTCCATGTCTGGAGAATTTGTATATAAAGGTGATGATTTCACGCACATTTAAAGCCCATATATAATGTACTATAATTAATCATTGAGTTGTCACTCTTTCAACATAATCTTTTTAGACATTAACTGTTTTCAATATTCATCTCTATTTAGGCACTAACACATGGAGAAAAAGGTATAACCAATCGATGATTCAAGAAGCACCGGGATTTTCTCAGGTCTCATGACATTCATTAGAAGATACTAACACTAGAAGGATATGCATCCAACAATGCAAACACTAGCTTTGTCACATTCTTCATGTTGAATGCAAGAGCACTATTGTCCATGAGGATTAAGTTTTTCGACAGGAAATTTCTTACGGCTGCAAGTGTTGAACAACATAAAAAGAAGTTTTAGGTGGACCTAAGGGCTTCTGATCGTGCTCGGGTTCTATTTACAACAGATTGTCATCATGTACCAGTAGAATTTCTGGCCGGGGATCTTGATTTTATGGATCAGACAGGTCCATTTGATTGTGACTACCGAAAACTTTGGTTGAGTTAGATGTCATTGTCCTGTTCAATTTGGATCTTGTCTAAACCTGATGTTCAATTTGACCCATATTTCTTTCATACTGGGCCAATGGTCATGTGTGTACTAGCCACATATGTAATTCGATGTTCAATGTGTTTATGGAATCAAATCCTTATAAGTTATAAGTACATATGATGTTGTTCTGTGTGCAATGACATCGCACACGGACCATACTGGGGAACCCGTCGGTGATGATTTCATCAATCGCTAACATTTGTATACCACCAAGCGTTTGCCCACAACACACATGGCTTATTAGCAGCAATCGTTTGAGTTATTATCGATCTTCGCACACGTTTCTGATTACAGACCTATTTGCCGCGTATCACACACATCTTGTTATATTGAACCATTTCTATTCTCTTGGCTCAAAGCAAACAGTTCATCCGAGTGAACTGCATGCCGTATATCGCAAACACCTTCATCTGGCTGACCGTTTCTTTTGTGTTGCCTAATCACAAACAGTTCATCCGAGTGAACCGTATGCTGTATATCACACACACCTTCATCTGGCTGCCCGTTTATTTTGTTCCTCATCATCACAAATAGTTCATTCAACTGAACTGTATGCCCTGCATCGCACATGCAACTAAAATCTGAAACGTGTTTGATGCATCCTCCATCGCAAATGTTTTGCACCTTTTTTGACGGGTTTTTTTACATCCCCGTTTGCCATTAGTGCATCGCACACAGTTTCGTGAAAAGGTCTCTGATCATAGTGTCGCGTTAGCAGCATCCTCTAGTAGTGTTTACAGAGAAAAGAAACTACATGTCTGGCCACCAACCTTGTCGTCCATGCAACGGAGAGTCTCATCCGGACACGGGAGAAAGTCTTCTGTCTTGTATCTTCATGGCCAATCAGTCCAGCCCAAATCACATAGCCCGGACGCCCAAGGACCCCCTTATCCATGACTCCCTTAGAAGCCCCTGAACTTGCCTTCAATGACGATGTAGTATCCAGCTTTATGTCTTTGGCTTTGCCAGGTGAGTTCTCCATTACACTTCAGATTTGACAATAATTCAGCTCCATGCTAAATATTGATTCTTTGCCACCGTCGCATCGGCTTCCACGTGTCGGGTGAACGCGAACGGTCTAGGTGCTTCTTTTACAAATAACCCCTCGACCACGCAAGGAAGGCGTCTATTTAAGGAGATTAGATCTTAGATGCCATTCCACACCACACAGAAATCCTTAAAACTCGCCATAGGAAATTGTTCAAACATGGCGACGCTCCTAGCTCTTCCTCACGCCCCCTTGGCCCTCAAAAAGGCGACTGGGAAAGCTGCTCAGTATCCCACGCCCATCTGAATAAACTTCAGACGCAGGGATATCTTCCTCCCGCAGATCTAGTCTCCGTTCGGGATGGATTAAGTTCCATCAATAGCAAAGCCCTGGCGGAGAATTTCCCCAATCCTTCTAAAGAGGAGTGGTTGTGCTTCGTTTCCTTTCTCTTGAGAGGTGTAGGATTTCCTATCCATCCTTGCCTTAGAGGTCTCCTGGAGTATTACGGCCTCCAACTGCACAATCTGACGCCAGGCTACATCCTGCACATCGCGGGCTTCGTTGCCCTTTGCGAGCTGTTCCTAGGCTGTGAGGCTCATTTCGAGCTATGGCAGAAATTTTTCTGCCTCGTCCCTCGCTCCCAAAAGGGACCTATATTCGAGGTGGGTGGCGCCGAAGTATGGCACATAGCTGGGACAGGATACCTGTCCGTCACTCTGAAGAAGGCATCCGAAGAGTGGCCCTCGGAATGGTTTTATATCGAAGATGTCGTTCTTCGGACCCAATCCGGCGCAGTCTTGCCAAATTCTCTAGCGCTCCTTTAAAGAAGCGCGCCAGCTGGCGTCCCCGAAGCCTCGAGGAAGGAGACAGACCGGAGGTCGAGAAGATGGCAAGCAAGATTAGAGTACTTGCCAACTCCGGCCTATCTATAATCAAGGTAATGGCGATTTCAATAACACTATGCGTTCAGCCGCCCCAATCTAGAGGTTTTCCTATGTGGAATTACAATGGGGAGTACAATACGTCCCGTTGTCTACGCAAGGGTCCAGACAATTTTGCCGCACTGGCCACCATCCTAGTTGACCTTTACAAAGGGGAGAAGGAAGACTTCACTCGCTTGAAATGCCGGGAAGGTTTTTCCATGTATAACCCCATCGACTGGGTATGTTTTTTAATTATTGGCCTTACTCAACCTTTTTCCAGAGTTATGCTAGTCAAATTTAATGCGGCTACTTTTAATAGGAATGGAGAAAGGTCATCGAGGGGGTCTACAGCCCCGCTTCATAGCCAGAGGACCATGTTCGAGACCTGGATCCCGGATATGAAGAAGATCCGGATATATTCATAGAACTTAATGAGGTGGTCTTCTATCAGGCAAGCTACGACGGCACGAAAGTGGCCATTATAGCTGATTACCCCAGTCTTCTCCCATCCTCCCAGGTAAGTACCCAGGAAAAGTCTCCTCCAAAAGATTTTTCCCATCGTGCCTCACCCACCACATTGTCTCATGCTCCAAAGGGGCGACGCTCGTCTCACCGAGCTGTATCAAAGGCGTCCTCTAAGAAGGCGATGCCCAAGCAAGGCGAGTCTTTGAAAAGAAGGGCAAGCAGTGATACTACCGAGCCCCCGCCTTCACCAAAGAGGTATAGTTTTTATCATGCACTCGGTGGATAGACCAAATTGTGATGTTTTCCACCGGGCCATTTTTCAGGAAGAGCATATGCTAGACAATATCCGGGGACCTTGCCGGCCATGCATCGACCAATCCGCCCGCGAACCCTGCTATAAGGACTAGGGTTGATACGGGCAAAATGTCGGATTGTCACCTCCAAGAGGATTCAGATAATGTATCTGTCACCAATTCCAAAGTGGAGAGCGTGATGAATCATCGGCGGTGATAAGAGGCCATGCGCGACCCAAGTTTCACCGAAGAGGCGTTCAATGCCCTCAGCTCTGCAGATGCATATATCTGAGCTGCTCGGGGTGGACTTGCCGGAGCCACTCACCAGCTTTCAAAGGATATGCGGGTAAGAACTTTGTGTGGATTCAATGATCATGTGCCAGTAGCCCCTGAGACTTGAAGCAGTTGGCCCAACTGATTTAAGGGTCGTTATATCATCAGGTACTCATGGAGAAAAATAACATGCTATCCAAGGAGCTTGAAGAATGTCGGACCAAGCTAACTGTTGTCACCGCCGAACTGGAAAATATGAAGAAATCCAAGAAGGCACCGTATGGTAAGCACAACAGTGTCCGGAAAATATGATTTTGCGCCAACAATGATTCTTAAATATGCATTGGTTTGTTTAAAACTGCAGGATCGACCGATCAATTAGAGGAGATGTTCAAGGCTGCTTAGGCGGACAAACAACATGCTGAAGGAAAAGAAGCCGCTGGTCAACGTGTATTAACATGGACCATTAATGAAAGGAACAAGCTACAGGATGCCAACATCAAGCAAGCCGAAGAGCTAAAGGGCGTACAAGACCAACTGTCAGATCCCTTGAAGGAGAATAGAAAGCTGAAAGGCGGCACATTCAATATGTCCCTTAACCTAACTTTCATACAGTTCTCTGATGGAAAGGTCTTACAAGAATTGTTCCTGTAGATTTGTTAACTGGGCGGCCTGAGGGAGAAGTGTCCGGATTTCAAGGTGACTTGCTGCAAGAGCTGTCCAAAGTGCACAAGCGAGCTCAAAAAGCAATGTGGAACATGGCTAAGGCCTTATGGCCCTCCGATTCTCCTCCGGGAATGATGGAGGAGCTCGCAAATTTATTCAAGGGAGCTCGTCTTCTCTTTGAGCTATGGAAGGCTTCAGCATGTCGAGAAGGTGCACGAGAAGCCTGGGCAATGGTGAAAACATGGTATACCAAACTTGATCTGAATCATATGGCCTGGGTCAGACCTCGGGGACCAGACGGACAAGAAATTCTAGTTAGTTTGGTGTACAACCAAGTAAAGATAGCTGCCAAATTCTCACAATAGGACTTTAAACTAGACAGCCTGATAGATGGCATAGTTAAAGAGTAGGCGTGTGATTTCATGTAACAATACACTTTATCATCAAACTTATCTCCAGCCGAATTATAAAAGATTGTCATGGCAAAGATTCCGCTTTGACCTCCGAAACCCAAGGGTTGGAGTGTTTCCGAATAATATACTTGTGGGAAACACCAAGTATGTTCGAAAACCAGGCAATCCGGTCATAGTGCTTGAACAGAAAAACTTTATTCGGGGAGTTATGTTATATTACTTTTTAATGTAAGAAACATCTTCCAGAGAGAATAGTTCCATTAAGGGTTCCTCTCCCTAGGTCAGCATGCTTTATGTATGCATGCCTAGGCCGTGATGCGAAAGAATCATATGAGTCTTTGTATTCTGATAGTTTATATTGCAACGAAGGCAGTTTGTCGGTTGTCCGCCGACCAATTATTCCCTTAAGAACGCTAACTTTCGGCTTCACCCGTCTAAGGAACATGTCCGGATGACCCGGTTGTAAAAATCGCAGAGGTGCTCCCTTTATGCCCCAGCCAAACAAGCGGGAACGTAGGGCGTAAGCACAGGAGCCAGGCAACCTAGCTTGGCAAAAACTTAAGTCATAGAGGTGCATATAATGGCGAAGACAGGACGCATATGAGCAAGTAACACACATATGTGATGAGCTTTGTGCTCAGAATAATAATAAGCTTCTATTGAGAGAAGCCCCCAGTTATGGTGGGGAATGTACATTTAAGGATGTATACCCCTCAAGTGTGCGGCTTACCCGAACACACGCTAGAAATCATATAAAAACGATAAGAAAAAAGGAAAAATTGAAAAGGAGGAAGAAAGGGAACGAACAAAGGTATGTGTTCAGACTTAGGCGTAGAATCTTTGGAGCCTGGCAGTGTTCCATGGGTTCGACTCTCAGCGATTATTCTATGCATTGCGAAGGCAATAGGCTCCTCCAGTGAGAACTTCATCTATAATGAAGGGACCCTCCCATTTGTGGTTGAGCTTGTCCTTTTTCTTCTCTGGCAGGCATAGGACGAGTTCACCGACATTATAAGTCTTCGCACGTACTTCTCTGCTTTGGTATCTTCGAGCTTGTTGTTGGTAGAATGAGAACAGTCTTTTGCGACATCGCGCTCCTCCTCCAGGGCATCTAAGTCATCCTGCCGATCGAGCTCAACCTCTCTCTCCTCACACATGCGCACTCGAGGTGAATCATGAATAATATCGCAGGGCAACACAGCCTCTGCGCCGTACACCATGAAGAACGGTGTGTATCCGGTCGTGCGGTTAGGCGTGGTCCCTAGCCCCCAGAGTATGGAGTGGAGCTCCTCGACCCAGTGCTTATCCGACTCCTTTAGGGATCGCACTAGTCTGGGTTTGATGACGCTCATTATCTGGCCATTAGCCCGTTCAACTTGACCGTTTTTTTTGGGGTGATACACGGAGGTGCAATCGAGTTTAATACCTCGATTTGCACACCAATTTTTCACCTCATAGGCTATGTAGTTAGAGCCATTATCCGTGATAATGCTATATGGGACACCATAACGGTGTACAATGCCGGAGATAAAATCTATCACTGGTCCGACTTCAGCCATTTTTACTGGTTTGGCCTCTATCCACTTAGTGAATTTATCCACCATAACCAGTAGATATTTCTTCTTATGGCTTCCCCCTTTAAGGGGTCTGACCATGTCTAGCCCCAGACCGCAAAAGGCCAAGTAATGGGGATTGTTCGTAGGGCAGTGGGCGGCATATGGCTTTGATTAGGAAAGAGCTGGCATCCGACATAGCATTGTATGAGGTCATGTGCATCTGCTCGGGCCGTGGGCCAAAAGAAACCCGTACGGAAGGCCTTACTTACAAGGGCCCGAGCTGCGGCGTGATGGCCGCCAAGACCAGCATGTATTTCAGCCAAGAGTTGTCGTCCCTCCTCTTCGGAGATACATCTTTGAAGGACACCGGTAGTACTTCTCTTGTAGAGTTCTCCCTCATGAACTTTGTAGGCTTTGGAGCGTCGAAGCATGCGACGGGCCTCGTTCTGGTCATCAGGGTGCTCCTGCCTATTGAGGTAGGCTAAGAAGGGTTCGGTCCATGGGGCGATCATGGCCATGATTATGTGGGCGGAGGGAGTTGGTTCGGTGCTCGAGCCCTGATGATATCCGAATCGTGTTCGGCATCCGTGGGTGTGATCGGCGCTGGACTGGTATTTCCGCTCTTGTCCTGCCATGCCACGGATGGCTTGAAAAGCCTTTCCATGAAGGTGTTAGGCGGGACGGGGTCGCGTTTAGCACCCATTTGAGCAAGGATGTCCGCTGCTTGATTGTTGTCTTGGGCCACATGATGAAAGTCGAGCCCCTCAAACCGAGCTGATATTTTGAGTACGGTGTTGCGGTAGGCCACCATTTTTGGATCTTTTGCATTGAATTCTCCGTTTATTTGGGATATTGCGAGATTCGAGTCCTTGCGCACCTCGAGGCATTGTATGCCCATAGAAATAGCCATCCGGAGACCATGTAGTAGTGCCTCATATTCGGTTGCCTTATTAGAGTCCGTATACATAATTTGTAATACATAATAGACAATGTCCCCTGTAGGGGATGTTAGGATGACACCAGCCCCCAGTCCGGCTAACAATTTAGAGTCTTCAAAGTACATCACCCAGTTCGAGTATGTGTCGTACTCTTTAGGGATTTTGGCTTCTGTCCACTTAGTGACAAAGTCGGCCAACACCTAAGATTTAATAGCTCGGCATGGCTTGTATGTTATTTCAAATGGTAAGAGCTCCATAGCCCATTTTGCAATGCAGCCAGTGGCGTCTCGATTATTTATGATGTCATTGAGTGCTACCTCGGAGGCCACCGTGATCGAGCAATCTTGAAAGTAGTCTCGCAGCTTCCGAGATGCCATAAAAACCGCATATGCTATATTTTGATAGTGTGGGTATCGGGATTTGCATGGTGTGAGAACCGCCGATACATATTATATTGGTTTTTGGAGTGGGAATTTATGTCCCTCTTCCTCTCATTCAACGACGAGCACCGCGCTCACCACCTGGTGAGTTGCAGATATGTACAGTAGCATAGGTTCGCCGACGTTAGGTGCGGCAAGGATTGGGTTGTGTGCTAACAAAGTTTTTATTTATTCCAACCCGGCTGTTGTCGCGTCCATCCACTCAAAGTGGTCAGTACGTCGGGGAAGGCGATATAGCGGCAGCGCCTTCTCACCCAATCTGGAGATAAAGCGGCTCACGGATGCCACGCATCCAGCTAGTTTTCGGACCTGTTTTAGGTCTGTTGGTGCTGCCAACTATGACGGGGCTTGGATTTTGGCCGGATTTGCTTCAATTCCTCTATTGAAAACAATGAACCTGAGCAACTTTCTAGCCGGAATGCCAAAAATGCATTTTTCTGGATTGAGCCGTATGTCATATGTTTGGAGGTTGTCAATTGTAAGGCATAAGTCATTCACCAATGATTTGACATGTTTGGTTTTGATGACTACATCATCTACATATGCCTCCACCGTCTTGCCAATTTGTTTTTTCAGGCATGTTTGAATCATGCGTTGGTAAGTGGCGCCGGTGTTTTTGAGTCCGAAAGGCATAGTGTTAAAACAAAAAGGCCCGTACGGAGTAATGAATGTCGTTGCCGCCTGGTCAGATTCCTTCATCTTAATCTGATAGTATCCGCAGTATGCATCAAGGAAACACAATGAATCGTGTCCTGTCGTTGCATCAATGATTTGGTCAATGCAGGGTAGTGAGAAGGGGTCCTTAGGGCAGGCCTTCTTGAGGTCTTTGAAATCGACACAAAGGCGCCTGATTTTGTCCTTCTTTGACACCCTGACCAGGTTGGCTAGCCAATCTAGGTGTTTGATCTCTCTAATGAACCTGGCTTCAAGTAATTTGGCTAGCTCCTCCCGCATAGCTTGTCGCTTGGGTTCGGAAAATCACCGTAGCATTAGCTTAACTGGCTTGAACCCCTTTATTATGTTGAGGCTGTGTTCGGCTAATCTGCATGGGATTCCTGACATATCCAAAGGATGCCAGGCAAAGATGTCCCAATTCTCACGCAGGAATGCTCTTAGAGCGGCGTCGACCATCGGATCCAGCTGTGCTCCAATGGCTGCTATTTTATTAGGATCCGTCGGGTGAACTTGGAATTTGACTATTTCGTCTGCTGGCTTGAAAGAAGTGGACTTAGGCCTTTTATCAAGGATTACGTTGTCTCTATCCACTTTGGAATGCAGAGGGGTGAGATCCTCGGCCGCAAGGGCCTCGGATAATGCCTCGAGGGCCAGGGATGCGGTTTTGTTTTCGGCGTGGAGTGCTATGTCCGGATCACTGGTGATAGTGATAACTCCAATGGGCCCGGGCATTTTGAGCTTCATGTACCCATAATGGGGTATGGCTTGAAAGCATGTGAATGTGTCTCGCCCTAGCAGGGCGTGATATCCGCTGTTGAAAGGTGCCACATGGAAGATTAACTCTTCGGACCTGTAGTTCTCTGGCGTGCCGAATACCACATCAAGTTTAATTTTCCCCGAGCAACGCGCTTCTCGACTGGGGATAATGCCTCAAAAGGTTGTACTGCTCTGCTCGATGCGGCTCTTGTCTATTTGCATTTTATCGAGCGTGTCCTTGTAGATGAGGTTTAGTCCGCTGTCGCCGTCCATGAGTACTTTAGTGAGCCGAAAGCCGTCGACGATTGGATTTAAGACCAAAGCGGCTGGTGCATGGACTGATCGAGCCCTTGGTTCGTCGTTGGCGGTGAAAGTTATCATCGTATCATTCCAAGGGTTTACTGCAGCTACTTGGTTGACTTCGGCAAGGTCGTGGAGTGCCATTTTACGCCGATTATTTGAAGAAAAGGTCTCGAAGACCGTAAAGACGTTGAGATCGTCGTCCTCCGGGGGGTATTTCTCGGAGGACGTATTGGTGAGGATAGCCTCACCGCTCTTGGCCACCTGCCAGAGTACCCAACATGCGCGCACGCTGTGTGTTGGTTCGGAATTCGGCGTCGAGTGTATCCGATAGGGCTTATCGAGCCATTCATCAAGGACGGTCATGTATCCCATTGAGGGCTTAATCTTCTTGACCATAGGGAGATGATCAGATGCACCATGAGGGTGTATCTTTTTTGCCCGTCCGGTGGGTGGCTTAAAGGCCGGCGGTTCCCACCGAGCTGTCTGGGCTTTCCAGGCGCTTTACATGGCGCAATATTTCCGTACTATGTGTGCCAAATCTGCAAAGTGCAGTATGCAGTGTCGGTTGAGGGCATTGAGAATACCCTCGTCCGTACAGTTGCAGCAAAATACTAAAACCGCGTCGTCGTCGCAGCAATCTTTGATCTTTATTTTAACAAGGAGGAATCTGGCCCAAAAGTGATGGACTGTTTCCTGAGGTTGTTGCCGTACATACATTAGGTCGCATATGTCCGGAGGACCGGAAATGCTTGGAGAATATTGATTGTGGTGGGTGGGCGTGCTTAAATCCAAACCTTGACCCACTGTGGGATCCGGAGTTTTAAGAATTTTTGAGGTCACTGGCCCAGGATTCGGAGTGTCCTGGGAGTCTTCAGGCTCGACGCCTGGTTCTATGTTCGGAGGGCAGGAAGTTCCTTCCCGAAGATGTGTATCCGGCTCGTAGGGCTCTGAAATCCAAACATAGCTCGTTCTCAGCATAGGAGGAGAGTTATCCTTTGCCTGCTCCTCAAGAACCGCAACTAGATGGGTGATCGGCGGGGACCTGATTTCCCTCTGATCAGGTTTAAGCCTGATCCGATCATAGTCTGTTGCGACCCCCAGGGCGGCGATGTGATGTACAAGTTCGTTCAAAGATGACATAGCTGCCGGATCCATCTTTTCGGAGTGTTCGAGGCCGATGTAGAGATGATTTTTGGCAATTTGGAGGACCGCCTTTGGCTTAACGGCCGAGCGGGCACCCACGGTAAAAATGTTGATCTGGGGATCTGCCCAGGAGCTAGGGCCCTTCCAGAGGTGATTTTTTCATTGATGACAGGGCAAGCCATCGATCCTTCAGTTGCCGACACAGAGGAACTCTCAATGCAAGCACCAATGTCGGTGTCAAAACCGACAGATCTCGGGTAGGAGGGTCCCGAACTATGCGTCTGAGGACCGAAGGTAACAGGAGGTGGGGGACGTGATGTTTACCTAGTTTCGGGCCCTCTTGATGGAGGTAATACCCTACTTCCTGCTTGATTGACTTTGATGAGTATAGGGGTTACAAGAGTTGATCTACCTCGAGATCGTAATGGCTAAACCCTAGATGTCTAGCCCGTATGATTTGTCTTAGCCTCTATGGGAAACCCTCCGGTTTACATAGACACCAGAGGTGGCTAGGGTTGCACAGAGTTGGTTTATAGAGAAAAGAAACTACACATCTGGCCGCCAAGCTTGTCGTCCATGCAACAGAGAGTCTCATCCAGACACGGGGGAAAGTCTTCTATCTTGTATCTTCATGGCCCATCAGTCCGGCCCAAATCACATAGCCCAGACGCCCGAGGACCTTATCCAGGACTCCCTCAGTAGCCCCCGAACTTGCCTTCAATGATGACGTAGTATGCATCTTTATGTCTTCGGCTTTGCAAGGTGAGTTCTCCATTACACTTCAGATTTGATGATAATCCGTCTTTATTGATTCTTTGTCGCCGTCGCCTCGACTTCCACGTGTCGGGTGCATGTGAACGTTCTAGGTGCTTCTTTTACAAATAACCCATCGACCATGCAGGGAAGGCGTCTATTTATGGAGATTAGATCTTAGATGCCATTCCACACCACGCAGAAATCCTTAAAGCTCGCCATAGGAAATTGTCCAGACATGGTTGGCACTCCAAGCTCTTCCTCACGCCCCTTCGGCCCTCAAAAAGGCGACTGGGAAAGCTGCTCAATATCCCGTGCCCAGCTGAATAAACTTCAGACGCAGGGATATCTTCCTCCCACGGAGCTGGTCTCCGTTTGGGCTAGATTAACTTCCATCAATGGTGAAGCCCTGGTGGAGAATTTCCCCAATCCTTCTAAAGAGTAGCGGGTGTGCTTTGTTTCCTTCCTCTTGAGAGGCGTAGGATTTCCTATACATCCTTTCCTCAGAGGTTTCCATTGACTCACGACTCTCCTGAGTCCTCTCGCACCCGCGGTCTATCTGCAGGTAGATGTCACACACATTTGTGCTCTTCACACCCTACCCTCAGAACTTCTAAAAAACAAAAGACGTTGTGCACCTTTTATTTTAACTCACATGTCACACACTTATATTATTACTCCTGTGGCGAACGTTCTTTGGGCATAGTACATTGTATTCTCATGAAGAGAAGCAGTGCATGTACGCACTAGTTCTCACACACCCACTGGCGGCTACACGTAGGAGTGCATTTTTTGAAGCTGGTACAACAAAATAACTCCACTATATATAAGCAGGAGCCTTAGCACTTGCTTTACTAGGGTTCCTCTCTTTCACTCTCTCATGCTCTCTAGATCTAAGCAAGAAATAGGTGGCCACACTCTCTCTCTCTCTGCTCACGGCTGGTCACAAATCCGGCCAGACCACCTCGACTGGGGCAGGGGTGTAGGTGCATCGCTCACGCTGTCATCGCCGGCGAGGGAGGAGACCAACGGCTGCCCGCTCGTCCCGATCGGCAGCCGTGCCATTCTCTCCGAGAGAGAGCTGGCTCGGGAGGGCCTCCGATCCCTTCTTCCTCCCTGCGGTATTGTGGCTAAGATGCGGCCTCCCGACGCCGTCTTTGCCACATGTCAACGACCCTCGGGTATATATTCCTTGGGAACCTGCCTTGCTCTACTGCCCCAGCTCCCCACGTGGTTGCTTGTGGATCTTTTTCTACTTCCATCAGCTGTTCGAAAGCCACCTAGACTTTTACTATTATTAGAGGTAAAGCTAGTTCATACAGTCGAATCTAAGAGTTGGTTCAAATAGGGAAGAAAGTGGGAAAGTTGTAGCATGAATCTAGGACTTGGTTCTAAGAGTAAACGGGGGAAAGTAGTACATACTGGCTACCCAACATGTCTCTTGGTTGAAAAGGCAAAGAAAGCATGCTGGATGGCGAAGGGTGGGGGAAGTGGACCTGTCTCTTGGTCGAAAAAGGAAAGAACGTGAGGGGTGTTGGGGGACAAAGCAAATGAGAATGAGCAGGTCTAGATTTCCTATGCTCACATAGGAAAATGTTGCCGAGGAGATAAAAAAATGGGACAAATGCAGACATGCTGCCTGAGTGTTTGCCTCTCTCGGTAACCACATCTTCCTCACCACTTTATGCCCCTGCTGTCCCTACGCCCACATCGCTACCGTTAATGTAAAATCACATGAAGCATTAAGCAATGCCACCTAATGTCACTATAAGTAATGGTCTAGTGTCGTGGATAAATTGAAGCAATGCCACCACCATTTTATGAAGTGCTTCTATCTTGCTTTATTTCCCATGAATTGTGTTTTTGCAGTTACACTTAAATATCACATTGCTAATGTTGCTTCATCCCAGTGGAAGTGCACAAATTTGATTGCACATTTACTGACCATGTGCTACTCTCATGATAGTAATACTAACGCTATTGTTCTGCTTGTTAATTAATCTAGTGGCAGTGTTGATGTGATGTGATGCTACTTACTTAAGGGCACTTTCATACTGTCAATGTATTGCCGATTATAACACAATAGATGTTGTTGTTAATCATATGCCACTACAAATAATTGTCATTGTTTAAATAACTGTATTTCATATTTGCGCAAATAGGGATGTCTGTCTCCATATCTTTTCTATCTACGCAATCAAAAGTACACACCTAAGTTTTAGTAGAACTTCACAAAATGAGATGGATATTCCTAGCTATCGTCCTCTAACCACCCATCTTCCAGGTATTCCTACATTGGTAGTAACTAGGTAGAATGACCAACATAATCTAAAATAAGATGATTCGTACGTTTTACTTCCTGATTGTAGTGCAGGGATGAGCGAAAACAACTGCATCCTAGTCCGGAATGCACTTTCTTCCATTTCATGCATGGACCAAGGACTAGTTGGCACGGCTTCACGGAGGTTTTTGGGACAGGTGTGCGGACAAAAGGCATTGTGGTCTACTTATTTGTGCAAATAGCGGTGCTTAAATTTAGTGGAATGCACAAGAATTTCAGATGGTCAGTACACTACATGGTTCAGTTCAGCATTCCAGAGTGAACTCCAGGAAAAACCCGAGTGAACTCCAGGAAATCAAAGCCTGCCTAGGGAGGCCCTTTGCTTAGAGAAGCCTTGCTTGATTTTTCTTGATTTTTAAACCTTCTCACAAGTTTGTCTTTTGCTGTGAACTAGTATTTGTTTGTTATGTTCTATGAATCATTGAGATGTATAAAATTGCTTATCTTATGCTTTTTAAGTTTTTTATGAAGCCGAGTTTAATGTGAGTGTTCCACATGAATGCTGGACTAGCATGTGAACGTTTAGAATTTACATTGTGGCCTCGGTTAATTGCATGAACCATTGTAACAAGATACGTAGTTGCTTATATGTCAGACAACAGATTATTGATTGTTAGCTGGTCGATTGCCTAGTGTTGAAGCGAGCTGAGCCAATGTGCCATGTTTTGCACAACTGCTTACAAGTGGGGTAGCACTAATAGTGTTTACAAGTACTTATGTATACGTGGCGCATAGTCCTCGAACGAGTCCTCTATTTCATCAAACACACACTGCTCGTATGATAAACCGTGACAACTTATGTCTTACCATGCCATACTCATGAAAAAACTAGTGAGGACACATCTGTTTCGGCAACAATTACGATGGTTCTCACATGATTCACAGGCACACAAAAGTAGCAGCAGTTCCCATAGACAGATTCAAACAGAGTACTAGCCCCAGAGGGCTCGATAATAGGCAAGGTTTGGATAATTAGACACAATCCAAACTACTATTAAACACTAGCTGGGGCAACTATTTCATGCCTCGATCTAATTTGGGTTGGACACAAGACGGACCTTGCCATGAACATCACCGAGGACGTCCGGCAGCAGCTCAATCATGTGAACCTTCCTAAAGATAACCTTGTGGCCTTGCCACTCATCAACTTGTTTGTGGAGGCATGCCACGTCATCTTCCTGCGTAAGCTTGACAAGAACAGTATGCCTCACAAACGAAGGTGTAGCTTTGAACTTTTTGTGCTTCCGTACACCCTGGACAACATGCCTGACAACAGTGAAGCTGGAATACAACTCGACATTGGTATAAGTGCAAATGGCTTCCAGGATCCAACAGCCTAAGAATTATGTTTTCCTAGTGCGTATATTCAGGTCATCCGCCTCATAGCGAGTGACATGTACAACCACACAATCCTTGTTTGCATCAGGGCTCTAATTGAAACAAAAAAATTCTAAATCACTTTCAGTATAAGAAACATAAGTTATTTTAACCACTATGTATAGCATGGCATCGAAGCTAATAAAATTTTGCATTATTCATCACCACATACTTAGATGAAAAATCACAATCGAGATCGGCAAAGAAGAAAATCACCTTGGGCAGCTCAGGGGGGGGGCACATCCTCAAAGGGGGGAACCTGCTCCTGTAGGGCCACGGGGGATGTAACCTCAAATGGGGTGTTGACCATCTCAGTAGTGGCCGTGAGCGTATCTGGGGTCGGCTCGGTGGCTGGCTCCATCTTCTTGGAGCTCTCTGTCTCGTGGGAATCAGCCTTCCGCTTATGCTCCAATATCGGCAGATCTTTGCCTGGTTCTCCTTGGTCCATCATGAAACTGACGAATACTAGGAGACCACTAAAAGGAAAACACAATCGCAATGACAATGAAACAAAAAAGAGAGTGAGGATCGGTTATTGCTTTGCAAAAGTTCTTTTTTTCTGAACGAAAATATACCAACATCATGCATCCGCTTAGCTTCCCTTCTTTGGGAGAGAAGAACAGTGGCAGATGCAAGTGTTGGCTTTCTTGAAGATGGTGAGGGAGAAGGGGATTTAGTGAATAGTGAAATGATGGTTGCCTCGTCCATCAAACTTTGACTACGGGGAGGTGGGGTTTTGTGATACGACGGCTCGTTACTGCCACGCTACGACCAGGGTGACTCTCCACCTGCATACTTCCTTCTAATTTGGTGGATGGCATTTGGGCCCACGTGCTGCATGGCCCACATTTCGGTGAACAGAAGTAAAATGGCATTCAGTAGAGGGAGATGTTTCGATGACCTCGAGGAGCCAGAAGCAGTAGTGTATCCACTATACTAGTAGTAATTGTTTTTGTAGGTAGCTGTAGAGTGTCTCCACTATACTAGTAGTAATTGTTTCTCTCGGCCCAAGACAAAACAGCCCATCCACCCTAGTAAATAATAAAATCAATTCAAATGCCCATATATTTACTTAATGAGAGGCGCTACCCACACCCAGCACACCGCCCCCAAAAAAACATGGGTGCTCTTCTTCCTCCTCACTCCCACCCACCTCATATCAGCTCGCTCCACTCGTACCCCCAAAATTCCTCACCTCATTCCTAAAGAAAACCCCAGCTCCCCTTCTTCCTCACTACTACAGAAAAACCCTAGCTCCCCTTCTTCTTCACACGCACTACAACTAGGCTCATCATTCGTTACTCTGCTCGAATCCGTGAGCTCAACGCGGCGCCCTCGAGGAAAATGGAATCGGTTGACCCCAGCGCCAAGAAGATGAGGCTCCCGCCAGCTGCGACCCATATTGTAGATCTCGCACCCGGCAGCGTGGGGACAAGCGGCGAGCCCGCCATCATCGGATCCCAGGAACCCATAGAATCTCGGGTGGACCGCATCAGCGATCTCCCAGACGCCATCCTTGGGGAGATCATCTCGCTTCTCCCCACCAAGGATTGCTGCCGCACCCAAGTCCTCTCAATTCGGTGGTGCCCTCTATGGCGCGTCATGCCCCTTAATCTCGACTGTCGTCGGCTATCTCTCTTCAATGATTTTGAACTCCCCAGAGCCATCATCTCCTCCCACCAGGGCTCTTTTCAAATCCTCTACATCCCGTCATGCTACCTAAGCAAGCATACCATGCCCTGCACGATTGATGCCTTGCTAAAATCCCCTGAATTCACAGAACTACAGTTGCTTGAGTTCTACTATTCCCCAAGAAATCACCTACCAGATACCCAACGCCATGTACTTGTTCCCTCAACACCGATGTCCATCTTGCGGTTTGCCTCCTCTCTCCACACCGCCACCTTTGTGTTGTGCTACCTACCAGACAAACTGGTACAAAACCTTTGACTCCCATTTCTCACAAAACTTTCACTTGTGCAGGTTCGTATATCATAGGCCTCATCGCACACCATCATCCACTCCAGTTGCCCTGCCCTGGAGTGCTTGGTGCCTGTTTTCATAGATAGAATCGGTTGTCTCCAAATAATGTCGCCTAACCTTGTAAGAATTGGAATTTCTTTTGACGGAAGGCAGCTCATCATCCAAGATGCCCCTTCACTTCAAAGGTTGATCCTTGATTCTAGTTATTCACTATCACAAATAACCGTCCTCTCTGCGCCTAAGATGGGGACCTTGGGTGTAATACATGATCTCTGTGCTCATTTCAAGATGGTGTTTGGCTCCACAGTTCTTCAGGTACGTACTTTATATTATCATCTACACTTGTAACCATAAGCTGCATTCTAAATTGCTGCGCATAAGTTATATATCATCTTGGAGTACACATTTTGTACTAATATTATGTTCCATGCTCAATGAAGAGTTTCTCCATGGATAGTCTATCAATGGTGCTAGATTCTGTCAAGATCTTATATATCCAAATGAATAGTTTTGATCTGAACAAGATTATTGGCTTCCTGCAATGCTTTCCATGTCTGGAGAAGTTGTATATAAAGGTGATAATTTCACGCATATAGTGTACTAGAATTAACCGTTCAGTTGTTGCTCCTTCGACACTCTTTTTTAGACCTGAACTGTTTTCAATCTTCATGTCTATTTAGGCAACAGGATGGAGTAAGAAAGTTATAACCAATCGGTGAATACGTATGCACCGGGATTTTCTCACTTCTCATGACATTCGATTGAAGACAATAACGCTAGAACGATATGTAGCCAACCATGCAAACACTATATTTTTCACATTCTTCCTACTGAATGCGAGGTTACTATTGTCCATCAGGATTAAGTTTATCAGCAGCATGGTTTTGACGGATGGGTATGTAGAAGAGCAAAAGAAGGAGTTTTAGGTGGACAAAAGAGCTTCTGAACATGGCGGGCTTCTATTTACAACATATTGTGGTCATAATCCAGTAAATTTTACAACCCGGGATGTTCATTCTATGGACCTGACCAATCCATTTGACTGTTACTGTTGAAAACAGTGCTGGAGTTAGATGTTGTTGCCCTTTTCAATCTAGGTTTTGTCTAAACCTGATGAACAATTAACCCTCGTGCTTTTGTATAGTTTGTAAGCTGGAGTTAGATGTTCTTGCCCTTTTCAACTCGGCTGTGACTATCATATTTTCTTTGAAACAAGGCAAATGGCTTGTCATTCATTTAATTTAGAGTGAAATATTGTAAAAAAAAATCCCAACCAAGGGAAATAACATCACTCTCGCTGGCTTCTTGAGCTCACTGTGCATTACAGAAGCCAAGTGATTAGCCCCCACCAGCACCCACAAACTTATTTTGAACTAGCACACCAAATGGGCTCTAAATTTTCATAAGAAAGGTTGCATGACCGTGACAGATTTGGATTCTGACATTTGGTACCCACAAGGAAATAGCCTATCCAACGTGGTGTCGACTTACTAGCTAGTCAACAAACGATTCTGCCTACCAGCTGTTGGATTGACATCCAACATCTATCGTGTATCTTCTATCTCTTGTCTTCTTCCTCCAGCCACCCAAACAAAACCACCCCGTCGGCTCTGCCTTCTCCCGCCTCCCATGGCTGGTTGCGCCTCCGCCACCCTATCGTACCCTCCAACGTTGGCCAGTCCCTCCCTCTATTCCCCCACACGTCTTGTTTTTATCCAGCGATGTTAGCCCCAACACGGACCCGCACCCGAACCAGTCAACCCTCATACTCCCCTCCACATGCGACTAGACCGGCGCATCTTCCACGGCTCTTGTTCGTTCCGTCCAAGGCATCGCCGTCGTCCTCCGCCTTGGTTCGCTCGGCATGCATGGTGCGCCACCATCTTGGTTTTTCAATGTCAACAACCGAGAGGAACAAGGGGATGACTGTATGTCGAGAGGATGACATTAGGGACCCACCAGCGTCATGGCAGTACGCAAGCAAGTGCCTCATTATTACAAGCCCAAAAAAATGGTTCCTCCTAATGGTTGGACATCTGGGGCTCACGCCATTGTCAACGTAGTCAATAAACGAGGGAATTACACAACGAGCGGCTGACACCAGGGACCTAGCAGGTCACGCACTTGTTATTTACTTTTTTGAGGAACAATAGTTGTTATTTATACTAGTTTTAGTTACGGATCAGGGTAACAACGGGGTTGTGCGGGGGCTGTGGCCCGTCTAGACAGGGTTTTATTTATGTTTACCACATCATGAGCCCAGTTGTGTTTTTTCTTGCTGAAAATGGCTAGCCCAGTTCTAATTTTTTTAAAGAAATACCCAAACAAGGCCTACTTGCTTTATCTGCCATGGTGCGCTGCAAATCTTTCAAGATGAGGAGAGCTTCATTCGGTTTGCCCAGAAAATTGGCTATCAGTAATGAGAAATGGGTTGTACATTTTTAAAACATATCAAACTGGGAATTAGTTTCAATTTTTTTTTCATCGCAAGATTTTAAATTCCATTGATTTTTATGCGTGGACAATTATTTGGATTTTATATTTATATAAATTATTTTTCAAAATAGTTTGAATGTGCCTCGATATTTCGGGATTAAAAATAGTTGACCGCACTGAAATATGCAAAATTTCGTATAATTTTTAACCGTGGCTACAGTATGGACTGTAATGCTAACAAAAAGAAGATGGGCTCCAAAAAATCCTTAAAATTAGTAAATGGCCTGTAAATTATTAGAAATAATGGCAGATGGGTTGTATGCTGTTTTCCACAGATTTGAGGCTAACTTGTGTGCCTACTTTAGGTTGACGCGTACGCTTCCCTAAAAAAGGTTGACGCACACGCAACACCGTGTCAACTTAGTCAACACACGAGAGTAGTGACTGTTGGATGTCCATCTAACGGCCATCGTGCTTCTTCAATCTCTGCTCTTCCTGCTCCATTCCCACGGTCGGCTGTGCTGCGGCGCAGGCCTCACCGCCCCACCGTACTCCCATCGATGGCCTAGTCATCCCTCTACTCACCCATACCTGATGTTATTCTCCGACGAGGGCAGACGAACCAGTAAACCCTCATACTCCCCTCAGCGTGAGAAACAACTGTCGAGTCTTCCCTGGCTCCCTGTTGTTCCCTTCCTAGGCCTCGCAGACGTCCACCACCCTGGTGCTCTCGGCGTGGCGTGGTCAACGAACGACATCCATCGGAAGTGGACTGTATGTTGAGAGGCTGAGAGCTGGGTCCACGGCCGCACACAAGGAAATGCCTCCTTATTACACGCAAAATAATGATTCCTCCACCTGATAGCTAGGACCCACCGGAAGGGCCTCTATAGTTTGCGAAAAAACGTTCCTCCCGCTGACAGGTCGGACCCACCAACTATATCTTCCCATGCAAGGAAGTGCGTCCTTATTACGCACAAAAAAATGAATACCCCCTGCTAGCTGGGACCCACTGTAGTTCGAGGCTAAATTGTGGTCCTAATGACGCGGACGAAGGGCTTTGTCAACTTAGTCAATAATGAACGGTTCTAGCTCCAGTGGCTGTACGATGTCCATCCAATGGTCGTGGTGCTTCTTCAACCTCTGGTCTTCTTGCTCTAGCCGCCCAAACCAGCGTCAGTCGTGCCGCCTGCTCCTGCCTCTCGTGGTTGGATGTGCTGACGTGGAGGCCTCACCGCCCCCTACTACTCCCGCCACTGGCCAGGCCATCCCTCTACTCACCCACACCCCATGTTATTCTGTGACGACGGCAACCTCACACCGCAGCCGAACCAGTGAACCCACATACTCCTCTCCACGTGGGCATCCACTACCGTGTGTTCCCCGGCTCTGCTTCGTCCCCTTCCTAGGCCTCACCGTCGTCCACCACCTTGGTGCTCTCGGCGCGGCATGGTCAATGTGGTCAAGGAACGACTTCCATCGGAAGAGTACTGTGTTGGAGATATGCCCTAGAGGTAATCATCGGAAGAGTACTGTGTTGGAGATATGCCCTAGAGGCAATCATGTGTTTATGAATAAAGATAGTCCTTGGACATTATCAAAGATGTGTATCAGCAAGTACGTGACTTGTTTGTGGGACTATGCATTGTATGATGAACGTCCTAGAAGGTCCCTAGTCGAAAGGGTTGTGTGGACGCGCAGCCAACTAGACTAGCATATGACACGGTCGATGGCTTGGTCTCACTAGCCATGAGGCATTGGATGCTAACTGGATAATATGGACTCGGAAGGATCTGGTCGGATTCGACGTAGTCGGATCCGAGTTGAGATAAGGTCCGAGTCGGACAGACCTGACTATGAGACACAACGATATGTCATCTGTGGGTCTCTAGTATAACATATGTTCTATCTCCTAAGACCTGAGCTGAAGCATGTGCTCGGGATGGTGACAGACTTGCTTTGGGCCGACCAAACGCTACTCCGTAACTGGGTAGTTATAAAGGTAGGTTTCGGGTTTGTCCAGACCCATGCTGCAAGACGTGGTCGAGCAAGATGGGATTTTCCCGTCCGGTCAGGACATATATACTCTGGGCCCCTCGTGTGATCTGACCAAGATAAGCACGGCCGTGTGACAAGGGTTACGAGATAATCCGGTTTGTGGTCGGCATCACTGGAACAAGAAAGAGGTCGGGCTAGCACAAGGATGACAGACTCGCCTTGAGCCCGACAATATATATCGTGTGGCAAAAGGAATGGAAGTATGATGTACAGGTTCGCCTAACCAGCTTCATATTCTGTTTGGTGTTCAGCATGCCTTTCTAGAGGCCGCTACCAACTGTGCAGTTTGGAGGTGATCCGAACTGCGACCAAGCCGACTTGAACCTAAGGGGTCGCGCGCTTAAGGGAAGGAACCTACAAGGTCGGATCCGAGGACACTGGTCGGATGTGATTCGAGCTGTATTCGTATTGTGGCCGAGTAGACTTATGGGCTTTAGGGTCCGTGCGAGGCCCAAGTGTTAATCCCGCGACAGACACCTATATAAAGTGGAGGTACCGCACACTCACGCGGTTGATCGCTTCGGCGCAGTCTCTAGGGTTTGCATGTGTTGCAATAGACACCTCCACTCGCCGCCGGTTGTGTGATCGGACCTAGTAGTCCACTGCACGACATTCCTCCTGCACGTGCGAATACCTTTAGAGGAGGTGCACTTGCGCTGCTCCGATGAACCTGTATGTGGGAACTGACTACCGGTTGTACGAGGGAGATCGGACGAGGAGGAGACGATCCACACGGACGCGCTGCCCCAACTCTTCTTCCGCCGCACGGCACTGCACGTCTAGTGGTAACGAAATGTGATCCATCTCCCGTAGCATGTTCTTGGTTGTTCTACGCGTTGGAAAATTTTAATTTGCAGTTGACGCACCCTACCGTAGATCCCAATAGTGGTATCAGAGCCTCTTCTATAGGATTTGGATTCAGATCATATGCATATTAGATATGTGGAGGCAATAGATGAGATCTGTTGTCGTTGAGGAGATCGGCTATGTGCACGGTTGATGAGATCAACTTCACATGGGGATTGATGTGGCTATGTTTTCTGATGATCGAAGTCGATGAGGTCGTGACACAACCTACCCCTACTGGTCGGTATCCACCATCGGGGTTAAAAGTGGGACCGCCGTGTGCGTAGCGCCTTGTATTTCGTACACGATCACTCAAACCGATAGAATGCGATTCTATGCGTAACTTTTTCTTGCAGGTTTGATGTGAATAGTATGGCTCATGTGTATGTGATGCATGTGTGTAAATTATACATGGCCTGCGTGTCATGTTTGTCAGCCGGCAGGAGCCAAAGTGCTGTCATTATATTTGTTGGATCACGGGTTCCGGCAAAACCCTTAAGGTTCAAACACTGGGGTGCATGCAAAGATCTCCCCCCTATCGATCCGCGTCCTAACTTAGCCTAGATCTCACAAACTAATTCGACGAACTCGCAACACAAGGACACAAGATTTATACTGGTTCGAGCCACCATTGTGGTGTAATACCCTACTCCAGTGTGGTGGTGGATTGCCTCTTGGGCTGAGGATGAACAGTACAAGGGGAAGAACAGCCTCCTGAGCTTGAGGTGTTCTTGTGTGTGTGAGGATGCGGTCTAGTGTTTTGTTCTTAACCTGTTTCCTCTTTTCTTTTCTCCCGCCCCTCTAGCTATGGTGGTGGCTAGTTTTATTTATAGAGGCCCTGGTCCTCTCCCCAAATATTGAGTGGGAAGGGAGCCAACAACGGCCAATTTGAAAGTGTCATCTAGTACAAGCTATCCTGTCAAAAGCAGTCTTCGCCTGCCAAAGGCTTTGGTGGTGACGCCGTCTTGGGCTCCATGGTGACCTCCGTCTTGCCGTCCTTGCGGTCTTGGTCTCCTTGCACCAATATGACAACCTTTTCTTGATGCCTCGGTACTCCGCGCCTACGCCTGCCCCCTAAGCACCAAAGAGGAAACAAGGACGCTGCGCGCGCTGGCGCCCGCCTGGCACCCACCTGGTCTCGATCGTCAAGGCTTACGTCACGAAAACCTCGTGAGGTTTGCCCGGCCTTGAACTCTCCGCCCCTCAGGAGCCAGCCTGGTGAGGCTGCTCCAGAGGAGGTCTTGCGTCGTCTGCCTCGCGAGGGTCTTGATTCCTTGTTGATGAAGATGGGCTGTACAGGCCTGCCAGCAAAGCCACGCTGTGGGCCTCAGGCAGGCAAGTCTGGGGACCCTCGTTCCCTGAACGCCGACAGTAGCCCCCGGGCCCAAGGCATGCTCGGGCTTGGCTTCGAGGCGAAGCCAAGAATCAAGTGCGGAGCGCCGCGGGCCCCAATAGACTGCGGCCTCGGTCGACACGTGGAGGTTGATAGGACGTGGGCATCTCCGCTTCCTCATGCTGCCTCGGCAACTGCCCACCTGTCAAAAGGCTGGTGTAGACAGCGTTCGCCTTCACTGTTTCCTTCCGCCTTGCTCAGATCCCCTTTCTTGCTTCCCGCTTCCGAAATCTTCAGATCCGCTCCCATCCTTTCCTGCATCGGCGACCAATGGCGCCTCGGAGGGTCAAGCCCGCCTCAGCGCCGGTGCTGTCTGCGGCGAAGGCTTGGTACGAACCAACCCTCGACTCGCCCAATGTCTCGGAGAAAAACCTCGCCACCATGCGCCTGCTATCGGCGGGGGAGAGTAATGAAGGGGGGAAGACGGAGCTCTGGGTTGCCTCTGACGTGCCGGAGCCCGAGAGGAGCGCGTTCTTCCCCTTCTTCACGAGCAGCATCGCTGCCGGGTTGGTTCCTCCCTTCTCCGATTTCTTCTATGAGGTCCTGGACCACTACGGGATGTAGGCGCTGCATATCCATCCCAACTCTGTCCTTCTCTTGTCTATCTTCACCTACTATTGTGAGGCGTATATGGGCGTGATGCCATCCGTGGCCCTACTGTGCCACTTCTTCCTCCGTGTCTATCTTCATCATGGCCGGCAAGGCCAACTCCATCTCAAACACTAGGAAGAAGGCCGACAATCTCAGGGCTAAATGGGTCATGATGAGTGCCAAGCGTGTCCACCCGCGCTTGGTACTGCCAACGAAGAAGCCCCAGGCCGATAAGGCATGGTCCTGCGTGAAGCTCACAGACGAGCGGGCGACGTTGGTGCTGGAGCAGATGAAGTCCGACCTAAAGCCTGACAACATGAAGGCGGCGAGGATTACAAGGGCCATGCTCCTGAGGAAGTTCCTGGCGCTACGCGTGGCTTCGCTCCAGGCCCTCTCGCACCCCTTGTGGAAACTCGGGGATGAAGAGGACAAGGTTCACTTGAGCTCGGAGGCCTTGTTCGATGAGGAGCTGACCGTAGCTCTCCTCCTCCTGGTTGGGGATGATCAGGAGTAACCTCCGAATGTCTTTACTCCCTTGTTCTGCCAAAAGGACAGTGCGCTGATCATGGCCTCCAAGCCGACCTTTGATGGGCGTGGACTGGTGCTGCCTGTGCTCACCGGGGCCCGAACGACGCCAGCACCGGTGGAACTGTCTTCTGGTGAGTCCTGTCGGCGTTCTGGGAACGGGGGTCCCCAGACTTGCCTGCCTGCGGCCTGCGGCGTGGCTCAAAGGGGGGCCCAGCACGGCCGACCCTCACGAGGGGCCAAGCCTCGTGGGGTGGATGACGCGAAGCTTCCTCAGGCATGGCCTCGTCAGGCCGGCTCACGAGGAGGCGGAGAGATCAAGGCGGGGTACCTCACGAGGTGCCCATGACGCAAGGCATGACAACTCAGGGCACCGGGCGGGTGCCAGCCCGCGCAGCGTCCTCCTTTCCTCTTTGGTGCAAAGGGGGCAAGCGCAACCGCGGAGTACCGAGGCATCAAGCAAAGGTTGCCATTTCGGTGTAACGAGACCAAGACCAGGAGGACTACGAGACGGATGTCACTGTGGAGCCCAAGACAGCGTCATCACCAGAGCTTTGCGCAGGCGAAGACTACTTTTGTCAAGATAGCTGATACTTATTGTCCCCCTTCAAATTAGCCCGCCATTGTTGGCTCCCTTCCCGCTCAATATTTGGGGAGAGGACCAGGGCCTCTATAAATAGGACCAGCCACCCACACAGCAAGGGGTCGGAAAAAAGGAGAGCAGAGAGAGAGAGAAAGGTGGCTGAACTCCTCCCAGCAGTTCATCGCCTCAGCCAAGAACAGACCCTCGCGAGGCTGTTCTTCCTTGTATTGTTCATCATCATCAGCCCAAGAGGCAATCCACACACCACACACTGGAGTAGGGTATTACACCACAACAGTGGCCCGAACCAGTATAAACCCTGGGTCTCTTGTGTTGTTCTTTCCTTAGTTCAGATCCTAGCATGGCGGAGGGGTGCAGGTAGGTAGGAGGTGAAATCTCCGCGCGCACCCCAGTGTTCGAACCTCAAGGGTCTGCCGGAACCCGAAATCCGACATTTGGCGCGCCAGGTAGGGGTGCGCAGGAATTCGTCTTCCATCACCCCGTTCTCCTCCGACCACCGCGCTCATGTCTGACGCTCGACGGGCCCGCGCGAAGCGCCGGGCCGCCCTCGCTACCCGTGTCGCCCAGACGGCCCCTGTCGACGGGCGTCCTCGCCGTTCCCCGTCACCTGCCGTCAACGCCGCCACTGGCCCGGCGGGGGACGAGCAGCAAGCATCATCTCAGCATCCATCCATGCGCCAAGACGGCCGCACCGCAACTCCCTCGCTCGCCCCAGCTGGTTCTTCGTCCCATGCGCTCCGCGCGCCCATGGAGCCCCGCGACCTCTCCCCCGCCTATCGCGCTGCACCGACACCCCCAGTCATCGCGGCCCTCTTGGGCGGCTCGCAGGCGCCGCCTACAAGTTACCACATCAAGCCGTTCATCCGCCGGGTCAGCGCCGCTTCCACGCGGCAGGGGGCTCCCTTGGACCGGGCGGCGCCCGAGACCGGCCTGAGCTTCAGCTCAAAGGACCACCCCTCCAACTCGGCCTGCTTGGGCGCGCTTCCCATGCTGAGCACCCCCACCATCTGCCAGGTGGCCGTCACCAGAACTCTCATCGATGGCGGGGCAGGCCTCAGCGTGCTCTCCGTCGAGGCCTTCAACCTCCTCTGCATACCCCTGGAACGGCTGCAGCCCAGCCGGCCCTTCTCAGGCATTGGGGGCAGGTCGTCCGGTTCCTTGGGACAGATCCGGCTCCCAGTGACCTTCGGCACCTACGACAACTTCCGCACGGAGCTGGTCGACTTCGACATCGCCCCCATCGGCCTCCCCTACAACGCCATCCTTGGCTACCCAGTGTTGGCCCAGTTCATGGCCGCGACACACCCGGCGTACAACCTCATGAAGATGCGCGGGAGCAGTGGTGTCCTAAGCGTGCACGGGGACACGGGCGACGCTCTGCGGGTGCTCAAGCTCGTCTTCAAGACAGCAGCGTCGGCACAGCCCACCGCCTTGGAGGCCCCCGAGCCCAAGGGGGCTGCGCCTGCCAAGAAGAAAGAGTTGTTCACCCAAGACAAGGCAGAAACCAAGCAAATACCCGTCGATGAGGACGGATCCACCAACGCCATTTTCACCATAGGCGCCCACCTCAAACCCGAGCAGGAGGAGGCCCTGGTCGGGTTCCTACGCGCGAACAAGAAGGTATTCGCTTGGGAGCCAGACCAGTTGGCAGGGATCCCCAGGAGTGTAATCGAGCATCGCCTCAACATGTGCCCCAATGTGCGCCCTGTGAAGCAGAAGGCCGGCGGTAGTCCACAGAAAAGCAGGCCTTCATCGTCCAAGAGACCCGCAAATTAGAGGCCGCTGGGGTCATTCGTGAGGTCCGATACCCAGATTGGTTGGCCAACCCTGTCGTTGTGCCAAAGAAGGGAGGGAAGGAACGCATGTGTGTCGACTTCACCAACCTCAACAAAGCGTGCCTGCAAGATCCGTTCCCGCTCCCCCGCATCGACCAGATCGTCGATTCCACTACGGAATGCGACCTGCTATGCTTCCTGGATGCCTTCTCTGGGTATCACCAGATCAAGATGGCGGTTGAAGACGTCGAGAAGACAGCCTTCCTAACCCCGTGTGGGGTGTACTGCTACACCTGCATGCTATTCGGGCTGCGTAACGCAGGGGCGACCTTTCAGCGGCTGATGCATATCACCTTGGGCCCGCAGCTCGGGAAGAATGTTGAAGCTTATGTCGATGACATCGTGGTAAAATCTCGGGAGGCCAGGACCTTGATACAAGACCTGGAGGAAACCTTCGCGAGCCTCAACGCAGTGAACCTACGGCTCAATCCAGAGAAATGTGTGTTCGGAGTCCCCTCTGGCAAGCTCTTGGGTTTCCTCGTGTCTCACCGAGGCATCGAGGCTAACCCAGAGAAGGTCAAGGCAGTGGAAGACATGAGCCCGCCAAAGACCCTCAGAGAAATGCAGAAGCTCACGGGGCGCGTGACCGCGCTAGGGGGCTTCATCTCCAAGTTGGGGGAGGGAGCGCTACCCTCCTTCCAGCTAATGAAGAAAAAGGGGCCCTTCGAGTGGACTGAAGAGGCCGACAAGGCATTCCAGGATCTCAAGAAATACCTGACCAGCCCACCGGTCATGGTGGCTCCGCGCCCTCAAGAGCCCCTGGTGCTTTACCTCGCCGCCACTCCCTACTCTGCCAGCGCAGCCCTGGTGGCAGTCAGAGAGGAGCATCGAATCAAAACCGCGGCAGCATCCCGGGACAAGGCGGAGCTGGTACGAGGAAGGCCCACAGCAGCCGCCACAGAGGGGCAGAGGGGCGCACCAGAGGCCCCTCTCCTAGATGGCCAGTCTCAGGAGGCCTCATTGTCTCGAGAGGCGCCATGGTCTCCAAAGGGAGCCGCCAGCACTGACGCACTCCACCTCGTTGAGCACCCAGTGTACTTCATCAGCACAGTGTTGCGGGATGCGAGGGCGCGGTACCCTATGCCCTAGAAGCTCCTCCTCGCGCTACTGGTGGCCTCGCGCAAGCTGCGGCACTATTTTCAGGGTCACCCCATCAAGGTCATCTCGTCATACCCCCTGGAGAGGGTGCTCAGGAGCCCCAATTCAGCTGGGAGAGTCGCTGAGTGGAACATAGAGCTGCAAGCGTTTCAGCTCGAATTCAGCACGACCAGAGTCATCAAGGGAGCAGCGTTGGTGGATTTTGTGGCAGAATGGACGGAGGTGCCCGGCCTCAAGGCCGACGAGGATCGGTCCCTGTCCCCGGGAAGCGAGGCGCCAGAAGGCTGGGTCATGTACTTCGATGGGGCGTTCTCCAGATACGGCGCAGGGGCTGGGGCGGTGCTTATAACGCCCACCCAGGACAAACTCTATTACGCCGTGCAGCTTTGTTTCCAGCAAGGCGAAAAGGTCTCCAACAACATAGCAGAGTATGAAGGTTTATTAGCAGGCTTGAAGGCCGCAACTGCCCTGGGGGTGAAACGCCTCACCATCAAGGGCGATTCGTAGCTCCTTGTCAATTTCCCCAACAAGGTGTACGAGCCGAAGGATGAGCACATGGAGGCCTACCTTGCAGAGGTACGCAGGATGGAGAAGCAGTTCTGGGGGTTGGAGTTGCAGCATGTGCCCCGTGGCACCAATCAAGAGGCCGATGACATCGCCAAATGCGCGTCCAGGCGGTTACCTTAGGAGCCTGGCGTTTTCGAGGAACGCTCTTCAAGCCTTCAGCCTTGCCGTCACTATCAAACACGGCCCAGCCCCGGGAGGAGCTCCCCCAGCCACCTGCCTTCGGAGCTCCGGCCCGTGGCCCGGCCTCAGGAGCACGCCTGCTCCTGGCGATGGAACCTCAGGAGGGATGTTGGATCATGGAGCTCTGGAGCTACTTGACGCAAGGGACCCTGCCGGAGAAGGAGGAGGAAGCAGAGCGAGTGGCACGCCAGGCCACGGCATACTGCATCAGAGATGGAGAGCTCTACCGGAAGCAACCAAACGATGTATCCCTGCGCTGCATCTCCAGGGAGCAAGGGAAGGAACTACTTGAAGATATACACGGCGGGGACTGCGGACATCATTCATCGTCACGGACCCTCATCGGCAAGGTGTTCCGCAGTGGGTTTTATTGGCCCACCGCGCTCAATGACACTGTTGAACTAGTGAAAGCTTGTGAGGCCTGCCAGTTCCACGCCAAGCAGATCCATCAGCCGGCAGGGGGCTTGCAGACTATCCCCCTTTCGTGGCCATTCGCAGTCTGGGGGCTCGACATCTTGGGTCCGTTTCCTCAGGCGCCAGGGGGCTACCGCTACCTTTACATTGCTGTAGACAAGTTCACCAAGTGGGCTAAAGTGGAGGCTGTCCGCACCATTCCTGCGGGTTCCGCGGTCAAGTTCATCAACGGCATCGTGAGCCGGTTCGGGGTGCCGAATCGCATCATCACGGACAACGGTTCGCAGTTCACAAGTAACCTCTTCAAAACATACTGTGCTAACCTTGGAACGCAGATATGCTATGCTTCGGTGGTGCACCCCCGAAGCAACGGCCAGGCCGAGCGAGCCAATGCGAAGGTCCTGAGGGGCCTCAAGACCAGGACGTTCAAGAAGAAGCTGGAGGCCTGCTGTAGAGGTTGGTACGACGAGCTTCAGTCCGTGTTGTGGTCCATTCGCACGACCACGACCAAGCCGACTGGGGAGACCCCGTTCTTCCTGGTCTACAGAGCCGAAGCGGTCCTCCCTCACAAGGTCAGACGTCGCTCCGCACGGGTCCTGGCGTTCAACGAGGCGCAACAGGACGCCATGCAGGGGATGGACCTCGTGCTGGGGGAGGAACGTCGCCGAAAAGCCGCGCTACGAGCGGCGAGGTACCAAAAAGCGCTGCGGCGATATCACTGCCGCAACATCCGCCCCAGGACACTCGAGGTAGGAGACCTTGTGCTCAGGCGGGTCCTCTCCAGGGAGGGGCTGCACAAGCTCTCTCCCATGTGGGAGGGCCTGTTCAAGGTTGTTCATGTTTCCACGCCCGGCTCAGCGTGCTTGGAGACTCAGGAGGGAGTGCCGGTCCAGAATGCATGGAACATCCAGCACCTCTGGAGGTTCTACCCCTAAAAAGGCCCGGAGCCTGTGAAGCAAGGTGAATGCCTGTGAAGCTATCACGTTTTGGAAAAGGCCCGGAGCCTGTGAAGCAAGGCGAATGCCTGTGAAGCTATCGTTTTTTGGAAAAGGCCCAGAGCCTGTGAAGCTATCGCGTTTTGGAAAAGGCCCGGAGCCTGTGAAGCAAGGCGAATGCCTGTGAAGCTATCGCGTTTTGGAAAAGGCCCGGAGCCTGTGAAGCAAGGCGAATGCCTATGAAGCTATCGCATTTTGGAAAAGGCTTGGAGCCTGTGAAGCAAGGCGAATGCCTGTGAAGCTATCGCGTTTCGGAAAGGCCCGGAGCCTGTGAAGCAAGGCGAACGCCTGTGAAGCTCGCCGCCCGTGACACTCTCACGTAATAATGAGTTGGGGCTGTACATGCCCCGGAGTCTCAGGAGCGCCGACCTCAGGCCCTGGGGCTCCCTCCCACGCCAAGTGGCAGCACTTAGCTCCGCGCTGGTGAGAAGACGTCAAAGACAAGACTAGGTGCCGGACGCGGCTTTTCATTTGCTTTCCGCAGTTGGCTTGTTCTTCTTCATTTGAAGTTTTATTGAAGTTGTTGCCGTCTTTGGCTTGCGGTTCTTCGGCTTTTCACACTCCTGCCTCGATTTCTCTTGTGCAAGGCCTCGCGAGGGGGAGAGCCAAGCGCCCTCGCGAGTGTTCCTATCCTAGTCACTCAAAGGGTTCGAGACCTGGGCCCCTTGCAGGAGCACCCCTCCAGTCCGTGCCCCTCGGGCACCGCGACACAAACACAGGGCCTGGGTCGGTCGCCCC
This sequence comes from Triticum urartu, assembly GCF_056163025.1. NCBI lineage: Eukaryota > Viridiplantae > Streptophyta > Magnoliopsida > Poales > Poaceae > Triticum > Triticum urartu. Next base: position 171,008,468 of record NC_141878.1, read on the forward strand.
CACGGCTGGGGCCGGGAACCATCCACACGCGGGCAGATAGTCGGAAGGTACGACGAAGAAAGCAAAACGATAATTAACAGAAATAACCCATACACGCCCCCGCGGGGCACCACACTACTGTCCTTCTTTATGCAGGAAAAGGGAAGAGAAAGAACAAATCTGGTGCGGCTCGCCTCGCACCGGCCCGCAGGGAAGCCCGAGCTGCCTCCGGAGCTCAGGCGGACTCCCTCTCGCACTTCACCAGGGCGCGATGGTGGGCGGACGCGCCACCACCCCCCAAGCAGATACGACGGCGTGGGGGCTGGCTGCGGCCACCACTAGGAGAGTCGCCGCCAGAAGAAGAACCGGAGAAGCTTGGGGAACCCTGAGCGCCGCCAGCCCCGCGAGCGCCGTCCTCTCCATCATCACCGGAGCCGGGTTCCCAGCCGCGGTCGTCGCCCTCGGGGCAACACCCTGTGCGGCGACCATCTTCCCCAAACACCCTCACATAGAGGGTGGCATCGCCGTCGAACCTGAAGTATAGGGTGCACCGACGGCCCAGGCCACGCACGCGAGCGAACGTTTGCCAACCGCGGGCCAGGGCCAGGCTCCCGGCTGTGGAGACCTCCAGTGAGACCCATGAGGCCCGGCTGCAGCAGCCGTCGGCCTGAAGCCAGAGGCCACCCGGGAGCTCGCCGAGGAGGAAGCGAGGAAGTGGGAGCCGGGTGCTAGTCGGCTTCGCCAACCACACGACGAACTCCGGCAGCACCTCTGCAGCGCGAAAGCGCGGCATAGGGGGACGCGCAGCCGGAGCGCACCCCCGGCCGCAGCAATCCTCCCGCCACCGCGCTGGAAAGCGTCTCCGCGGCCGCGGGGAGCTGCCGTGGTGGCCACAGGATGTTTGCGGGGGCGCCCTCAGCCGCGCTTGGGCAGGGGAGAGGCATGCTCTACCTGGAAAGCCTTCCCCTTCTCCGTGGCCGAGAACCTCCTCGACGGGGCCATGAAGAAGAAGGAGAAGCAAGGGGAGATGAACCGGAAGGGCGCACGCCGTCCCGTACTTATATCCAACGAAGGCCAACCGCCGACCTCCACGATCGCAGGTAATCATGACCCGTTTTGCATGCAGGGACTTGTCCAGTAAGTGCAGTTGCTGAGGCACCATGGGGAAGTGGAGGCGCCCACGTCCAATCAACCGCCACGCGGCGCCCAAGGCTGCAAGCTGTTAGGGCCCGCGGCGCTTCGCTCTTTCCCTTCTGCCTCCCTGCACGGCCAAGTCCGGGCGCGCCTTGGGCCCGGGGGCTACTGTCGGCGTTCTAGGAATGGGGGTCCCCAGACTTGCCTGCCTGTGGCCTGCGGCGTGGCTCAAAGGAGGGCCCAGCACGGCCCATCTTCACCAACACAAACCCAAGACCCTCGTGAGGGGCCAAGCCTCGCGGGGCGGATGACGCGAAGCTTCCTCAGGCACAGCCTCGTCAGGCCGGCTCACGAGGAGGCGGAGGGATCAAGGCGGGGTTCCTCACGAGGTGCCCATGACGCAAGCCATGACAACTCAGGGCACCAGGCGGGTGCTAGCCCACGCAGCGTCCTCCTTTCCTCTTTCGTGCAAAGGGGGCAAGCGTAGCCGCGGAGTACCGAGGTATCAGGCAAAGGTTGCCATTTTCGTGCAACGAGACCAAGACCAGGAGGACTACGAGACGGAGGTCACCGTGGAGCCCAAGACGGCGTCATCACCAGAGCTTTGCGTAGGCGAAGACTACTTTTGTCAGGATAGCTGATACTTGCTGTCCCCCTTCAAATTAGCCTGCCATTGTTGGCTCCCTTCCCGCTCCATATTTGGGGAGAGGACCAGGGCCTCTATAAATAGGACCAGCCACCCACACAGCAAGGGGTCGGAAAAAGGAGAGCAGAGAGAGAGAGAAAGGTGGCTGAACTCCTCCCAGCAGTTCATCGCCTCAGCTAAGAACAGACCCTCGCGAGGCTGTTCTTCCTTGTATTGTTCATCATCATCAGCCCAAGAGGCAATCCACACACCACACACTGGAGTAGGGTATTACACCACAACGGTGGCCCGAACCAGTATAAACCCTGCGTCTCTTGTGTTGTTCTTTCCTTAGTTCAGATCCTAGCATGGCGGAGGGGTGCAGGTAGGTAGGAGGCGAAATCTCCGCGTGCACCCAAGTGTTCGAACCTCAAGGGTCTGCCGGAACCCAAAATCTGACAAGTCCCGCGGGGAGGAAGAAGAGGAGGAGGAAGACTCGGAGGTGACCCCTGAAGGGACGAGGGAGACCTCCCCCCTGAGTAAGGCTGACATCCTCCGTGCCTTCCCCGATGATGACGAGGCTGACGCTTCCCGGGAGAAGGAGGGACTGGCCGTGATCCCGACGAGGAGCCGGTCGGCGCTGATCCCCCGAGTCTCTGCTGCTGCTCTGGTGCTGGCTGGGGCCGCCTCTGGTTCAACTAATGCTCCTGCTTCAGCTTCGGGGGCTGGTGCGCCCACGCCTCGAGCCATGACGCTCTCCGGCTTCAAGCTAACCAAGCGGAAGGTGGACTATTTTGTCATAGACCAGTAAGTGCCCCGCCTCATCTTGTTCCAGCTGTCGATGCCCATTTCCAACTCCCTTTCCCTCCTGCGTAACCAGGCTGTCATCTGCGGTGAAGAGGAGGAGGGAGAGCGAGTTGGTGCCGCTTGATTCCATGTCGCCTCCTGCGACCGCGCCCCTCTCCATGAGCAAAGGTGGGGGTGGTGCTCATGCTTCTCCAGCCCGGTCGTACTCGTGAGGCCCGGTGGAGGACCCTCAGGAGGAGTCAGCACCCGAAGCACCGCAGGCTCAGGAGGTGCCGGTGTCCGGCACAGCTGGAGAGGTTCCGAAAGCTCAGGAGGCCTTGATCTCCCAGGCTCTGGTGACAATGTCGCCCCCTTCTCCAGGTGCGCCCCTGGCCCCAGGTTCTTCTACTTCCTCAGCCGTCTTGGAGCGCGCCCTTTCGGAGATGGCTCAGCTGCGGGAAGATTTCCAGGGCACGGACTCGCGCATGGTGGCCGAGCGCTTGGAGCTGGTCTCTGGCTGGCTTCACTCCGACTCGGCGGTTCGGGCGTCGCGGAGCCAGGCTGCGGCGGCCTCCGAGAAGGAGAAGCAGCCCGCCGGCAAAGCTGCGGCCGATCGCGAGGCGTCATTGAAGGACGCCAAGGCCGCCCGCGGCTGCTGCCGAGAGCTGGAGGACGAGCTGAAGGGCCTGCGTGACCGTCACGCGGAATAAGCACGTGGCCGCCAAGCGAAGGAGGAGGAGATGAAGGCCCGGGATGACGCCATCAAGGGCCGCGACACCGAGCTGGGGGAGCTGGCGAAGGCGCAGGCAGCGGAGCGCAACCGGCTGGAGGAGTTGGAGCGGGAGACGATTGCGAAGGAGGCCGACCTTGATGCCAAGGCGAGGGTCCTTGCCGAAGACCGCGTGGCCTTCTCAACCTTCGTGGAGAGGTCCCACATCGCGCTGAAGAAACTGTACGAGAAGGGCTTGGAGAAGCCACTGGCCACCGACGAGGATGGCCCTGCTCAGCTGCTTCCCTTCCTAGTGAAGGCGCTCGAGGAAGTCGTGGAGGCCATCGGTCCTATGGAGCAGGCAGAGGCTCGCGTCCTTTCCTCAGCCGCGCTGACACGGGTCTTCAGCCACCTGCAACTTCACGACCCCAGCGCTCGTCTTGACGAGCTGCTGGAACCTGTAGCTGACGAACACTGTGCGGCTACCGCCACGGCCATGAAGGGCCAAGTGGAAGCCTTGCTGAAGAAGTTCGATGCCTTCGCCCTCGCGCCCTCGACCGGTGATGTAGGTGACGTTGACGCTACCCAGAAGGAGGCACCTTTTGCAGGTGCCAGCGGTGTCCAGGGGTGACTTGCGGCTACTTTTCTACTTTAGTCCTGCAACATGCGCCATGCCTCGTGGAGGCGTTAAACTTGTGTTTGATATTGTGAGAACAATATGTATTGTAATATTTGCTTGAGATTTTGCGATTTTCTTCCTATTTGCTTTGTTTTCTGCGTCGGCAGAGCCTGGCCCCATGCATACCTCAACCGCCGTTGGGCCAACCGGAAGCCAGGACGGACCAAGGAGTGAGGGGCTACATGACCAGTTAGGCTCCTGGTCGCGATGCTCAGGAGTCCCCCTTGACGCGCAAACAGCCTATAAGAAGGATACGCGAGGATAGGTTAGTGTTCTATGTCGGCAGAGCCCGGCCCCACGCATACCTCAACCGCCATTGGGCCGACCGGAAACCAGGACGGACCAAGGAGCGAGGGGCTACGTGACTAGTTAGGCTCCTGAGTTGCGATGCTCATGAGTCCCCCTTGACGTGCAAAAATTCTCCATACCTTTGCCCTTGCCAAGGCTCGGCTCGGGAGGGGTGTGCGACGACTAGGTCCGGGAGGCCTGGTTGGGTGGCGTACGCTTGGGCGTGACCCAAGCGCAGCCTCCATGCCCAGCCCCCTCGCGCGGCTCTCTCGAGGGGAGGCGTTGCGGTGAGGCCGGACATTGAGCTCTCGGGCTCCCTAAGGTTGGTACGGCCATGGGGCCGCCCCCAGTAGTTTATCACCAGTGCGAAGCATAGTGCTTCCGCTTGTGCATGGGCATAGCCGCTCCTCGGCAGTGTCGACGGCCAGCGCGGAGCATGGTGCTTCCACTGGGGCGTGGGAGGGGGACTCCCTACTGCAGAGAGTCCCCGGGGCGTGTACAGCCCCGCCCTGACACATGGCTTGCACGGCAGGGCTAGACGAGGTGTATCTGGGCACTCGTGAGCCAGCGCGGGACTCATGAGGCCCTACCACAAGGCGGGTTGCGCCTGGTCTTGATTCTTGTTCGCTGTCTTGGTCCTGCGAAAATGGTTAGACAACACGAAGGGTCCTGAAGAAAGACGGCCTGCGCACGGTTCCCATGGTGGGTGACAATCAAGCAGGCGATAGTCATAGATAGATTAAGCATGGAAAGCAACCTAGCTCATGTAAATGCAGGGAAGATGCATGCCACTATGTCCGGCCCGAGCGGCTTGGGGATGATGCAGCCCGAGGGGCGCCCCCAACAGAGTAAGCTAAAGACATAAAAGGAAAGATACATGCCACATGGATGGACCCACGCGGCCTGGGAATGATGCAGCCCTGGGGGTGCTCCCAGCTGAATGAACTTGGAAAATGTCACCTGGTCTTGTCGATGAAGGAGAGTTGGGGTAGCTGAAGGCGTGCGGTGAAGGGGCTGCCCCTCATAAGCCACCGGGGCCCTGAGCCTCGGGAGGCTTTGGGGTTCCAGGGGGTTCCCTGAGGACCGTCTTCATCTCTGTCAGCACAGCATGGTGCCTGTCCTCCTGAGACGCCAGGATGCTCCGCAGGTTGCGTTGACAGGCGGCCGCCGTGCTCGGCAGGCCAAAGGGCATGCGAACGTAGCTGTGAGGTAGGCCCTCGCAGTGTACCACACGTGAAGGCCAGAGAAGCTCCTAAGAAGCTGCCCGATTGAGCCCTGGAACGTCGATGTAGACACGCGGCCCGGTATCCTCGCCTGGATGGGGAGCTGCGCCTGGTGAGCGGCGGCCACCGCGCATGGCCCTTGCGTCTTGCAGTTCCTGAGCGATCTTGGTGATGAACTCTTGAGCAGTGGGCACTCCTTGCCCTGTGTTCTCCTGAGGGAAACGTGTCACGAAGCACGCCTCCAAGTGGTGCCCAAGCGCCTCCCTCGTGATGTTGGCAAAGTCTGAGGCCCTCTAGAAGAGAGCCCCAAGCCCTGCCCGAGAGTGGCGCTAGGCGCGCCTTCCTATGTGATAGAGGGAGGCACCCCAGGCGCGGGCACCGATCCTGAGGAGGCGCCACTTCCCTAAGGCCCTTCGTGGCACAGCTGCTTCTTCTTCTTGGTGGTGGCCTCAGGGGGGCGATCTCCCTGGCTATCGGGGTCGTCGATTGCTGGAGCTTGGAAGGCATGCTCGAGGGAGACACCGCGTCTCTTTCTTCACATGGTACTGTGATGATTCCGCCGCTTCCCGACATCTTGAGGACATTGTAACCGTGATGGGTCACCGCCATGAACTTGGCCAGGGCCAGATACCCGAGGATGGCGTTGTACGGTAGGTGGATGTAGGCGACGTCGAAGTCGATGAGATCGGTGTGGTAGTTGTTGCATTCTCCGAAGGTGACAGGGAGGCGGACCTGCCCGATTGGAGTAGTTGAGCCATCGGTCACCGCTGAGAAAGGCTTGGTGGGCTGAAGCTGGTCATATGGCACTTGAAGGTTGTCAAACGTGTCGACAGACAGGACATTGAGCCATGCGCCGCCGTCGATGAGGGTCTTGGTAACTTGCACGTTGCTGATGACTGGCGAACAGAGCATTGGGAGAACGCCTGTAGTAGCCGCGCACTTGAGATGATCTGCCTAACTAAATGTGATGGGGCACCTAGACCATCTGAGCGGGCGTGTGGCCTCGGGCTTGGGGAGAACTGCATTCACTTCACGATCAAATTGTTTGAAGATACGCTGTGAGGCTGGGGCTTGAGCTCCGCCCAAGATGCAGGCGATAGCGCGTGGCTCCTGGAAGACCCCAGCCCCCTCGTCTTGCTGGTGGTCGTCATTCCTTCTAGGTGGTGGTGGTAGCGGAGGAAGGCCAGCATTGCCTTGAGGACGAGCCTCATGAGGCTGGTCCCTCCAGGCGCCCTCACGAGGCTGATCCTGCCAGCGGTCCTCACGAGGCCGGTCGTGCCACTCCTAGCGTAGGCCACGGTTGTCCCAGCATCCGTTGCCACGTCCTCCTCCTCGGCCGTAGCCCCGGTCACTGCGCTCGGGGCGTCGGCTGAAGCGTCCTTCTCGGATGGCTTTGAGCTCTTGACAGTCGTTGGTGTTGTCGGTATGCAGGTTATGGACGGCGCAGAACGGTCGGTTGCCCTTGGATGACTCGGGCTGGTCTCTGTCGTGCTTGGTGGCTCCGCCGCGAGCACGGCTGCTCCCTTGCGCTTCACGTCCTTGGCCTTGGTCTTCTTCTCCTCCGGGTCCGCAGCAGGGAGCTCGAGGAGGGAGAGGCGCCCCTCCTCGGCTCTTGCACACTTGGTCGCGATGTTGAATAGCTCCAAGGTCGTGCATAGCTCCTCGTGGATGGCGAGCTCCTCCTTCATCTTGACGTCGCGGACGCCGTCAGAGAACGTCGAGATGATGGCCTCGTCGGTTACCTTGGGGATCTTGATTCACGTGCTATTGAAGCATTGAATGTACTTCTGCAGGGTCTCTCCAGGTTGTTTCTTGGTGCGGCATAGGTCACCCGTGACCGGGGGGCGGTCGCGAGTGCCCTGGAAGTTGGCAATGAAGCGGTTATGCATCTCGTCCCAAGAGGAAATTGAGCCTCGAGGCAGGTTCAAGAGCCAGGAGCAGGGGCCATCCTTGAGAGCCATGGGAAACCAATTCACTATGACTTTCTCGTCACCGTTGGCCGCCTCGATGCTCAGCTCGTAGAGCTGCAGGAACTCCGCGGGGTCGGGTGTGCCGTCGTAGTGAGGAGGCAGATCCGTCTTGAACTTGCCCGACAAGGCGACGCTGCACGGCTCGGGGGTGAAGGCGCGACAGCCGGCCGTGGTCACCGGGGCCCGCCTCGGAGGTGGAGCTTGGCCTTGGCGCCCGCACGCCGCCACGGCCAGCGGCGCGGGGCCTTGCCGCATTAAATGATCCTGGTGCGGCGGAGCGAGGAGTGGTGGAGCATTCGCTTGCGGTCAAGGGACATCTTGACAGCTTCTTTCTTCACGCGCGGGCGCCGAGCACGGTGGGTCATGCTGTGGAGCCACGTGCCTTGGCGCTAGGGCACCGTCTTGGGGCAGAGGTGGCGGAGGTGCTTCTTGAACTGCGTCACCCGTGGCTGGCGGAGGGCGAGGCAGAGAGTGGGACGGTGCAGGGGCGCCCCCTGCGGCGCGGACAAGCTCGGCGATGTGGTCAAGCCAGTCCTCGTACAGGTTGTCGACCGGGTGGTAGCGCAGGAGCTCGTGCGCCATGAGGAGCATGGCCCGTGCGTCGGTGGGAACGCGATGAGCATGAGACGACGAACCCACGGGAGTAAGCGATGGAGTGGTGGTGCGGCCGTCCTGCCGCACCGAGGGGTGCTGCGAGGATGCTTGCTGCTCGTTCCCCACCGGGCCGGTGGCAGCGTTGGTAGCAGGCGACGTAGAGCGACGAGGTGGCCTACCGACAGGGGCCATCTGAGCAACGCGGGTGGGGAGGGTAGCCCGACGCTCGGCACGGGCGCGACGTGCGTCCTCCATGGAGACGATGAAGCGACATGATGCGTAAAGACAGGAAGGAAGCTTAGGCGCACCCCTACCTGGCATGCCAAATGTCGGATCATGGGTTCCGGCAAAACCCTTGAGGTTCTAACACTGGGGGCGCGCGATGATCTCCCCCACCCCTATCGATCCGCGTCCTAACTTATCCTAGATCTCACGAACTAACTCGACGAACTAGCAACACAAGGACACAAGATTTATACTGGTTCGGGACACCGTTGTGGTGTAATACCCTACTCCAGTGTGGTGGTGGATTGCCTCTTGGGCTGAGGATGAACAGTACAAGGGGAAGAACAGCCTCCTGAGGTTGAGGTGTTCTTGTGTGTGTGAGGATGCGGTCTATGGTTTTGTTCTTGACCCGTCTCCTCTTGTCTTTTCTCTCGCCCCTCTAGCTACGGTGGTGGCTAGTTCTATTTATAGAGGCCCTGGTCCTCTCCCCAAATATTGAGCGGGAAGGAAGCCAACAATAGCCAATTTGAAAGGGGACAACTAGTGCAAGCTATCCTGACAAAAGTATTCTTCGCTTGCCAAAGGCTCTGGTGGTGACGCCGTCTTGGGCTCCACGGTAACCTCCGTCTTGTCGTCCTTCTGGTCTTGGTCTCACTGCACCAATATGGCAACCTTTGCTTCATGCCTCGGCACTCCCCGCCTACGCCTGCCCCCTTAGCACCAAAGAGGAAACAAGGACGTTGCGTGCGCTGGCGCCCGACTGGCACCCGCCTGGCCTCTATTGTCATGGCTTACGTCATGAAAACCTCGCGAGGTTTGCCCGGCCTTGAGCTCTCCGCCCCTCTCGAGCCAGCATGGTGAGGCTGCTCCTGAGGTGGTCTTGCATCGTCCGCCTCGCGAGGCTTGGCCCCTCGCGAGGGTCTTGATTCCTTGTTGATGAAGATGGGCCATACAGGCCTCCCAGCAAAGCCACGTCGTGGGCCGCAGGTAGGCAAGTCTGGGGACCCCCGTTCCCAGAACATCGACAATATTCTATAACGACCCGCGTGTCGACCTGTGACTCTATGTAAGATTCATTACTAGTTCTAGTAGTTGTATAACAGAGATCAGGTTGGTGGCTTGGCATCCCGGCATGACAAACAAGATGGAGTTCCTAGATGGTCATCGGAGTCAGAGCCGACTGTAACACCCACAATGCGGCTATATCTCCCACGTGTCGGGGCATGACTTAGAGGCATAGCCGCATGGTAAGCTTGGCGCAAGAGGGGTAATCTTTACACATCCCATGTACTCAATAAGAAAGGGATAAAGAGTTGGCTTACAATCACCACTTCATAGAAATACAAGTGAAACATACATCATCCAAATTACAAACAAGGTCTGACTACGGAACCAAAATAAAAGACGACAACCCCAAATGCTAGATCCCCGGTCGTCCCAACTGGGCTCCACTACTGATCAATAGGAAACGAAACACAACAACAAAAAGATCTTCATCGAGCTCCCACTTGAGCTCGGTTGCATCATCTGCACTGGTATCATCGGCACCTGCAACTGTATGGAAGTATCCATGAGTCACGAGGACTCAGCAATCTCACACCCGCGAGATCAATACTATTTAAGCTTATGGGTAGGAAAGGGCAGTGAGGTGGAGTTGCAGCAAGCACTAAGCATATATGGTGGCTAACATACACAAATAAGAGCGAGAAGAGAAGCAACGCAACGGTCGAGAAGCAAGAAGTGATCAAGAAGTGAACCTGAAGCTACTTACGTTCAGGCATAACACAAGACCGTGTTCTCCTCCCGGACTCTACTGAAAAGATACCATCACGGCTACACACGCAGTTGGTTCATTTTAATTAAGTTAAGTGTCAAGTTCTCTACAACCGGACATTAACAAATTCCCATCTGCCACATAACCGCAGGCACGGCTTTCAAAAGTTCAAACCCTGCAGGGGTGTCCCAACTTAGCCCATCACAAGCTCTCACGGTCAACGAAGGATATTCCTTCTCCCGGGAAGACCCGATCAGTCTCAGAATCCCGGTTACAAGACATTTCGACAATGGTAAAACAAGACCAACAAGACCGCCCGATATGCCGACATCCCGATAGGAGTTGTGCATATCTCGTTCTCAGGGCAACACCGGATGAACACTACATACAACTAAAACCAGCCCTCAAGTTTCCCCGAGGTGGCGCTGCAAGTGGATCTGGTTCAGACCAACACTTAGAGAAGCACTGGCCCGGGGGGGTTAAAATAAAGATGACCCTCGGGAGCGCGACTCCCAAGGGAAAAGTATAGGTGGTGGTGAGGCAAATGGTAAAACCAAGGTTGGGCCTTGCTTTCGGAGTTTTATTCAAAGTGAACTGTCAAGGGGTTCCCATAACACCCAACCGCGTAAGGAACGCAAAATCAAGGAACATAACACCAGTATAACGGAAACTAGGGCGGCAAGAGTGGAACAAAACACTAGGCATAAGGCCGAGCCTTCCACCCTTTACCAAGTATATAGATGCATTAATTAAATAAGAGATATTGTGATATCCCAACATATCCATGTTCCAACATGGGACAAACTTCAACTTCACCTTCAACTAGCAACCCTATAAGAGGGGCTGAGCAAAAGCGGTAACATAGCCAAACAACGGTTTTCTAGGATGGTGGGTTAGAGGCTTGACATGGCAATATGGGAGGCATGATATAACAAGTGGTAGGTAGCGCGACATAGCGATAGAGCGAACAACTAGCAAGCAAAGATAGAAGTGATTTTGAGGGTATGTTCATCTTGCCTGAGATCCCGCAAGGAAGAAGAACGAGTCCATGAAGAAGACAAACGGACGTAGTCAAACGAATCCTCACAACTCCGGACCGAAACCGAAGCTAACGAGAGAAGCAACCCGGAAAGAAGAAACAACATAGTAAACAATCATCACATAATCATGGCATGATGCACAACCAAGTATGATGCATGTCCGGTTTAATGAGGCATGGCATGGCAAAGTGCACAAACAATACTACAAATTAAGTGGAGCTCAATATGCAATGAGTTGCATATTGACGAAACACCACATGACTTATTTAGTTCTCTCCCTTTTATGTACCCAACAATATTAAATGTTATTAAACATGGCAAGGGGTGAAGCATATGAAAACTACCTATCTAGGCAAGTTTAAATGACGCTGGAAATAACAAACAACAATTCCGGAAAATCCTCATATGCAATTTATGGATTTGGTACTGTTATGCCCTAAACCATATTTTAGAGTTGTTAAACATGCAAAATAATGCCACCAGGTTAAACTATGCATTTTTCTGCACCATTTACATATAAAGATTATTTAAAATGGAGCTACGGTTAATTAGTTATGAAATAAAACATTTTAACATGGCATTATGCAAAATAAAAGCAACCAGCATTTTAAACATTTTAAACATGCATGAAAGTTGGATATTATGAAACTAGAAGAAATTCTAGTCATTTAGCATATATAAATCATTTTAATTCGGTGCACGGTTGTGGAGTTGTTAATGCATGAATATGAGGGGCCAATCTGCAAAACTGATGTTCTCTGGATAATTTGGAAATTCGATGGACTAGAAAATAACACAGTCGGGCTGAAACTGTAGTCGGGCCAACAGGAACAGGCGGTGGGGGGAGGCAGCTCACCATGGGCCTTGGCCCGGTTCATCATAGGAGGTCCAGGCGATGGACGAAGCAAGGGCATGGTCAATGGGATCGAGCGGATCCAGGCGCGGGGGAACTTGGCGCCGGTCAACGCAGGGGGAACGGAAGCGCTCGCTCAAACCGGACGAAGCAGAGGCGAGGTTCTCGCCAGGAAGAAACAGGACGACGACAGAGGGCGTGCAGGGAAGGCCAGCGAGGACCAGTCTTCGGTGGAGCCGCGAGGGACTTGGGAACAACGTGAGGCACGGAGCGGTCAACGGAGGAACTCGGGAGGAGCTGTTGGTGCGGGAAGCGACGATGGGCGCCGGTGCAGGCGACGGCGGAGCTTGGCGCGACGGCTGCGGCCGGATCGAGGCGGAGGGAGTTAGACCCGGAGCAAAGTAGGCGACGCGAACCGCTGGAGAGACGCTGTCCATGGAGGGCTTCCTGCATTGAGAGACAGAGAGCGAAGCGTGAGGGAGGGAGAGAGAAGCGACAGAGAAGAAGGAGAAAGAGAGAAAGGAAGGAGGCAGAGGAGCTACGGCATGGTCCAGTCGGGCTCCGGCGCCTGGCCACGGTGGCGTTTGGCGACGGGAGGCTCGGGCTTGGTGCCGTGAGCGGAGAAAAGGAGCGAGCACTGGGGTACGCTGCTGCTGTTGGACAGTGTGGAGAAGCACGGGCGGCGCGATGATGAAGACGGAGGGCGACGGGGTTGAGTGGACGCGCGCACGAGAGGAGAGGAGGAGGGCGACGACGATGTTGCTGTCGCCGGTGGTAGCGAGCTTCAGCCTGATGAGGCGAACGGTTTCGCGGCAGCGGGAGGCTGTAGGAGACTGCGAGGACGGTGGGTGTCGGGCAGAGGAGGAAGAGGCGAGGCCTTGTCATGGGCGCGCTGGACCGCGGGTGCATGGAAGCTTCAGATCGGGAGCTCCTCTCCCGATCGAATTTGGAGGAGGAGGCACCGGTGAGGAGGATCAAGTGCTCGGGGTCGGGGAGAAGGAGCTCGGGCTCCTGTTGGTGGGTGGAGGAAAACAAGGAGAAGGGGATCCCGAGGTGGAGCGAGACCGGGCGGCGGCGGCGATGGGGACAAACCTCCTAGAAATTAGGGTTGGGTTGATTTGGTAGGTGGTGGTCTTATATATAGCAAGTGTATTTTTGGATAGGGCATTTGGTCCCTTCGATCTTAATCGCACGTTCCTGGATAAATAGGGAAGGGGGTCCAAAAAAGAAAATGGGGATGTTTTAGGGATGTTAGTAGAAGATCTGAATGCAACGGTGATGACTGAGCGGTTTGGGTTCGGGACAACTTTCGGACGCGCGCGAGGGGTTCGATGCACTGTGCAAGGAGGGGTCAGGTGGTTAGGAGGGGTTTCGGGGCCCTTCGATAACAATCGGACGGCTCCGGATGCGAGGAGGGTTAGGTTGGGCCTGGCGGTTGGTAGTGGACTGTGTAGATGGTCTAGGGAGGAAAGAGAGGGAAAGCCCGACAACAGTTTTCGGACACCGAAAACGTCTCACGATTGACCGACTATAATGCCGCTATAGTTATCCGTTGGGGCATCAAACGGACTCCGAATGCGATGAAACTTGGCAGGCGGCCTACCTACAACATAACAAGACCGCACGCCAACTCTCATCCCATTCCGAGAACATTTTCCGGCCAATTATAAAATAATATTTTGGACGTGCCGCGGACGCGTGCAAGTGTTCGTGTCGGACATGGACATGCACTGCATTAGGTTAACTTGACAAGGCAACAGTTTTGGGCCTTGTGGCAAAAGAGGTCGGGAGCCGGGGTATGAGATACCTACCCGACCGACACCGACAGGATTCGTATAGAGATACGATTAGCAAGGAGTTGCTTACCGGATAGGCATGTTTTCTAGCAGTGATGCTAAAGCTCACTAGTCGCATGTGCTAGTCGGATCCTGGATCACTGAGAGTTTGCGGAGGGATGCTGATTTCAGTGGGAGTATTTCTGTTTAAGGCTAGAATTACTCTAGATAAACACATTGCTTAGTGATTACATATTTTTCTATTGTAGATCAATGGCACCACCTGCTCAACCCAACTTTGCATTGAAATCAATTCTGGAAAAGGATAAATTGAATGGAACAAACTTTACTACCTGGTATAGAGAGAATTGTTCTCAAGCATGATAAAAGGGAACATGTTCTAGAAGATCCGCTTCCAAAGGAACCTATCGATAATGCTAGTACCACAACCAAGAATGCCTAACAAAAACTCGTTCATGAATCAAATGAGATCAGCTGCCTCATGCTGGCTTGTATGGAGACCGATTTGCAGCAGCATTTCAAAGACGTTGGGGCTTTCTATATGATTGGGAGTCTCAAGAGCATGTTCCAAGTGCAGGCTAGGACCGAAAGGTTCAATGTCTGGCGATCCTTGATGGATTGTAAGCTGAAGGAAGGTGATCCACTAAGCCCGCATGTGATCAAGATGACCGGATATGTGCAAGCTTTGGATCGGTTGGGCTTCCCGCTCTAGGATGAGCTGGCTACTGATGCAGTTCTGGATTCTCTTCCGCCCAGCTATGGGACGTTCATCTTGAACTATCATATGCATGGCATGGATAAGAAGCTCACTGAATTGCATGGGATGCTCAAAGTGGCAGAGTAGGATATTAAGAAAGGCACGCATCAAGTGTTGATGGTCCAGAAATCCTCTAAGTTCAAGAAGTGTTGGTCCAAGAAAAAGGCTAAGGCAAAGGGCACGGAGACGGTAACCTCCGTCGCTGCGCCGAAGTCTGGACCGGTGTAACACCCTCGATGCGACTATATCTCCCACGTGTCGAGGCACAACTTAGAGGCATAATCGCACTGAAGGCATATGTCGCAAGTTAGGCAATCTTCACAACATCCCATGTAATATGATAATAAAAGGGGAGATAACATAGTTGGCTTACACTTGCCACGTCAATCAAGTACATAAATAACATTACATCAACCAAACACTCATGGCCCGACTAAAGCGCCAAAATAAAAGATAACCCAACATGCGACACGGTCCCAATCACCCCCAACTGGGCACCACTACTGATCATCAGGAAAGGAAACATAGTAACGTTGAGAGTCTTCGTCGAACTCCCACTTGAGCTCAAGCGCGTCTCCTGGAGCGGAATCATCAGGCCCTGCATCTGGTGTAATAGTAATCTGTGAGCCACAGGGACTCAGCAATCTCGCACCCTCGCGATCAAGACTATTTAAGCTTATAGGTATGACAAGGTTAATATATGTGGAGCCGCAGCAAGCGACTAGCAAATATGGTGGCTAACTTATTCGGAAAAGAGAGCGAGAAGAGGAGGCAAAGCGCGAGCGAGAAACTAGAGAACAACCTGCGCAAACATTACTCCAACACCGTGTCCACTTCCCGGACTCCGCCGAGAAGAGGCCATCACGGTAACTCACATGGTTGATTCATTTTAATTAAGTAAAGGTTCAAGTTATCTACAACCGGACATTAACAAATTCCCATCTGGCCATAACCGCGGGCACGGCTTTCGAAAGTTCAAAACCCCGCAAGGGAGTCCCAACTTAGCCCATGACAAGCTCTCATGGTAAACGAAGGAATAGACCTCCTCCCAAGATATTCCGATCAGACTCGGTATCTCGGTTCTTCAAGACACTTCGACAGGTTAAAACAAGACCAGCAACACCGCCCGAATGTGCCGACAAATCCCGATAGGACCTGCACATATCTCTTTCTCAGGGCACACTCAGATTGTCCTAGGTACGGGTAGGCCAGCCCAGAGTTGCCCCTGGTGGCCACCGGTAGCTGACAGGTGGACCAACACTCAGAGGAGCACTGGCCCGGGGGGGTTAAAATAAGATGACCCTAGGGCTCCGAAAACCCAAGGGAAAAGAGGCTAGGTGGCGAATGGTAAAACCAAGGTTGGGCATTGCTGGAAAAGCTTTAATCAAGGCGAACTATCATGGGGTTCCCATTATAACCCAACCGCGTAAGGAACGCAAAATCCGGGAACATAACACCGATATGACGGAAACTAGGGCGGCAAGAGTGGAACAAAACACTAGGCGAGAGGCCGAGCCTTCCACCCTTTACCAAGTATATAGATGCATTAAGATAACAAGATAATATAATGATATCCCAACAAGTAAATAAATGTTCCACCAAGGAACGGCCTTCAATCTTCACCTGCAACTAGCAACGCTATAAGAGGGGCTGAGCAAAGCGGTAACATAGCCAATCAACGGTTTGCTAGGAAAAGGTGGCTTATAGATTTGACATGGAAATTTGGGAGGCTTGAAAGCAAAAGGTAGGCATCGTAGCATTGGCATAGCAAAAGAGCGAGCAAACTAGCATAGCAAAGATAGTAGTGATTTCGAGGGTATGATCATCTTGCCTGCACAGTTGTCAGAGTTGACTAGATCCTCGAAAGCAAACTCAATGGGCTCCTCGTTAGAGAACTCGTCTCCCGACTCTACCCAGACAAGACAAACAAGCAACAAGTACACAATCAACCACGTGCAAGACTCAAACAAAAAGGTGCAATGATGATATGCTATGCGGGATGCGATGCGGGATGCGTATGCAAGATTTGACAAGGAAAGCATGAACCTGGCCTCAACTTGGAAATCCAAGTATGCCACTGGAAATATGAGATGAAATCGCTTGAAAAAGATATAAAGAACGCCAGAATCGGAGTTACGGTTTGGAAATGGCAGGCGATTCAAAAATGACACCGGTCTGCGATTTACAGCAAGTAGCCATCTAAATGCAATGAGATGAACATGCTACAGCACTCAAACATGACAACAAAATACATGGCATGGATGCATTCATGATGCTTAACCAAATTCTAGCACTGAGCTACGGCCAATTCATCCATTAACCGGTTCAAACAAGCATGGCAAAAATGCATATGACAAACATATCTCAGACTTAGTGAAATTAACACTTGTTTGGAATTTCAGATCAGGTAGCCCTCTTCGGAGCAACAAAACTACATGCTACAGGACCTGAACATGGCAAAGTAAAGCATGGCATGGAGCTACTCAAAGAGCTTAACAAGAGTCCCTTAGTGACCTTGAGCCAAAAGGGATCAAAAAATACAATTGCAAGCATGTGAACATAGCAAAAACATAATCAGTTTTCAGACTTAGTGAAAACTGGCACATGCTGAAATATAACTCAAGTAGGCATGTTTACGAGCTCGATGCACTCACTACAGTGCAAGTCATGAAAAGCTAAGCATACATCCATCAATAATACACAAAATGCAAGCTATACATGGCAAGAACAATAGCATAGCATGCACGGATCAACTACAACATCATCGGCAAAATTTCAAACAAGTTGACAATCTGCCCAGATTCACAAAGTAGCAAAAGTAGAGCTCGATTGACTCAAGCTAGGGTGCTCCATAATTGCAAACAAAGACATGTATGGATAGAGCACTACAAGAGTAACAAAACATCCTTACTGATCATCCTCAAAAGAGGCACGGATCACTAGGAAACAACTTGAACATAAGGCATCATGAGATAAACAGCTCAAGGACTTAGTGGAATTGCTAAGTCCCTGAAAACAGAATTACCAAGTGCACCACTTTGCAAGCTTGTGATAGTCACCACACACATCAAAAAAATACATGGGTTTCACCTCTGGAAAGATGACAAAACCCTTAACAAAACATATGTAGAGCATCAGGGCATAACATGCACACAATAATCATGGCAAAAATGACAAAAAGCTAAATGGAGTAGCAGATCTGACAATTAACTCAAGTATCCCTATTCTAACAGCATTTCAGGCATCAAGATGAACTCAATTGAAAATGACGCAATGGAATGAAATGATGTACTTTCTAAGATGAACATTTTGATATGCTATATGCATGAATCGAAGCTATGGATGCAAAGTTACGAGGCTATGAACATGGGCACTTGGATCTGGAATTTTTTGGACTTAGAGAAAAAAAACCACCTCTCTCAGATCTAGGGTTTACTGTTCACCCGCGCGATCTACTGTTCATCCGTGACGAAACCGAGGTCGCCGGCGAGGAGAGGAGGCCGGGCGGCGGCTTGCCGGCGAGGAGAGGAGGCCGGGCGGCGGACCCGGCCGCGGGGCGGCGATGGCGCGCGTGGAGCTTTGGGGCGCGGCTCCGGGCGCCGAGGTGGCCGCGGTTGGCGCGGGCGGCGTCTCGGGCGGCCGGTGATGAGGGTTGGTGGAGGCGGCGACGGCGTCCCACGGCGGCGCAGTGACGGGCGTCGCGGTGGATCGGGCGGTGGGGCACCCGGGACGAGGCGGGCGGCGCGCGCGGCGAAGATGGCCGGGAGGGCCGCGGTCGGGCCCCGCGGGCCGGCGCGGTCGGCGACGAAGTGGGGCTGCGCGCGGGCGAATCGGAGGCGGACACGTGGCGGCGGCTACTGGGTCGGACGTGTTCGGCTGGAGCGGACGCGTCCGGCGGCGAGAGGTGGGAGGCGACTAGGGTTTTACCCGTGATTTCGAATGGGGGAGATATTTATAGGCATAGGGGGAGCTAGGAGAGTCCAAATGAGGTGTGGTTTTCGGCCACGCGATTGTGATCGAACGATCTAGATGATGGAGAGGGCTTAGGTGGGTTTTGGGCCAAATTGGAGGGGTGTTGGGCTGCAACACACATGAGGCCTTTTCGGTCCCTTGGTTAACCGTTGGAGTATCAAACGAAGTCCAAATGACACGAAACTTGACAGGCGGTCTACCGGTAGTAAACCAAGGCCGCTTGGAAAGTCTCGGTCCAATCCGGAAATGGTTAATCCCCACACACGAAAGAAAATTAGAAATGACCACCAGAGGAGAACGAAGCGCCGGAATGCAAAACGGACAACGGGGAAAATGCTCGAATGCATGAGACGAACACGTATGCAAATGCAATGCACATGATGACATGATATGAAATGCATGACAACGATAACAACACACGGAGACAAAGACCCGAACCCGAGAAAATAAAATAACTTAACGCCGAAACGGCAAGAGTTGGAGTACAAATTGGGAAAGTTACATCCGGGGTGTTACAACACTCCACCACTACGAAAGGATCTCGTCCCGAGATCTAGAATGGCACCGGAGGAACAACGGAAGAGAAAGAGGAGAGGTAAAACTAAATTGCTTCTTTGACAAATGAGTGAAACCAAAGAACCTTGAAAGGTTAAGCCATTTCCTTTAATAGAATAGACGGGGATGAACGAAGTTGAAAACATTCCGTTAGGAAAAAGAAACATGGAAGAACAAATTCGAACAGCACTCCGGATATCAAGATGAAGAAAGCTTGAGCTCCTTAGAAAAGAATGTCGATGAAAACTTCGAGAAGGAATTAAATCCTTGATGAATCCATCATGTAGAACCTTCATGAAGAACTCCGGTAATAAAAGAATGATCCAAAATAATTGAATGATGAAAAGAATAAGATTTAAGCTTCGCAATGGTTTAGATAGAGAACTCCGTGATAATATAATTGAAAGAGGTTGGAACTCTGGGCAAAAGAGAAGATGAAATAAATTAAACCGAGAGTTAGAAGGGCCTCCAGAATAAGAATTAATCATTTGGATGAAACAAGAATAAGAATTACATTATGCTTATCCTTCACCAATTAAATTGATGACAATCAACGGATTTGGCATATCACTTATTCTCGTAAAAGATCAAGAGAGATATAACATAAACTTGGAAAGGTATTCGATGAATCCACCGGTAGGATTGAAAACAATGAATGAATTGATATGATAACAAGGTAAGAAGAATCTTGAGCGAACCATCATAAGAATTGAAAATGAACGAAGAAGAAAAATAAAGAAACACCGGGAAGAATTATAAAATGAACGAAGATGCTTGAGAGGATTTAGATACATGAGAACGAAGAGATCACGAGCCGATTAGAGATCACTTGAACGAAACACTGGTAAGATTTAAAGAACGAGAACTGAAAACTAGAAAGAATAATTCTGAGATGATGGGCTGTGGAGAATCAAACTGAAAAGACTCCTGAATTGCTCTGGATGGGTGAAAAGAATTCTCACAATCGAAAACAATTATGAGAGGATGGCAGAGAATGGGGCAAGATTTGAGAGAAACTCTTCTTCGGATATCAAATGTTGAGAATGTCGACGAGAGACACCACCATGAATAATTTAGACACCCCGGGAAAATCAAAACAAAGAGGTTGAGCCAATGATGAAAAGAATTGGACAGATCTTGGAGAAAACATTTGACTGATGAAAACTTCATTCTTACGTCAAACTTCGAAATGGATTTGAGAATAACTCCGGTAGAAATAAGAGGAGTCAGGTAAGATCCTGGGAAAAGACCTGTGGGTTAGGGCCCACTCAAAAGAAAACACCGTTGAATGATTTGAAGGAGAGATTGAATCGGTTGGAATAAATGGCTTGAAAGAGAGAACCTCCTCGAAAGATCTTGAACGAATGCAGAGTGGAAACACGAGTCTTCGAGATATCTTGAGCACTCCGGAACAAATGAATAATGAAAAGTTAATGATTGAGAGGTGCACCGGCATGACGAAACATTGAAATACGGAAAATAATATGATCAACACCGAAAGCTTGAATTGGTTCGACCGCAGAAGAAAAGAATGGAGAATATTGAACTAGTAGAGCATCTTCATGAGAACCACCGGGTAAGAACATTGACAGAAAGGAATGGAGAGACTTCACAAGAATAAAAGGATACTTGAATAAGAAATCTGAGTCCTCGAAGAAGAAGGGTGGGTGGGTGGGAAAAACAAAGACAACTTGGACCAGATGAAACAAACACCGTTGAGAAGAAATGATAATTGATCTTGCTAATGTTGAAATGGTCGGATCCACTTGAAGAGAAAACACGCCGGTGAAAAGGATTGACAAAACAATCTTGATGATCAAGAAGGATTAGTATTCACATAGGAATATGAGGACACCACTTGGAAAAGGTATGGAATCAACATTTGACTTCGAAGCAACTCGAATACCACAACTCAAAACAAAACAAGGATTGGCTTGCGGAATAAGCCGGAACAAACATATGATAGAGATTTCGTTCGAAGTTTTCGTGGTGGGGCCTACACGGGCTCGATTGTACAGCACCATCATGTACAAGGCAGTGCACATGACATACGAAGCGTCCCCGAGTCGGCATAGCCAAGGACTCTTTAAGACACAACGAGACCACTGTAAAACAGACCGTGAATAGGCGGACCACTAGACATTGAACCCCAATTTCCAATCATACATCCGTCGGAAAGATATCCTAAGAGCTACTTGAATTCCCACCTATGAAACTCCCGAACCTTTTCGGTTATGCAATCAGGTGTTGGGGATACAGGGGAAGCATAATATCTCACCCAAACTAGCAAATCCTACATCCAGCTGTATCCATCCTTCAACACATAACCAAGAAAAACTTCAGAAACCATCTACCTCAACCTTCGAAAAGCATCCGTTATACAAGTTATGGCGATACTCCCGAACTCCCGCCCCAGTACTGGGTGGCGTCGAGGTTATCTCACCAACGAACTGCATAAAAGAGATTTTCGATGTCGGCGTACTAAACTCAGGTATTCCAGAACTGCAACGATAAAATTATGATGACAACACCTTAGAGCTCAACTCCCCGGGACACTTCCACTAAACCCCTGACAGGAGGCACCAAGACAATGTTCTCATCATAAAACCATCGGAACGATTCCAAGATACCCGCATGATCCTAAAAATTTTTTTAGTGAAATTTGAGAAGAGAAGAGTCAAAACTCTACGGCAGGATGCCTTACCAGAGCGATGAGGAGACTAGGAAGTAAAAAGAATTCCTAAATTCTCCGATATATAATTCCTAAATGACTCAAAACATTTTTCTAGACACAACTCGGCCGCTAAAAACGATCAAGGAATGGGGCTCCTAAGGTCGGGGAAGGCTCTGATTACCAACTTGTAACACCCTCGATGCGACTATATCTCCCACGTGTCGAGGCACGACATAGAGGCATAATCGCATTGAAGGCATATGTCGCAAGTTAGGCAATCTTCACAACATCCCATGTAATATGATAATAAAAGGGGAGATAACATAGTTGGCTTACACTCGCCACGACAATCAAGTACATAAATAACATTACATCAACCAAACACTCATGGCCCGACTACGGCGCCAAAATAAAAGATAACCCAACATGCGACACGCTCCCAATCACCCCCAACTGGGCACCACTACTGATCATCAGGAAAGGAAACATAGTAATGTTGAGAGTCTTCGTCGAACTCCCACTTGAGCTCAACGCGTCTCCTAGAGCGGAATCATCAGGCCCTGCATCTGGTGTAATAGTAATCTGTGAGCCACAGGGACTCAGCAATCTCGCACCCTCACGATCAAGACTATTTAAGCTTATAGGTATGACAAGGTTAATATATGTGGAGCTGCAGCAAGCGACTAGCAAATATGGTGCCTAACTTATTCGCAAAACAGAGCGAGAAGAAGAGGCAAAGCGCGAGTGAGAAACTAGAGAACAGCCTGCGCAAACATTACTCCAACACCGTGTCCACTTCCCGGACTCCGCCGAGAAGAGGCCATCACGGTAACTCACACTGTTGATTCATTTTAATTAAGTTAAGGTTCAAGTTATCTACAACCGGACATTAACAAATTCCCATCTGCCCATAACCGCGGGCACAACTTTTGAAAGTTCAAAACCCTTCATGGGAGTCCCAACTTAGCCCATGACAAGCTCTCACAGTCAATGAAGGAATAGACCTCCTCCCAAGACGTTCCGATCAGACTCAGTATCTCGGTTCTTCAAGACACTTCGACAGGTTAAAACAAGACCAGCAACACCGCCCGAATGTGCTGACAAATCCCGATAGGAGCTGCACATATCTCTTTCTCAGGGCACACTCAGATTGTCCTAGGTATGGGTAGGCCAACCCAGAGTTGCCCCTGGTGGCCACCGGTAGCTGACAGGTGGACCAACACTCAGAGGAGCACTGGCCCGGGGGGGGCGGGGGGTTTAAAATAAGATGACCCTCGGGCTCCGGAAACCCAAGGGAAAAGAGGCTAGGTGGCGAATGGTAAAACCAAGGTTGGGCATTGCTGGAAAAGCTTTAATCAAGGCGAACTATCATGGGGTTCCCATTATAACCCAACCGCGTAAGGAACGCAAAATCCGCAAACATAACACCGATATGACGGAAACTAGGGCGGCAAGAGTGGAACAAAACACTAGGCGAGAGGCCGAGCCTTCCACCCTTTACCAAGTATATAGATGCATTAAGATAACAAGATAATATAATGATATCCCAACAAGTAAATAAATGTTCCAACAAGGAACGGCCTTCAATCTTCACCTGCAACTAGCAACGCTATAAGAGGGGCTGAGCAAAGCGGTAACATAGCCAATCAACAGTTTTCTAGGACAAGATGGGTTGGAGGTTTGACATGGAAATTTGGGAGGCTTGAAAGCAAAAGGTAGGCATCGTAGCATTGGCATAGCAAAAGAGCGAGCAAACTAGCATCGCAAAGATAGTAGTGATTTCGAGGGTATGATCATCTTGCATGCACAGTTGCCAGAGTTGACTGGATCCTCGAAAGCAAACTCAACGGGCTCGTCGTTAGTGAACTCGTATCCCGGCTCTACCCAAACAAGACAAACAAGCAACAAGGACACAATCAACCATGTGCAACACTCAAACAAAAAGGTGCAATGATGATATGCTATGCGGGATGCGATGTGGGATGTGTATGCAAGATTTGACAAGGAAAGCATGAACCTGGAAAGATGAGATGAAATCGCTTGAAAACGATATAAACAACGCCGGAATCGGAGTTACGGTTTGGAAATGGCAAGCGATTCAAAAATGACACCGGTCTACGTTTTACAGCAAGTAGCCACCTAAATGCAATGAGATGAACATGCTACAACACTCAAACATGACAACAAAATACATGGCAGGGATGCATTCAAGATGCTTAACCAAAGTCTAGCACTAAGCTACGGCCAATTCATCCATTAACCGGTTCAAACAAGCATGGCAAAAATGCATATGACAAACATATCTCAGACTTAGTGAAATTAACACTTGTCTGGAATTTCAGATCAGGTAGCCCTCTTCGGAGCAACAAAACTACATGCTACCGGACCTGAACATGGCAAAGTAAAGCATGGCATGGAGCTACTCAAAGAGTTTAACAAGAGTCCCTTAGTGACCTTGAGCCAAAAGGGATCAGAAAATACAATTGCAAGCATGTGAACATAGCAAAAACATAATCAGTTTTCAGACTTAGTAAAAACTGCCACATGCTGAAATATAACTCAAGTAGGCATGTTTACGAGCTCGATGCACTCACTACGGTGCAAGTCATGAAAAGCTAAGCATACATCCATCAAGAACACACAAAATGCAATCTAGACATAGCAAGAAAAATAGCATAGCATGCACGGCTCAACTACAACATCATCGGCAAAATTGCAAACAAGTTGACAATCTGCCCAGATTCACAAAGTAGCAAAAGTAGAGCTCAATTGACTCAAGCCAGGGTTCTCCATAATTGCAAACAAAGACATGTATGGATAGAGCACTACAATATTAACAAAACATCCTTACTGATCATCCTCAAAAGAGGCACGGATCACAAGGAAACAACATGAACATAAGGCATCATGAGATAAACAGCTCAAAGACTTAGTGGAATTGCTAAGTCCCTGAAAACAGAATTACCAAGTGCACCACTTTGCAAGCTTGTGCTAGTCACCACACACATCACAAAAATACATGGGTTGCACCTCTGGAAAGATGACAAAACCCTTAACAAAACATATGTAGAGCATCAGGGCATAACATGCACAGAATAATCATGGCAAAAATGACAAAAAGCTAAATGGAGTAGCAGATCTGACAATTAACTCAAGTAGCCCTCTTCTAACAGCATTTCGGGCATCAAGATGAACTCAAATGAAAATGATGCAATGGAATGAAATGATGTACTCTCTGAGTTGAACATTTTGATATGCTATATGCATGAATCGGAGCTATGGATGCAAAGTTACGAGGCTATGAACATGGGCACTTGGATCTGGAATTTTTTGGACTTAGAGAAAAAAAACACCTCTCTCAGATCTAGGGTTTACTGTTCACCCGCGCGATCTACTGTTCATCTGCGACGAAACCGAGGTCGCCGGCGAGGAGAGGAGGTCGGGCGGGGGCTTGCCGGTGAGGAGAGGAGGCCGGGCGGCGGACCCGGCCGCGGGGCGGCGATGGCGCGCGTGGAGCTTCGGGGCGCGGCTCCGGGCGCCGAGGTGGCCGCGGTTGGCGCGCGCGGCGTCTCGGGCGGCCGGCGACGAGGGTTGGTGGCGGCGGCGACGGCGTCCCACGGCGGCGCGGCGACGGGCGTCGCGGTGGATCGGGCAGCGGGGCACCCGGGACGAGGCGGGCGGCGGGCACGGCGAAGATGGGCCGGGAGGGCCGCGGTCGGGCCCCGCGGGCCGGCGCGGTCGGCGACGAAGTGGGGCTGCGCGTGGGCGAATCGGAGGCGGACACGTGGCGGCGGCGGTGGCTGCTGGGTTAGACGTGTCTGGCTTGAGCGGACGCGTCCGGCGGCGAGAGGTGGGAAGCGACTAGGGTTTTACCCGTGATTTCGAATGGGGGAGATATTTATAGGCATAGGGGGAGCTAGGAGAGTCCAAATGAGGTGCGGTTTTCGGCCACGCGATCGTGATCGAACGATCTAGATGATGGAGAGGGCTTAGGTGGGTTTTGGGCCAAATTGGAGGGGTGTTGGGCTGCAACACACACGAGGCCTTTCCGGTCCCTCAGTTAACCGTTGGAGTATCAAACGAAGTCCAAATGATACGAAACTTGACAGGCGGTCTACCGGTAGTAAACCATGGCCGCTTGGCAAGTCTCGGTCCAATCCGGAAATGTTTAATCCCCACACACGAAAGAAAAGTAGAAATGACCACCGGAGGAGAACGAAGCACCGGAATGCAAAATGGACAACGGGGAAATGCTCGAATGCATGAGACGAACATGTATGCAAATGCAATGCACATGATGACATGATATGAGATGCATGACAACGATAACAACACACGGAGACAAAAACCCGAACCCGAGAAAATAAAATAACTTAACGCCGAAACGGCAAGAGTTGGAGTACAAATTGGGAAAGTTACATCCGGGGTGTTACAACCGGACTCAAAGACCATTTGCTATCATTGCAAGGAAACTGGTCACTGGAAGGCGAACTGTAGCAAGTGGCTTGCAGAGCATGCCAAGAAGGCCGGTAGTGCTGCTTCAGGCAAATGTACACTTGTTGCATATGTTATAGACATTTACCTTGCTGACATACCTAGCAGCTCTTGGGTATTTGATACAGGATCGGTTGTTCATATTTGTAACTCGATGCAGGGGCTGGTAAGAACTAGGCATGTGGTCCAGTCTATATTATCAGCCGCTGTCCACACCTGTCGGCATGAGTTGTTTATTGAGTATAAAGCCAGTCATTGTTCGGGTAGCCCGGTTTTCTTTCAAATTGGAGGCAAATTATCATCAACCTCCGTCTGCACTGGATGGATCAATGGGCAGGCACACAAGTCGCCGCCACTACAGTTTTGGTTAACTTCAAATAGCCAGTTGGAAGGAACCATTGGCCGAGTTGTTGACACGGCTCATACGGATCATTTATAACCCGCCGCAGTCACCTCAACCTTCTGTGGATTCACATTGCGCTATCAACACCAATGATATACTTGTCGGGGATCGTAGCAGAAATTCAAAAAATTTCTACGCATCACCAAGATCAATCTATGGAGTAATCTAGCAACGAGGGGAAGGAGAGTGCATCTACATACCCTTATAGATCGCTAAGCGGAAGCGTTCAAGTGAACGGGGTTGATGGAGTCGTACTCGTCGTGATCCAAATCACCGATGATCCTAGTGCCGAACGGACGGCACCTCCGTGTTCAACACACGTACAGCCCGGTGACGTCTCCTATCCTTGATCCAGCAAAGGGAGAAGGAGAGATTGGGGAAGACTCCATCCAGCAGCAGCACGACGGCGTGGTGGTGGTGGAGGAGCGTGGTACTCCAGCAGGGCTTCGCCAAGCACCGCAAGAGACGAGGAGGGAGAGGGGTAGGGCTAAGCCAAGAAGGAGATGTTCTCGTGTTTCTGGCAGCCCAAAACCCCCACTATATATAGGGGAAAGGGAGGGGCTGCGCCCCCACCTAGGTTTCCACCCCTAGGGGTGGCGGCCAGCCCTAGATCCCATCTAGGGGGCGGCCAAGGGGGGAGAGAGGGGGGGCGCACCACTAGTTGGGCCTTAGGCCCATCTGAGCCTAGGGTTTCCCCCCTTTCCCTTCTCTCTTCGCCTTGGTCCCTGGTGGGGGGGCGCACCAGCCCACCTGGGGCTGGTCCCCTCCCACACTTGGCCCATGCAGCCCTCCGGGGCTGGTGGCCCCACTTGGTGGACCACCGGGACCCTCCCGGTGGTCCCGGTACATTACCGATAAAACCCGAAACTTTTCCGGCGACCAAAACAGGACTTCCCATATATAAATCTTTACCTCCGGACCATTCCGGAACTCCTCGTGACGTTCGGGATCTCATCCGGGACTCCGATAAACATTCGGTAACCACGTATATCTATTCCCTATAACCCTAGCGTCATCGAACCTTAAGTGTGTAGACCCTACGGGTTCGGGAACCATGCAGACATGACCGAGATAACTCTCCTATCAATAACCAACAGCGGGATCTGGATACCCATGTTGGCTCCCACATGTTCCACGATGATCTCATCGGATGAACCACGATGTCAAGGATTCAATCAATCCCGTATACAATTCCCTTTGTCTAGCGGTACGATACTTGCCCGAGATTCGATCGTCGGTATCCCGATACCTTGTTCAATCTCGTTACCGGCAAGTCTCTTTACTCGTTCCGTAACACATCATCCCATGATCAACTCCTTGGTCACATTGTGCACATTATGATGATGTCCTGCCGAGTGGGCCCAGAGATACCTCTCCGTTACACGGAGTGACAAATCCCAGTCTCATTCGTGCCAACCCAATAGACACTTTCGGAGATACCTATAGTGTACCTTTATAGCCACCCAGTTACGTTGTGACGTTTGGCACACCCAAAGCACTCCTACGGTATCCGGGAGTTGCACAATCTCATGGTCTAAGGAAATGACACTTGACATTAGAAAAGCTTTAGCATACGAACTACACGATCTTTGTGCTAGGCTTAGGATTGGGTCTTGTCCATCACATCATTCTCCCAATGATGTGATCCCGTTATCAACGACATCCAATGTCCATGGTCAGGAAACCGTAACCATCTATTGATCAACGAGCTAGTCAACTAGAGGCTTACTAGGGACATGTTGTTGTCTATGTATCCACACATGTATCTGAGTTTCCTATCAATACAATTCTAGCATGGATAATAAACGATTATCATGAACAAGGAAATATAATAATAACCAATTTATTATTGCCACTAGGGCATATTTCCAACAGTCTCCCACTTGCACTAGAGTCAATAATCTAGTTCACATCGCCATGTGATTAACACTCACAGGTCACATCGCCATGTGACCAACATCCAAGAGTCTACTAGACTCAATGATCTAGTTCACATCACTATGTGATAAACACTCAAAGAGTTCTGGGTTTGATCATGTTATGCTTGTGAGAGAGGTTGTAGTCAACAGGTCTTGCCATATTCAGATCCCTATGTATTTTGCAAAACTTTATATCGTAGATGCTGCTACCACGTTCCACTTGGAGCTATTCCAAATTGTTGCTCCATTATACGTATTCGGTATCTCTACTCAGGGCTATCCGGATAGGTGTTAAGCTTGCATCGATGTAACTCTTTACGTCGAACTCTTTATCACCTCCATAACCGAGAAACATTTCCTTATTCCTCTAAGGATAATTTTGACCGCTATCTGGTGATCTACTCCTAGATCACCTTTGTACCCTCTTGCCAGACATGTGGCAAGGCACACATCAGGTGTGGTACTCAGTATGGCATACCGTATGGAGCCTATGACAAGATCATAGGGGACGACCTTCGTCCTTCCTCTTTCTTCTGCCGTGGTCAATGTTTGAGTCTTACTCAACTTCACACCTTAAAACTCAGGTAAGAACCCCTTCCTTGACTGATCTATTTTGAACTCCTTCAAAAACATGTCAAGGTGTGCGTTCTTTGAAAGTATCATCAGGCGTCTTGATCTATCTCTATAGATCTTGATGCCCAATATGTAAGCAGCTTTATCCAGGTCTTCCTTTGAAAATCACTCTTCAAACAAACCGTTTATGCTTTCCAGAAATTCTACATTATTTTGGATCAACAATATGTCATCCACATATACTTATCAGAAATGTTGTAGTGCTCCCACTCACTTTCTTGTAAATACAAGTTTCTAACAAATATTGTATAAACCTAAAAGCTTTGATTACTCCATCAAAGCATATATTCCGACTCCGAGATGCTTGCTCTAGTCCATAGAAGGATTGCTTGAGCCAGCATACCTTTTAGCATCCTTAGGATCGTCAAAAACTTTTATTGTATCACATACAACTTTTCTTATGAAAACTTGGTAAGAAAACTTGTTTTGACATCCATCTGTAAGATTTCATAATCGAAAAATACAGCTAATGCTAACATGATTCTGACGGACTTAAGCATCGCTATGGGTGAGAAATTCTCATCGTAGTCAACTCCTTGAACTTGTGAAAAGACTCTTTCCCACAAGTCGAGCTTCATAGACGGTAACATTACCGCCCACGTCTGTCTTCTTCTTAAAGATCCATTGATCTCAATGGCTTGCTGATCATCGGGCAAGTCCACCAAAGTCCATACATGGATCCTATCTCGGATTTCATGGCTTCTAACCATTTGTCAGAATACGGGCCCACCATCGCTTCTCCATAGCTCGTAGGTTCATTGTTGTCTAACAACATGATATCTAAGACAGGAATACCGTACCACTCAGGAGTAGTACATATCCTTGTCGACCTACGATGTTCGATAGCAACTTGATGTGAAGCTTCATGATCACTATCATTAACTTCCTATTCAACAGACATAGGCGCCGCAGAAAACATCTTTCTGTGTTGCATCACTCTCTGGTTGAAGTAAAGGTTTGACAACCTCATCAAGTTCTATCTTCCTCCCACTCAATTCTTTCGAGAGAAACTCCTTCTCGAGAAAGGACCCGTTCTTAGCGACAAACAATTTGCCCTCGGATATGAGATAGAAGGTATACCCAACTGTCACCTTTGGGTATCCTATGAAGATGTGTTTGTCCGCTTTTGGGTTCGAGCTTCTCCTGCTAAAGCCTTAAGCATCGCAGCCCCAAACATTAAGAAACGACAACTTTGGTTTCTTGCCAAACCAATGTTCATACGACGTCGTCTCAACGGACTTAGATGGTGTCCTATCTAAAGTGAATGTAGTTGTCTCTAACGCATAACCTCAAAATAAAAACGGTAGATTGGTAAGAGACATCATAGATCGCACCATATCTCATAAGGTTCGATTACGACGTCCGGACACACCATTACCTTGTGGTGTTCAGGTGGCTTCAACTGCGAAACAATTCCACAATGTCTTAAGTGATTGCCAAACTCATAACTCAGAAAATCCCCTTTTGATCAGATCGTAGGAACATGATCTTCTTTGTTATGATGATTCTTAACTTCACTCTGAAATCGCTTGAACTCTTCAAACATTTCAGACTTTGTGCTTCATTAAGTAGATATACCTATATCTACTCAAATCGTTAATGAAGATGAGAAAATAGCGATATCCACTGCACGCTTCAATTCTCATTGGATCACACGCATCAGCATGCATGATCTCCAACAAGTCACTTGCCCGTTTCATTGTACCTGAAAACGGGGTCTTAGTCATCCTGCCCATGAGGCATGGCTCGCATGTGTCAAGCGATTCGAAATCAAGTGACTCCAAACATCCATGGAGTTTCTTCATGCATCTTACGCCAATATGACTTAAGCGGCAGTGCCACGATAAAGTGGTACTATCATTATTAACTCTACATCTTTTGGCATGAACATGTGTATTACCACGACGAGATTCAATGAACCATTCACATAGGGTGCATGACCATGAAAGGTATCATTCATGTAAACAGAATAACCATTATTCTCTAACTTAAATGAATGACCGTATTGCAATGAACATGATCTAATCATATTCATGCTCAACGTAGACACCTGATAACATTTATCTAGGTTCAATACTAATCCCGAAGGCAGATGGAGCGTGCTATGGTGATCTCATCAACTTTGGAAATACTTCCAACACACATCGTCACCTCGCCCTTAGCCAGTCTCCGTTTAGTCTGTAGCTTTTGCTTCAAGTCACCAGTAATAGCAACTGAACCGGTATCCAATACCCAGGTGCGACCAGGAGTACTAGCGAGGTACACATTAATAACACGTATATACTTTGTTGAAGTTGCCAGCCTTCTTATCTACCATGCATTTGGGGTAATTCCGCTACCAGTGACCGTCCCCTTTATAATAGAAGCACTTAGTCTCGGGTTTGGGTTCAACCTTGGGTTCCTCTACTGGAGCAGCAACTGGTTTTCCATCCATGAAGTTTCCCTTCTAGCCCTTGCCCTTCTTGAAACCAGTGGTCTTATTAAACCATCAACACTTGATGCTCCTTCTTGATTTCTACCTTTTGCGGTCTTAAGCACCGCGAACAGCTCCAGGATCAACTCCATCCCTTGCATGTCATAGTTCATCACGAAGATCTAGTAGCTTAGTGATAGTGTTTAGAGAACTCTATCAATCACTATCTTATCTGGAAGTTTAACTCCCACTTGATTTAAGTGATTGTAGCACATGCTCACTAGCTGAGCTATTCTCCTCCATCTTGTTGGCAAAAGAACTTGTCAGAGGTCTCACACCTCTCAACACGGGCATGAGCCTGAAATCCCTATTTCAACTCTTGGAACATCTCATATGTTCTATGGCATTCAAAACGTCATTGGAATCCCGATTCTAAGCCATAAAGTATGGTGCACTAAACTATCAAGTAGTCATCAAGATGTGTCTGTCAGGTGTTCACAACATCCACAGACGAAGTTGTAGGGGTTTGCACATCGAGCGGTGCATCAAAGACGGCAGCCTTCTGTGTAGCATTGAGGACACTCCTCGGACTACGGACCCAGTCCGCATCATTGCTTACAATATCTTTCAACTTAATCTTTCTCTAGGAACGTATTGAAACAGGGAGCTACAATGTGAGCTATTTATCTACAACATATTTGCAAAGACAATTTAGACTATGTTCATGATAGTTGAGTTCATCTAATGAACTCCCACTCAGATAGACATCCCTCTAGTCATCTAAGTGAAACATGATCCGAGTCAACTAGGTCGTGTCCGATCATCACATGAGACGGACTAGTCAACATTGGTGAACATCTTCATGTTGATCGTATCTTCTATACGACTCATGCTCGACCTTTCGGTCTTCCGTGTTCCGAGGCCATGTTTGTACATGCTAGGCTGGTCAAGTCAACCTAAGTGTTTTTGCTGTGTAAATCT
Organism: Triticum urartu; assembly: GCF_056163025.1. Lineage (NCBI taxonomy): Eukaryota > Viridiplantae > Streptophyta > Magnoliopsida > Poales > Poaceae > Triticum > Triticum urartu. Next base: position 171,040,944 of record NC_141878.1, read on the forward strand.
GGCTTACACCCATTGTATTCGAACGTTAGAATCTATCACACCCGATCATCACGTGGTGCTTCGAAACAACGAACCTTCGCAACGGTGCACAGTTAGGGGGAACACCTTTCTTGAAATTTTAGTGAGGGATCATCTTATTTAAGCTACCGTCGTTCTAAGCAAATAAGATGTAAAAGATGATAAACATCACATGCAATCAAATAGTAACATGATATGGCCAATATCATTTTGCTCCTTTTGATCTCCATCTTCGGGGCTCCATGATCATCGTTGTCACCGGCATGACACCATGATCTCCATCATCGTGTCTTCTTGAAGTTGTCTCGTCATCTATTACTTCTACTACTATGGCTAACGCTTTAGCAATAAAGTAAAGTAATTACATGATGTTTAAGTTGACACGCAGGTCATAAATAAATTAAGACAGCTCCTATGGCTCCTGCCGGTTGTCATACTCATCGACATGCAAGTCGTGATTCCTATTACAAGAACATGATCAATCTCATACATCACATATATCATTCATCACATCCTTTTGGCCATATCACATCACAAGGCATATGCTGCAAAAACAAGTTAGACATCCTCTAATTGTTGTTGCAAGTTTTTACGTGGCTGCTATAGGTTTCTAGCAAGAACGTTTCTTACCTACGCGAAAACCACAACGTGATATGCCAATTTCTATTTACCCTTCATAAGGACCCTTTTCATCGAATCCGATCCGACTAAAGTGGGATAGACAGACACCCGCTAGCCACCTTATGCAACTAGTGCATGTCAGTCGGTGGAACCAGTCTCACGCAAGAGTACGTGTAAGGTCGGTCCGGGCCGCTTCATCCCACGATGCTGCCGAATCAAGATAAGACTAGTAACGGCAAGCAAATTTACAAAATCGACGCCCACAACAACTTGTGTTCTACTCGTGCATAGAAACTACGCATAGACCTAGCTCATGATGCCGCTGTTGGGGATCATAGCAGAAATTCAAAAAAAATCTACGCATCACCAAGATCAATCCATGGAGTAATCTAGCAACAAGGGGAAGGAGAGTGCATCTACATACCCTTGTAGATCGCTAAGCGGAAGCGTTCAAGTGAACGGGGTTGATGGAGTCGTACTCGTCATGATCCAAATCACCGATGATCCTAGTGCTGAACGGACGGCACTTCCGTGTTCAACACACGTATAGCCCGGTGATGTCTCCTACGCCTTGATCCAGCAAGGAGAGAAGGAGAGGTTGGGGAAGACTCCATCTAGCAGCAGCACGATGGCGTGGTGGTGGTGGAGGAGCGTGGTACTCCAGCAGGGCTTCGCCAAGCACCGCAAGAGACGAGGAGGGAGAGGGGTAGGGCTGCGCCAAGAAGGAGATGTTCTCGTGTTTCTGGCAGCCGAAAACCCCCACTATATATAGGGGAAAGGGAGGGGCTGCGCCCCCACCTAGGTTTCCACCCCTAGGGGTGGCGGCCAGCCCTAGATCCCATCTAGGGGGCGGCTGTAACGCCCTCGATGCGGCTATATCTCCCACGTGTCGAAGCACGACTTAGAGGCATAACCGCATTGAAAGCAATGTCGCAAGTGAGGTAATCTTCACACAACCCATGTAATACATAAGGGAAAGAGATACATAGTTGGCTTACAATCGCCACTTCACACAATACATGAATAAAGCATTACATCATCCAAATACAATCAAGGTCCGACTACGGAACCAAAATAAAAGAAGAACCCCAAATGCGACAAGGTCCCCGATCGACCCCAACTGGGCTCCACTACTGACCAACTAGAACGAAACAACACAAAGGAAAAGATCTTCAACGAGCTCCTCCTGAGCTTGGTTGCGTCATCTGCACGGACTCATCGGCACCTGCAAGCTGGTTTTGGAAGTATATGTGAGCCACGGGGACTCAGCAATCTCGCACCCTCGCGATCAAGACTATTTAAGCTTATGGGTAAGGTAAAAGGTATGAGGTGGAGCTGCAGCAAGAGACTAGCATATATGGTGGCTAACATATGCAAAAGAGAGCGAGAAGAGAAGGCAAAGCACGGTCGAGAATCTATGATCAAAAAGTGATCCTAGAACAACCTACGTCAAGCATAACTCCAACACCGTGTTCACTTCCCGGACTCCGCCGAGAAGAGACCATCACGGTTACACATGCGGTTGATGCATTTTAATTAAGGTCAACTTCAGGTTTTCTACAACTGGACGTTAACAAATTCCCATCTGCCCATAATCGCGGGCACGGCTTTCGAAAGTTCAAATCCCTGCCGGGGTGTCCCAACTTAGCCCATCACAAGCTCTCACGGTCAACGAAGGAATAGACCTCCTCCCGAGACATTCTAATCAGACTCAGTATCCCGGTTCTACAAGACATTTCGACAGGGTAAAACTAAACCAGCAACACCACCCGAATGTTCCGACAAATCCCGATAGGAGCTGCACATATCTCTTTCTCAGGGCACACTCAGATGAGCCAGACGTCGGGTAGGCCAGCCCAGAATTGCCCCTGGTAGCCCCGGACATCGCTCAGTTGGACCAACACTCAGAGGAGCACTGGCCCGGGGGGGTAAAATAATGATGACCCTCAGGAGCGCGACTCCCAAGGGAAAAGAAAAGGCTAGGTGGCAAATGTTAAAACCAATGTTGGGCATTGCTGGAAGAGCTTTACTTAAGGCGAACTGTCAAGGGGTTCCCATTATTACCCAACCGCGTAAGGAACGCAAAATCCGGGAACATAACACCGATATGACGGAAACTAGGGCGGCAAGAGTGGAAAAAAACACCAAGCATAGGGCCGAGCCTTCCACCCTTTACCAAGTATATAGATGCATTAATTAAATAAGATATATTGTCATATCCCAACAAGTAAACATGTTCCAACAAGGAACAACATCTCCATGTTCCAATGAGGAACAAACTTCAATCTTCACCTGCAACTAACAACGCTATAAGAGGGGCTGAGCAAAGCGGTAACATAGCCAATCAACGGTTTGCTAGGACAAGGTGGGTTAGAGGCTTGGTTCAACAATATGGGAGGCATGATAAGCAAGTGGTAGGTATCGCAGCATAGGCATAGCAAAAGAGCGAGCATCTAAGCAAGCAAAGATAGAAGTATGGTCATCTTGCCTGAAATACCGCAAGGAAGAAGAATGAGTCCATGAAGATGACAAACGGATGTAGACGAACGGTTCCTCACAATCACGACGTTATCGGAACCAACCCGAAGAAGCAACACCGGAAAGAAGCAAACAACATAGTAAACAACCACCACATAGACATGGCATGATGCACAAACAATTATGATGCATGTCCGGTTTAAAGAGTCATGGCATGGCAAAGTGCACAAACAATCCTACAAATTAAGTGGAGCTCAATATGCAACGGGTTGCATATTGACGAAACACCACATTCAAGTTATTTTGTTCGATCTTGTTTATGTACCCAACAATATTAAATGTTGTCAAACATGGCAAGAGGGTGAAGCAAAGTCAAACTACCTAACTAGTCAAGGTTAAATGAGGCCAGAAGCAACGAACAACAAATCCGGAAACTCCTCATGTGCATATATTAGGTTCGGTACTGTTCTGCCCTAAACATAATTTTAGAGTTGTTAAGCATGCAAAATAAGGCCACCATGTTAAAAAAGGCAAAATTCTACCCCATTTACATATAAAGTTTATTAAATTCGGAGTTACGGTTATTTAGTTATGAAATAAATCATTTTAGCAACTTATTTAAGTAAATTTAAACAAACAGCATTTTAAACATGTTAAACATGGATGAAAGTTGGATATTATTAAACTAGACAAGATTCTAGACATATTACATATAGAGATCATTTTAATCTGGTGCACGGTTAATTAGTTATTAAATGCATGAACTTGAAGGGCTTTTCTGCAATTCTGTCAACTCTGGATAATTAGCAAATTCGGAGGACCCGAAAAAAAACATATCGGGCCGAATTAGAGCTACAGGCCAAAACAGGACATGGGCGCTGGGGGTTTCTCACCATGGGCCAAGCCCAGTTCGGTGGGGAGGAGGATGGGTAGGCCACGAAGGGGCGCGCTGGGCCTTGGCGCGGAGGAGGCCGACCCGCAGTTGCAGCCCATGTGAACAGCCGAATCGGTCAACAGGCGAAGGGGCGGGCGAGCTGTTGCTGCTCGTTTCTGAAGAACAGAACCAACATCAGGTTCAGGGCGACGGACGGCGAGAACGGCTGCCGGCGACGTGGGACTTGGGCGCGATGTCTTGGGGCTCCGGCAATGACGGGGATGGTCGGGACCCGACGGATCCGAGGAGGTGCGGTGGTGGTGCTCCATGAGGAAGCCCATGGCGGCGGACGCGGTTGACCCGCGACGACGCTTGCGAGACGAGGGTGGCAGGCACGCGCGTGTGATCGAAGCAGAGGCTAGGACGGGACGCCGGCGGTCGGACGGAACCCGAGGCGTCAGATCACCGCGGAGATGAGGTGGCCGGAGTTGGAGCTCCATGGCGGAAGTGGCTCTGCAGAAACGGCGGCGTTGCAACACAAATCAGAGAGAGATGAGATGAGGGGACCGGAGGAAGGAGAGAAAGGGAATCAGGGCTGCGCTCAACTGAGACGGCGACGGTGGAGATGCTCGGGTCCCTCCTGGTCCAGATCGAGCGAGGCAGGAGGACTCGGGCTGCAGCCATGGCGCTGGACCCGATCCTGCTGCAGTGGTCGACAAGGAAGACGGGACGTGGTTCAGGCGGTTGGGTTCACCGGAGCTCGGACGGTTGACACGACGGTGAGATCCGGGCGCGGGGGTTTCGTTCCCGGTGCCGGAATGGAGGCAGGGTGCAGCGGCAAGGTGAGGAGCGCTTGGGCGCTGCGCTGTTGCTGCGGGCTCGAGGAGAAAGCAGAGGAGGAGCTCCTCTCTTTTGGGCTTGATCGAGGCAAGGAGGAGGATTTGGTGGGGATCGGGATGGCTGGGAAGGATTGGTCCGGTGGGAAAAAACAAGGGGGGATTTTTGGACTTGGAGAGATCCTGAGGTGGGAGATAGTGCGGCGGCGGTGGCAGGGACAAATCCCCTAGATTTTAGGGTTGGCTTGATTGGGTAGGTGGTGGACTATATATATAGGGATAATCAGATTAGGTTTGGACCCTCCGATTAAAATCGGACGGTCTCGGATAAATAGGTTAGGGAGCCCAATTAAGAAAATGGAGACGTTTTGTAGATGTTTGGGGATGATCCAGACACAACGGTGGCGCCAGTCTGGGTCGGGTTAGGGACAACTTTCGGATGCGCGCGAGGGGGGCTGCGGGCTGACGAGAGAGGTTGGGTTGGACCTGGCGGTAGGTAGTGAGCTGTGTAGACGGTCTCGAGCTGAGAGAAGAGAAGAGAGGGAGGCCCGGCAACAGTTTTCGGAGGCCGAAAACGTCCGACGTTAGACCGGCTATACTACCGCTATAGTTATCTGTTGGGGCATCAAACGATCTCCGAATGCGATGAAACTTGACAGGCATTCTATCTACACTATAATAAGACCACACGTCAAATCTCATCTAATTCCGAGAACATTTTCCCGCCACATAAAAAAAATAATATTTTGGACATGCCGCGGGCGCGTGCAAGTGTGTCTGGGTTCAGAACGGACAACGGAGAGAACGAGGGGACCGGGACGGATGCAAGTTTTAAAACATGATGATGCAATGCACATGATGACATGATGAAATGCAACACGCAAGCAAATGACCTGGCAACAGCAGCGAATAACTCGAAGACACCTGGCACAACGGTCTCGGGGCATCACAGCGGCCAAGGGGGGAGAGAGGGGGGGCGCACCACTAGGTGGGCCTTAGGCCCATCTGAGCCTAGGGTTTCCCCCTTTTCCCTTCTCTCTTCGCCTTGGGCCCTGGTGGGGGGGCGCACCAGCCCACCTGGGGCTGGTCCCCTCCCACACACGGCCCATGCAGCCCTCCGGGGCTGGTGGCCCCACTTGGTGGACCATCGGGACCCTCCCGGTGGTCCTGGTACATTACCGATAAAACCCGAAACTTTTCCGGTGACCAAAACAGGACTTCCCATATATAAATCTTTACCTCCGGACCATTCCGGAACTCCTCGTGACGTCCGAGATCTCATCCGGGACTCCGAACAACATTCGGCAACCACGTATATCTATTCCCTATAACCCTAGCGTCATCGAACCTTAACTGTGTAGACCCTACGGGTTCGGGAACCATGCAGACATGACCGAGACAACTCTCCGGTCAATAACCAATAGCGGGATCTGGATACCCATGTTGGCTCCCACATGTTCCACGATGATCTCATCGGATGAACCACGATGTCAAGGATTCAATCAATCCCGTATACAATTCCCTCTGTCTAGCGGTACGATACTTGCCCGAGATTCGATCATCGGTATCCCAATACCTTGTTCAATCTCGTTACCGGCAAGTCTCTTTACTCGTTCCGTAACACATCATCCCATGATCAACTCCTTGGTCACATTGTGCACATTATGATGATGTCCTACCGAGTGGGCCCAGAGATACCTCTCCGTTACACGGAGTGACAAATCCCAGTCTCATTCGTGCCAACCCAACAGACACTTTCGGAGATACCTGTAGTGTAGCTTTATAGCCACCCAGTTACGTTGTGACGTTTGGCACACCCAAAGCACTCCTACGGTATCCGGGAGTTGCACAATCTCATGGTCTAAGGAAATGACACTTGACATTAGAAAAGCTTTAGCATACGAACTACACGATCTTTGTGCTAGGCTTAGGATTGGGTCTTGTCCATGACATCATTCTCCTAATGATGTGATCCCGTTATCAACGACATCCAATGTCCATGGTCAGGAAACCGTAACCATCTATTGATCAACGAGCTAGTCAACTAGAGGCTTACTAGGGACATGTTGTTGTCTATGTATCCACACATGTATCTGAGTTTCCTATCAATACAACTCTAGCATGGATAATAAACGATTATCATGAACAAGGAAATATAATAATAACCAATTTATTATTGCCTCTAGGGCATATTTCCAACAATACTCCCTGTGCTATGGTCAAACATGGAGAATCTCAAGCCAACTCCTCGAATCGCCTTAAGACTCGGGGGCTACAATGACATAACTCAGCAAATCTTGCAAGTTTCAGCAAAATTCAAAAACCCCAAGACATTGAAGGGAAAGATAACCTGGTCCCAAAGGCTGCCGTCATATTGATGAAAATTTAAAAGCCATCAGAAAACTTCCGGCTCAAAATGAGGATTCCGGTTCAAAATCTGGTTCAAGAGAAATTTGTTTTTCACAAAGCATTGAAGCTCTTAGTAGCTGGTTTAAAATCCGGCACAAGGGAAATTAGTCTCATGGAATCTCTCAAAATATCCGATTCAAGATCCGGCTCAAGGTAAAATCTGTCTCCCACAAAGCTCTAGAGCTCTTAAATATCCGGGTTAAAGATCCGGTTCAAAAAGAATCATCTATCGCAAAGTTCGAGTTTTCAGGAAAAATTAAAGGTTGCCAAAGAGAATTTGCTACCATAATGCGCGGTTCAAACATGGGTTATCCTGCCTTATTGGCTCATCATATTATTGATCACTTGGGGGCTTCCTGCTCATTGAGCATAGCTGTGAATATCCCTCTTGATCCGACTTATACACCATGCTTACAATAAGATTGGGGGCTTACTACCCAAGTTAAAAGGACCAAAGAGAGTCTGTTACACAGCACAACTCAAACATAGGTACCCAGCGAGCACAGCTCACAAATAGGTCATTTGGGGGCTTCCTATTCAAACATAGGTCGTATTTGTACCAAAGAGAACATAGTTGTCGGTACCCTCTTGATCGGCACAATGCCAAACCCACTAGGGGGCTTCTTGATCATATTTGAATCATAGCTTAACCCCTTTTGGGTCCGACTTTGATTGTATTCGAATCAGAGTCTTTAAAAAACTCTCAAGGTCATTTGGGGGCTTCCTGTTCAAACGTAGGTCGTATTCGAACCAAAGAGAACATAGCTGTCGGTACCCTGTTGATCGGCGCAACGCCAAATCCACTGGGAGCTACATGATCGTATTCGAATCCTAGCTTAACTCCTTTGGTCCGGTTTACTGATCGTATTCGAATCAGAAGGCTCAAAATTTTTTCTTTCTATTTTGCTTAAGTTTTTTGCAAACAATCTTTGTTTTTGTCTTGAGCCTTTTGTCCAGATCTAAGTATAAGTGTCGTTTAAATTTAACCCGACTTGACTTTGGATGATAAGTCGCCATCATATGACAATCATAAACATTTGGAAGTTTTGGCTTCTAAAGATTGGGTTATCACCCTTACTGCACGGGTGTCCTAAACCGGCAGTATGATTCAATATCACAAGAACCGGTTTTTCCAAACCGAATTGTATGATTCAAATCTTTAATAGCCAACATGGCTAGATTTTCATTATGGTTATCAATGACCAGTATTATGACTGAGGTTTTGAAAGTCGCTTCAGCGCAATGGCTATTATTTTATCAATGGATATAATTTATTCTACGATGGAAGGAATAGTCCCGAGTCACTGCAGGCTTATGACCCGGCACTTGGGGGTTACATTATTCAAGTTGAGATTACATCAAAAATGCAAGTCTCATGTTGCTGCAAGCATGCACCATGACACTTGGGAGCTAATGCAAAGACAATTTTACTGGCCTTATTGAAGACCCGACTCATCACATCATAATGAGCCGGCCCTTGGGGGCTACCAATTGCTCCTGTCAACAATTCAAGGTACACAAGTTTTATTTCATTATATTGAAGGGTCCACTGCTCAGTTGGTAAAGCACAAAGCTCTTAACCTTGTGGATGTGGGTTCAAGCCCCATGATGGGGGTTACATCATATGATGTTCTTTTCCAAGAAGTATATATAAAGTGCCGGCTCAATATTATCTTACTGAGCCGGCCCTTGGGGGCTACATGTTGTTGTTCAAGTCTATATGATCATATTTATAAAGTCCCTACTCATTATTGCATAATGACCCGGCCCTTGGGGGCTACACTGGTTGATGTTTTATGAGTATAAGGCAATTACAAGTCCCAGGTTGCTACAAGCATGACAACCCGGCACATGGGGCCTACATATATGGAGTATTCAGTCTTTACTAGTGACTAAGATGAACAACATGGATTTCTTCAAAGTGAAAGTATTTATATTGAAGCAAGTCTTAAGTCATCACTTTGTTTCTGCTCAAGACTTGGGGCTACAGGTAATATGGATATAAGGGAGAAAAATCTTCAAATTCTCAGTTTTGAGTAAACCAGATTGACCCGGCGTCACCAATAACTATGACCCGGCGTCGGCAACAATTATGACCCGGTGCTATCAATATTTACAAACCGGATATTTTCGCAATGATAAACCGGCTAGTTCTACAAGCCGACTAAAAGTCAGATGAGTATTTCAAGACCAATATTTTTTAAGTCGGCGCTTTGGAAGCCGATTCAAGTGGATTATTTCTTACAATATTTCTCTACAAGAGACCAATGTCAGCAAATTGACTCTAAAGCTGGCCTATTGACTCGGATTTCTCAAAAAAAGTATCTGGATTTTTTACATTGACAAAGTCGAAACATATCTGCTAAGGGAGATTTGCTGTGAGATCATGGACATGTAGATATTAACAAGGAAATGACAAGGACTTAACGATGATCAGGTGGCGGCTTACAAGAAATTTTTAACCCGGAGCACAACCTGTCAAATTTGTTCGTGTGTTTATTTTGCAGGATCAGTTTAACATGGATAAATCCAAATTAAACTGGGGGCTAATGTCGGGGATATACCCCACGGTATGACCCAGCCGGATGTATGACCCGGCCGGACTTGGAGACTAACTGGTGACCCGTCCTGACTTGGCGACTCACTAAGTGACCCACCCGGATCTCTCCACTCACTGATGACCCGGCCGAGCCAGGTGACTCGTTGATGACTCGGCCTGCGGGTTAGAGGAGCGACAAGACCCGGAGGCCCAGTAGGCGGTTCAAGGAAGGTCGGCTTACGTTATGGTAGGTCGGCTTAAGAGGAAAGCATAAGGAATATTCCCTTACAAAGGAAGCAAGACTAGGACTCCACTTGTAATAGAGTAATCCTAATCCTAATAGGACTAGTCATGTAAGGCGCCCCTTCAACATATATGAGGAGAGGCAGGGCACCCCAAGAGGGACAGGTTCCACAGGTGAGACAAGTCAGGTTTAGACAGACAACTCAAGAGCTCTCCTTCGAGCGCCTTTGTAATAATGATCATCATCAATATTAATTAAGAAGGATGTAGGCTTTTACCTCTACCGTGAGTGGCCGAACCTGGGTAAAATCTTGCGTCTCTCGATTCCGACCAACCCCTTCAAGCTACTACATAGATGCGTTGGTCTCACGACTAAGTCCTCACACTAGGACATCTGTTGTAACAATTCCATGACAGTTGACGCCCACCATGGAGCCAAGCGCACGGCGGTGTTGAGTTCTTGAAGGGAGCTCTTCAAGGATCAAGAAGCTCGCTTCTCGTTGAACGAAGAAGAGCTGGCAGATTCATCATCTGTCCGTAGCAGACACCTTGACGATCCGTCGAATCCAATAGAAGATTTAATTTTGTTCATTGCTCTGCCGCAAGTCGCGAGTCCGACATGAGTTCAGAAGCCTTCCTTTGATTACACGTCGGGCCGTGCGTCAAGCGATCTGTCCAGTCCTAAGTTTTCATCAGGGACAAATCTCTGCTGAGACCAATTAAACCAGTTTGACTTTTATGGGCGCATCAATCAAGTTTTTCGCCGCTACTTCATGTGCTCAGTCTCATGTTTCAAATATTAAGGGAAGCAACTATCTTTGCGGCTGCTAATTTTTCTCACCTAAAGGCCGAATCACATCCGAAGAATCCTCAAGGGCTAGTACTAGTACATAACAAAGGATAATACTAGTGAGTACTAGTAGATTGGGAAAGGAACAAAAGGAAATTGCTGGATTGGCTCGCTACAACCGGATTAGGTCACGACCCAGGAACGGGCACGACCACAACCCGGTCTCTTTTGCCCCCGACGGCCGCGGCCTCACTGGCAAGCCGGTCACCGTTGAGCTGCCGTCTACATGGCCCCGCCGCAGGCTGCCGTCTTCACTTCCGAGGCCGCCGCCGCCTCGTCTCGAACCGATGATCCTGAGCCGCCGAGTCGCCGACCTCGCCTCCGGCCGCTAGTCGCTACCACCGCGCTTTGAGCCGTTTCTTCCGCCACAAGTCGCCGCCACCAAGTTGCCTCGCCGATGCGTCGAGTCGCCCCGGGGTCACGCCGTTTCTGCTGTGGCCGGACTCGAGCAGCCACCTCTGTTGCCGCGCCCCGGTCCTCGCGGCCGTGCGATAAAGCCGCCGGCGTCCGTTGTTGCTGCCAAGGCCACAGCCGTCCTTCCTCCGCCGGGGATGAGCCGCCTCCGCCGCAGCTCTGGAGCCGCCCACACGACCTCGCGGTCGTCTGCCTCTGCCGCCGCCTTGGCCTTCACTTCCGCGCAGCGCTGTGAGCCGCCCGGTCGCCCTCTGGACCATTTTGCGTCAAGCTGCCGCTGGAGAGTCGCCATCGAGCCTCACTGCTCCTGAGTCGCCTTCATGCCTCGCCTGCTCCAGCCCTGGTTGCCTCCCGCGCCATCGAGTCGGTCGCCAAGTTCTACTCCGCGCCGCCATCACGCGAACTCGTGTCCGCAGTGATGAGCGGTCTGATGCATCCAAGGTGTTTGCCTCAACCCGCCGGTTCGCCGACGCCTCTCCACTGCCGCGGCCATGACGCCTTGAGACGCTATCGTGGCCTTGAGTCGCTGCCTCTGAGCCGTCTGTGCCGTTGCTCGTTTTCACTTCTGAGTCGCTGGTGTCGTGCGTGCTTCTGCCGTAGCTCGTTGGACTACATTGTCAAAACTAGAGTCTCAAAACTGATGTTGGAAACGAACAGAGATCAAAGGAAAATGCTATGCTACTGCCACTTCCACTTTCTCACAAGAAGACAGAAGCAAAAGCAACTGGTATTACAATACTAGTACAGCATGACGCTAGAAGGATCACACGGTCAAGGAATCGATTAGATGTACTGGTAGTACTCCATGAAGACTAAAATACTGGCACGTGTACACTGATATTTGGTACGGATCAAATTCTAGCCTGCGCATGGATCATTTGTCGTCCAGGCAAATCAGATGATATTCATCTGAGTTTATTTTTAACACATATTGTTTTTGTCAAAAAACAATTTATCTTCACCGTGGTCTGCAATGTTTTTATGAGGATCATTATTTATGACAAAGGTATTGTTATACCGCAGACATGGAGAGCGTACCAGCATAATTTTGCACTGGCGTTCCTCCGGGCCATGCTGCTCGACGGATACACTTGCAAATCGTTGCCCCCGCTATTTGGTTTACATCCGTCCACGCATGCGGTCGACTCGTTGTCCGCGCCAGCTTACAAACGTCATGGCTGACTCACCCGTCTGCACCGGCTTACTACACTGCGGCCGGTTGACCCATGATTGATTTCAGTTTCATCCGGTGATCATCAAGTCCGTGACGGATAATTTCCAGCCTAACATATCAGGTGAAATCCATCTAAATCTAGTTTGGACACATATTGTTTTTGTCAAAGAACAATTAGGTTGGTTTGTATCTTTTTTATATACAGGACAATTATTTCAAAGTGGCGTTATATCGCAGATGATTGTTCTTGCCGTGCCGCTCAATAGAAGCGCCTAAATTGCCCGCTCTTGCGGACCAATCTATATCAGCATATCAGGGTCACACTCGTTCATGCAAGCTATCTAATGGACGTATACAAACCGCCGCCATGTGGTCCGGTCTATATTATCAGCCGCCGTCCACACCTGTCGGCATGAGTTGTTTATTGAGTATAAAGCCAGTCACTGTTCGGGTAGCCTGATTTTCTTTCAAATTGGAGGCAAATTATCATCAACCACCGTCTGCACTGGATGGCTCAATGGGCAGGCACGCAAGTCGCTGCCACTACAGTGTTGGTTAACTTCAAATAGCCAGCTGGAAGGAACCATTGGCCGAGTTGCTTACACGGCTCATACGGATCATTTATAACCCGCCACTACAGGAATCAGATAATTTGCCGTCTGTGCCCTACAGAGGGCAAAGACCAAAAAACAGACGGCAAAGAGTTTGCCGTCTGCAAGCTGACGGCAAAGTCAAACAGCAAAGATAAGTTGGCAAAGAGCACTTTGCCGTCAGCTTTTTATGGGGCAGACGGCAAAGATTTTGCCATCAGCCAATGTGTCTTTGCCATCAGCCTAAAAAATAACAGACGGAGAACAAAATCGTCTTTGCCGTCAGTCAAAAATACATCTTTGCCGTGAGCCAGGAAGATCACAGACGGCAAAGCATATTTTTTTATTTATAAAAAATTGTACAAACAGACCAATTGCACATGCCAGATGGTCAAACGCTTAGACAAAATCCTCACATGCGAGGTTTTATTTTCTGATATTCGTTCGTTTATGACGTGGCTTAGTAGTCTTATTACAATCATCTTTATGTATATACAATAAAAAAGGTTTCATTACAGAGAGATTACAGAGGGGGTCAAACAAAAAAACATATTGCAGTGGGTGCCCGCGTGGCATGGCAGAGCCACGCCATTGCCGGCGCGACCAGTAGTGGGTGGCCGATGCAGCACGGGCCGCGGAGGCCGTTGAGACACGATGCGCCGTGCGCGGGGCCGACCAGGGACGAGGTCGGGTCCAGCGAGGCGATGGGCGGGGCCGGCGGGGGACGGGCGGGGCAGGGGTGGCGGAGGCCTGCAGAAGCCTGCGTGCGGGGGGCGACGGAGCCAGGGCCGGGCCCGGCAGCGCCGGGGGGCGACGGGGCGAGGAGGCCTGCAGTGGCGCGGGGCCGGGGCCGCCGGCGCTGCCTGCGTGCGGGAGCGACGGAGCCAGGGCCAGGCCCGGCGGTGCTGGGGGGCGACGGGGCGCAGATGCCTGCATGTGGGGGCTTCGGGCCGAGGAGGCCTGCAGGGGCGCGGGGCCGTGGCCGCCGGCGCTGGGGGAGAAGCAGGTGGAGGTCGAGTCAACCGCACCGGGGTGCTCTATGGGCCAGTTCTTTTGGGCGATTCTACCAGAATCGCCCCTCTCCCCAGCTTCTCCCAGAATCACCACTCCATATGTTTTTTACAATCCTAACTAATTAGACCTTAACTAGATAGGATTGTAAAAAAATATGAAGTGGCGATTCTGGGAGAAGCTGGGGAGGGGGGCGATTCTGGGAGAATCGTTGAAAAGAACTGGCCCTATATCGGGAGAGAGGCTGCGTACGAGAGACTGAGAGAGAGAGATATGCGTACGAGAGAGAGGGTGCTCGGGGGAGAAGGAAAGAGGAGATGGGAGTCGTGGGTGGTGGCAGGTACAGTCATGGGTGGGAGCGGGTAGGATCATGGGGGCGCGTGCGTTGTGGGTTAGTGGGTGGGTGCGGGCGTGCGTCTGATGGTTGTGGGTTGTGCGTCTCAGATTTTGCCAAGTCATCTATCCGTGTCATCGATCCGTGTGGTGTGCTTTCTCTTTGCCGTCTGTAATAAAAGACAGACGACAAAGAGCTCATTTTTCCGTCTACCAAAACAAACACAGACGGCAAAGATTCTTTGTCGTGTGCGAAAACAAATACAGACGGCAAAGAATATTTGCCGTCTGTGTTTTCGTTAGCAGACAGCAAAGTGAGCTCTTTGTCGTCTGTATTTTTTTTCAGACGGCAAAGTCTATTTTGTCGTTAGGTTTTCTTCCCCGTCTGTTGATGATGGCAAACCCTTTCTTTGCCGTCTGCCCAACGAAAAGCTGACGGCAAAGACATCCCCTGACGGCAAATTAGCTGTCTCCCATAGTACGCCGCAGTCACCTCAACCTTCTGTGGATTCACATTGCGTTATCAACACCAATGATATACTCCCTATGCTATGGTCAAACATGGAGAATCTCAAGCCAACTCCTCGAGTCACCTTAAGACTTAGGGGCTTGTTTCAGAAAAATTCAAAAACCCCAGGACATTGAAGGGAAAGATAACCCGGTCCCGGAGGCTGCCACCATATTGATAAAAATTTAAAAGCCATCAGAAAACTTCCGGCTCAAAATGAAGATTCCGGTTCAAAATCTGGTTCAAGAGAAAAAAAAATCACAAAGCATTGAAGCTCTCAGTAGCTAGTTTAAAATCCGGCTCAAGGTAAATTAGTCTCACTGAAGCTCTCAAAATATTCGATTCAAGATCCGTCTCAAGGGAAAATCTGTCTCCCACAAAGCTCTGGAGCTCTTAAATATCCGGGTTAAAGATCCGGTTCAAAAAGAATCATCTCTCACAAAGTTCGAGTTTTCGGGAAAAATTAAAGGTTGCCAAAGAGAATTTGCTGCCATAATGCGCGGTTCAAACATAGGTTATCCTGCTTTATTGGATCATCATATTATTGATCACTTGGGGGCTTCCTGCTCATTGAGCATAGCTGTGAATATCCCTCTTGATCCGGCTTATACGTCATGCTTACAATAAGCTTGGGGGCTTACTACCCAGGTTAAAGGGACCAAAGAGAGTCTATTACACACCACAACTCAAACATAGGTACCCAGCGAGCACAACTCACAAATAGGTCATTTGGGGGCTTCCTGTTCAAACATAGGCCGTATTCGAACCAAACAGAACATAGATGTCGGTACCCTCTTGATCGGCACAATGCCAAACCCACTTGGGGGCTTCTTGATCGTATTTGAATCATAGCTTAACCCCTTTTGGGTCCGACTTTGATCGTATTCGAATCAGAGTCGTTAAAAAACTCTCATGGTCATTTGGGGGCTTCCTGTTCAAACGTAGGTCGTATTCGAACCAAAGAGAACATGGCTGTAAGTACCCTGTTGATTGGCGCAATGCCAAATCCACTGGCGGCTACATGATCGTATTCGAATCCTAGCTTAACCCCTTTGGTCCGGTTTACTGATCGTATTCGAATCAGAAGCCTCCAATTTTTTCTTTCTATTTTGCTCAAGTTTTTTTGCAAACAATCTTTGTTTTTGTCTTGAGGCTTTTGTTCAGATCTAAGTATAAGTGTGGTTTAAATTTAACCCAACTTGACTTTGGATGATAACTCGCCATCATATGACAATCATAAACATTTGGAAGTTTTGGTTTCTAAAGATTGGGTTATCACCCTTACTGCACAGGTGTCCTAAACCGGCAGTACGATTCAATATCACAGGAACCGGTTTTCCAAACCGGATTATATTATTCAAATCTTTAATAGCCAACATGGCTCGATTTTTATTATAGTTTTCAATAACCAGTATTATAACTGAGGTTTTCAAAGTCGCTTCAGCGCAATGGCTATTATTTTATCAATGGATATAATTTATTCTACAATGGAAGGAATAGTCCCGAGTCGCTGCAGGCTTATGACCCGGCACTTGGGGGTTACGTTATTCAAGTTGAGATTACATCAAAAATGCAAGTCTCATGTTGTTGCAAGCATGCACCATGACACTTGGGGGCTAATGCAAAGACATTTTTACTGGCCTTATTGAAGACCCGATTCATCACATCATAATGAGCTGGAACTTGGGGGCTACCAATTTCTCCTATCAACAATTCAAGGTACACAAGTTTTATTTCATTATATTGAAGGGTCCATTGCTTAGTTGGTAAAGCACAAAGCTCTTAACCTTGTGGACATGGGTTCAAGCCCCACTATGGGGGTTACATCATATGATGTTCTTTTCAAAGAAGTATATATAAAGTCCTAGCTCAATATTATCTTACTGAGCCGACCCTTGGGGGCTACACGTTGTTGTTCAAGTCTATATGATCATATTTATAAAGTCCCTACTCATTATTGCATAATGACCCGGCCCTTGGGGTCTAAACTTGTTGAAGTTTTTATGAGTATAAGGCAATTACGAGTCCCAGGTTGCTGCAAGCATGACAACCCGGCACATGGGGGCTACATATATGGAGTATTCAGTCTTTACTAGTGACTAAGATGAACAACATGGATTTCTTCAAAGTGGCAGTATTTATATTGAAGCAAGTCTTAAGTCATCACTTTGTTTCTGCTCAAGACTTTGGGGCTACAGGTAATATGGATATAAGGGAGAAAATCTTCAAATTCGCAGTTTTGAGTAAACCAGATTGACCCGGTATCACCATTAACTACGACCCGGCGTCGGCAACAATTATGACCCGGTGCTATCAATATTTACAAACCGGATATTTTGGCAATGACAAACCGGCAAGTTCTATAAGCTGGCTGAAAGTCAGATGAGTATTTCAAGACCAATATTTTTTAAGCCAGCGCTTTGGAAGCCGATTCAAGTGGATTATTTCTTACAATATTTCTCTACCCTAGACCAATGTCAGCAAATTGACTATGAAGCTGGCATATTGACCCGGATTTCTGAAAAGAAGTATCTGGATTTTTTACATTGACAAAGTCGAAACATATCTGCTAAGGGAGATTTGCTATGAGATCATGGACATGTAGATATCAACAAGGAAATGACAATGACTTAACGATGATCAGGTGCCGGCTTACAAGAATTTTTTAGCCCAGAGCACAACCTGTCAAATTTGTTCTTGTGTTTATTTTACATGATTAGTTTAACATGGATAAATCCAAATTAAACAGGGGCTAATATCGGGGATATACCCCGCGGTATGACCCGGCCGGATGTATGACCCGGCCAGACTTTGCGACTCACTGGTGACCCGCCCTGACTTGGCGACTCACTAAGTGACCCTCCCGGATCTCTCCACTCACTGATGACCTGGCCGAACCAGGTGACTCATTGATGACCCGGCCAGCGGGTTAGAGGAGCGACAAGACCCGGAGGCCCAGTAGGCGGTTCAAGCAAGGTCGGCTTATGTTATGGTAGGCCGGCTTAAGCGGAAAGCATAAGGAATATTCCCTTACAAAGGAAGCAAGACTAGGACTCCACTTGTGATAGAGTAATCCTAATCCTAATAGGACTAGTCATGTAAGCCGCCCCTTCAACAAATATAAGGAGGGGCAGGGCACCCCAAGAGGGACAGGTTCCACAAGTGAGACAAGTTAGGTTTAGACAGACAACTCAAGAGCCCTCCTTCGAGCGCCTTTGTAATCATGATCATTATCAATATCAATGAAGCAGGATGTAGGTTTTTACCTCCACCGTGACGGGCCGAACCTGGGTAAAACCTTGTGTCTCTCGATTCCGACCAACCCCTTCAAGCTACTACATAGATGCGTTGGTCTCACGACTAAGTCCTCACACTAGGACATCTACCGTGACAATTCCACGACACAAGGGGAGATCGACATCAAGGTCAGCAACAAAGCAAGAGTTGCTGTGATGGAGGTCGGCACGATGCAGCTCCAGCTTCCTTCTATATTTATTTTGGAATTTAATAATTGTTATTACATTCCTGCACTTAGTCGGAACATTATTTCTTCCTCATGCTTGATGAGTCAGGGTTATGAATTCAATTTAAAGGACAATGGTTGTTCGATTTATTTGAATGGTATGTTCCACGGCTATGCACCCATTGTTGATGGGTTATTTATATTGAATCTAGAACAGGAACCGGTCTATAACTTGAATGTCAAGAGGCATAAGCCTAATGAGATAAATCTGACATACTTCTGGCATTGCCGGCTTGGACACATTAGTCTGAAACGCATGAAGAAGCTCCATGATGATGGACTCCTGACTTCGACCGACTTTGGGTCGTTCGAGACATGTGAATCATGCTTGCTCGGCAAGATGACTAAGTCCCCTTTCGCAATGAGTTGTGAGAGGGCATCCGAGCTGTTGGAACTGATACACAGTGATGTGCGTGGACCAATGAGCACAAGTGCCAGAGGTGGCTATCAGTACTTTGTGACTTTTACCGACGACTTGAGTAGATATGGATATATCTATTTGATGAGGCACAAGTCGGAAACTTTTGAAAAGTTCAAAGAGTTTCAAAACGAGGTTGAGAATCAGCTCGGCAAGACTATAAAGTTTCTATGATCTGATCGTGCAGGTGAATACATGTGCCAGGAGTTTGATGATCATCTGAAAAGCTGAGGTATAGTACCTCAGCTCACACCTCCGGGTACGCCACAGATAAATGGCGTGTCGGAATGGAGGAATAGGACCTTGTTGGACATGGTCCGGTCTATGATGAGCAAATCAGATTTACCCTTGTCATTCTGGGGATACGCTCTAGAAACTGCAGCTTTCACACTTAACAGGGTACCATCAAAATCTGTAGATAAGACAACACATGAGATGTGGACCGGGAAGGCTCCTAGTTTGTCTTTTCTAAAGATTTGGGGTTGTGAAGCATTTGTCAAGCGACTTATGTCAAACAAGCTTACACCCAAGTCAGACAAATGCATATTCATGGGATATCCGAGGGAAACCTTGGGATATAGCATCTACAACCGGGAAGAGAACAAAGTGTTTGTTGCTCGGAATGGGGTTTTCCTTGAGAAAGAGTTTCTCAGTCGGGAGGCCAGTGGGAGGACGGTCCGACTCGAAGAAATTCAAGGACCAATCGGGGACGGCTCGGTTGGTGATGAGATCATACCGGAGTCAGTCAGGGAACCCGTAGTGGAAGCGGCACCGGAACCACGGAGGTCAGAAAGATTACGCAGAGTGCATGATGTATTGTTGCTAGAAAGTGACGAGACGGCCATGTATCCGGAAGCGATGGTGAGCCTATATTCTGAGGCATGGCTGGAGGCCATTAGATCTGAGTTTAAGTCCATGGATGAGAATCAAGTCTGGGACTTGGTTGATCTGCCGCCTTGTATAATAGCCATTGGCTGGAAATGGGTCTTTAAGAAGAAAACCAATGTGGATGGAAATGTTTAGATCCATAAAGCTCGGCTTGTTGGTAAGGGTTATGGATAAGTTCAAGGAATTGACTATGACGAAACTTACTCGCCGGTACTGATGCTGAAGTCGGTGAGGATCGTACTAGCTATAGCTGCATATTTCGATTATGAGATATGGCAGATGGATGTCTATGGCACCCCGTCTCAGAGAAAACCGGAACGCCCCGTATTCCAGCCCAGAGATCGAGGAGAAGTCTTCTGGAATACGACACTGCTTAGTATAGAACAAACCAGTTTCTATTATTACACGAATATGATTACAAGGTCTCCGATATTACAATGAATGACATGGGCACAACGATACTTACACCATCCTCAGTTTCTCTATGCAAGCAGCAGAACAACTCGAAGCAGCGGAATAACTCTAGCAGCGGAAAAAACTATTGGCAGCAGAACAACGACGACGGTGGTGAACTCCAATCCGCAGGGACTCTGGCTGGAACGCTTATCCTAGCTCGCGAACACAGGAACAACGCCAAACAAGCAAGCAATCCAGGCACGACCTGCAAGCTGGCATGACACTCTAGGTCAGTACTTTGAATGTTCTTGCAAGCTCACAATTAACCAGAAGCATTCAAGACAAACAACAGGGTGGCAATTACAGGTTAAGCAGGAATTAACATGAGATCCTCATAACAACAAGACATGTGCAACATGATATCCAGAGTAGTACTCCCAAAAATAATACTAGATACCATCATGAAATAATCATAATAGCCACTAAGAATCCAAAGGCAACATGAACCTGATACAACTAGAACAATATGAGCATGGCATGGACATATGAATATGACGATACTAGCATGCAACATGATGACACTATATGCACTATTTATACTGTTCGGTTTACCTCGTAACCATCACATGCCTCACTTACCAACCTCGGACATCACACGATCATCTCAGGATCAAATCAAGCTTGGTATAAACAATACCGTAGTAATCATTAAATGACCACATGGAGCTTGATCGTTACCCATGATTCTCGCACAACATCACGAATATCCAACAACTCGGTATTCTCGATACCCCGGTGATCATTCTGGCGATCACAACCAAAGTAACTCATGATCTTTACGGTGATCATCACCAAAGTAACTCGTGATCCTTACGGCGATCACCACCAAAGTAACTCATGATCCTTACGGCGATCACCACCAACTTATTTCATCACCGAACCGGGGTTGTCATTAATCAACTTATTATTAATACTGTTGACTCACGGTGGGACCAACACGAACTGGGCCCTTATCCGCAGGTGCGGCTATCGATAGATTTAATATACACTCTGCAGAGGTAGCACACTGTACCCACACCACGGAACCCATGGCCTCGCACTCCCATTCGGGTGGACCAACAGCGTTCTGACAAAACCGATCTACTGCCATGACACTTTCCCGGCCGCTCCGACCCACTCCCAACTGGGCTAGTCCTGGGTGGCCCTGTGTCTACCAAAGACACCCCGACCACCGTCGTGGTCAAAACTCCCTCACTGGGACCGGATCCATAAAACTAAAGACAACGGGCACACAAGGTTATGTCTGCCTACCTGATCAGGGTAATCACACCCATAACCTTCCCTCGTGAGAGGCACTGGCAAGATGCATGACAATAGACCCAGTTAGGACCTTACCCATATGGTAAGTGTGGTTGCACTGGTCAGTTTCGATATGGTGGCACCATGACTGAGCCAACAGTTGTTCAAGTTCAATTAAATCCGGTTAAACTTGAATGCAAAATGCTGAGCCATGATAAAATAACATGATGCAATTACAATGCATGAGCATGATATCAACATAATCACGGGATGCAACATAACTATCCACCACATCAACTATGAAATAATCTCCAACTGAACATGGCATAATGACGAGCATAAATATTACAAGTGCAACACTACTCATAGTATAACATAACATGACCACTAGCATCAACCATAAATAACATGCAAGAACATATCAATAACATCACCGAGTAACACTTAACCAACTAACAGCAACGGAACAATGCCTATTAACAGTACTCGGTAACCGACGTTAGTCATGCACCGAAGAGCATGACCAACCCAACATGTACTACTATCATGCATGGCAATATGAAAGTAATACTAGCAACTAGCAGGGCATGATAACCAGGTGCATAACAACATAGCAAACAAGTAAGCACAATCCCAGGATCATTTCTGAAACAAAGATAACCATATTTTAAACAAGAAATCATTTAATAAATATTCAAGTTGAAAACCATGGCTACTGCATGACCATCATGCAAGTGGGTTTTGTGGCTTGCCTGGGGGTGAAGAAGGCACCGGGAAGAAGTGCGGTGAAGCCGCGGAAAGATTTGCCGGAAACAGTTCTCTCTCAGAGGGGCTGTTTACATGCAAGGGCAAAAAGGTCATTTTTACAGTGTCAAACCAAAGTGAAAATGAAACGAACAGAACAGGCTCGACGAGACGAAGAAGTGGGCTTTGGATTCACCTCATTTGGAGTTGTGAGTAAAAAGATATGAAGGGTTGAAGTTTAGGGACTTTTCTGAAAAAATATCGTCACAAACAAGTCCCTGAGTGGATAAGACAGAGGCGTAAAATTAGAAATACACTTTCTGACTAAGGAAACATAGTTTGGGCTGAAACAGAGAGGAATACGCTTTCAGAATAACGAAAACGTACTCTGAGCTGAAGCAGAGGGAAAATACGCTTTCGAATTGGTGAAAGCGTATTTACCGAAATGCGTGGCCACTTATCCACGTCAGAGCCCGGGGTCAACCCCTCGTGCGGCTGATGGGTGGGCCGGGGCGACGCGGGGCCCGCCTGGCAGGTTCTTCGTCTTCAACCTCCCCTGACCCCGCGCGGCAGAGAGCGGTGTCGGCCCCGACGGCGATAGACGGCGACTCCGGCCACCGTTCGGGCCGTGCCACCTACCGGCGTGATCAGCAGGCGGAGCCGAGCCACCCTGGACCATCCAGTCATCCGGAGAGGGTCGGCGTCGAGGAGAGCCGCGGTTGCAGCGGACGGGGCTTCGGCCGGAAGTTGAGGACGAGGTCATGGCGACTCCAGCGACGAACGGAGAGTCGAGGGAGAGGCTCTGGTGGCTGGGTGATCTACTAGAGGTGGTGGAAGAGAGAACGGGGCTTGGGGTCACCGGAATCGGAGTGATCAGAGGCGGCGGCCATGGCGGCGATGGTGGGCACAAAGAGCTTTAGAAGCTCAGGCGAGTGGATGGGGAGGGGAGTGGAGTGCGGGGAGGCCAGTGGTGTGCCCGAACGGCTCGAGGAAGGCCTATTTATAGGCGGGGGGAGGACTTGCCTTGCTAGCGTCACCGCGGACACGCGGCCGGTGCCACGGACGCGTGTGCACGCGCTCGAGCTTGAAGGTAGACGATAGGGGAGGCACAGGGGAGAGCTTCGGGGGGCAGAGGCGACCAAGGGAGCGCAGAGAGAAGGATCCGAACGCCATTAATGCCTTGTCGGCACTGTGCGTCCATGGGCACGCGGCGTTTTGCGTCGGTGAGGATGCTGCCGGAGGGGGAGCGGGGTCCAGGTGATCGGCGACGACGAGAGGAAGACAAAGGACATGCTCACGCGCGCGAAGCCGACAAGAGGGGAAGGGGCCCAAGCAGAAACGACATTCTGGCCGCGCACACTGCATGCCAAAGCGGTGGTCACTGCGTGCATTGGTGCACACAGTGGCACAAGACCGGCCAAACAATTTCTGGGGGCTTGTCCTTCCTGGGGAGGTTGCATCTGATGTGGTAGATTGGTTAAAAGTGACATGGTTAAATGGCAGTTAACCTCTGAAGTTTACTGTAGTAAACTTTGAGGAGCACTCGCGATCCACAGGAGAGGGATTGGAAGCAATGGAGTTGTCTAGTAGATTTAGGGTAAGAAGGACTTACATCCTCGTAATTTTGAGAAGAATTGGACCACAATTAATATAGTTGCTTTACAACTAAGTAATCTGGTCCAGAATGAAGATCATGATGATGCTCTCAAATGGAGGAGCCACTTGAGCTGAACTTTGGCAAGGTCTGCTTATTTGACCATATGAAGATGCTGCAAAAGGTTTCATACCAATTGGATAAACCAAAATGGTACTTCCTTCACAAACATTTCCACTGACCAGAAACTTGCAATAATTCTAGAGGACAAATGGCTTGATGAAACATGCCCAAAATGAGTGGAAGTAGGTTATATGGATAACAGAAGGCCTAGAAAAATTGGCAGCCATAATGGAGCAAGGTACAATATACTTGCTTCACAAACTGAAATTTTGGACAGAATCAAAGAATTGATGGTGAGCTCATATGGAGGCATGACATGAGCTCTACTTCGGTGGAGAGTGATTATTAGGTTATATGAAGGGCCACGCAAAATTGCAACTCATTTGGATATGCCTAGCTTGTACTTCCTTCACAACCAGTTCCCTTACACAGGAACTTTGGAAAATCATAATTAAATAATTACTAGGCAAATGAGGTTGCACTTTGGCATGTGGCAATGATATGGACAGGAAAAGGTGTCCAAGGAGTTTGAGGTCAACTGGGAAAAGATAAATGGCACTTGCTTCACATTCTGCCATTTAGGACAGAATAGGAAATGAATTATTTGAGCATGATGGGGATCATGGCAAATGAAATATTTTGCCATATTTGAGAAAGATATGACCCAAACAATTTATGAGAATTACTTGGGAATTTTAGGAGTGATAGAAATATAGGTTGCTTCACAACCTAGGGTAAATTGGGTTATTCCTTTAATAGAAAAGGAATATTCCCAATAAAAATAGTATTGGGATTTGGTCTAGGATGAAAATGACAGGGTCTAGGGAAGGAGTTGGGTATGACAAGCCACTCTGAAAGGAAAGAAGAGGGCATCTTCTTCAGTTTCCAGACCACAAAGCCACTTAAAAAGAAAACTCAAGCAAAAACCTCAGAAAAACAAAAGAAAAAGAAAGGGCCAAAAATCAGGCTGTCACAATGTCAAGACGGCTTTCCTTCACGGAAATTTAACCAAGGATGTGTATATTATACAGCCCGAGGGTTTTGTCGATCCGACTAGCACTAGTAACGTATGCAAGCTCAAGAGATCCATTTATGGGTTGAGGCAAGCATCTCGGAGCTGGAACATTCATTTTGATGAGGTCGTCACTAGTTTCGGCTTCATCAAAAGCTAAGAGGACTCTTGTTTATACAAGAAGTTAAGTGGGAGCTCGATAGTGTTTTTGATCTTGTATGTGGATGACATACTACTGATCGGAAATGATATTTCGATGCTGAATTCAGTCAAGGAGTCATTGAATGGCAAGTTTTCGATGAAGGACCTTGGTGAGGCAATGTACATTTTAGGAATTAAGATCTATAGAGATAGATCAAGGAGGCTGCTCGGCTTAACCCAGAGCACGTACATAGATAAAGTGTTGAAGCAGTTCAACATGAGTGAGGCAAAGAAATGGTTCTTGCCACTCTCACATGGTACAAGGCTAAGCGAGACTCAGAGTCCTTCGACATCTGATGAGCGAAGCAGGATGAGTAGGATTCCGTATGCCTCGGCAATCAGATCCATCATGTATGCCATGATATGTACGCAACCCAATGTTGCTTTTGCAATAAGCCTAACAAGTAGATACCTGCCAACTCAAGTGATTGTCACTGGGCAGCGGTAAAGACTATTTTGAAGTACCTTAAAAGGACTAAAGAGATGTTCCTAGTTTATGGAGGTGAGGAAGAGTTCGTCGTAAGGGGTTATGCCGATGCTAGTTTCCAAATCGACAAAGATGATTGTCGATCACAGTTCGGATTCGTGTACGTCATGAACGGAGGAGCAGTGATTCGAATGAGTTCCAAGCAAGATACGGTGGCCGATTCTACTACAGAAGCCGAATACATTGCGACTTGTGAAGCTCCACAACCCAAGCATGAGGGGCACGTTAGAGCTATGGGCATTCGATGTCTATTTGATTGACTCTAGTGCAAGTGGGAGACTGTTGGAGATATGCCCTAGAGGCAATCATGTATGACGATATTTCCTATGTGTTTATGAATAAAGATAGTCCTTGGACATTATCAATTATGTGTATCAGCAAGTGGGTGACTTGTTTGTGGGACTATGCATTGTATGATGAATGTCCTAAAAGGTCCCTAGTTGAAAGGGCCGTGTGGACGCGCAGCCAACTAGACTAGCATATGACATGGTCGATGGCTTGGTCTCACTAGCCATGAGGCATTGGATGCAAACCAGATAATATGGACTCGGAAGGATCTGGTCAGATTCGACGTAGTCGGATCCGAGTTGAGATAAGGTCCGAGTCAGACAGACCCAACTATGAGACGCAGCGATATGTCATGTGTGAGTCTCTAGTATAACATATGTTCTATATCCTAAGACCTGAGCTGACGCATGTGCTCGGGATGGTGAGAGACTTGCTTTGGGCCGACCAAACACGACTCCATAACTGGGTAGTTATAAAGGTAGGTTTCGGGTTTGTCCAGACCCATGCTGTGAGACATGATCGAGCAAGGTGGGATTTGCCCCTCCGATCAGGAGAGATATACTCTGGGGCCCTCGTGTGATCCGACCAGGATAAGCATGGCCGTGTGACAAGGGTTATGAGATAATACGGTTTGTGGTCGGCATCACTGGAATGAGAAAGAGGTCGGGCTAGCACAAGGATGACAAACTCGCCTTGAGCCCGACAACCAGCTTCATAGTCTGTTTGGTGTTCGGCATGCCTTGCTAGAGGCCGCTACCAACTGTGCATTTCGGAGGTGATCTGAACTGCGAACAAGCCGACTTGAACCTAAGGGGTCGCGCGCTTAAGGGAAGGAACCTAAGAGGTCGGCTCCGAGGACACTGGTCGGATGTGATCCAAGCTGTATTCAGATTGTGGCCGAGTAGACTTATGGGCTTTAGGGTCCGTGTGAGGCCCAAGTGTTGAGCCCGCGACGGACGCCTATATAAAGTGGAGGTACCACACACTCACGAGGTTGATCGCTTCGGTGCAGTCACTAGGGTTTGCATGTGTTGCAATAGACACCTCCACTTGCCGCCGGTTGTGTGATCGGACCTAGCAGTCCGCCGCACGACGTTCCTCCTGCATGCGCGGATACTGTTAGAGGTGGTGCACTTGCGCCACTCTGACGAACCTGTACGTGGGAACCGACTACCGGTTGTACGAGGGAGATCAGACGAGGAGGAGACGATCCACACGGACGCGCTGCCCCAACTCTTCTTCCGCTGCATGGCATTGCACATCTGGTGGTAACGAACTGTGATCCATCTCCCGTAGCATGTTCTTGGTTGTTCTGCGGGTAGGAAAATTTTAATTTGTAGTTGACGCACCCAACCATAGATCCCAACATACTGTACGTGGAGAGGCTGACAGGTGGGTCCACAGCCGCAGCAAGGAAGTGCCTCCTTATTACACGAAAAATAATTATTCCTCCACCTGACAGCACGGACCCACCGGATGGGCCCCGTATTTTGCTAAAAAAATGTTTCCCCCTGACTACTGGGACCCACCAGCTACATCTTCGCACGCAAGGAAGTGCCTCCTTATCCTCCCTGACAGTCAGGACCCACCTGGTCGAAGCATACGTAGCATTGTCATTCTGGTCACGAACGTGTACGAAGCGTACGTAGCATTGTCATTCTGTCTGCAGGCTACAGCGATGAACCGTGGCCGAGTAAGGAAGGGCACGTGTCATAGTAAAGGCGCACACGTGTCATAGTAGAGGCGTGCACGTAGCATGTCATGCAGTCTCGTTAATATCGTGTACACGTACGTACAACCAGGGTGCAAGAAGGTAAATACGGCCACGTACGTACATACGGGCGGGGTCTCGAATGCCTACTCACGCATACGTACGGCCAGGGCTCGTGTACATGGCTGGGTCGAAACAGAGAAATTGCGTCGTCGTGTTCATCGAGAGGCAACAAAATGCGTCGTGTTCATTGGGAGCCAACCAGCTTGGACGGAACAGCCGATCGAAATGAGGCATGGCATACCGTAGAACGGAGGAAACGGCCTTCTATTCGACCGGCCGCAGTCAAAACAGGATCCTGTTCATCGGGAGGGGTCTGGCGTACCGCAAAACAGAGGAAACGGACTTGTGTTCGAGTGCCTATGGTCGAAATGGGGTATTGTTGATCGGGAAGGGTGTGGCATGCCGCAAAATGGAGGAAACGAACTTGTGTTGGAGCGTTACGGTCGAAATGGGGGTCCTGTTCATCGGCAGGGGTGTGGCGTACCGCAAGACGGGACTCCACGCACTACTACAGGATGGTCTAAACGCGACACTACGATCAGAGACCCTTCGATGAAACTGTGTGCGATGCCATAATCGCAAATAGTGGTATAAAAACCCGTCAAAAAGGTGCAAAACGTTTTGCGATGACAAATGCATCAAACACGGTTCAGATTTTAGTCACGTGTGCGATGCAAGGCATGCGGTTCAGTTCAATTAACTGTTTGGGATGAGGAGGAACAAAAGAAATGGGCATCCAGATGAAGGTGTGTGCGATATACAGCATACGGTTCACTAGGATGAACTGTGTGTGATTAGGAAACACAATGGAAACGGTTCAACTGAACAAGATGTGTGTGATACGCGGCATACAGGTCCGTAATCAGAAATGTGTGCAAAGACCAATAATAACACAGACGTTTGCTGCTCATAAGTCGTGTGATTTGCTCCGTCTACAGAAGAATAACATGTATATATATAACTGAAATAAAAATCCAATTACATAAGTGACTATACAGATCACTCTCACACACCTCAATAAACAATTGCATGCATTCTAAAGTAGGAGAAACGGTCGTCTAGTCATCTACTTCTTGTGATGCTCCCGCCACTACTATGTGGCTCGATCTCTCGTCTGGGGCAGGAAGAAGACAGTTCCTCATGTCAACGATCCTCCTGTACATCTTGTAGCTTGTGTACGCGTCCTTGGCCGCATACTTGACATGTTGTTCATCAAGTGTCTCATGCCAAACACTATGCCAGGCATTCTTGTCCTTCTTGCTCTCTTCTTCATCTTCGCGTAGTAGGGTCGATGATGGCCCAGGCGAGGTCAACCAGGGAGTTCAGTTTGTTGTTGTCGCTCCCCCAGACCTTGTAGTAGTGCTGGATGTTGACAAGATTCGGACATTTCAAGATCGAAACCTTGAGCGCTTTTAGATCATTGGTGGTGTCCACCGTAGCGAAACTGTAGTTGGAGCTGTTGATAAACCTGGAGAAACGCTCGCAAGGCCTTGTGGCCAGGTGGTAGTGGTAGACAAGGACGTCATGTCGCACGCATAACTGGGCGACGGCAACCTTTTGATCGTGCCCGGAATGACCCATGGTGTACTCGAGGTCGAAGCCGACCACTTGGTACTTGTCCTCGGCAAGGAACTGCTCCATAGTTTTGATGGACCTCTCCAGTGAGACCGAATCGTTCGTGTACACCACCGAGAGAGCCTTCCCCCTCACGTGGGTGTCCATGACGTCTTGCATGGTGAATTGCCCGCCGTTGTCATCGTCGGCCGCTGGGAGCACCATTGGAGCCACGGGGAGCGCCATTGGAACCGCTGGATGTCCTCTCTGTATGTGTCCTCGTGGGTCTGCTTATTGTGTCATGTGACATGAGAGATGAAGGTAAATGGCCACAGGAATGAAAGGGGATTGGGCGCCCTGGATTCCCGACGCGTCCGCATGGTAGTTTTTGCAACAGGTAAATGCATTGTCGCGCCGCGCCCGGCGCAACCGCATGCACACAAACATGCATGAACGTGCGTCGGCCCCACACTGGCAGCGCGCGTGGAGGGACGAGGGCAGAGCACCTGGAGGGACGCGAGAGCAGAGCGCGCGCGGCGGGACACGAGCAGAGCGCGCCGCGGCCGCATCAACCACAAGCAACCACATGTATAGAGCCGTTGAACACACAGGAAATGGTCGCCAACAAGCCGGCCGACAGTAGCGTCGCTGCGTAGAGAGCGGCAGTGTGTTAGTACCTCCGTATTGGTCTATAGTCCCCTTTATATTATGTGCAATACTTTGCCCTTAAATTTAGCCAACAAAATGTTAATGCTTGTTATAAAAATTATATAATTGGAAACTATGTTCAAATACGAATCCAACAATATAATGTTTGGCGACATGCATTCGTATTTTATTAGTTAAATCCTACTTATAAACTAGGATGGGGTATAGTAGGTAATTAAACCAATAACTTTTTTTGTATTAACCGTATGTGTACGTGGCCTTTCATCCTCCTCTCGCATGTCTTGTCACCCCGCTGCCGCAGACAGCTTACAGCGCAAGCTTGCGCAGTGCGGGGGTGTTCTTTTTACCAAACGTGGCGTCAATGTATCGTCGGTGAGCCCGTTCCCGCGCAACCTCACAGGTTCCCGCACAAGCTTCCCACCCGACTCAGTGAAATCCCACAAAATCCCAATGCTTACCGGCCTGCTATATAAACCCTCACGGCCGGCGAGTCCGGCGTCGCATTTTCCCCTCCCTCCCTGTAACTTATCTCATCTGCTTCTCCCACAATCGCCAATGGCACCGGTCTGTCGTCGTCACTCAGCCACTCTGTCGTCATCAGAGGACAGCTCCATCTAGGAGGCTACACCGCGGTGGTGGCGCAGTCCCCGGCATAGTGTAGTGCGCGGAACACCCACCACACACTCCATCGCCGCTGCCCATTGGCAGCTGTTGTCGGCCATCATTGCCGCCACACCATCATCGAAATCCTGGGCCATCGTCCGCTACACCACCGCGGTCCGAAGGCAGGAGGTGGTCGTCGTGGCCGCCAACCCACTGCCGGCCATCGTGGCCATCACCCGCTCCGCCACCGTGGCCAGAAGGCGGGAGGTGGTGGTCGTGGCCTCAACCCCATCGTCGGCCGCTGTGGCCACCAGCCCACCGTCGACCGCCGGGGTCATCACCCGCTCCGCCACCGCCGCCCAAAGGCGGGAGGCGGAGGGTGGATGCCCGCATGTGCGTCAGCGACCTTGCGTGCTACATCGAGTTCCTGCAGGAGGAGGTGGAGCGCCTCGTCAAGCATGCAAAGAGCCTTACCGCCGCCATGGCCATGGCACACGCCGCCTTAGGGGCGAGGAATCAGGAGATCTACGAGGAGAACCACCGCTTTGAGAGGGGTCGTCTGGAGCGGCAGAGGGCGTTCGAGGTGAGCATCGTTGAAGCTGCAGCAGTAGCAGGCATCATATTGCAGTTGTCCAGCTCATCAGTAGGCTCCTCCTCCTCTGCCTCTTACTTAGTGTGCTCGGCAGAGGAGAGGCAGCCGGAAGTAGTACAAAGCCCCTCCATAGTAGTAGTAGTAGTAGTAGTAGTAGTAGTAGTAGTAGTAGTAGTAGTAGTATTTAGGGGCTATTTTGTTCAGTTCATCTGACTATAGATGTGGTGGAACTGTACAACGTACTTCAAAATCTAGTATATATAGTTGAACTAGCTATTTCAGTACGTGGTTGGCAACAATTGGGGAAAAGTTTGGTCGGTTCAGCTGTCCAGTTGAACTGTTTGTATAAATTAAGAACGACTGCTTAATTATGAATGAAATCTATCTTCAATTACTAAATTTTAGTTGAAAAAATAGATACTGCTAGTGATTTTTAGCTTCATATTTTGACAAATCGCAGTGTTACATGGTTGACAAATGGTAATGTTACTAGATCAACAAATGTCAATCTTTCCAGTTTGACAAATGGAAACGTACCCAAATTGTTTGTAAGTGGTTGCACATGGTTCATCCAAAAGAACTGTTTGCATTAAAGAGATGCACAAATCCTGCTCTCGCTTTGCATACGGGTGTTCTATCTAAAACATTTGCGACCAAGTGCTGCACAAATCCTGCTCAGCACATTTTCCCTTGGCTTCCTGGGGAAGCTGTCGGTTTGCATATGGGTGTTCTAACTAAAATGTTTGCGATGAGTGTTTTATATTTAAAAACCATTGACGTTTGTTTCAATAGAAAATTGTTTGATAAGTCTGTACATTAAGAGAGAAAAACGCAAGTTCGCTCAAACCATATCTTTCATTCAGTCATATTGAGAATTTATATTCATATGATCGAGATACAATATTAAACCCAAGAAAAAAACTATTTCTGGCGGCTGCGGAGGTGGCGTGTCGCGCCGTCGTTGTCGTCCTCCGGGACGCCGTTGTTGAAGTCTTCAATGCAACACAGAATGTTCTTCACTTGTAAATCAAACATCATGTCATCGCGCGATCAACGGGTGGGGCGCGGGAGGACGGCAGCTGGCGGCGCTGAGAGGTAGCGGTTGATGCCGGCGCCCCATGCCGCTGAGCGGGGCGCGCGCACGGGCATGGGCGCGGAGGGTGCAGCCAGACGCACGGGGATCGGCGCCGCAGTGGGTGGAGGGGCGCGCACAGGCACGGGCGCTGGCACTGGCATGTACACGAGCTCGCGCGGGTCCGTAGAGAACTCGTTGACGCCCGCGGCTTCCAGCTCTACGATAGTGCTCGGCGACCAGACCGTCAATGCTACGGGGTGGGCGTGGGCGTGGGGATGGGAGCTGGGACGGGAGCAGGGGCAGCAACCGCCGCGGCCAGCTCATTCTGGGTCATGTCCATGAGTCCCAATTCCTCCTTATTTTCTATCTCCTCTGGCTCGGAGTCGACTTCACCACACATGAAGACTAGTGGCAGATGATCCTTCTGTGCCATGGCGTTAGTGGAGGTCTGCTGGAGGGAGGGGAATGGGAGGCAAACAGTAAGGCCACCCGTATTAAGTAGCGGCTCGGGCGCCATTAATGGAGAGGAAGGCGGGCGGACATGGAATCAAAGGGCTCACATCCCACTGAGCCTGCGCAGCGTACAACTCGCACGCTTCCCAGTGAGCCTGTGCGTTGGAGGATAGCTTGCACGCCTCTCGGTCAGCCTGCGCATTGGACTACGCTCACACGCCTCCCGTTAAGTCAAGGTCAAGTAGCTGTCTGCACGGAACCTCCTATAGCCATCAAAACCAAGACATGTGGCGTCACGTGAATGGTTAACAGAACGCACACTGTTTGAATTATACAAACGTTTGAGATATTAAAATGGCAGCTATTTTTTTCAAAATGCCTTTATTGGTTGTTATTCGAGTGTGCCTTCTCTCAAAATGGACACGAAAAATACCACAACATGTCGGGTGCCATTCCATGATAGCATGCCAAGTTTCATGAATTTCAGACGAGTTTTGGATTTACTAGAATTTAAAAACAAAGTATCTCAATGTTTTGCCGGCAATCAATGGTGCCTTGCTGTTTGAAATTCATTCTCATTTCTTGCATTGGACCTAAGCATGCGCCCAAGGATAAAGATTTGATTTTTCAACCAATTTATATGCACTGGAGCATGTGCATGTAGTTCAAATTTGAATTATGCACATATATGCATTGAAAACTCAGTTAATGCATAAAAATGTCCAAACGAACCCCGAAAAATCACAAAAACTGACACAACACTCCTATTGTTCTATGTTGACACAAGAAAAATTTTGAAAGCAATAATAAGCAATGAATATCGTTTCATCCCCAAATGTGGGACGTTCCCTACCGAAACCATCATGCTTGTTGTGAGAAGCTCTGGTTTGTGAGAAGCATAT
Organism: Triticum urartu; assembly: GCF_056163025.1. Classification (NCBI taxonomy): domain Eukaryota; kingdom Viridiplantae; phylum Streptophyta; class Magnoliopsida; order Poales; family Poaceae; genus Triticum; species Triticum urartu. The sequence goes on from NC_141878.1 coordinate 171,074,437, forward strand.
ACCCAAACCTGCGCCAAATGGGACAAAACAATTACCACGACATGTTGATGCCGCTCCATGATAGCATACCAAGTTTCAAGAATTTCAGACGAGTTTTGGATTTACTAGAATTTAAAAACTAGGCATCTCAATGTTTGCGGCCGAGTGACGGTGGCAGGGTGTTTGACATTCATTCCCATTTCTTGCATGGGACCTAAGCATGCAACCAAGAACACATATTTGAATTTTCAACCAATCTATATGCATTAGAGCATGTGCATGTAGTTCAAATTTGAATTATGCACATGAATGCATTGAAAACTGAGTTAATGCATAAAAATGTCCGAATAAACCCCGAAAAATCACAAAAATTGACACAACACTCCTGTTGTTCTATGTTGACATGATAAATTTTTTGAAAGCAATAAGAGGCCATGGATATCGTTTCGTCCCCAAAGGTGGGACATTCCCTACCGAAACCATCATGCTTGTTGTGAGAAGATCTGGTTTGTGAGAAGCATATACCCAAACCGGCCCCAAATGGGACAAAAAATTTGCCACGGCATGTTGATGCCGCTCCAGGATAGCATCCCAAGTTTCATGGATTTCAGACGAGTTCCGGATTTACTAGAATTTAAAAACAAGGTATCTCAATGTTTGCGGCCGAGTGATGGTGGCAGGGTGTTTGACATTCATTCCCATTTCTAGCATGGGACCTAAGCATGCAACCAAGGACACATATTTGAATTTTCAACCAATTTATATCCATTAGAGCATGTGCATGTAGTTCAATATGCACATAAATGCATTGGAAACTCAATTAATGCATAAAAATGTCTAAACGAACCCCGAAAAATCCCAAAAATTGACACAACACTCCTGTTGTTCTATGCTGACACTAGGAAAAAATTGAGATCGAGAAGAGGCAATGGACATCATTTCGTACAGAAAGGTGAAACGTTCCCTTCCGAAACCATCAGCCTTATTGTGAGAAGCTCTGGTTTGTGAGAAGCATATCCCCAAACCTGCTCCAAATGGGAAAAAAAATTACCATGACATGTTGATGCGGCTCCATGACAGCATGCCAAGTTTCATGAATTTCAGACGAGCTTTGGATTTACTAGAATTTGAAAACCAGGTATCTCAATGTTTGCGACTGAGTGACAGTGGTAGGGTGTTCGACATTCATTCCCATTTCTTGCATGGGACCTAATCATGCAACCAAGAACACAGATTTGAATTTTCAACCAATTTATATGCATCAGAACATGTGCATGTAGTTCAGATTTGAATTATGCACGTGAATGCATTAAAAACTCAGTTAATGCATAAAAATGTCCAAATGAACCCCGAAAAATCACAAAAAATGACACAACACTCCTGTTGTTCTACGTTGACACGAGAAATTTTTTGAAAGCAATAAGAGGCAATGGATATCGTTTCATTCCCAAAGGTGGGACGTTCCCTACCGAAACCATCATCCTTGTTGTGAGAAGCTCTGGTTTGTGAGAAGCATATACCCAAACCTTCCCCAAATGGGACAAAAAATTTACCACGGCATGTTGATGCCGCTCCATGATAGCATTGTCGGATTTCGGGTTCCGGCAAAACCCTTGAGGTTCGAACTCTGGGGTGCGGACGAAGATCTCTCCCCCTCTCTAGCTCACGCACTCTATGATCTCACGGCCTAGCTTGACGAACCCAAATAACACGAGACACAAGATTTATACTGGTTCGGGCCACCGTTGTGGTGTAATAGCCTACTCCAGTGTGGTGTGGTGGATTGCCTCTTGGGCTGAGGATGAACAGTACAAGGGAAGAACAGCCTCGCGAGGAGAGGTGTTCTTGTGTTTGGTGTGCTTGCGTGGTTGAGGATAGGGATCAGATCAGATCCTCTGATGAGATGAGTTCGTCTCCTAATGACCTACTCTCCTCCCATCTTTGGCTATGATGGTGGCTAGCCCTATTTATAGAGGCCCGGGTCCTCTTCCCAAATATTGAGCGGGAAGGGATCCCACAACGGCCAAATTCGAAGGGAGACAACTAGTACAAGCTATTCTGACAAAAGTGGTATTTTCCTGCCAAAGGCTCTGGTGATGACGCCGTCTTGGGCTCCACAGTGACCTCTATCTTGCCGTCCTGCTGGTCTTGGTCTTGTTGCACCGATATAGAAACCTTTGCCTGATGCCTCGGGACTCCTCGCCTGCGCTTGCCCCTTTAGCACCAAAGAGGAAACCAGGACACTGCGCGCTGGCGCATGCCTGCTTCCAGTCGTCATGGCTTGCATCACAGGAACCTCGCGAGGTGCCCCTCTCCTTGATCTCTCTGCCCCTCGCGAGCCAGCCTGGTGAGGCCGCCCCTGAGGAGGTCTTGCGTCGTCTGCCTCGTGAGGCTTGGCCCCTCGCGAGGGTCTTGAATGTTTCCTGGTGAAGATGGACCGTACGGGGCCGCCGATGGAGCCATGCTGCAGGCCGTAGGTAGGCAAGTCTGGGGACCCCCATTCCCAGAACGCCGACAGTAGCCCCCGAGACCAAGGCACGCTCGGTCTTGGCTTCGAGGCGAAGCCAAATGGCAAGCGCGGAGCGCCGTGGGCCCTATCAGCCTGCGGCTACGGTTGGCGCGTGGCGACTGATTGGACGTCGGCGTCTTCGCTTCCCCACGCAGCCTCGCAACTGCCCGACTGACAAAAGGCCGGTGTGGGGACCGCTTTCCTTCATTGCGTTCCTTCGCCTTGCTCTAGATCCCCCTTCTTGCTCCTTACTTACGAAATCTCCAGATCTACTCTGATTTCCTTACGAGCTTCCGACCAATGGCGCCTCGAAAGCCCAAGGTTGATTCGCCGCCCGCCTGGTACGAGCCGACTCTGGAGACGCCTAATGTCTCGGTGAAGAACCTCGCCGCCACGCGCCTGCTGACGGCGGGGGAGAACAACGAGAAGGGGGAGACCAAGCTTCAGGCTGGCTCCACCGTGCCCGAAGCTCCGAAGAGCTCCTTCTACCCCTTCTTCATGAGCAGCGTCGCTGCCAGCCTCGTTCCCCCCTTCTCTGACTTCTTCTACGCGGTCCTTCGACACTATGGGTTGCAGGCTCTTCATCTCCATCCCAACTCTATTCTTCTCTTGTCCATCTTTGCCTTCTACTGTGAGGCATACGTCGGGGTGATGCCATCCGTGGCACTCCTGCGCCACTTCTTCTACCTCCGGATCAACAAGGGCCACACCACGGGGTGCGCCAACTTCATCGCAGCCGGCAAGGCCAATGCAATTTCGAAGACAGGGAAGAAGGCCGAGGGCTTCAGGAGCAAGTAGGTTATGATGGATGCCAAGTGTGTCCACCCACGGCTGAAGTTGCCGACGGGGATGCCTCGGCCTGATGAGGGGTGGTCCTACGTGAAGCTTACTGACGACCGGGTGAAGCTGGTGCTGGAGAAGATGAACGCCGATCTAAGGCCGGGAAATGCGAAGGCGGCAAAACTGACGGGGCTATGTTCCTGAAGGAATTCCTGGCGTAGCGGGTGGCTCATCTCCAGGCGCGCACGCGCCCCCTGTGGACGCTTGTGGATGAAGAAGACAAGCTCCGCTTGAGTCAGAACGCCTTGTCCGATGAGGAGCTGGCCGTGGCCCTCCGTCTCCTGGTCAGAGACGACCAAGAGTATCCGCCGAATCCCCACACTCCCTTGTTCCTACGGAAGGACGGGGCACAGGTCGTGGCCGCCATGCCCACCTTTGACGGGCGCGGCCTGGTGCCGCCAGCGCCTTCTGAGGTTCCTGTGGCGTCGGTGACGGTGGACATGTCTTCTGGTGATTCCCGCAGGGATGGAGAGGAGGAGGAGGAGGGGGACGAGGGGCGGGACTCGGAGGCAGCCCCCGAGGAGATGGGGAGACCTTCCCCTTGCGCAAGGCTAACATCCTTCGCCTCCTGCCTAACGACGATGGCGAGGCCGACATCCTCCCAGAGAAGGGGGAGCCGCCCGTGGTTCGGACGAAGGGAAGGTCGGCGCTGCTCTCCTGGGATGACGCTCCTACCTCACCGGCGCCTGGAGCTGCTTCCGGCCCAGCCGCTGCCCCTGCTTCTGCTCCCGGAGCTGGTGCGCCCGCGCCTCGGGCTGCAAAGCTCTCTGGGTTCAAGCTCCCGAAGTGGAGGAACTATGCCGTGATGGACCAGTAAGTGTCCTCGTCCTGCCTTGTTCTTACTTCTGATGCTTGCTTCTGACTCTTCTTCCTTGTTGTGCAACCAGGCCGACGCTTGCGGCGAAGAGGAGAAGGGAGGGCGAGGTGGTGCTGCTTGAGCCTAGATCGCCTCCTGCGGCCGCGCCCCTCTCCATGAGTAAAGGTGGAGACGGCGCTCGTGCTTCTCTAGCCCGATCATCCTCGCGAGGCTGGATGGACCATCCTCTAGAGGAGTTAGCCCCCGAGGCCCCGCTAGTTCCGGAGGTGCCAGCGTCCGGCTCAGGTGCTGGGGTCCCAGAGGCTCGGGAGCCTCCAGCCTCCCAGGCCATGGTGATGACGATGCCTCTTCCTCCTCCTTCTGTTGTGCTGCTGGTGCCAAGTTCCTCCGCTTCTCCTGACGTCCTGGAGCGGGCTCTTTCTGTGGTGGCCCTGCTGGGAGAAGACTTTCAGGGCGCCAACCGTCGCCTGGTGGCCAGACGGCTGGAATTGGTCTCCGGCTGGCTGCATTCCGATGCGTCCGTCCGGGCGACACTGAGCCAAGCTGCCGCTGACTCCGAGAAGGACAGGGAGGTCGTTACCCAGGCTTTGGCCACCTGCGAGGTGGCACTGAAGGACGCCAAGGCCGCCCAGGACCGCTACTGGTCGCTGGCAGCCGAGCTGGACACCATGCGAAGGGAGCACGTAGAGGAAGCCCGAGGCCGCAAGGCGGAGGAGGAGAAGATGAAAGCCCGAGAGGACGCTGTCAAGGAACGCGGCACCGAACTAGAGCAGTCGGCGAAGGCGTAGGCCACAGAGTGCGGCCGGCTGGAGGAGTTGGAGCAGAAGCTGAAGGCGGAGAAGGTCGAGCTTGACGCCAAGGTGAAGGTCCTGACTGAGGACCGCGCGGCCTTCCAGCTCCTTGAAGAGAAGGCTCGGACGGCGCTGAAGTCGCTCTACGAGAAGGTCTTGGAGGAGCCGCTGGTTACCGGCGACGAGGGCCCCAACTAGCTGGTTCCTTTCCTGGTTGATGTGCTTGAGGACGTCGTGAGCGGCATCGGTCCCATGGTAGAGGGAGAAGCCCGCGTTCTCTCCTCAGCTGCGCTGACGCGCGTCTTCAGTCACCTCTACCTTTGTGATCCTGCCGCCCGCCTTGACGAGCTGCTGGAGCCTGTGAAAGACGAGCATTACGAGGCCGCCGCTGCGGCTGTGAAGGGTCGGGTGGAGGCCCTGCTGAAGAGGTTTCGCGCCTTCGCTCCCGCACTGCCAACCAGCGGCGCTACCGATCCTGCAACTCGGGATGGTGGTGCAGGTGAAGGCGACGCCGTTGGAGAAGAAGCATCCCTTGCGGGCGACGGAGGCGTCCAGGGATGACGAGGCGACGTGCTGGCGGCTCCTTTCCTGTTTTAACTTCCGCAATATGCACCATGCCTCGTGGAGGCGTTAAACTCTCTTTTGATTTCAGGGGAATGGTATGTCCTATAATATTTGCTTTGAAATTCTGTGATTTCCTTTCTATTTGCTTTATGTTCTATGTCGGCAGGGCCCGACCCCGCGCATACCTCAGCCGCCATTGGGCCGACCGAATCACCAGGATGGACCAAGGAGTGAGGGGCTACTTGATCAGTTAGGCTCCTGAGTCACGATGCTCAGGAATCCCCCTTGGCGCGCAAACAACTTATAAGAAGGAGATCCGGGAGTAGGTCTAGTGTTCTACGTCGGCAGGGCCCGACCCTACGCATACCTCAGCCGCCATTGGGCCGACCAGATCACTAGGACGGACCAAGGAGTGAGGGGCTACGTGGTCAGTTAGGCTCCTGAGTCGCGATGCTCAGGAGTCCCCGTTGACCTTCAAACGACCTTCGTACCTTAGCTCCACTTGGGAGAGCGTGCGACAATCAGGTCCACGGGACCTGGCCGGGTGGCGTATGCTTGGGCGTGACCCGAGCGCAACCCCCGTGCTCAGCCCCCTCACGCGGCTCTCCCGGGGGGAGGCGTTGCGATGAGGCCAGACACCGAGCCCGGAGGCTTCCTGAGGTTGATATGGCCGTGAGGCCGCCCTCAGTTGTTTATCACCAGGACGAACCATGGCGCTTCCGCACTTGCACGGGCATAGCCGCTCCTCGGCAATGTCGACTGCCAGCGCGGAGCATGGTGCTTCCACTAGTACGTGGGAGGGGGCTCCCTCTGAGTGGAGCCCCCGGGGCGTGTACAGCCCCACCCTGACACCTGGCTTGCACAGCAGGGCTAGACGAGGTGTATCTGGGCACTGGTGAGCCAGCGCAGGACTCACGAGGCCCTACCTCAAGGCGGGTTGCCCCTAGTCTTGATTCTTGATGGTTGTGGCATTCCTGCGAGATGGTTAGACAACCTGCGCCGAGTGGATTTCCTGAGGCTATCACATGAGAAGGCCAAGCACCAATGACCCCAGGAGGTGACGTGAATGTGGCCGGCCCGCCAGACAGAGCTCAGCCGTTGGATTTATCTACGCTGCAGGGATGGGCCCAAGCATAGACGTCGTGCCTAGCCTTCTACTGCGAAGGATCCTGAAGAAAGACAATCGGCGCGCGGCTCGCATGGTAGGTGCCAATCGAGTAGGTGATATCTATATATAGATTACGCATGAAAAGCAACTAGCTTAGGTAAATGCGAGGACAACACATGCCACTGGGTTGGACCCGAGCGGCCTGGGGTTAATGTAGCCCAAGGGGCACTCCCAGCAGAGTGAACTGAAGATGCAAGCGGGTACGTGCCGCAAGGATAGACCCACGTGGCCTGGGGATGATGCAACACAGGGGGCACTCCCAGCTGAATGAACTTGGAAAAGTGTTACCTAGTTCGGTTGCCGAAGGAGGGTTGGGGTAGCTGAAGACACATAGCGAAGAAGCTGCTTCTCACGAGCCGATGGGGCCCTGAGCCTCGGGAGGCTCTAGAGGCTCAAGTGGCCTCCGGAGGATCGTCTCCATCTCCGCCAGGACCGCATGATGCCTGGCCTCCTGCCCTGCCATGATGCTCCGCAGATTGCGCTGGAAGGCGGCAGCCATGCTCGGCAGGTCGAACGGCATGCGAACGTAGCTGTGAGGCGGGCCCTCACACCTGCCAGCACGCGAAGGCTAGAAGCGCTCCTGAGATGCGGCCCTATTGAGCCCTGAGATGTCGATGCAGACGCGCAGCTCACCACCCTCGCCTGGGTGGGGAGCGACGCCAGGTGGGCGGCGGTCGCCACGTATTGCTCTTGCTTCCTAACGATCCTGAGATGCCTTGGTGATGAACTCCTGAGCATCGGGCGCTCTTCGCCCGGTGTCCTCCTGAGGGAAACATGTCACGAAGCACGCCTCCACGTGGTGCCCGAGCGCCTCCCTCATGATGTTGGCCAGGTCTGAGGCCCTCCAGAAGAGAGCCCCCGAGCCTTGCCCGAGGAGGGCGCTAGGCGCGCCTCCCTATGTGAGGGAGGGAGGCACCCCTAGAGCTGGTGCATATCCTGAAGTGGTGCCACTAGAGGTGCCGCTCCCGAGAGGCCCATCGCAAAGTAGCTGCTTCTTCTTCTTGGGGTTGGCCTCAGGAGGGTACTGCACACCTGCGCTGTTAGGGTCTTCGATAGATGCAGCTTGGAAGGCGCGCTCGAGGGAGTACACTGCATCTCTTTCTTCACAAGGGACCGTGATGATTCCACCGCTTCCCGGAATCGTGAGGACGTTGTAGCCATGGTGGGTGACTGTCATGAATTTGGCCAGTGCTGGGTACCCAAGGATGGCATTGTATGGCAGGCGGATGTGGGCGACATCAAAGTCGATGAGCTCTGTGTGGTAGTTGTCGCGCTGACCGAAGGTGACAAGGAGGCGAACTTTCCCTATCGGGGTGGTGGAGCCGTATGGCACATGAAGCCTGTCGAATGTTTCGACGGACAAGATACTGAGTCCTGCGCCGCCGTCGATGAGGGTCTTGGTGACTTGGACATTGTTGATGATGGGTGAGCAGAGCATCGGGAGGACACTGGCGGTTGCCGCACATTTGAGCTGGTCCGCCAAGCTAAAGGTGATGGCATACTTGGACCACCCGAGCGGGCGCGTAGCCTCGAGCTTTGGGAGCGCCACATTCACTTCTTGAGAGAACTGCTTGAAGATGCGTTGGGAGGCTGGGGCTTGAGTGCCACCCAAGATGCAAGCGATGGTGCGCGGCTCCTGAAAGCCCCTAGCCCCTTCGTCTGGTTAATGGTCGTCGCTCCTTCTTGGCGGCAGCAGTGGAGGGAGACCAGGGTTGCCCTGAGGGCGGTCCTCACGAGGCTGGTCCCTCCAGGCGCCCTCACGAGGCTGGTCCTGCCAACGATCCTCGCGAGCCTGGTCGCTCCACTCTTGGCTGGTCCCATGGTCGTCCCAATGTCCTCCACCTCGTCCACCTCCTCGGCCGTAGCCCCGGTCATTGAGCTCGGGGCGTCGACCGAAGCATCCATCTCGAATGGCCCTGAGCTCTTGACAGTCGTTGGTGTTGTGCGTGCGCATGTTGTGGCAGACGCGGAACGTACGGCTGCCCTTAGCCGACTCGGGAAGATCTCGGCCATGCTTGGTGTCCGGTTCTGCTGCGAGTACGGCTACCCCTTTGCGCTTCACATCCTTGACCTTGGCCTTCTTCTCCTCTGGATCCGTAGCTGGAAGCTCGAGGAGGGAGAGACGCCCCTCCTCAGCCCTTGCACAATTGGTTTCTATGTTGAACAGCTCCAAGGTCGTGCACAGCTCCTCATAGATGGCGAGTTCCTCCTTCATCTTGACGTCGCGGACGCCGTCGGAAAACATCGAGATGATGGCCTCGTCCGTCACCTTGGGGATCTTGATACGCGCGATGTTGAAGCGCTGGATGTATTTCTGCAGGGTTTCTCCTGGTTGTTGCTTGATGCAGCGCAGGTCACCCGCGATCGGGTGGCGGTCGCGAGTTCCCTGGAAGTTGGCGATGAAGCGGCTACGCATCTCATCCCAGGAGGAAATCGAGCCTGGGGGCAGGTCAAGGAGCCATGAGCGGGCGCCGTCCTTGAGAGCCATGGGAAACTAGTTCGCCATGACCTTTTCGTCGCCATTGGCCGCCTCGATGCTCAGCTCGTAGAGCTGCAGAAACTCTGTAGGGTCGGGGGTGCCATCGTAGCGAGGAGGCAGATCCGGCTTGAACTTGCCCGGCCAGACGTCGCTACGCAGCTCAGGGATGATGGCACGGCAGCCCGCCGTGGCCACCGGGGCCCGTCGTGGAGGTGGAGCTTGACCTTGGCGTCCCTATGCTGCCACGGCAAGTGGTGCATGGCCCTTCCACAGCAAGCGATCCTGACGTGGTGGTGCTGGAAGCGGTGGAGCGTCTTCTTGCGAACGGGGAACCTCCTGGCAACTTCTTTCTTCGTGCGCGGGCACACGGCGTGGAGGATCACGCCGCTGGGCCGCACATCTTGGAGAGAGGACGCCGTGTTGATGTGGGGGAGGCTGACGCGCTCCCTGAGCCGCGCGCCTCGGCGCGAGGACGCCATCTTGGTGCTGAGGGGGTGGACGCGCTCCATGAGCCACATCCCCCGCAGCCGGGGGCGGGCGAGGCAGCGAGAGGGATGGTGCTGGAGAGCCCCCCGCGGCGCTGATGAGCTCGGCGATGCGGTCCAGCCAGTCCTCATAGAGGTCGTCAACCGGGCGGTAGCGCAGGAGCTCGTGTGCCATGAGCAGAGCGGCCTGCGCGTCCGTGAGGGCGCGGCGAGCGTGGGACGATGAGACGGCCGGAGTCAGCGACGGGGTGGCGGTGCGACCATCTCGCCGCACAGAGAGGTGAAGTGAAGAGGCTTGTTGCTTGTTTGACGCCGGGCCGGTGGCGGCAGGTGACGGAGAATGGTGGGGAGGTCCACCGACAGGGGCGGTCTGAGCGACACGGGTGGCGAGGGCGGCCCGGCGCTCATTGTGGGCCCGGCGAGCATCGGCCATGAACTTGGCGAAGCGGTGAAGCGCGGATCGACGAAGAGGAAAGCTTCAGTGCACCCCCTACCTGGCGCGCCAAATGTCGGATTTCGGGTTCCGGCAAAACCCTTGAGGTTCGAATTCTGGGGTGCGCACGAAGATCTCTCCCCCTCTCTAGCTCACGCACTCTACGATCTCACGGCCTAGCTCGATGAACCCAAAGAACATGAGACACAAGATTTATACTGGTTCAGACCACCGTTGTGGTGTAATACCCTACTCTAGTGTGGTGTGGTGGATTGCCTCTTGGGCTTGGGATGAACAGTACAAGGGAAGAACAGCCTCGCGAGGAGAGGTGTTCTTGTGTTTGGTGTGCTTGCGTGGTTGAGGATCGGGATTAGATCAGATCCGCTGATGAGATGAGTTCGTCTCCTAATGACCTCCTCTCCTCCCATCTTTGGCTATGGTGGTGGGTAGCCCTATTTATAGAGGCCCCGGTCCTCTTCCCAAATATTGAGCAGGAAGGGATCCGACAATGGCCAAATTCGAAGGGAGACAACTAGTACAAGCTATCCTGACAAAAGTGGTCTTCGCCTGCCAAAGGCTCTGGTGGTGATGCCGTCTTGGGCTCCACGATGACCTCCGTCTTGCCGTCCTGCTGGTCTTGGTCTTGTTGCACCGATATGGAAACCTTTGCATGAATTTTAGACGAGTTTTGGATTTACTGGAATTTAAAAACCAGGTATTTCAATGTTTGCGGTCGAGTGGCGGTGGCAGGGTGTTTGACATTCATTCACATTTCTTGCATGGGACCTAAGCATGTAACCAAGGACACTGATTTGAATTTTCTACCAATTTATATGCATTAGAGCATGTGCATGTAGTTCAAATTTGAATTATGCACATAAATGCATTGAAAACTTAATTAATGCATAAAAATGTCCAAACGAATCTCGAAAAATCCCAAAAAATTGACACAACACTCGTGTTGTTCTATGTTGACACTAGGAAAATTTTGAAATCGAGAAGAGGCAATGGATATCGTTTCGTCCAGAAAGGTGAAATGTTCCCTACCGAAACCATCATGCTTGTTGTGAGAAGCTCTGGTTTGTGAGAAGCATATCCCCAAACCAGCCCCCAATGGGACAAAAAACTTACCGCGGCATGTTGATGCCGCTCCATGACAGCATTCCAAGTTTCATGAAGTTCAGACGATCTTTGGATTTACTAGAATTTAAAAACCAGGTATCTCAATGTTTGCGTCCAAGTGACGATGACAGGGAGTTTGACATTCATTCCCATTTCTTGAATGGGACCTAAGCATGCAACCAAGGACATAGATTCGAATTTTCAACTAATTTATATGCATTAGAGCATGTGCCTGTAGTTCAAATTTGAATTATGCACATGAATGTATAGAAAACTCAGTTAATGTATAAAAATGTCCAAGCGAACCCCAAAAATTGACACAGCACTCCTGTTGTTCTATGTTGACACTAGGAAAAAATTGAAATCGAGAAGAGGCAACGGATATCGTTTCGTCCTGAAAGGTGAAACGTTCCCTACCGAAACCATCACACTTGTTGTGAGAAGCTCTGGTTTATGGGAAGATTATACCCAAACCTGCCCCATATGGGACAAAAGTTTTACCACGACATGTTGATGCCGCTCCATGATAGCATGCCAAGTTTCATGAATTTCGGACGAATTTTGGATTTACTAGAATTATAAAAGCAAGTACGTCGATGTTTGCCGAAGAGCCACGGTGTCATGGTGTTCGAATTTCATCCCCATTTCTTGCATGGGACATAAACATAAACCCATGGACACATATATGATTTTACAACCCATTGTTGGTGCACCGGAGCATGTGCATGTAGTTTAATTTTGAATTGTCCACCTGAAATGGCTAGAAAACCAATTTAATGTGTAAAATGTTCAAACTAACCCTGAATAATTTGGATTCTTTTACGACACACATATAGCTGCATGTTCACTGCAGATAAAAGGTCTAGCAATTCAAACACCGTCCATTGCCACTGTGACCCCATTATGTAATTCAAATCAAGATGAAAAATCAAGTAGATCCCACACAGTTTATTATCACCAACCGTGTGAGATGCAGCACAAAATATCCTGGAGCACCGTTAGTGTATAGTACACCTATGGCTTACGCGAGAAGGTGCGTCGGCTATACTCCATAGCCGGCATCTCAAGCACACTAGCTCGTTCTCCAAATATCATTTCATTGTTCAATCGTCGCCGGACAAAGATGGGCACGTGGACCCGCATCATGAGGGCAACTTCGGTGGCCCACTCCGGCGAGAGCGCGGCCGCAACCGCCATGTGCGTGCTAACAAGGTGCATGAGCGCGGCCACAATATGCGACCGAGTGGCCAAGGCAGCCCAAACGGCCAATGTTGCTTCTCAGGTGGCGGCAGCAACATCTGCCTCGGGGATAGCAACTGGTGAGAGCGGCATAGCAGTAGTTCGTTCCGAAGTGGCGGCCTTAACGCTGATGGAGGCCGCCCACGCCCAGCTCATGGCGGTCACCGCACAAATCGAATGAAGCTTCTCCGACAACGGCCGGCAACCCACAGCCGAAGGGGTGGCAATCGCCGAGAGCGTTCGAGCAGCCGTCCGTTCCTCCGCCGCATTCCTTGCGACGACGGAGCCCATCCAAGCCCAGATCACGGTCACCCATGCCCAGCTCGTGGCGGCCTTTTCCAAAGAGATGGCGGATGCACATGGCGAGATGCTTGCCGAGTATGGTGCGATGGATGCCATGGAGCCCCTTCCCAGAAGACCGTCGGGCGCGAGCTGGACATGGAGGCGGCAGCGGAGAAAGACGAGCACTAGCCACAATAGTACTCTTTGTTTTGTTTAATTAAGAGTGTTGGTCTTTAATTTGTTAGAGTAATGTTTAGGTCAGCTAGCTCTGTTTAATTGCTGAACTTGCTCGATTAAGAAGTGTGGGCGTATTGTAGTCTCCTTTGTGTACCCAAATTGTGCAATGACGTGGATGACCACTATAACCAAGGAAATTTGAACCAAATATTTTGGTGTTCAAACTCATCACACACAGGTTAATCTATCTGAATCATTTGTGATGTTCACATATCATACACAGTTCTGAATAAGGGACCGTGTGTGATGACACTTTGTGAACCAGTTTTTTCGCTGAAGCGATTCCAAATTTTCGGCTTTCGCGGAAGTATCTACCTCCCCTCCCCCTCCCCGTTACCAAAAGCCACATTTCCCCTATTTCTGCCTTCCTTTCCAAGTTGAAACCTTCACTCCTTGCTTGCAGTGTTGCCTCCTCGCCAGCGACCCTCCTTCATTCTGCTCGGCCTCATCTATCTAGGCAGGTGATCCACACCCGACCCCATCCTTCTCCTTCTTCCACATCCCACATGCCCTGACTGTCGGCGCGACACCTTCCACCCAAATCACCGACCCCTCCACCAAATAAGCGCCGCCCTAAGCCAGGGTGCACTTTGTTGACGTTCGGTACATTTTGCTTAACGTTTGGTACATTTTTCTTAACGTTTGGTACATTTTGCTTAACGTTTGGTACATTTTGCAACACCTTCCACCCAAATTTTCACTCCTTGCTTAACGTTTGGTACATTTTGTTGTGGTGTTTAGTTAACTTTTTGGTTCAATTATGCAATGCGATGTTTAATAGTTGTGGGTGCATTATATTATTGTATACCATGTGAGGCATAAATCGAATTTGGCTGTAGTAAATACATGAGAAACAAATACAATTTCTATATTTCCAAGTTGTTAAGCATGCTCGGTTTGGTTAACTGTCTGTTATTCTATTAGGAGTATGTTATATTGTGCAATGTGGTGCTTAGTTGATGTTTGGTTCATTTGTTGTGGTGTTTAGTTAACTGCTTGGTTCAATTCTGCAATGCGATGTCCAATTGTCGTTGGTAGAATTTTGTATTGTTGTGCATGTGAGGAATAAATCGAATTTGGCTGCACTTAATACATGAGAAACATATACAACTGCTATATTTCCTAGTTCTTAATCATGCTTGGTTTGGATAAATGGGTTTTCCATGTGGCTTGAATTAATCTGATGAATCTACAATGTGCTTATTTTTCATCAACATATTTTACTAATAGCATGCGAACCCTTACTTAACCTGATGACTAACTACCTTATATGTGTTACAAGGAAACAATGGGAAGCACTGAGGTTTACAATCGAGGTTAGCACATGCATGGTCCATTGTCTAATAGCACATTATTGTGCAATTGCAGGAACCATTCTAATATTTAGATTTTTAACAATTTGTTCTTGCACATGTTGGTCCTGCTGTCAGAGGTTTTGACCCACTGTTCGACCCTTTTTACATATGGGGAAATGAGTTGTCCATGAATATCAATCAATTCAAGAAACTCAGAAAGATTGTTAGGATAAAGAAATTAGCAACAAAAAATAACAAGATCTTTGTCTGCGCAATGAAGAAGACATCAGTTCACTACAAGATGGTACTAACTATTATACCTTGCCTTTTTTATTCCTTTGCCCAATTTCCAATATAGAGAAGGTATTTATGCACATCCTTGTTTTCAGGCCTTTCTAAAGCAGTTCACTGATGATTACCTCTCAAACCACCTCTATGGTCAGGAGGTGAGGAAGGTTTTCATACAACACCCACGGTTCAATATTGAAGTGTTCGTGAAGAAGACGAAGGACGGACGGTCAATCATCCACAGGCACTGGCCTAAAGTTGCAAAGACCTTCAACATGAATGAAGGCTCAATATTCACCTTCCGCTTCAGCAGTTTTCCACATGATATGCATCAGTCTATATACCGTCTATGATGCTAATTTCGAAAGGTTCTACATGTTGCATATGAAACTTGGTGCTGGTGCAGTTGTGTAATGGGGTAGCTGAGTGCTGAAGCTATATCATGTTGTACTCTGATGTATTTCAATTATGAAATCTTGCTTCCTTAATATGGAAATGAAATATATCTTAATATGAATGTCAATTAGATTAATAAATGGATTATTAGTAATAGGGTAATTAGCCTGCTAATGGAGAATTAGCCTACTGATTGGGTTTTGCTATTGCAAATGGTTATTCAGAAAATACCATGGGCGATGACCTCAGGCAACGCACACAGTTTCTAGGAATAAACCGTGTTGGATCAATGAACAATCACACACGGCCTTCTCTTGAAAACTGTTTGCGTTAGGCCACCTTGCGCAAACGTTTACCACATAAAAACTATGTGTGATGGACAACCTTTGCCACACAGTTTCTTCTATGCACCATGTGTGATGCATTCAATAACGCAAACGATAAAATTGTTAATATCGTGTTCAATGGCAACGCTATCACAAATGATTTAAGGGGGGAAATTGTGTGTGATGTACCTGTGAACGGAAACATTTTCTGTGGAGCGACTGTGTGGGACGTACATACAAATGGAAACATTTAGCGAGGACTGACTGTGTAGGATGTACTTGCGAGCGGAAACAATTTCGCCTGTATAATTGTATTTTTTTAGCTCTACTATACGTATTACCGTATTTGAGCGCTCGTCGGTCGCACAAGACCTCATTTTGCCGAGCGTGTGTGCCAAGAGGGCATATCCTCGACGGTTTTTTGGTCGTGTGGGAAGGACCCCCTATCGCTGTCACTCACTAGGCGACGGTTCCAAATGCCTTCGTGGAAAGGGGTTAAAAACCGTTTGTATAGCACCGACGCGTACCAGTGACGGGCTATTGTTCATCTCCACCGTAGACCTCCTCCAGCCTCCACGGGCTACTGTTCATCCACCGTCGACCCCCTCCAGCCTCCACCTATGACTATTCATCCATGGGATCCTATTCATCCAGCCTCCATTGCTCCTCCACCGGCTACTGTTCAACTATCCCTCTCCACGGGGTCCTGTTCAACCACCCCTCCACGGGCTACTATTCATCCAGCCCTCCACCTGCTACTGCTCAACCAGCCCTCCACGGTGTCCTGTTCATCCAGCCCTCCATGGGGTCCTGTTCATTCACCCTCAACCGACTCGATTGATCGGGGTCCTATTCATCCAGCGGCAATGGCCTATACTACCATGGGGTCTTGTTCATCCAGCCCCCCACCGGGAAATATTCATCCAACCTCCCCAACAACACTCACTGTTCATCAAGAGGCGGGAGGTTTGATCGGCTTCAGTTAGCAGCACTAGCAAAGGAATCGCTCGATCGGCTTCAGTAACGCGTAGCCTGCAGTGCAATCACTCGGGTTCAGTAGGCGAACTCCTCGCTCGGGTTTAGTTAGAGTGCAACGCCTCACACATACGCGCGTACGTGTACGAGAGAAACACGCAAACCTCTGTGCATCGCTCGGCCCCGACCACCCACTGTAACCGGGAACTCCCCGATATTTTCCTCACCCTCGCTTCTACCACGGGTTTTCCATCATGGATGGCCCAAAGAATGTCATGCAGCTGCGTCTCCGGCCCGCCCAGGACGAAAAGCCCATTTTCTGTCATGATTTTTTGTCATAGAAGTAGGAGCCCATCACATATATAATAAATTTGTTATTTTATATTTCCTTATATCATGATAAATGTTTATTATTCATGCTAGAATTATATTAACGAGAAACTTTATACATGTGTGAATACATAGACAAAACATTGTGTCCCTAGTAAGCCTCTACTAGACTAGCTCGTTAATCAAAGATGGTTAAGTTTCATAACCATAGACATGTGTTGTAATTTGATGAACGATATCACATCATTAGGAGAATGATGTGATGGACAAGACTCATCCTTTAGCTTAGCATGTTGATCGTTCAGTTTTATTGCTATTGCTTTCTTCATGACATATACATATTCCTTTGACTATGAGATTATGCAACTCCCGCATACCGGAGGAATACCTTGTGTGTATCAAACGTCACAACGTAACTGGGTGATTATAAAGATGCTCTACAGGTATCCCCGAAGGTATTTGTTGGGTTGGCATAGATCGAGATTAGGATTTCTCACTCCGAGTATCAGAGAGGTATCTCTGGTAATGCACATCATAATAATCCTTGCAAGCAATGTGACTAATGAGTTGGTTGCGGGGTGATGCATTACGGAATGAGTAAAGAGACTTGTCGGTAACGAGATTGAACTAGTGGTACATCTACATCGTATCTAATTTTCCAAACACTTTTGCCCTTGTTTTGGACTCTAACTTGCATGATTTAAATGGAACTAACCCGAACTGACGATATTTTCAGTAGAAGTGCCATGGTGTTATTTTTGTGCAGAAATAAAAGTTCTCGGAATGACCTGAAAATCAACGAAGAATATTTTTGGAATATGTAAAAATATTGGCGAAAGAATCAACGCAAGGGGGCCCACACCCTGTCCATGAGGGTGGGGGCGCGCCCACCCCCCTGGGGCGCGCCCCTGTCTCGTGGGCCCCCTATGGCTCCACCAACCTCAACTCCAACTCTATATATTCATGTTCGGGGAGAGAAAAATCAAAGAGAAGGATTCATCACGTTTTACGATACGGAGCTGCCGGCAAGCCCTAATCTCTCTCGGGAGGGCTAATCTGGAGTCCGTTCGGGGCTCCGGAGAGGGGAATCCGTCGCCATCGTCATCATCAACCTTCCTCCATCACCAATTTCATGATGCGCACCACCGTGAGTGAGTAATTCCATCATAGGCTTGCTGGAAAGTGATGGGTTGGATGAGATTTATCATGTAATCGAGTTAGTTTTGTTAGGGTTTGATCCCTAGTATCCATTACGTTCTGAGACTGATGTTGCTATGACTTTGCTATGCTTAATGCTTGTCACTAGGGCCCAAGTGCCATGATTTCAGATCTGAACCTATTTTTTTCATGAATATATGTGATTTCTTGATCCTATATTGCAAGTCAATAGTCACCTATTATGTGTTATGATCCGTTAACCCCGAAGTGACAATAATTGGTATACTTACCGGTGATGACCGTAGTTTGAGGAGTTCATGTATTCACTAAGTGTTAATGCTTTGGTCCGATACTCTATTAAAAGGAGGCCTCAATATCCCTTAGTTTCCAATAGGACCCCGCTGCCATGGGAGGGTAGGACAAAAGATGTCATGCAAGTTCTTTTCCATAAGCACGTATGACTATATTCAGAATACATGCCTACATTACATTGATGAACTGGAGCTAGTTCTATGTCACCCTATGTTATAATTGTTGCATGAGGGATCGCATCTAACATAATTATCCATCACTGATCCATTGCCTATGAGCTTTTCATATATTGATCTTCGCTTAGTTACTTTTTCGTTGCCACTGTTACAATTACTACAAAACTGCTACTATTACCTTTGCCACCGTTACTGCTACTTCCATATTACTTTGCTACTAAATACTTTGCTGCAGATATTAAGTTTTTCAGGTGTGGTTGAATTGAAAACTCAGCTGCTAATACTTGAGAATATTCTTTGGCTTCCCTTGTGTCGAATCAATAAATTTGGGTTGAATACTCTATCCTCGAAAACTGCTGCGATCCCCTGTACTTGTGGGTTATCAAGACTATTTTCTAGCCCCGTTGCCGGGGAGCATAGCTCTATTCTTTGAGTTACTTTGGATTTATATCTGTTGATCACTATGAAGAACTTGAAAGATAAAAGAACCAAGATTTTTCCCTCAAGTACGAGGGGAGGTAAGGAACTTCCATCTAGCTCTGCACTTGATTCACCTTTTGTTTTGAGTAAACTTGTGACACCTACTCCAGCTATTCATTCTGATATGTTGCATGTTATTGATGATGCCACTTCTGATTTACATGATACTTATGATGAAACTACTTCTATGCTTGATAATACTGTGCCACTAGGTGAATTTCTTGATGAACAACTTGCTAGGGTTAGAGAGAATGAAATTATTGAAACTGATAATATTGATGAAAGTGATGATGAAGATTCTCCCCCTAGGTATGAATTGCCTGTTGTGCCTGAGAGTTATGTTATGGATGAAGAAACTGCTAGAGACTTTTTAGCTTGCAATGATAGATATGATCTGAAGAAACTATTAGCTAAGCTGAAACAGAAGTCTTTGAATGCTAGAATGAAATATGACCCTGCTTTTGCTACTTCACCTATCTGTATTTCTGATAAGGATTATGATTTCTTTGTCGATCCTGAGTTAATTACTTTGGTTGAATCTGATCCTTTTTATGGCTATGAATCTGAAACTGTTGTGGCACATCTTACTAAATTAAATGATATAGCCACCCTATTCACTAATGATGAGATAACTCGCTATTACTTTATCCTTAAGTTGTTTTCGTTCTCATTAAAGGGTGATGCTAAAACATGGTTTAATTCTCTTGGTCCTGGTTGTGTGCGTAGTCCCCAGGATATGATTTATTACTTCTCTGCTAAATATTTCCCCGCTCATAAGAAACAAGTTGCCTTAAGGGAAATATATAAGTTTGTGCAAATTGAAGTAGAGAGTCTCCCACAAACTTGGGGGAGGCTTCTCCAATTACTTAATGCTTTGCCTGATCATCCTCTCAATAAAAATGAAATAC
The DNA here is from genome assembly GCF_056163025.1 of Triticum urartu. Lineage (NCBI taxonomy): Eukaryota > Viridiplantae > Streptophyta > Magnoliopsida > Poales > Poaceae > Triticum > Triticum urartu. The sequence goes on from NC_141878.1 coordinate 171,094,026, forward strand.
TTGATATCTTTTATAATGGACTAACCGATGCTTCCAGAGACTACCTGGATAGTTGTGTTGGTTGTGTTTTCAGGGAAAGAACTGTTGATCAAGCTGAATTGCTATTGAATAATATGTTGAGTAATGAAAATGATTGAACACTTCCTGAACCAACTACTAAGACAACTCTAAAGAAAAGGGGTATTCTATTTCTCAGTCCTGAAGATATGCAAGAGGCAAAGAAATCTATGAAAGAAAAAGGTATTAAAGCTGAAGATGTTAAGATTTTACCACCTATTGAAGAAATAAATGCTCTTGATAACCCGACACAGGTAGTAAAGGTAAATTCTCTCTATAGATTTGATGAAGGTGATATTCCTCGTAATAAGTCTACTAGCCAATGCTTGGATGAGTTTGATAATTTTATTCTTAAGCAAGAAAACTTCAATGCTTATGTTGGTAGACAATTGAAACACAATGCTTATATGATTCAACACTTGAGTGATTATATGTCTAGAGTTAAAGGTGAACTTAAACTTATTAGTAAACATGCTTCTATGGTTCCTGAGGGAGTCCTGGATTAGGGGGTCTCCGGACAGCCGGACTATATCCTTTGGCCGGACTGTTGGACTATGAAGATACAGGATTGAAGACTTCGTCCCGTGTTCGGATGGGACTCTACTTGGCGTGGAAGGCAAGCTAGGCAATACGGATATGTATATCTCCTCCTTTGTAACCGACCTTGTGTAACCCTAGCCCCCTCCGGTGTCTATATAAACCGGAGGGTTTTTGTCTGCAGGACAAGGGACAATCATACCATAGGCTAGCTTCTAGGGTTTAGCCTCTCTGATCTCGTGGTAGATCAACTCTTGTAATACTCATATCATCAAGAACAATCAAATAGGACGTAGGGTATTACCTCCATCAAGAGGGCCCGAACCTGGGTAAACATCGTGTCCCCTGCCTCCTGTTACCATCCGCCTTAGACGCATAGTTCGGGACCCCCTACCCGAGATCCGCAGGTTTTGACACGAACATTGGTGCTTTCACTGAGAGTTCCACTGTGTCGTCACCATAAGGCTTGATGGCTCCTTCGATCATCGCTAGAGATGCGGTCCAGGGTGAGGCTTTCCTCCCCGGACAGATCTTCGTATTCGGCGGCTTCGCACTGCGGGCCAATTTGCTTGGCCATCTGGAGCAGATCGAAAGCTACGCCCCTGGCCATCAGGTCAGATTTGGAAACTTGAACTACACGGCCGATATCCGCGGAGACTTGATCTTCGACGGATTTGAGCCCATGCCGGACGCGCCGCACAGTCACGACGAGCAAGACGTAACTCTGCCGTCGGACAGTGTTCGGGAGATCACATCCGTAGCTACTCTGTCCATCAATCCAGAGCAAGTCGCGCCATCCGAGAGCGGAGGGATGGACCCCGCCATGGACGCCGCACTCTCAGTGGCGATAGAGTCGGATACTGACTTCACCCCTTACAAGAGCCATGTCACCGAACCACTGGATTCATCTCCGGCCACGGACTCCGAGCCGCTCATATCCGTGCCCGTCGAGTGCGACTGGGCGCTGATCATGGAGTTCACCTCCGCGGATATCTTTCAGCACTCACCTTTTGGAGATGTGCTAAATTCATTAAGGTCTCTCTCCCTGTTAGGAGAACCTTGGCCGAACTATGTCCGGCTAGAATGGGATGCGGACGACGAAGAAATTCACTGCCCACCCACTTAGTAGCCACTGTCGATGACTTAACCGACATGCTCGACTTCGGCTCCGAAGACTTCGACAGTATGGACGACAAAGCCGGAAACGAACAGGATCCACCACCCTCGGGGCACTGGACCGCCACCTCATCATATATGCTTCACTGATGAAGTTATGAATCATGAATTCCCGGAAGGTTTCAAACCTGTAAATATTGAATCATACGATCGCACAATAGATCCCGTTGTATGGATTGAGGATTTCCTCCTTCATATCCACATGGCTCGCGGTGACGATCTACATGCCATCAAGTACCTCCCACTAAAACTCAAAGGACCAGCTCGGCATTGGCTGAATAGCTTGCCAGCAGATTCCGTTGGCAGTTGGGAGGATTTGGAAGATGCATTTCTTGAAAACTTCCAGGGCACTTATGTGCGGCCACCGGATGCTGATGACTTGAGCCACATAACTCAGCAGCCAGGGGAATCGGCCAGACAATTCTGGACACGGTTCCTGACTAAGAAAAATCAAATTGTAGACTGTCCGGATGCAGAAGCCCTAGCGGCATTCAAGCATAACATCCGCGACGAGTGGCTCGCCGCCACCTTGGCCAGGAGAAGACAAAATCTATAGCAGCCCTCACAACACTCATGACCCGCTTTTGCGCGGGCGAGGACAGCTGACTAGCTCGCAGCAACAACACATCAAGGAATCTGGATACCTCGGATACCAAAGACGTTAACGGTAGGCAGCGTCGTAATAGACCAAAGCGCCGCAATAACGGCGATAACACCGAAGATACGATAGTCAATACCGGATTCAGAGGCTCTAGATCCGCTCAGCGAAAAAAGCCATTTAAAAGAAATACTCAGGCTCCGTCCAGTCTGGATCGCATACTGGATCGCTTGTGTCAAATCCACGGCACCCCTGACAAGCTAGCCAATCACACCTACAAAGAATGTTGGGTGTTCAAGCAGGCTGGCAAGTTAAATGCCGAAAACAAGGACAAGGGGCTACATAGCGATGACGAGGAGGAGCCCCGGCTGCCGAACCCAGGAGGACAGAAGGGGTTTCCCCCACAAGTGAAGACGGTGAACATGATATACGCAACCCACATTCCCAAGAGGGAGCGGAAGCGTGCACTAAGGGACGTCTATGCGATGGAGCCCGTCGCCCCGAAGTTCAACCCATGGTCTGCTTGTCTAATCACCTTCGATCGCAGGGACCACCCCACTAGCATCTGTCATGGCGGATCCGCCGCACTGGTCCTAGACCCCATCATTGACGGATTTCACCTCACTCAAGTCCTTATGGACGGCGGCAGCAGCCTGAACCTGCTTTATCAGGATACAGTGCGAAAAATGGGTATCGATCCCTCGAGAATCAAACCCAGCAAAACCACCTTTAAAGGCGTCATCCCAGGTGTAGAGGCCAATTGCACAGGCTCAATCACATTGGAAGTGGTCTTCGGATCACCGGATAACTTCCGAAGCGAAGAGTTAATCTTCGACATCATCCCGTTTCGTAGTGGCTATCATGCACTGCTCGAACAGACAGCATTTGCAAAATTCAATGCAGTGCCGCATTACGCATACCTCAAGCTCAAGATGCCAGGACCCTGCGGGGTCATAATAATAAATGGAAACACAGAACGCTCGCTCCGTACGGAAGAGCACACTAGGGCCCTTGCAGCAGAGGCACAAAGCAGTCTGTTCAAGCAGACCACTCATTCGGTGTTCCAGCCCCCGGACACCTTCAAGCGAGTCTGGAACAATCTACAACAGGATCGCCTGACGCGATCGGCGCTCGCCTAGCAATCCGGCCCCCGTCCCAGTCCCAGTGCAGCGACGAAATTCGTGTCGCGCGTACATAACTACGCATTGAAAATACCATGGACATAGGCGGGGGCACAATCAGGACACACCCCACATTGTGGCTTAACCACACCAGGGGCTGTATACCTTTGACATTCCTTTTCTCTTTCATGGCCTAACTCTTCGGAAGCCCTTTCCGGCAGTCCGATGTTCGGACACATTCCGGAAGCAACAACCAAGGCGGCAAGAAGCTAAGATGAACATGGGAACCACCAGGTGGTCTCTAGTAATACTTGATATACCCGCTTTTCGCTATTTATGCGTAACTTGCCTTGGGATAGGACATTTCGAATTGTCCTACTTTATGCTTATTGCACTACTTGTACCAGTACGCTTCGACGTATTATTCAAATAACAATGCATATCATTAATCTGTCATTGCATTATTTAAGTTTTTCTCTTTCTCTTACATGTCCATTTATGACAATCCGCACCCGCATGTTCGGGTACGGTCAGTACGCCAGAGGCTCTCGTTTACCCCACAATACGGTGCAAGAAGTCCGAACACTTTCGACAGTGCGGCACCCCGAACTTATAGCATTATATGCATCATCTCCGAATCATGTCTTTGGTCAAATGTTGGGTCGCCCGGCTCCCATGCTTTGGTACCTTAAAGTTCCGCTATATCGGCTAAGGTAGCGATGGGAGAACTACTGTGATTGAGTCCCGGTTCTTCCGGACGAGCACCTCAGTAGAGAAAGCCAAAAACAGACTATCATGATAAGGCAAGAGACAGGTCGTTGCTCGAGAGGTCTCAAGTAATTAAAGACTTTTTCCGCTTCGGGCGAGGAGTCGGCCTTGTCCGGCTTAGGCGTGTATAGCGCCCCAAATCCGGCACTCCGAATACCAGGGGCTTCGCAAAAAATTTAAAATCATAGACTTCTATGGCTAAGTGAGAGTGATAAAGCATTATAGTCCGATTGCCTGGTTCATTGCGCTGAACACCTCCCTCGAAGGACCCAAAATTGGGGTAAAGAGTGTTCAGATTTACCCCGAACACCCTAGTACTAGTTACATGGGGGTAGAAGCCGACGACTGGCCAACTCTCAGATTTTATAAACGGCCGCACAGAAGGTAATATTTTAAATTAAGAAAGCGTCGCATGGCGCAAAAGAACTTGTTTCATATTACAGGATCACATGGGCATGCTCATTCAAAAATTACATCCTTGGCACACTCATCCGCCACTAAGCGGGAACCCTTCAGGACGCTCTCATAGTAATTCTCGGGGCAGCGATGTTCCTTGCCCTCCGGCGGCCCCTCCTTCACAAGCTTCACGGCGTCCAGCTTCTCCCAGTGCACCATCGCTCGGGCAAAAGCCCTGCGTGCAACTTCGATGCAAACGGACCGCTTGATGACTTCAAGCCGTGGGCAGGCTTCCACCAGCCGCCTCACCAGACCGAAGTAGCTACCGAACAGGGGCTCGCCAGGCCACATCCGGACTATAAGGCCCCTCATGGCCTGTTCGGATGCCTTGTGAAGTTCGACCAACTGCTTCAGCTGGTCGCTCAAGGACACGGGGTGTTCGGTCCCAGTATACTGAGACCAGAACAACTTCTCCGTTGAGCTCCCCTCCTCAGCCCGGTAAAACTCCGCGGCATCCAGCACGCTGCGGGGAAGATCTGCAAACGGTCCTGGAGAGCTCCGAACTCGGGTAAGAAAAAGGAAAGTCTCCTTCACATGCTTGCTTTGCATATTGAATGCCTTACCCGCTGCTATCTTCTTCGCCGCATCAATCTCCTGGAGGGCCTTGTGGGCTTCGGCCTTGGCGCTCCGGACGCTTTCAAGCGCCTGCTCGAGCTTGGACTCTCGCGTCTTCGAGTCAAGCTCCAAGGACTCATGCTTTTTGGCAAGAGCCTCGAGCTCTTGCTGCACCTCGCCCACTCGGGCTTCTTGTTTCTCCCGTTCAATGCGTTCTTTGGCCGCTTTGTCTTCAGCCTCGGACAACGCCTTCCTCAGGGTCTCCACCTCGGTCGTGGCCCCTGACAAATTAATGATGATCCTATTACTTTACACCGAACTTCTTTTTTAACTATATAAACCGGGGTATATCTTACCTTTGCTCTCTTCGAGCTGCCCCTTGGTAAGTCCGAGCTCGTCCTCGGACCACTTCAGGGCCTGCTTCAGCGCAGAGACCTCCTAGTACATGCGGCAGTGGCCAGCAGGGAAGCCTGCACATACACATAGACATACTCTAATTAGACTCCTGAGTTATCATTTGATACTCTATTCGGCTTTTCTTGGCGAACGTCGAGATGAGCTCGGGCCGGACTGCATAATCATGTTCGGCATGAGCAAAGGAGGTACAATAAAACATATCATGAAGTACTATGGTGTCCGGACACTTACGACTTCGCCATGGGCTTGTCCCTGGGTAGCCACTCGTCGTCGCTGTCGGCGGCCGTCGTGGCACAGTCCGGAGGGAGGATCTTTCCCTTCTTGGACCCTCCGGCCTCCCCGGATGGGTCAGCCTTCCTTTTCTTGTCTCCCCCGACTTGGGGGGGGGACAAATTTTCTCCTCCTCCTTGTTTCCGTCGGAGGAGTGCGCGTCGGACTCATCGGACGATGAGTCCGATAGAACCTTGGGTCGGAGACCCTTTCGGGCCCCCGCGGCCTTCTTCTTGGCCTTCTTTTCCGGTACCTCGTAAGGTGCCGGAGTCAGCATCTTCGTTAGAAGAGCGTCTGCAGGATCTTCGGGCAGGGGGGCTGGGCAATCAAGCTACTCCGCTGTCCTTATCCAGTCCTGTTAATGACATGAAAGCTTAGATCCAGCACATAACTAAACTAGGGCAAATAAATACCCTGAGAGATATAAAAGCCTATCGGATGGGCCCGGCGCTTTGCACTGAGTTCGTGGTCCTCGGTGAGGGAGGGAGGCATCTCGGCGCCCTTGAACAGCACCCTCCAAACGTCCTCGTGCGTCGTGTCATAGAGCTCTCGCAGTGTCTGGTGCTGGGCCGAGTCGAACTCCCACAAAACGAAATGCCGTCGTTGGCACGGAAGGATCTGGCGGAAGACCATAACCTGGACCACATTGACGAGCTTGATTTTCTTGTTCGTCATGTTCTAGATGCAGGTCTGGAGTCCGGTTAGCTCTACCGAAGAACCCCAGGACAGGCCCTTCTTTTTCCAGGAGATGAGCCGCGTGGGGATTCCGGATCGAAATTAGGGAGCCGCCACCCAGTTGGAGTCGCGCGGCTCGGTGATGTAGAACCACCCCGATTGCCACCCCTTTATGGTATCCATGTAGGTACCCTCCAGCCAGGTGACATTAGGCATCCTGCCCACCATGGCGCCTCCACACTCTGCTTGCTGGCCACCCATCACCTTCGGTTTGACATTGAAGGTTTTCAGCCATAGGCTAAAGTGGGGCCTGATGCGGAGGAAGGCCTCGCACACGACGATAAATGTCGAGATGTTGAGGATGAAGTTGGGGGCCAGATCATGAAAATCCAGCCCATAGTAGAACATGAGCCCGTGGACAAACGGGTGGAGAGGAAATCCCAGTCCGCAGATGAAATGGGTAAGAAAAACTACCCTCTCATGGGGTTCGGGCGTTGGGACGATCTGCCCTGCATTCGGCAGCCGGTGCATGATATTCGCAGCTAGGTATCCGGCTTCTCGTAACTTTTTGATGTTCTCCTCCGTGACGGAGGAGACCATCCACTTGCCTCCTGCTCCGGACATGATTGGAGTGGTTCGAGAAGAAGAACGCGAGCTTGGGCGCTAGAGCTCGGGTGTGCGGGAATGGGTAAGCGAGAAGGAAGAAGGTGTGGGTGAAAAAGTTAAATCTTTGTCCCTTTATAAGGGCGGAGGAGGCGATGAGTCTCGCCACTTACCTGGCAAAACCGCTTGTTCCCCAGGCGCCGTAATAGATGGCGTAGTTGGGTTACCCACGTCCGTATTGATGAGAATCCCGTGATAATGGGAACACAATCTCTGCTTTGACAAGACGTGTCAAGAAAACAGCCTCACGATATGTGCGAAGCTGGTTAAGAAAAGCGGTTCGAATAATAATCGGGCCATGAAGTGATGTCATACTGTCAAAAAGTGTCAGCAGATTAGATTTGTGGAAGTATTATTCTCTCTACGATGGTATGTGGAACTTATTTTGCAGGGTCGGACACTATCCTTGCATTCAGAATCTTCCATGGTGTATTCGGAGGAGGAACCCGCCTGGCAATGCCGAAAACAACACTGCGCACCGGACTCATCGTCATTGAAGCCTGGTTCAGGGGCTACTGAGGGAGGCCTGGATTAGGGGGTCTCCGGACAGCCGGACTATATCCTTTGGCCGGACTATTGGACTATGAAGATACAGGATTGAAGACTTCGTCCCGTGTCCGGATGGGACTCTACTTGGCGTGGAAGGCAAGCTAGGCAATACGGATATGTATATCTCCTCCTTTGTAACCGACCTTGTGTAACCCTAGCCCCCTCCAGTGTCTATATAAACCGGAGGGTTTTAGTCCGCAGGACAAGGGACAATCATACCATAGGCTAGCTTCTAGGGTTTAGCCTCTCTGATCTCGTGGTAGATCAACTCTTGTAATACTCATATCATCAAGAACAATCAAGCAGGATGTAGGGTATTACCTCCATCAAGAGGACCCAAACCTGGGTAAACATCGTGTCCCCTACCTCCTGTTACCATCCGCCTTAGACGCACAGTTCGGGACCCCCTACACGAGATCCGCCGGTTTTGACACCGACAGTTACCACTCAAGTAGAACAAGTACTTAAAGCTTAGAATGATTTTCTCAATGAATTAAATAATAAGAAAAATGATAATGATGTTAGAGTTGTGACTAGAGGGGGTAAAATGACTCAGGAACCTTTGTATCCTGAGGGCCACCCTAAGAGAATTGAGCAAGATTCTCAGAGAACTAATATTGATGCACCTAGTTCTTCTAAGAAGAAGAAAAAGAAAAATGATAGAACTTTGCATGCTTCTAGTGAACCTGTTGTTGACACACCTGAGAATCCCAATGATATTTCTATTTCTGATGCTAAAACACAAAATGAACATGAACCTAGTGATAATGTTAATGATGATGTTCATGTTCATGCTCAACCTAGCAATGATAATGATGTAGAGATTGAACCTGCTGTTGATCTTGATAACCCACAATCAAAGAATCAATGTTATGATAAGAGAGACTTCGTTGCGAGGAAGCATGGTAAAGAAAGAGAACCATGAGTTCAGAAACCCATGCCTTTTCCTCCTGAACCATCCAGGAAAAAGGATGATGAGGATTTTGAGCGCTTTGCTAAAATGATTAGACCTATCTTTTTGCATATGCGTTTGACTGATATGCTTAAAATGAATCATTATGCTAAGTACATAAGGATATTGTTACAAATAAAAGAAAGATACCGGAAGCTGAAATCTCCACCATGCTTGCTAATTATACTTTTAAGGGAGGAATACCTAAGAAACTAGGAGATCCAGGAGTGCCAACTATACCATGCTCCATTAAAAGAAACTATGTTAAAACTGCTTTATGTGATCTTGGAGACGGTGTTAGTGTTATGCCTCTCTCTTTATATCGTAGACTTGAATTGAATAAGTTGACACCTACTGAGATTGCAAATGGCCGATAAATCAACCGCTATACATGTCGGTATTTGTGAGGATGTGCCTGTTGTGGTTGCAAACGTTACTATCTTAACGGACTTTGTTATTCTTGATATTCCCGAGGACGATAGTATGTCTATTATTCTTGGCAGACCCTTTTTGAATATTGCAGGGGCTGTTATCGATTGCAACAAAGGCAATGTCACTTTTCATGTTAATGGTAATGAGCATATGGTACACTTTTCGAGGAAACAACCACAAGTCCACAGTATTAATTCTACTGGAAAAACTTCAACAATTACTATTGGAGATTTTGAATTTCCTCTTCCTAGTGTCAAGAAGAAATACGATATTCTTATTGTTGGGGACGTGCATATCCCCGTTGAGGTAACCTAGTGTTATTTGAAAATTCTCTGGTTTCATGCGATTCGGAATGAGTTTGTTAACAATACTTGATCAACCTTGTTAGTGGATTCCTTTTGATGAGCATGAGATGGATGAAGTTAGAAAGCACAACTCTCTGTACCCTCCTTTTACTTTCTGTTATTTAGATTTAATAAAGCAAAAATAGTATTTTCTGTCTGTTTTCTGAATTATCCATGCAATAAAAAATACCCCGAAAATAAAAGTACTCCAAATGCTCCAAAAATGAAATATGTTTTTTCTAGAATATTTAAGAATTATTGGCACTGACAACACAACAGAGGGGGCAACCACCTGGCCACGAGGGTGCAGGGTGTGCCCTACCCCCCTGGGCGCCCCCTGCCTCGTGGGCCCCTCATGGACCCCCTCCACTTATTCTTGCACACACACACACTTTGTCTTCCTCCAGAAAAAATCCTCCACCAGCTCAAACCCGAGTTCTAGCTCATCTTGCTGCCATTTTCGATCTCCTTGCTCAAAGCTCCAATCACAAAACTGCTTTGGGGGGTTGTTCTTCGGTATGTGACTCCTCCAATGGTCCAATTAGTTTTTGTTCTAGTGCTTTATTTATTGCAAATTTTTATTGCTTAGGTCACCCTGTTCTTGAGCTTGCATGTCAAATTTATGTGGTCAAAAGTAGTTTTAATGCATGATATGGCCTCTAGGCACTTGTATGAGTAGTTGCTATCAATTTTGTTGAGTTTGGCTCACTTTTATTTTGAGTTACTAAAAATTTCAGAAATTTTTCAGAGAAAGAAAATGATGAAAAGATTGTTGAGGGGATCTTCGAGCCGAAACTCGAAGGATAAGCAAAGTGATGAAAATAAGAAGCCCAAACATAATCTCCCTCGCACTGCGGAGGTTCGGCCATGTGAATGGCCTTGTGATGAATTCTTGAGAGCAGCCGGGATTCATGATGACTTTAACTATTTGGCTGAGAATGTGGGCCTCATCGACTTCTTCCGCGACCAGCGTGAACAGTATCTCCTACTCACTAATATTTTTGTGCAAAATTTTCATTTCAATGCTAGGAGATCGCCACCTTCGGTGGATTTTTTATTTATATGATGAGTATAAGGAGATGTCACTTTATGACTTATGTGTGGTTTGCAAGTTGCCCTTTGAGGGCAGCATAGAGGAACCACATCGTAATGATGTGGAAGGGTTTATTGATATGATTGTTGTAGGGGAAACGACGAAAGTTTCCGAGGCAAGAATTACTTGCATACATTTTCCTGTTCTACGTTACTTTGCAATATTTGCTAGTAGATGCTTGATTGGTCAAGGGAACAGTGGAAACCTTAGTGCCCCTGATATTGTTATTATGCGCCATGCCTTGTTTCATGATGCTACTTTTAGTTTAGGCGCTATTGTTGCTAAACGGCTAAATCTGAACCGTACAAAGGGTGCCATCTTTGGGGGCATCTTTGCCTCGCGCCTTGCTGCACACTTTAACATACCTGTTAGGCATTATGAGAAAGAGGAAAAGTTGCTGCCTCCCGTTTTTCTAGATTATAAGAGTATGGTAGCACATGATTTTATTGTTAAGGATAAGAAGAAGATGCTCAAATATAGATTGATATTTAATAAAAATTACTTTGAGATTATTACCTTGCCTGCGCCCTCTTTGTTTGACATATTTTCAGGAACGTACCTCATCTTGCCGGAGGCCATTTATGCATACTGGAGCCTCGCACCAGCTCCAGAGCCTGAGCCGGAACCACCACTTGACCCTTATCTACTGTTTGTTTATCAGTGGAATCCGGATGATATCGCCAACCAGTGGCACCCAGATGACACTCCTCCACACACCGGAGAGGGTCACTTTGAGCCATGGCCATAGACCAACTTAGGCCAGAAGCCTAAGCTTGGGGGAGTATGTATTTCTCACCGACATTACATTCATGTTCACACACTCATGCCAGTTGTTGGTGCTCATACTTTTTCATTGTATCATCCATGCTAGTTTATTTTCCGTTTTAAGCTTTCTTCTTGTGTGTTGAAAACCCTTAAGAAAAACAAAAAAATTAGTTGTAGCTTTTAGCTAGTTTACTTTCCATGGTTGTAGTAGTAGTAATTAAAAGAAAACCCGAAAATATTTCATGTTCTTCTTTTGCTTGCTGGGAGCTTTCCCATGTAAATAGTTTTGTTTCTTTTCTTTGTGGGTCGAGTGGAGAAGACCATGATGAAAATGTTGAGTGGCTCTCATCACTACAAAAAAAGACACATCCGTGAAATTTTGGGCCGAACGAAAAAAATTTCTGTCATACATATGACACTTCTATGACGATAATTGTGACAAAACCCGGTATCATCATAGATGTGGTGGGCTCCTACTTCTATGACAAAAAATCATGACAGAAAATGGGCTTTTCATCCTGGGCGGGCCGGAGATGCAGCTGCATGACATTCTTTGGGCCGTCCATGATGGAAAAACCGTGGTAGAAGCGAGGAGGAGGAAAATTTCGGGGAGTTCCCGGTTACGGTGGGAGGTCGGGGCCGAGCGATGCGTGTTTCTCTCGTACACGTACGCGCGTGTGTGCGAGGCGTTGGCTCTAACTGAACCCGAGCGAGGCGTTGGGCTCTAACTGAACCTGAGCGATTGCACTGCAGGCTACGCGTTACTGAACCCCAGCGATCGACTGATGAAGGTTAACTGAACCTGATCGAGTGATTCCTTCGCTACTGCTGCTAACTGAAGCCGGTCGATTGGATGAACGATGAGCGGTGGCGTTGCCTCTGGATGAACAGGACCCCGTGGTGTGGTGGAGGGCTGGATGAACAGTAGATGGTGGAGGGCTGCCCGTGGAGGGGTGGTTGAACAGGACCCCGTGGTGTGGAGGGCTGGATGAACAGTAGACGGTGGAGGGGTGCCCGTGGAGGGGTGGTTGAACAGTAGCCGGTGGAGTAGCGCGCGGTGGAGGCTGGATGAACAGGAGCCCGTGGAGGCTGGAGGAGGTCGACGGTAGGCCGTGGAGGCTGGAGGAGGTCGACGGTGGAGATGAACAGTATCCCGTGGAGTCCCGTTTTGTGGTACGCCACACCCCTCCCGCTGAATAGGACCCCCGTTTCGACCGTAGGAGGTTCGTTTCGACCGTAGGAGGTCCGTTTCGTCCGTTTTGCGGTACCCACACCCCTCCCGATCAACAGGACCCCCGTTTCGACCGTAGGAGGTCTGTTTCCTCTGTTTTGCGGTACGCCACACCCCTCCCGATCAATAGGACCCCCATTTCAACCGTAGGAGGTCTGTTTCCTCCGTTTTGCGGTATGCCAGACCCCTCCCGATCAACATGACCCCGTTCCGAACATAGGAGGTCTGTTTCCTCCGTTGTGCGGTATGCCAGGCTTCGTTTCCATCACCTATTCCATCTAAGCCCTCCCGATGAACACAACCACGCATTCCGTTCTGACCCAGCCGGTTGGCTCCCACGCGTTCCGTTGCCTCCCGATGAACACGACGCATTCCGTTGCCTCCCCATGAACATGACGCATTCCGTTGCCTCCCCATGAACAAGACGACGATGTTGTTTCTCCGTTCCAACCCAGCCATGTACACGAGCCCTGGCCGTACGTATGCGCGAGTAGGCGTTCGAGACCCCGCCCGTATGTACACATACGTGGTCGTATTTTCTTTCTTGCACCCTGGCTGTTGTACGTACGTGTACATGCTACGTGCGCGCCTCTACTACGACACGTACGCGCCTCTACTACGACACGTGCGCGCCTCTACATCCACCTGTATATATGTACGTACACGTTCACGACCAGAATGACAACGCTACGTACGCTTCGACCAGGTGGGTCCTGACTGTCAGGCACTTCCTTGCCTGCGAAGATGTAGCTGGTGGGTCCAAGCAGTCAAGGGGGCGAATAGTTTTTTTTGCCCGGACGCACTTCCTTGCGTGCGAAGATGTAGCTGGTGGGTCCCAGAAGTCAGGGGCAAACATTTTTTCACGAAATACGGTGGCCTGTCCGGTGGGTCCCCGCTGTCAGGTGGAGGAATAATTATTTTGCACGTAATAAGGAGGTACTTCCTTGGTGCGGCCGTGGACCCAGCTATCAGCCTCTCCACGTACAGTCCATGTCCGATGGAAGCCGTTCCTTGACCACGTTGACCACGCCGCGCCGAGAGCACCAGGGCGGTGGACTGGTTCGCTGCAGTGTGAGGCTGCCGTCACCGCAGAATAACAGGGTGTGTCGGTCGTTGGCCATGTTGACCAGGCCACGCCGAGAGCACCAGGGCGGTGGACGACGGCGAGGCCTAGGAAGGGAACGACACGGAGGCAGGGAAGACTCGGCAGTTGTTTCCCACGCGGAGGGGAGTACGATTGTACGAGGGTTTACTGGTTTGTCTGTCGTCGCTGGAGAATAACAGCAGGTGTGGGTGAGTAGAGGGATGGCTAGGCCAGCGGTGGGAGTACGGTGGGGCGGTGAGGCCAGCGTGGCAGCACAGCCGGCCGCGGGGAGGAGGGAGTAGGCAATCCCGCCGGCGCTTGTTTGAGCGGCTGGAGCAGGAAGAGCAGAGATTGAAGAAGCACGACGACCGTTCGATGGACATCCAACAGTCACTGCTTGTGCGTCAACCTTTTTTAGGAAAGCCTCAAATCTGTGGAAAACAGCATACAGCCCATCTGCCATTATTTCTTATAATTTACATCCCATTTGCTAATTCTTAAGGTTTTTTTGGAGCCCATATTCTTTTTGTTAGCATTACAGCCCATATTGTGGCCACGGTTAAAAAATTATACGAAATTTTGCATATTTCGGTGCGGTACGAACTGTTTTTAATCATGAAATTTCGACTCACATTCAAACTGATTTTAAAAACAAATGTATATCAATATAAAATCCAACAAATTCTCCATGCACAAAAATTAATGTAATTTAAAATCTCGAAATGAAAAAAAGATATTTGAAACTAATTGCCGGTTTGATGTGTTTTAAAAAATGTACAACCCATTTCTCATTACTGATGGGCCATTTTCCTGGCCAGCCGAATGAAAGCTCTCCTCGTCTTGAAAGATTTGCAGCCCAACAGGCTTGACAAAGCGACTTACTTGGCAAATCACAAAAAAACTGGGTTGTGGCCATGGACCCAGCTGTCAGCCTCTCCATGTACAGTACTCTTCTGATGGAAGTCGTTCCTTGACCACATTGACCACGCCGCGCAGAGAGAACCATGGTGGTGGATGACGGCGAGGCCTAGGAAGGGGACGACACGGAGCCGGGGAAGACACGGCAGTGGAAGCCCGCGCGGAGAGGAGTACGAGGGTTCACTGGTTCGGCTGTGGTGTGAGGCTGCCGTCGCCATAGGGCCTGGCCAGCGGTGGGAATAGTAGGGGGCGGTGAGGCCTCCGCGGTAGCACAGCCAGCCATGGGAGGCAGGAGCATGCGGCACGACCCGCACTGCTTTGGGCGGCTGGAGCAAGAAGACCAGAGGTTGAAGAAGCACTACGGCCGTTGGATGGACATCGTACGGTCACTGGAGCTAGAATCGTTCATATTGACTAAGTTGACAAAGCCCTTCGTCCTCGTCAACTTAGTAGGCCCGCAAGTCAGCTTCCCACCAAGGTGGGTCCCAGCTAGCTGGGGGAGTATTCATTTTTTTGCGCGTAATAAGGAGGCACTTCCGGTGGGTCCGAGCTGACAGCGGGGGGGACATTTTTTCGCGAAATACGGTGGCCCGTCGGTTGGGTCCCAGCAGTCAGGGGGCAAACGTTTTTTTCGCAAAATACGGTGGCCCGTCCAGTGGGTCCCTGCTGATAGTTGGAGGAATCATTATTTTCCGCTTAATAAGGAGGCACTTACTTGCTGCGACCGTGGACCCAGCTGAGACTCTCCACATACAGTATACTTCCGACGGAAGTCGTTCCTTGACCACGTTGACCTTGTTGCGTTCCGTTGCATGCATGCGTCCATGGGCATGGTGCGTCCCCACTATCAGCCTCTCACGTACAGTCATCTTCCGATGACTCTCGGTTATTGACCACACCGTGCCGAGCGCACCCAGACTGGAACGACCCGGAGATGGGGAAGACGGGGCAGTGGAGTCGCAGATGTAGAGGAGTGGGAAACTTCACTGGTTCCGGTGCGTGGCAGCACAGCCGCGGTGCCGCCCACGGGAGACAGGAGCAAGAACAGAGGTTGAAGAAGGAGCACGGCTGTTGGATTAACATCCAACGGTCCAGCTGCTAGAATCATTTGTTGATTAAGTTGACAAAGCCATGCATACACGTCCGCTTAGTAGGCCCACAAGTCAGTCACCAAATCTGACGGGTCCCAGCTGTCAACGGGATGAATAATTTTTTCGCAAAACAAAGAGGCACTTCCTTCTGTGCGAAGATACAGCCGGTGGGTCCCAGCTGTCAGGTGGAGGAAACATTTTTTCAGCTTAATAAGGAGGAACTTTCCTTGCGTGCGACCATGGACCTCATGGGTCCCAGCCGTCAGGCTCTCCATGTACAGTCCTCTTCCAATGACTCTCGTGTGTTGACCACGCCACACCGAACGCAGCGAGGCGGTGGACGACGGCGAGGCCCCGGACGGGAACGACTCGGAGATGGGAAAACACGGCAGTGGAGTCACAGATTGCGAGGAGGAGAAGGGTTATAACTGGTTCTGTTGCGGCATGGGGCTGTAGTCTGTGGACAATAACAGGAGGTGTCGAGGGGTGGAAGGATAGCCTGGCCGGCGGTGGGGTAGCCCTTCGCAGCGATGCGTGCTAAGCAGAGCCGCTAGCCGTCGGAGGCCAGACCAGGCGGTCCCGGCGACGCTGGAGGAAGAAGATGAGAGATTGAAGGTGCATGCCGGCCGTTGGATATAAATTCAATGGCTGTGGATGACACAATCATTTGTTGACCAAGTTGACAACGCCCTGCGTAGGCTTCGACCTATTGGCCCACATGTCAGCCTGCAAAAATGTGGCATATATTTAACCCATGTTTTCTAGAATGTACAGTCCATTTGTTGGGCTGGGTGAACAAATAATTTCGCGTCAATCAGGCCCATTTATATTTTCTAAGAAATCCCAGCCCATTTGCACTTCCTTGAAATACATGTATTAGGTGGGCTCGTTATATATATAATGTTATGTTAGAAGGAGCAATTAATATCAAAGAATAAACCGGAGAGGCACATTTTTTATATATATAATTAAGAAATTGGCGAGTTATTACTCAAAATAAAAATGAGAGTGTTATTATTAAATTGGTCCTTAAAATATTCGCAAGCTTTTGTACGCAATCACCAGGATTTTCCTTGTCTGTGAGTCAAAAACAACAAGGATTTTCCTTGCCAACTTCCGTTAAACATTTACTTTTATAAGTTACTAACACGTGGGATGTTTTTATAATGTATATATAAGTCTCTATAAAATATACGATAATAGTTGTAATATAAATCTTTCCCTAATAATAAAGCACGGATTGACTCTTTAGGTTCACCGTCACAATACGCTTCTTTCCGTGAATTTACGCTTTCAGTTTTTTTTCCGTTAGTTTTGATCGACAGTCCGTCCAATTGCTGCAAGGCAGTACTAAAAACTTTGTCCATCCAATTGGTCCATGTCCACATTCTCTTATTGGGCCTACACGCATGTTTCGGCCTGCATGCACGCTTCTGTATCTATACCATACCTGATTTTCACACATGTACTCGGAGTAATCCCACCTCTATTGCTTACATGAAAGTCTACCAATTTATATACCTAGGAAAATTGCATATCAACAACGAGCCTCTTGAATCAACAAACACAGAATGAGAACGAAGGGAAATTGTACAACAAAATGGCAGTCTGGCGCGAAGCTGTTCAGTCTGGCGCTCGCTGGGGTGAGGAAGCGGAGGCGCAGCACGCAGACGCCTGCGACGCAGCCTGTTCCACACTCTGGCCACCTCTACACCACGCACGACATGGACACGAGCGCGGCGGCAGGGTGGCTTGAGGCTCATGGTGGACTAGATCCAGCGAGGGGAAGGTCGGATCCGTCGGCTTGGAGAGGGAGGTGTGGAGGAGCACGTGGGACAGAGGGCGGAGGAGGATGGAGGCAGAATGCCGAGGTCAGGCTGTGGACTCAGAGTGGAGGAGCCACGGAGAGGCCCGGGAGCCACCACGGCAGCCACGAGAGCGATATGGGCCTGGCCATGCTCGGCAGTCATCAGCCGACTTCGTGTTTCTCTGCTGATGATCCCTGACCACCTGGTGCCCGGGGTCGGCTACATGTTGTTATCTCAGTTTGCTTGGTAGTTCCATTCTTGCTTAAGATTATACCTAGTCGTGTAGATGCAGATGGACATTGGAGGTACAGTGTTGGCACTGACGACTTGGATAAAAATATTTTTGTATGCACTCCGAGTAGGACAGTCTATATACAATTAAATTTTCATATTCAGTTTCCTTCAGTTAGACGACAGCAAGGAGATAATGCACTCCTTTTTTCTGAAAAAATATCATAAGGGACATCTTTTGGAAGAATGATGAGCCATGTTGGCCGTAGTTGGAGTGAAAGAATTACAACTTTTTTGTGCCAAATAATCAAATATAGCACTGGTTCATAAAAAACCGAAACCATGAGAAATGTTGTTGTTGGACATCAGTGCGCATCATATATCCTCTTGGCCATGCCGGTCATAACAGAAACAACTTTCTTCAGGCTGGTGATGCTCATATTGTCAATCATTCTCACTGTGGTGCCTGAGACAAAAACTCCTAAGGAAGTTTGGTAATTTATGATGTTATTACACCGGAGCACGTGTAATGACAGACCCGGTAAAGAAGAATAGAACGTAAGTGTGTGCCATATTTTTTCCCGTTGCAACGCATGGGCCCTTTTGCTAGTATATATAATGTGGTTAGAAGGGAAAACATAAATTGGAAACAGCATTACTTTTATAAGAGACCTGCGTTTTATACCCCAAGTAGGTATGCTAACAAGTTAACACACAAATACAACAGAAAAGGTAAACATTCATATCAAACTCAGGTCCACAGGACACGTTCATATTCATAGACAACATTCACTATCAACAACTCAAAATATTCATAAATACACAAGCTCAGCATATCTATGCATCCAAATGATTGATAGATCACATGACAATATTCATACATAATTCACAAAAAGATTCATATATACACATGTTCAGTATGTTTATGCATCCAAATGATTGAGATCACAGCCAATATGATCCATGGACGAACTTTAATTACCTAGGGTACAGACTGGTAAATGGTGTTCGATCGGAGGTACTTCTTGCTAAAATTAGTTCTTGTACGAGTAAACTTTCGAGTACATAAGAGGCAGCATAGACAATTTGAACTTTGCTTTTAGGTTTATCCTCAAATAGTGTCCTTGTGATGAGGGATGTTTGAGCAACTTGGCCACTACTTTCATCCAACTAGTTTACTGGCTCATCTTGGTCCTGTATCTCGCCAAAATTCTACATTGCAGACGAGAAAGGAGGCGGTTGAGAAAATGAACCACCCAAATTTTTTGTGCAGTTCAACTAAAATGGAGCATCCTTGGCGTGCAGACTGATTAAGTGCCAGATGAATATACGTGTCAACCAACTTGTCTGGAATATTTAGACTCCATGCCATATAGTTCGCTACCATATGTGCCGATAACCAAAAGGCACAAGTTGGGACCAAAGACTGGACTGCGTTTTTCTGGGCTATGCAGCAAGCAATATTTTTGGCGTTCACTCTCCTAATACTTGGAGTTTGACAATTGGTTGACGCCGGTTGATACTCGAATGAATATAGGCACTTCTTGTCAACATCGATGCTTGTCTGAGTGAACTTTGGAGTACATAGCAGCAGCATAAGTACCTGTCCATCTGATCATTTTGTGCAGTTCTACTGAAATCACCCGATGTAATGATTTGCCTGTGAGTTCAGGCTCCAAATTACTCCTTTATGAAATCAGCAAACAGTAGCACAATACCAAATTACCAATACATATGACAGGCACAATAATCAGGATAAAGACCAGTACCAACCTATGTGAGGTAGCATATCAATTACTATTTCCTTTGACTGGAAGCCGAGATAAGCCAAGCGACTGATAGCAAAGGAAGAAAGAAAGCGGAGATTAGCGACTGACAGGAAAGGACGGAAGCTGTCGAGACAATGAAGCACCAAAAAAATGTGTGCAGTTCCACCAAAATCGAGCATCCCTGTTGGCACATATATTGAGAGAGTGAGATTACTATAATAGTGGGACTAGTTGATGAAACATACACTAACAAATAGAAGCACCCTCATTATCTTAATGGGTAAAGTTAGCAACATAGTAGTCTTGCTTAAAGAGAGGTATTAGTTTATTTAATCAGTGCCAATTAGCTCAACTCAACACTCAAAGCATTGCCATTTATCATAGGTTGCAAAACTTTAACGTGCAAAGATAAAGGAGTTTCTCATGACAGTAGCACGATACAAATAGAGATGATAGAAAACTAGTATGGATGAAGTCCTTAGGCCCGTACCAACCTGAGAAAAAAGCTTATTCATGTAGTCCCATAAGAGATGATAAAGCACTCACTGGAATCACACAATAGTATATATTTTTTGTGCACTTCAAATGTATGGTTGAAATCACTCTTGTTTACCAGTGCTGAGATTATATCGAAAGATTATCAAGAACTTCCAGCAGAGTTAAAGCACTGGCTGGGATATAGTTCATTGTATTGTCTTGTGTAGTTCCACTAAAATGTATGATTGGCACAACATGATCCATGTTTGCACAAGTAGGAATAAGGTGAAACCTTCATTAGCTTAGTGAGAAATGATAGGAAGACGTTAGCATATTACTCAAACAGTAGCATCAAATTCATGATGGACAATACGCAAAACATTGCCTCATTGAACCAATGGCAATAAATTGACATGCAAAACAATAGCACTATTATGTCATGACACTAATAATATTCCCTCCCTGCTCCACCACATGATTCACCTCCAAAAACAAACATACACATGTACATGATTCAGAGGGTCCTACTAAAGATTTGTTTAACTCCAACAGAAAAATTAGGCAGTAATAAATTAGTGGTACTTAAGTACTCCTAATTAATTAAGTGAGACATCAGAAGTGGAAGGGCTCCCTGGAGGATCGTCTCACATGTAAGGTAGTCATTACCGGAGCCCTTGAATGGCCTCGACTGAGGCCTCTGGCTTCAGCAAGATCGCCTTGGCACTGTTTATTCTTCTTCTTCTTCCTCTTCATGCTCTGTTTCTCTTTCTCCACACCAGTTGGTGAAACCAAGTACATGATTGGCCTTCTAATTCAGAATTGGTTTTGTCAGTGAGGGAGTACAAGTGTACTAGTAAAAACAACATTATTTTCTCATGGCAGTCGGAAAATAGAGATGAACACATGCATTAAATATCATTCTTACCTAAAGGAAGGTTATGGCGCAAATATGGATGATGAGGATTGAAACACAGATCTCCCTCTGTGCAGTTCCACTAAAATGAACCAACTGTTCTATTCTGACATTCCAGTTAAACAGCACAAAAGTCACTTCTTTTAAGAAGAGTTTTGTGCAGTGCACCAAAAGGTCACAACAGCAACTAGGTGAATTGGATATCCCTGTTTGCACAAAAAGGCACAGCGGAAACAGTCAGAGTCTCAAACAATTATAGGCAAAAACATTTGGCTAAACTAGTCATGGCTTATAACAGTGGCATGGCTTCATTTTTACCAGGGACATTAGATTAAGAACAGTGGGTGCACCAGCAGTCCAGCACCATGTACATAAACAGGGGCATAAAGTGGTGATTCATAGTTTGTTGCCCCGAGAAACAAACATCCAAGAAACATATCTGGGTTGGTCCCATTTTTGTTCACTCTAGCCACCTACTCCTATGTGTGGATAGCAAATATAGTCCTGGTCATACCACTGTGTACAGCGTTACCCCTATATTTCCCTTTTCGACCAAGAGACCGGTTGGATGACCAGTCTGTACTACTTTCACCCCTTTCCTTCCTGTTTGTACCAAGTCCGATGTACATACTAAAGTCCCCCACCCCCACTTTATTTCTTGTTTGAACCAAGTATACAAGATTCGACTCCATGAAGTAGCTTTACCTCTAACAATAGAAGAAAAAAAATATGTGACGTAGACCATCCGATCGAGAGGGGCTGAGAGATAGAAAATGATGCACATGCAGTGATGTAGTGAGCTGGGGAAGTAGAGCTAAGGCGGTTTCAAACGAAGATATACCTGAAGGTCGTCGGGATGTGGATAGGTGGGCGGCGGGAGGCCGGATCCGCCCACAGGCAACAACGAAGGGATCGGAGGACCTCCCGCGCCGGCGCTCGGCCAGAGATAACGGTGCGGCCGGCAGTGGGTCTCCTCCCTCGCTTTCGACGATGGCCTAAACGCTGCCCCTCCTCCCCTTCACCGGCCGAGGGGGATACGTCCGGATCTGTAACCAGCGGTGAGGATAGAAAGCCAGTGTTTTTTGAAGGGAGAAAGACAGTGTTACTACCCCTATCTTGTTTAGATCTGGAGAGGATGAGAGTGTGTAAATAGAGCAACCCTAGCAAGCAAGCGCGGAGGCTCCGGCCTATATATACGTAGTGGGGTAGTTTTCCTTTTTCACTCCATCAAAACAATCGTTTAAAATTGTGTACTACTACATGCCAGGTCGCGGGTTTTTTTAGTTGTTGATTGTTTTTTGAGATAGCTACCCGCTTGTTCCAAGTGGTGTTATGGTGTGCCAGGTCACACTTTGTATCGTTCAAGTCTGGTACTACAAGTACCTCCATTAAATGAACAACCACCCCCTCGTAAAAATTGTGAACAAGCCCACGGCTAAAATTAGCGGAAACGTGGGTTGCCCCGACATGCATTATTATTTATATTTTCTACTCCCTCTGTTCCTAAATATAAGTCTTTTTTGTTAGCCACACCTAAGACAAGAATTTTTTTTATTAGTAGTGAACCCCACATGTCATAGACACAAAAATTGTGGCAAGATTCCCTTAGGCAAGCCAAAGTGTGTCTAACAATTTGAGCAACTCAGGTTAGGCAAGTGTGGCAAGTGTGGGAAAAATAATGTGGCAACATAAGACAAACATAGTCACAATCCAAACAGCCCCGTAATTTTTTGTGACATGCATGAAAATTTGGTTAGTTAAATTTGTAGTCAAAATTTGGCAAGGTGCATCAAATCAACACATGCAAGTATCAAAAGGAAAGTCACGGCATGCATGCATGCATTGTACTCCCTCCATTTCCAAATATAAGTCTTTTTAGAGATTGCAACAAGTGACTACATACGAAGCAGATTATGTCTACTCCTACATACGAAGTAGCCCATTTGAAATGTGTAAAAAGATTTATATCGAGTGAAGTGCTTTGATGTGTCGCGTCAACTCGTACAAGACCGAGAAATTTGATTACTACAACGCCCTCTCCCTCGCGGACTGAGCTCTGGTGCCTTAACTGCACCTGCCTTTGGCTGCATGACAGGAGGGCCAACCACCTTTTGGGCCCACCTGTCATAGACGCAAAGGCATGAGCAGTAAGTAGAAGCTTTCGCTACACGCTATCCCTCCCGCACGAGGTGGATGGACATGCAGCAGTGGATTTGATACTGTAGAAGTAGGAGTAACATCATTGGTCGTCTTCTAGAAGAGGTGAAGATCCAAGCGCAACCCAAACGTGGCAGTTGCGAACGCTCACGTGGTGCGGTTCCTTGGAGTACTAGCCAGGCTCTTGCATGAGACAAAATTGCTATTGTTTAAAAATTAAACTCCATTATCCATTGGTTGATACTCATTCTGCATAGGTCCACGCGCTTAGCACCGTTTCCTCCTGGGGTCACCAATGTTTATTTGCTAATTAATAGCTTGGCATGCAGTGAACTAGCCATTGCAAGTCATTAAAAGCATGCACACCTCTCATCTCTTATTGGTTGATATGTCAAGAAACAAGAAACAAGGTAGAAGTTAATGCATCGCGCCTAAGTGTTTTGGGACTATTTGGTTTTCGTAGGATGACTTACACACCTAGACGGAGGGAGTAGTATAGCCCTGTAAACCGGAAAGGAGTATTTGCCTTTCTAGAGATTTCAACAAGTGACTAGACTACACCGTGTGCAGTACTCCCTCCCTTCTGGTTTATAGGGCTCAGATCTCAAATCTCATGAACCAAGGCATTTTGCGATTGGAGGAATGTATCTCGTACTTTACAAAACTAACCTAATTAAACTCATGCATTAATTACGTAGTTCTCTTGTTTTCCTCGCCGCCTTGGTCGCGGTGCACAATATTGAGCACTCCTATATGACTAGCCGCTCTATCTACATGCGGGACATTTCAAAGCATCCGGGCCCATGTACCATCCACCAAATCACAGCGAGGTGCTACAGTCGAGACTCACCTGTCACCCCGGTGTGGCCGTCATGACCCGTCATATCACAAAACCCACACCTTTACCAGCAGTGGTAAGGTGGCCTCCAAGTTGAACTGGACAAAGCAACCATCATTTCACTTGAATGCTCGTTCAAGCCCTTTCTTCCCTTTCTTGAATAAAACCTCACTCCAGGCTACTCACTTCTGCCATTTTTCTTCTGTACCGACGAAGGAAAGGTGGGCGAATCAGTTATGCTGCTATATTTTCATTCCAAGAATCCTCTTTTTGTGAAGCACCGACCGATTCTCACATCCTATTCTTTTCCCGTTTTCATTGCGATTGTGGTTTCCTTTCGATTGCTTTTTGTTTGTCAGTTCATTGATGGATCCTGGAGCACTAGGCAAAGAGTTTCCAGCGGACAACCCACTGGAGACAGCAATCTCCAGGAAGCGAGCACCTACCAATGAGTTGACCATGTTGGCGGGCCAACCCATGGAGAGGAAGAACTCCAAGAAACAAGCACTGGCCAAAGAGTTGAGGACGTTGGCAGACGAACTCCTCAAAGGAAGTTGGAAGAACAGCAAGGGCCCCACCGTGCCTACCCCAGGAACTCTGATTGCCACCTATGTGAGGCTCAAGACCGAGTTTGAGCAGATAGTCACCGTTGAGAAGCAGTATTCCCCTAGCAAGGTGATGGCCCCCATCGAGGACGAGGAGATGGCCCCCGGAGGGATGAGATCCCCCGGTGAGCTGCACAAGGTAAAAAATAATGGCTTATTACCATAGTTGTGGTTTTTGATTATTTGCAATGTGCTTGCTAATATGTTAGGGTTGTGCAGGTGCTGGTAGACGTCCTTGATGATTCCGATGTCGTGGCCTGTCCTATTGGCATTTCCCCGGAGATCGATTCCGATGCCACTATCCATCCTGTGGACATCGCCCCAGAGATCAATTCCGATGTCGCGATCAGTCCTGCGGACATCGCCCCAGAAATCGATTCCCATGCCGCTGTCCGTGCTGTGGTCATTGCCCGAGAGATCGATGACAAGAAATAGTTGGTCGCGCCAATCCTTCAGGGTAGTTTGCATTTCCCTGTATTTAATTACCAAAATGATGCGTGTTATCAAACCATCTTAGGGCTAGTGCACTGTCTTGTGTGGGCGGATCTTGCTACTTTTTTTTGATAGTGAATCATGCGATGAATCATGCGAACCCTCTCCGAGTTATGGAAATACATGTATCCTCACCAGCTTTTGATGTAATATATGGCATGCTTAGATGTAAGTTTGAACTGTTTATCATATCAGCAGGGCTTGTTTGATGATTCTTGGTGTTAGTAGGCTAGCTATTGCGCGAGCTATAGTACTTGCAAAACACTCACCGAAGAGAAATGTTGGGGCTGATGAGCTCGTGGTACGCTTATACTTATCCCTCGTCGATCGACCAATAGCCCTAGCTCCTAAAATTGTAGGCTTAGCGATCGATCAGACAATAGTCGACATACATTCAGGCCTCATTTGGTTCATAGGGTATGAAAATCATAGCAAAAGTACAGAGAACATGCAACACAAAATCATAGCAGTGCAGAGACGTACTCCCTCCGTTCCAAAATAGATGACCTAGGCGGGCTAGTTTGGCCTAGTGGGTTTCAGTGATATGACGTAGTATAGTGCCATCAAGTCTTCGCGTGTGGTAGCAGTATTGCGGGTACAGTAAGTTTTCTTGAAGAAGCGGAATTCAACGAAGTCATGATGGTTCCTTCGTCCGAACAACTTACATTGGGAAAGGTTGGGCCTGCGATACGATCGGGGTAGACCAGGATAATTTTGTGCATGGCAGGTGGACCAGGATGGTCGACGTCCCACATGTCAGCGAATGAAAGTATTCTTTCCGATATAGAGGACGAGCAACGAGTATTCATTGTTTATTTTTGATGAAAGCTATTGTCTCCACTGTTACGACGGAGGAGTGTGAAACACGGAAGCCTAGTGAACTTGGCATGTGCACCACTCCCTCCTTCCTCATGTAATGCCCAGGTTACAACTTTTTCTCACTTTATCTCTATCTATTTCCTCTCAAATATTTTTTACCTTTCTTTTTTTAAGACACAATTGTTTTTATGCCTTTTTTAGAATTATTTTTTTATACCTAGGAGCACGTGTAGAGACGGGCTCTTGCAGAGCCCACTCCTTGACTTTGTCAATGCCTCTCTCTCCTCCACATAAGGAGTACTACTTGCTATGCATGCATGCGGCGGGCAGCTGGCGTCTTGAGGGGCCAGGGCAGTGAGAGCGGGCTCCGGACTCCAGCATGGCCCACCTCACATTATCACCAAATATTTCTTGGAGTCCATGCACGGCGGGCGGGCGATCTCTTCTCCCTCCCCCGTTTCTCTCTTCTCAGCCGACGCCCGCCGAGCGATTAGATTTCTGCTATCGACGGTTTATTCAATTACGGTCCCACATGTCAGTGAAACTGTAAGACAACGCGTGTCCCCTCTGGTGAGCGGCGTGCGAGCTGGACTGTCGGGGTTGCGACGCGTACGAGTCGTAAGTGTGCCGCCTTTTCCTTTAGAACTTGCGAAGTGTAACATTTTTGCGTGATCGATCGATAGAAATCCAGAACAAAATGACGAGGGTGGTGCATTCCCGCTCGTTAGGCGGGCTAGTTCGAGTGATATGACGTGCTACAGTGCCGTCCACTTGCTCCATTTTTATGTAAGCAAGAGTTTACACTCTTACGCGGGAGGAGTGTGAAACACCGCGGATCTTATTTTGATCGAGGGATAACTGTTCCCTGCCAAATAATGGAGGATTGTTAGCGATTATAGCATGATAGTTAGGGCATATCCAGCACTGGCCCACAAATTTACACCGGCATCTGTCCGAGGACACTGATGGATGCCATCTGATGCTGCCCGCATACCTTTCGACAACTATATGAACTAACCGGACAAAATTCGTGCAAATAAAGCAAATTTCAAATTAATCGGATGAAATTCATTACATTTCGAAAACTTTTCCTACAAGCTGGACGAAATTCATTACATATTTCACACAAACCGTACTAAAACCTACTGTAAACCTAATCTAAACGATCGCCGGCGCCCGACCACCACGTTCGGCCATGAACCCGAGAAAGCCGGCCATTGCCTTTGCCTCCTCCCCATCCGACTCGATAACCTCCTCCTCCGGAGCACAAGGTTATGAAGATTTCCGCCTCCACTTGCCGTCAAGCGGCTAATCGGCCGCCGATGTTTACCCCACCAATCTTGGCGTCGATTGAGTGGAGTAGCGGTGGCCTTCCCGGGACCAGAGCGGCGGCGACCTACCGTGTACTACTCTTCCTCGCTGCCGGCTGCGCCCACGCACGCGCACCGGCTTCGTGGTCATGGCGGCAGAGGGCGGCCGGGGGGGTGGCGGCGATCTCCTTCGTTTGCTCCTGCGACAATACATTGAAGAGAGCTTTGGAGCACGCCCAGAGCGGAGCCGCTGATGTCCCTCGTCTGCTCTTGCAACAGTACGTCCAAGAAAGCTTCGGAGTGCTAGGAGGCCATAGTTGAAGTGGTGCCGACAGAAGGAAGGGACCGGAGGAGAATAAGTGTGGGTCTTTGGCTATGGCTGGGAGCGGGGGCTCAAGTTAATATAGCGGGTGAATGGCAATGAGCCGCGGCAGACGGATGGACCACTAGCGCCGGAGTAGGTTCGTCGGGCGTGAATGTGGACGCTGCTTCAGTGACTTAACTGTAGATGTGTTTGGGTTACTGACATGTGGGCCCAACAGGCATCTGGCCCGCATGTCAGTGACACACCAATTGCACCTGCAGTTAAGTCCGGTGAATGCGGCATTGACATTCTGGAAAGACGGTGACCGTTTCAGGTAGGAAGCGCGCGCTAGCGATGGAAGGGGTTTCGGTGTGTAGTGCCACTAAGATCGGTCGCTCATGATAGTACATACTCCGTACCATACTACCATAGTACCCTCTCTAGCTTAGGTTGTTTTATAGATTGTCATTGTGATGGACGATATACATGAGCAAGGCGGTCCGAGTATGACCGTTGGTGTTGAGCCAGGTGAATACATGCTCGGTGTTCGCGTAGGCCTCCATCAAACGTCTAAACAGTAATGTCAGGCACCGCCGGGGCACGCAGGTGATGGGCTCGCCATTTGCGTTGCGCCATGAGCAGGACTTTGATTTAGAGGGCGACATGCATGCATTAGCATGCTTTGACAGCGTGAGCGTGAGTGTCTGACGTGAAGTATTTCATTTTCATTTGGCTGACGAGGGTGCGTTGCAGCGACGAGTCCGTGGTTTGATTCCCCACATACGCATAATTTTGGTTTTTACAGTATTTCTTTCTCCATTGACAGGTAGGCCCGCATAGATAGATAAAGAACACGAGTTGATGAGGCGCATGCGGACTGTTTGACTGGTCAACCAGACAAATACGGAGCTATACGCTGAGCCAGTGACCATATAATCACCATATCTCGTATACAATGATCAAAGTGAGCTATCAAGACAAGTTCGATGACCGCCAATGCATTTTACTCGGTAATAAATGACCAGGATTGAAGGGGTATCCAAATTTGCTTTGTCTTCTGTCCTTGAGCTCTTGACAAACCAATGCACTATACGATTTTCCGGCCACTCCACCCCAGAGCTCTCACCAAGCGTCATTCATGCCACCGCGCCGCACACTAACCGGTAAGGCAGCGATGGCATCCCACCACGCCGAGTTCCTCGCCGCCACGCCGAGTTCCTCACCACAAGAATGCCTAAGTACCTCCTCTAGCTATCTATGCTTTTCTCGTCTCAAACTCTATTCATGCTGCATCACAAAATTTGATCAAGTCAGATTCGAACCACTCTGTGTGAGGAGCGCTCGGAGTCCCCGATTCGTCATAGACTTAAACTTCCAAAACCTCTTTATGATTCTCGGTCTGACTGATACCCCACTTTCGGTCCTACCGAGATCATTAAGTTGATCTAGGTTTTCGATCTCGGTGCAACCGATTTGAACATTTCAGTCCCACCGAGTTTCAGAGCCTGCTCTGCCAACGTGGTCTCCGGATCGTCTTCTCGCCGCCAGCCGCCTCCAGTCGCTGGTCTCCGTCGCTGTCAACGGGAATTCTGCCCCGCCGTTGCCGCCGT
The DNA here is from genome assembly GCF_056163025.1 of Triticum urartu. Lineage (NCBI taxonomy): Eukaryota > Viridiplantae > Streptophyta > Magnoliopsida > Poales > Poaceae > Triticum > Triticum urartu. The sequence continues at coordinate 171,123,111 of NC_141878.1, forward strand.
AGCGAGTCTCCGCCGAACTAGGGTATGGACTCGATCACAGTGCTATTCCCCGTCCGATTCCTAGCACATTGTGTTCTTCATGATTCTTGCCACGATTAAAACACTCCTATCCAGTCAATACACCCATATATTAGCTTTGATTCGAAAATTTTAGGGTTAGGTTTCCGCCGAAACCATCTCGGACCCACCGAGTTGAAAAACTCGGTCCCACCGATTTGGCTTATGCCATTGCACAAGTGAGACTCGGTCTGACCGAGAATTACTTATCAGTGTGACCGATTTTGGAACTCTGTGAAACCCTAGCAGTCTCGGTGCCACCAACTGTGACTCGGTCCTACCGAGTTCACTAGTTTAGGTTCCAAAACTGCTTCGGTATCACCGAGTTTAAAAATCGGTAGATCCGAGATGATTTCAGTGGGAAACTAAAACTAAGTTTTTGGATCATTCTTTTGCAAAAATCTCTGCATTTTGTGACGCTCATCTATTCTACCTCATCTATAAACTGTTCACAGGGTCAGAAGTTAGAGCTTGCAGCATGTCTGATCAGAGTGACAGCCAGAACTTGCCAGAGCAGTAGGTGCACATGAGTGAGGGCACTAGTCCCTCCAGCTCTTCAGATGAGGGCAGCAGGAGCACCCCTAGCAACTTGCCAAAAGCTGCCACCAGACAGAAGAAGAAGAGAACTTCAGACTCCAAAGATGAAGATTATGCGGCAGAGGAAGAGGCCACATCAAAGAGAGTTGAGCTGGCTCAAGGCACAAAGCCAGGTCTAAAGATCAAAAGGCCAGTAGGCAGGCAGCCCATGTCAAAGGCAAGAGCTTCAACTGAGAAGCCTGCACCCAAAGAGCCAGTTGCTGCTGAGGGAAAGAAAAGAAAGGAAAGGGTCAAGAAGACCGTAGCCAGAGTGCTAGGAAAGGCTTCCATCATGGAAGAGGAAGAGGAAGAAGAGGTAGCTGCACCAGCACCCAAGGCACCCAAGCTGATGGGTGATGCCATAAGATCAGGGGCTACTGCATCTAAGCCCAAAGCTGCCTCCAAGCCAAAACCAAAGAGGAATACAAGGAGCATTCCTGCAGCTAAGAAGAACAAGGCCCCAGTGCCTGAGAGTGTTGCTGAAGAAGAGGATGAAGAGCAAGTTCTGAGAAAGCTCAAGCCCAAGATCCCAGACCACAACGATGCGCATCCTGTGGCTGAGGACATGAAGCTCAGGAGAGATTCAGGGCTGAGGAAGTGGAGAGAAGCAGACCCGTATGCTTCAAGGAGAAGGACTGCTGTGGATTACAGATTTCACACCAAGGAACAGCAGGACTTCTATGAGACAGTGCTGCTAGATAAGAAGCCCATTGTTTGTGACATGAGATGGGTTGACTGGCAGTACATCAAGGACAATGAGGAGCACTATCCTGGAGTGCAAGACAGCTTCATAGCTTGTGGAGTAGCTGACTTTGTTGGGCAGAAGCTCACAAAGTGGAATGAGGAGCTTATAATGCAGTTCTACTCCACAGCACATTTTTATTCAGATGGGAGGATCACATGGATGTCTGAGGGTACAAGGTACCAATCCACAGTTGCTGAGTGGGCACAGATCATTAATGCCCCAGAGGAGCATGATGATGATTTGGACATATATGCCAAGAAGAAGATGGACCATAACTCTATGTCAAATATGTACAAGGAAAGTCCAAATGAAGCACTTGACACGTTCAAATTTGGGTCTGTGCATTACCTTCTGTCAGGGCTGCCAACTATCAATTGGATCTTGAGGCACACCTTATTGCCCAAGTCTGGAGATCACAAGATGATCAGAGGCCATGCTATCAACTTGCTACATGTATTTGATGTGCCTCAGAAGTTCAAGGTGATGAGCCTCATAGTGGAAACTATCAAAAGGACTGCAGCAGATCAGAAGAGGAGTTGCGGATATGCCCCTCGGATCCAGGAGCTCATTAACTCCAAAATGGGCATGGACATATATTTATTGGACAAGGAACACCTGCCCATCCGTCCAGATTTTGAGGACAATCAAGTTGTCATGACTGAGAACGAGCCATCATCTGCCCAAGCATACGCAAAGAAGGAGAAGGCAAGGAAGGAGAAAGCTGCCAAGATGCCAACTCAAGAGGAGGCATCTGAGTATTTCTTGAAGACCAAACAAGAGCAGCTTGGTTACCTGATTGCATCCACCCTGCGGATTGAGCAAGGACTAGCCACCCTAATTCAAAACCAGGCAAGCCTAGAGAGAATCATGGAACAAAAGTTCTATGACTTGGATGTCAAGGTAACGGAGATTCAGTCTGCAGTGGAGCAGCTCCAAGATGACATGCAGGAGAGGAGAGGCAGGACTACCACTCATGCCTTTGCCAGAGTGCCACGAGGTCCGAGGTCGTCTGCCGTGCCAGTTGCTGACACAAGAGCCACCACCTCAGCACCAGCTACAGCCTCAGTTCCACCAGCTCCAGCATCTACTTCAGCTCCAACTCCAGCGTCTACTTCAGCGTCTACAGAAGCCTTCATCCTTGGAGTGATCCGGACTCCACCACCACCAGAAGATCAAGCCTGAGCGTCGATCTAGTACTATGCATTTTCTAGGAACTTTTTGGTAACTTGTTGCCAAAGGGGGAGAAAAATGTATAGATCATAGGCTTCGAGAGAGAGAGAGTGTTGCTTTTCTCTCTTGCTTTATGTGGTGGTTCTTCAAACTTGTTTGCTTTTGAGTGCTTGAGATACTACGTCATTGCTTGTGAGACATTGATGATCATGTGTTTGATCATAAGCTACACTTAATGCTTGCTTAATGCTATTATCTTATCTATCTTATGTGATTATTCACTATTCTTGGTGATGAGTGCATGTATTTCATTCTTATCATTTTAAGCGCTCCACCAAGATGTATGTGACATGGAAGAGTAACCCATGACTCTAACTCCTTGTGCATTTGCAGTCCAAAGCAAATTTTAAATATGCACAAACTTAGAGGGAGCTCTTACTTATCACATACTTCTCAAAGCGACGATATATTTCATGCTTATTACCATTTGTCGAAGCTTTGATCTATATGTTGTCATCAATTACCAAAAAGGGGGAGATTGAAAGTGCAACTATCCCTAGGTGGTTTTGGTAATTCATAACAACATATAGCTCATTGAGCTAATGCTATTCCAAGATGATTATTTCAGGAAAGCTCAATGATTGGCATGGCATGGATGTGAAAGTGGAACCCTCAAAATGCTAAGGAAAAAGGATTGGCTCAAGCTCAAAAGCTCAAGACTCTTCATTTTATATTTAGTGATCCAAGATCACATTGAGTCTTTAGGAAAAGCCAATACTATCAAGGAGGGATGAGGTGTTGCTTAATGAGCCTCTTGCTTCATGTGCTTAGTGATATGCTCCAAAAACCCTCAACTACTTTCCCATATCCACATTTGACCTAAACCCTAAGCCAAACTCGGTCCTACCGATTCTTCCTATCCGGCGCCACCGAGTTTCACTTGTTATTAGCCACTGCCAAACCCTAGCAATTCGGTTCTACCGATAGGGATCTCGGTCTCACCGAGATGGGATTGCAAACTCTCTGTTTCCCTTTCGTAACTTTTCGGTCTCACCAAAAGAGCGAATCGGTCCCACCGAGATTGCAATGTAAATTCAGTGTTTCCCCTTTGTAACTTTTCGGTCTCACCGAAATAGCAAATCGGTCCCACCGAGATTGCAATGTAAATTCAGTGTTTCCCCTTTGTAACTTTTCGGTCTCACCGAAAGAGCAAATCGGTCCCACCGAGTTTGCCTGACCAACTCTCTGGTTAGCTAATTACCAAATTCAGTCTCGCCGAGTTTGTGTAATCGGTGTTATGCCCAAACCCTAACCATATCGGTCCTACCGAGTTGCATGTCAGTCCCACCGAAAATCTCTAACGGTCACTAGGTTTACATTTTCGGTCCGACCGAGTTTGTTGATTCGGTCCCACCGAGATTGGAAAACTGTGTGTAACGGTTGGATTTTGTGTGGAGGCTATATATACCCCTCCACCCCCTCTTCATTCAAAGAGAGAGCCATCAGAACACATACACCATTCCAACTCATATGTTCTGAGAGAGAACCACCTACTCATGTGTTGAGACCAAGATATTCCATTCCTACCATATGAATCTTGATATCTAGCCTCTCCAAGTTGCTTTCCACTCAAATATTCTTTCCACAAAATCCAAATCCTATGAGAGAGAGTTGAGTGTTGGGGAGACTATCATTTGAAGCACAAGAGCAAGGAGTTCATTACCTACACACCATTTGTTACTTCTTGGAGAGTGGTGTCTCCTAGATTGGCTAGGTGTCACTTGGGAGCCTCCGACAAGATTGTGGAGTTGAACCAAGAAGTTTGTAAGGGCAAGGAGATCGCCTACTTCGTGAAGATCTACCGCTAGTGAGGCAAGTCCTGTGTGGGCGATGGCCATGGTGGGATAGACAAGGTTGCTTCTTCGTGGACCCTTTGTGGGTGGTTGCTTCTTCGTGGACCCTTCGTGGGTGGAGCCCTGTGTGGACTCGCGCAACCGTTACCCTTTGTGGGTGGAGCCCTCCGTGGACTCTCGCAACCGTTACCCTTTGTGGGTTGAAGTCTCCATCAACGTGGATGTAGGATAGCACCACCTATCCGAACCACGGGAAAAACATCCGTGTCTCCAATTGCGTTTGAATTCTCCAAACCCTTCCCTTTACATTCTTGCAAGTTGCATGCTTTACTTTCCGCTGCCAATATACTCTTTGCATGCTTGCTTGAATTGAGTGATGATTGCTTGACTTGTCCTAAAATAGCTAAAATCTGCCAAGAACTGAAATTGGGAAAAGGTTAAGTTTTTATTTGGTCAAGTAGTCTAATCACCCCCCCTCTAGACATACTTTTGATCCTACAATGGTGCATGTAGGCGGGAATTAAACAAAGGGATGGTCTTATTGGTGTCGGGGATATAGGGGAAGAGTGAGAGGCGGGGGGTAGCTAGAAGGAGATTGTTAAGTGTGAGTGTGTGTTTTACCCATCCAGGCGGAAGTTATGTGCACAAAAGAGGAGAATGATTCGGTGTGGTGTTAGGATTGAGGGTAATTAACTACGTATGGAGACATAGAGACCTTGAACGTGCATGTGTGAGAGGTATACATGTATACGTGGGATGTGTGTGTGCGCGCGGGCATGATCGAGATAAAAGAAAGAAGACATAAGTCATAAGATCAACGACATGGGAGAGACGGATCGGTATGACAATATGCATGCATGTGAGAATGCAGGGAAGAAGGCCCGACAATTGAGCATGTGTTTTTGTCTTTAAGAGATAGTGGCGTGGGCTGGAGCATGCATCTATGGCAAGCAGAGGGAGTGAGGCACAACGATTATGCAAAAGAGACCAACCTATAAATGCATATGTATGGAGAGACATATATAGTGTGGGTGATAGGAAGCAAGACTCCGTGCGAGAAAGAAATGTTGACGGAGAAACTACAGATAGATACAGAGATGGAGATGCTAGCTAGAGGGACATCCGCTAGTTTGGGTGTTGGAGATGACCGTCGGGTGGTTCAAAGGGTGAAGTTATATATGTGTGTGAGAGGGCACTTGACTGCATGTAGATAGAAACATATGTAGTGTGCGTGATAGGAATCAAGAGTGAGGGCGAGAAAGAAGGTTGATGGAGAAACAGATAAATAGAAAGATAAAGATGCTAGCTAGTGTGCGTTAGAGATAGGAGTCGAGTGGATCAGAAGGCTGGGTTATGTGTGTGGGTGTGAGAGAGATAGAGAGAGGGTGCATGTGAGTCACATACAAACAGATATCAGAGAGAAATGAGATCCAGAGAGATGGAGTTTTGTGTCTGCGAGAGAGAAAGATATTTCACAATGAGAGTGATAGCTAGAGAGACATACGAGGGAACGCAAGATATCTCTAGAGAGAGAGGGTGTGTGTGAGCGACATACAAGAGAACAATGGAGAAATATGAGACCCTGGGAGACAGATTTTGTGTTTGTGTGTGAGAAAGAGATATTGAAGAGGAAGAGTCATAGGTTCTCATATCTAAGGAGCGAAAGACATCTCTGTATGAGGGGTGTGCGAGTGGCACACATGGGAATAGTAGAGAGAAATGAGACCCCAGGAGACAAAGTTTTGTGTTTGTGTGAGAGAAAGAGATTCCACATGGAGAATCATAGTTAGAGACACATAGCAGGGAGCGAGATATACTTAGAGAGAGATAGAGTGATGAAGGTCGAGGGAGAGAGTACCGGCAGTGTATTACGAAGATAAAAGATCATTGTCGACATACAGGTAGCACGAGAGATACCTGAGAGACGATGAACGCGTATAGGTCCAGAGAGATAGTCCTATATAAGCATGAGTGATAGCTATATGAGACGAATATCTGGATTAAAGGGGATTCAAATATTTAAACTGGAGATCACGACATCGATAATATCATAACGCAAATTGGTGTATCAAACATGCATATTCATTTGAATTTGGGCACACGTGTAATGTTATATAGTTTATCAATATTGGTGATCCGTAGATTCTTCAATTACAAACAATGCATGGTTTATATGCAATTAATGTCTAAACGGGATTACACTATATGTTGCGTGTGTGAAACACATTATACATGTTTGAGAAGTAAAAAAAAACCGCATGAAACACACATTAATTGGAGACAGTTAGCGAGGAATGCATACATTGGATTTCAACATAAAGTGGTTTCAAATATTTGAAAATCCAAATTGATGGATACAACCTTATGAATCTGAGATCATGCCATTTGTAAACCATATTTATGTATAAATGGTGTTGTGCTTTTGAAAGTATATATAAAAAATGATGTATGTAGAATGTAATTCCAATTGAAAATGGATCCCGCCCAAAAAAAATACAAACGGGATTCGAATTGAGTTGGCACGGTAAACGTGCACTCTGCAAAATTTGAACGAAGCAGGGAAAGTTGAAGTAACCGCCCGAAACCAAAATCTGCGAGATGGAAATCACTACTACCTATCCCTGCCACGCAAAGCCTATCTGCTGGATTTCTATAGGTTTCGATAGGGGTAGGTTTGTAATTTCACCCAAACGTGACATAACCGCCTCTCACCCGGATTCATACACGGTGGGCGCCAAAACACAGTGTGTCCTCGGCCGAAATCGACTCCCTCCCTGATTCATATTCATACACGATGGGCGCCAAAAACAAACTCTCGTCAGCAAATATTCGGTGTATGCGAGTGTGGGAGTCCTGGATTAGGGGGTCTCCGGACAGCCGGACTATATCGATTGGCCGGACTGTTAGACTATGAAGATATAGGATTGAAGACTTCATCTCGTGTCCGGATGGGACTCTACTGTTGGGGAACGTAGTAATTTCAAAAAAATCCTACGCACACGCAAGATCATGGTGATGCATAGCAACGAGAGGGGAGAGTGTGATCTACGTGCCCTTGTAGACCGATAGTGGAAGCGTTAGCACAACGCGGTTGATGTAGTCGTACGTCTTCACGGCCCGACCGATCAAGCACCGAAACTACGGCACCACCAAGTTTTAGCACACATTCAGCTCGATGACGATCCCCGAACTCCGATCCAGCAAAGTGTCGGGGAAGAGTTCCGTCAGCATGACGGCGTGGTGACGATCTTGATGTTCTACCGTCGCAGGGCTTCGCCTAAGCACCGCTACAATATTATCGAGGATTATGGTGGAAGGGGGCACTGCACACGGCTAAGAAAACGATCACGTGGATCAACTTGTGTGTCTAGGGGTGCCCCCTACCCCCGTATATAAAGGAGCAACGGGAGGAGGCCGGCCGGCCCTATAGGCGCGCCAAGGAGGAGTCCTCCTCCTAGTAGGAGTAGGACTCCTACTAGGAGGGGGAAGGAAGTGGGGAGGGAGAAGGAAAGGGGGGCGCCGCCCCCCCCCCCCCTCTCCTAGTCCAATTTGGACTAGGGGGGAGGAGGCGTGCGGCCCACCCTGGCTGCCCTTCTCTCTCTCCACTAAGGCCCATATGGCCCATTACTTCTCCCGGGGGGTTCCGGTAACCCTCCGGTACTCCGGTTTTCTCCAAAATCACCCGGAACACTTCCGGTGTCCGAATATAGCCGTCCAATATATCAATCTTTATGTCTCGACCATTTTGAGACTCCTCGTTATGTCCGTGATCACATCCGGGACTCCTAACTAACTTCGGTACATCAAAACTCATAAACTCATAATATAACTGTCATCGAAACCTTAAGCATGCGGACCCTACGGGTTCGAGAACAATGTAGACATGACCGAGACATGTCTCCGGTCAATAACCAATAGCGGAACCTGGATGCTCATATTGGCTCCTACATATTCTACGAAGATCTTTATCGGTCAGACTGCATAACAACATACGTTGTTCCCTTTGTCATCGGTATGTTACTTGCCCGAGATTCGATCGTCGGTATCTCAAGACCTAGTTCAATCTCATTACCGGCAAGTCTCTTTACTCGTTCCGTAATACATCATCTCGCAACTAACTCATTAGTTGCAATCCTTGCAAGGCTTATGTAATGTGCATTACCGAGAGGGCCCAGCGATACCTCACCGACAATCGGAGTGACAAATCCTAATCTCAAAATACGCCAACCCAACATTTACCTTTGGAGACACCTGTAGAGCTCCTTTATAATCACCCAGTTATGTTGTGACGTTTGGTAGCAAAAAAAGTGTTCCTCCGGCAAACGGGAGTTGCATAATCTCATAGTCATAGGAACATGTATAAGTCATGAAGAAAGCAATAGCAACATACTAAACGATCGGGTGCTAAGCTAATGGAATGGGTCATGTCAATCACATCATTCTTCTAATAATGTGATCCCATTGATCAAATGACAACATATGTCTATGGTTAGGAAACATAACCATCTTTGATTAACGAGCTAGTCAAGTAGAGGCATACTAGTGACGTTTAGTTTGTCTATGTATTCACACAAGTATTATGTTTCCGGATAATACAATTCTAGCATGAATAATAAACATTTATCATGATATAAGGAAATAAAATAATAACATTATTATTGCCTCTAGGGCATATTTCCTTCAGTCTCCCACTTGCACTAGAGTCAATAATCTAGATTACACAGTAATGATTCTAACACCCATGGAGCTTTGGTGCTGATCATGTTTTGCTCGTGGAAGAGGCTTAGTCAACGGGTCTGCAACATTCAGATCCATATGTATCTTGCAAATCTCTATGTCTCCCACCTGGACTAGATCCCGGATGGAATTAAAGCGTCTCTTGATGTGCTTGGTTCTCTTGTGAAATCTGGATTCCTTTGCCAAGGCAATTGCACCAGTATTGTCACAAAAGATTTTCATTGGACCCGATGCACTAGGTATGACACCTAGATCGGATATGAACTCCTTCATCCAGACTCCTTCATTTGCTGCTTCCAAAGCAGCTATGTACTCTGCTTCACATGTAGATCCCGCCACAATGCTTTGTTTAGAACTACACCAACTGACAGCTCCACCGTTTAATTCAAACATGTATCCGGTTTGCGATTTAGAATCGTCCGGATCAGTGTCAAAGCTTGCATCAACGTAACCATTTACGATGAGCTCTTTGTCACCTCCATATATAAGAAACATATCCTTAGTCCTTTTCAGGTATTTCAGGATGTTCTTGACCGCTGTCCAGTGATCCATTCCTGGATTACTTTGGTACCTCCCTGCTAGACTTATAGCAAGACACACATCAGGTCTGGTACACAGCATTGCATACATGATAGAGCCTATGGCTGAAGCATAGGGAACATCTTTCATTTTCTCTCTATCTTCTGCATTGGTCGGGCATTGAGTCTTACTCAATTTCACACCTTGTAACACAGGCAAGAATCCTTTCTTTGCTTGATCCATTTTGAACTTCTTCAAAATTTTGTCAAGGTATGTGCTTTGTGAAAGTCCAATTAAGCGTCTTGATCTATCTCTATAGATCTTAATGCCCAATATGTAAGCAGCTTCACCGAGGTCTTTCATTGAAAAACTTTTATTCAAGTATCCCTTTATGCTATTCACAAATTCTATATCATTCCCGATTAGTAATATGTCATCTACATATAATATCAGAAATGCTACAGAGCTCCCACTCACTTTCTTGTAAATACAGGCTTCTCCAAAAGTCTGTACAAAACCAAATGCTTTGATCACACTATCAAAGCATTTATTCCAACTCCGAGAAGCTTGCACCAGTCCATAAATGGATCGCTGGAGCTTGCACACTTTGTTAGCTCCCTTTGGATCAACAAAACCTTCCGGTTGCATCATATACAACTCTTCTTCCAGAAATCCATTCAGGAATGCAATTTTGACATCCATTTGCCAAATTTCATAATTATAAAATGCGGTAATTGCTAACATGATTCGGACAGACTTAAGCATCGCTACGGGTGAGAAGGTCTCATCGTAGTCAATCCCTTGAACTTGTCGAAAACCTTTTGCGACAAGTCGAGCTTTATAGACAGTAATATTACTGTCAGCGTCAGTCTTCTTCTTGAAGATCCATTTATTCTCAATTGCTTGCCGATCATTGGGCAAGTCAACCAAAGTCCATACTTTGTTCTCATACATGGATCCCATCTCAGATTTCATGGTTTCAAGCCATTTTGCGGAATCTGGGCTCACCATCGCTTCTTCATAGTTCGTAGGTTCATCATGATCTAGTAGCATGACTTCCAGAACAGGATTACCGTACCACTCTGGTGCGGATCTTACTCTGGTTGATCTACGAGGTTCAGTAGTATCTTGTTCTGAAGTTTCATGATCGTCATCATTAGCTTCCTCACTAATTGGTGTAGGTGTCATAGAAACTGGTTTTTGTGATGTACTACTTTCCAATAAGGGAGCAAGTACAGTTACCTCATCAAGTTCTACTTTCCTCCCACTCACTTCTTTCGAGAGAAACTCCTTCTCTAGAAAGTTTCCGAATTTAGCAACAAAAGTCTTGCCTTCAGATCTGTGATAGAGGGTGTATCCAATAGTTTCCTTTGGATATCCTATGAAGACACATTTCTCCGATTTGGGTTCGAGCTTATCAGGTTGAAGCTTTTTCACATAAGCATCGCAGCCCCAAACTTTCAGAAACGACAACTTTGGTTTCTTGCCAAACCACAGTTCATAAGGCGTCGTCTCAACGGATTTTGATGGTGCCCTATTTAACGTGAATGTGGCCGTCTCTAGAGCATATCCCCAAAATGATAGCGGTAAATCAGTAAGAGACATCATAGATCGCACCATATCACTACTGGAATCAGCTACTTTGCCATCTGCCAGCTCTTTGTCGTCTACTAGCAGACGGCAAAGAAGCCCTTTGCCATCAGCTACCCAAAAGCAGACGGCAAAGAACTGGCTGATGGCAAAGAAAGCCTTTGCCATCAGCCAGTTCTTTGCCGTTCGCTAGCGGACGGCAAAGAGGGAGGGGGCCCCACTGAGGAGCTGGTTAAAAAAAACTTAACGGGCCCCCTCTTTGCCGTATGCTAGCAGACGGCAAAGAGCAAATAAGCGGACGGCAAAGGGGGGCGGACGGCAAAGATTTAACATATCTAACGGCCCGCCCCCACCCCGCGCCCTCTCTCTATGTTTCTCTCCTCCCATACGCGCGCCGCCGCCGCCACCACTCGCCGCCGCCGCGCCCCGGCCCCCCCGCGCCCCACCGCCCCGGGCCCGGCGCCGCCGCCCCCCCTCCTCCATCGGCCCCCGCCTCGTCGCCACTGCCGCCGCCCCACCCCTCCTCCTCCACCGGCCCCCCGTCTCAGCACCGCCGCGCCCCGGCCCCCCGCCCCCCGCGCCCCACCGCCCTGGGCCCGGCGCCGCCGCCCTAGGCCGCCCCGCCCCCCTCCTCCACCGGCCACCTCCTCCACCGGCCCAGGTGAGCTCTACCTCTCCTCTATTTTTCCTTTTTTCTGTTTTTTTAGTTTTAGGTTTATGTTTAGTTTAGATTTAGTTTCAGTTTTAGTTTTAGGTTTAGTTTTAGGTTTAGGTTTAGTCTTAGTTTAGTTTTAGGTTTAGATTTAGTTTTTTTCCTTTTTTCTGTTTTTTTAGTTTTAGGTTTATGTTTAGATTAGATTTAGGTTTAGTTTTAGGTTTAGTTTTAGGTTTAGTTCAGTTTTAGGAAAGAAAAAGAAGAAGAAGAAAAAAACAGGAGAGGAGGAGAAGAAGAAGAGGAAAAAGGAAAGGAGGAAGAAGAGGAGGAGGAGGAGGAGAAAAAAGAAGAAGAGGGAGAAGAAGAAGAAAAAAACAGGAGAGGAGGAGAAGAAGAAGAAGAGGAGGAGGAGAAGAAAAAAGAAGAAGAGGAAGAAGAAGAAGAAGAAAAAAACAGGAGAGGAGGAGAAGAAGAAGAGGAAAAAGGAAAGGAGGAGGAGGAAGAAGAAGAAGAAGAAGAAGAAGAAGAAGAAGAAGAAGAAGAAGAAGAAGAAGAAGAAGAAGAAGAAGAAGAAGAAGAAGAAGAAGAAGAAGAAGAAGAAGAAGAAGAAGAAGGAAAAAAAGGAAGAAAAGGAAGAAAAGGAAGAAGAGGAAGAAGAAGAAAAGGAAAAAAGACCCCGACCCGGCACCCCGACACGACACCCTGACCCCGAGACCCCGACCCCGACACCCCGAGCCCGACCCCGACACCCCGACCCCGACACCCCGACCCCGACCCCGACACCCCGACCCCCCGAGCCTGACCCGACACCCCGACCCCGACCCGGCACCCCGACATGACACCCCGACCCCGAGACCCCGACCCCGACACCCCGAGCCCGACCCTGACCCCGACACCCCGACCCCGACACCCCGACCCCGACCCCGACACCCCGACCCCCCGAGCCTGACCCAACACCCCGACCCCGAGCCTGACCCGACACCCTGACGGGCCGGCAGCAGCCTGAAATGAACCCCGGCCCATGATTGTGCGAATCAAATCACGGCTTTTAACAGGCCAAAATTGTCTCGGTCCTTGTTTGGCCCAATCAGATATCGGCTGCGAGCAGGCCAGATGCAAACCGGGTCGTACTTAGGCCCAACTATATGACGGGCTTTTAACAGGCCGAAATTAATATAGGGTCGAAATGTTAAATGGGCCCTTAACAGGCGAAAACTAATATCAGGCTGAATTACTAAGTGGGTCTTTAGCAAGTGGGCCCAAAAGCATAGTGTCTAGTTGACGGGCCGAATCAGATATGGGCCATAATTGAGCCCAAAGCCTCTTAAAGGGCCGGACCTGATCTGGGCCGTAATTTGGCCCAGAACGTGGTAGGCTTTTAACAGGTCGGATCTCATATGGGCCACTATTAGGCCCGAAGCATGGCAGGACATTAATGGACCGGATCAAATATGGGCCGGTATTTGGCCCAAAACATGGCAGCCAGTTAATGGGCCGGCCTACTAGGGTCCTCAAAATCTTGTGGGCCTACAGCTGGGCCGGCCCATTAATGTCGGCGAAATCTCGTGGGCCTTTAGCTGGGCCGGCCCATTATGATCCGCAAGAATCTTGTGGGCCTTTACCTGGGCCGGCCCATTATGGCACACAAAAATCTTGTGGGCCTTTATCTGGGCCGGCCCATTATGTCCCACAAAATCTTGTGGGCCTTTAGCTATGCCAGCCCATTATGGTCCGCAAAATCTCGTGGACCTTTAGCTGGGCCGGCCCATTATGGTCCGCAAAATCTTGTGGGCCTTCGGTTGGGCCGGCCCATTTAAACTTGATGGGCCGGTCCACGTGTCAACATATCATAGGCGCGTCTCGCCCATTGGATGAGTGACACATGTGCCAACGTGGACCTGACACGTGTCTCCTCCAGCCAATGATGATTTTACACGTGGAAAATCCCCATTGGTCGGGGCTATTAACGGGTTATCGGATCCAAAACCCGGCCCGATAGCTTAACGGTGTTCCGTTACGGTGGATGCCACGTGTCGGTCACCCTTGACGAAGGCACTTCTGTGACGCGCGATTTATCGTCATGGAAGTGGACACTTCCGTGATGATAATTTTGGTAATGTCATGGAACACTTCTATGGCAGCACAGGTATGACTATCTTGATTCTTTCATAAAATCGTCATGGATGTACATGCATGACAAAAAGCGCGACCTACTGTGATAAACACGTATCATCACGGAAGTGTATTTTTTTTGTAGTGCATATGCATTATTGTTGATCTAACCAAAAGCGCATATTACCTTGTCTTCTCCTATATATTGAATGCTTGCAGATTCCAGCTTAGTCCAATGCACATGCACTATTATTATTATCCACACTATTCGGTTGTGCAAGTGAAAGGCAATAATGACAATATATGATGGATATTGAGATGAGAAAAGTTGGTATGAACTCAACCTCTCTTGTTTTTGTAAATATGATTAGTTCATCATTCCTGATTCAGCCTATTATGAATGAAACATGTTTGCAATGACAATTAGAGATTATAGTTGCTCATGCCATGCTTAAGTAGCTAGGAGTTTATAATGGTTTACCTTGCGTGCCAACATGCTATTAAAATGGTTGTGATGTGGTATGATAGGGTGGTATCCTCCTTTGAACGATTCGAGTGGCTTGACCTGGCACATTTTCACGCATGTAGTTGAAACAAAATCAACATAGCCTCCATGATATTTATGTTCATGGTGAATTATATCCTACTCATGCTTGCATTCAGTGTTGGTTAATTTTAATGCATGTTCATGACTGTTGTCGCTCTCTAGCTGGTCGCTTCCGAGTCTCTTTCTAGCCTTCACTTGTACTAAGTGGGAATACTGCTTGTGCATCCAATTCCATAAACCCCAAAGTTATTCCATATGAGTCCACCATACCTTCCTATATGCGGTATTTACCTGCCGTTCCAAGTAAATTTGTATGTGCCAAACTCTAAACCTTCAAATGAAATTTTGTTTTATATGCTCGAATAGCTCATGTATCAACTAGGGCTGTCTATATCTTCCATGCTAGGCGGGTTATTCTCAAGAGGAGTGGACTCCGCTCCTCACTCACGAGAAAATGGCTGGTAACCGGTGTCGGTGTACAAAGTAGGGGCTCTCCTTTGCACCCCTTTACTTGTGCACGGGCAGTCAGAGCCGCACCTGCGGCCGCACTGAGCAGGGCAGAGGAGGGAAGCTGGAGCATGATACGTCTCCGTCGTATCTATAATTTTTGATTGTTCTATGCCAATATTATTCAACTTTCATATACTTTTTGGCAATTTTTATATTATTTTTGGGACTAACATATTGATCCAGTGCCCAGTGCCAGTTCCTGTCTGTTGCATGTTTTTGGTTTCTCAGAATATCCATATCAAACGGAGTCCAAACAGCATAAAAATGGACGGAGCTTATTTTTGGAAAATATGGAAAATTTGGAAGGAAAATCAACGCGAACCAGTGCCCGAGGTGGTCACGAGGTAGGGCCCCCCCTAGGGTGCGCACCTACCCTTGTGAGCCCACCATAAGGCGGTTGACGCTCTTCTTTTGCCGCAAGAAAGCTAATATTCAGAAAAAAAAATCACGGCGAAGGTTTCAGGCCAATCGGAGTTACGGATCTCCATATATATATATATATACGAAACGGTGAAACAGAGCGAGAACAGAACGCAGAAACAGAGAGAGACAGAGAGACAGATCCAATCTCGGAGGGGATCTCGCCCCTCCCATGGCATGGAGGCCAAGGACTAGAGGGGAAACCCTTCTCCCATCTAGGGAGGAGGTCAAGGAAGAAGAAGATGAAGGGGCCCCATCTCCCCTTCTCTTCCGATGGCGCCGGAACATTGTTGTGGCCATCATCATCATCATCGCGATCTACACCAACACCTCCGCCATCTTCACCAACATATCCATCACCTTCCCCCCTCTATCTACAGCGGTCCACTCTCCCGCAACCCGCTATACCCTCTACTTGAACATGGTGCTTTATGCTTCATATTATTATCCAATGATGTGTTGCCATCCTATGATGTCTGAGTAGATTTTCGTTGTCCTATTGGTGGTTGATGAATTGCTATGATTGATTTAATTTGCTTGTGGTTATGTTGCTGTCCTTTGGTGCTCATCATATGAGCGCACGCGTGGATCACACCATAGGGTTAGTTGTATGTTGATAGGACTATGTATTGGAGGGCAAGAGTGACAGAAGCTTCAACCTAGCATAGAAATGGATGCATACGGGATTGAAGGGGGACCAATATATCTTAATGCTATGGTTGGGTTTTACCTTAATGAACATTAGTAGTTGCGGATGCTTGCTAATAGTTCCAATCATAAGTGCATAGAATTCCAAGTCAGGGATGATATGCTAGCAGTGGCCTCTCCCACGTAATACTTGCTATCAGTCTAGTAAAGTAGTCAATTGCTTAGGGGCAATTTCGCAAATCCTACCACCACTTTTCCACACTCTCTATATTTACTTTATTGTTTCTTTATCTAAACAGCCCCTACTTTTTTTACGTACTCTTTATTATCTTGCATACCTATCCAACAACACCTACAAAGTACTTTTAGTTTCATACTTGTTCTAGGTAAAGCGAACGTCAAGCGTGCGTAGAGTTATATCGGTGGTCGATAGAACTTGAGGGAATATTTGTTCTACCTTTAGCTCCTCGTTGGGTTCGATACTCTTACTTATAGAAAACTGTTGCGATCCCCTATACTTGTGGGTTATCAAGACCTTTTTCTGGCGCCGTTGCCGGGGAGCAATAGCGTGGGGTGAATATTCTCGTGTGTGCTTGTTTGCTTTATCACTAAGTAATTTTTATTTGTTGTTCTTAGTTGTTTTCTATCTTTATTTATGGGTAGGAAACGCAAAATACCAAAAAAAAAATTAGTTGTACCTACTGAACCAATGGTTGAAGAACCACTCAAAATCTATCACACTGCTGAAGCTTTTTACTTGGATCATCTTCGATCCCTTTGTGCTCGTGCCGAAACCCCAACTAGATTAGTTGAGGGCAAATCTTTAGATGAGCATGCTTGTTATGTGCGACACCGTATATCTGAAAAAGGGAAATTATTATGGAGTCAAATTCAATGTTTGCAAGGTTATGCTTGGAATTTATGTGAATTATATGATTTTACTTGTTGTTCTGAAAACCCTAAGAAACACCTTCCCTACCAATGTGAGTTTATCGATAATGGAATCTTATATTCTTATGCTAAAGGTGTTTATAGTTACTATGATGTTCAACAAATTGAAGAATTTGTTGCTTTTGAGGGTGCTTATGAAATTGCTTCTTTGATTGAAAAGTATGATGCTACTTTTCACAAATCTGAAAATTTTGCTATACTTAAATATTGCTATGATAACTATGCTTCTAATACCTATGTTAAACAATATATTAAGGAATGCTCAGCTGTCCAAGAAGAGATTAATATTTTGCAGGAGTCTATGGAAGAAGAAATTGATGAAACTATGAGCTCATTGGATGAAAAAGATGATGAGGAGAGCGAAGAACAAAAGGAGGAAGAGCGGATTGATCACCCGTGCCCACCTTATAATGAGAGTAACTCTTCAAGTCATACATTGTTTAATTCCCCTTCGTGCTTACCGAAGGATGATTGCTATGATGACAGTTATGATCCCGTTGATTCTCTTGAAATATCCCTTTTTGATGATGCTTGCTATGCTTGTGGACAAGATGCCAATATGAATTATGCTTATGGAGATGAACTTGCTATAGTTCCTTATGTTAAACATGAAATTGTTGCTATTGCACCCACACATGATAGTCCTATTATCTTTTTGAATTCTCCCGATTACACTATATCGGAGAAGTTTGCACTTATTAAAGATTACATTGATGGGTTGCCTTCTACCGTTGCACATGATGATTTTGATGACTATAATATGCATGTGCTTGCTGCTCCTACTTGCAATTATTATGAGAGAGGAACTATATCTCCACCTCTCTATGTTTCCAACACGGTAAAATTGCAAGAAACTATTTATACTATGCATTGGCCTTTACTTTGTGTGCATGAATTGTTCTTTTATGACATGCCGATGCATAGGAAGAGACTTAGACTTTGTCATTACATGATATATGTTACCTTGTGCTCACCACTAAATTACAAATCATTGTTAATTAAAATTGGCTTTGATATACCTTGGGATCCGGGTTGAACCATTACTTGAGCACTATATGCCTAGCTTAATGGCTTTAAAGAAAGCGCTGCCAGGGAGACAACCCGGAAGTTTTAGAGAGTCATTTATTTCTGTTGAGTGCTTTCATATAGTTTTAAAACAACAAAAATAAAGAGGGGAACCCAAAACTTTTTCTAAAAGGAAAGTGAAAGTGAGAGAGACAAGCATTGTTGAAGTGGGAGCTAACCTTGGACTTTGTTCATGCTCACGGGAACTTTGTGAATCTTGATTACAGAAACTTTTCAATAAAAATAATTATCCCCTTGTACAATTCCATTGTATTATAAAAATAATGTGCCAAGGTTTGCCTTTAGGATGTTTACATTTGCTTGATGGTTTGTACGGTGCAGGACAGAAACTTTGGTTGTAGTGCGCGATTTTACTTTTTTAGCTGGAACATCAAATGGTTCTGATTATTTTTGCACTGTATTCCTATACAAATTTTTTATTTTTCCTAATTTTGGTAGAATTTTTCAAGTATCATAAGTATGTTGAATGTTCAGATTATTACAGACTGTTCTGTTTTAGACAGATTCTGTTTTTGATGCATAGTTTGCTTGTTTTGATGAAACTGTCAATTTATATCAGTAGATTAAGCCATGAAAAAGTTATATTACAGTAGACACAATGCAAAAAAATGAATTGGTTTGCAACAGTACTTAGAGTAGTGATTTGCTTTATTATACTAACGGATCTTACCGAGTTTTCTGTTGAAGTTTTGTGTGGATGAAGTGTTCGATGATTGAGAAGGTCTCGATTTGAGAAGAAGGAAGAGAGGCAAGAGCTCAAGCTTGGGGATGCCCGAGGCACCCCAAGTAAATATTCAAGGAGAATCAAGCATCTAAGCTTGGGGATGCTGGGAAGGCATCCCCTCTTTCTTCAACAAGTATCGCTATGTTTTCAGATTCGTTTCGTTCATGCGATATGTGCAATCTTGGAGCATCTTTTGCATTTAGTTTCCATTTTTATTTTATGCACCATGCTGGTATGAGATAGTCCTTGGTTGATTTATAGAATGCCCTTTGCACTTCACTTATATCTTTTGAGTATGGCTTTATAGAATGCTTCATGTGCTTCACTTATATCATTTGAAGTTTGGATTGCCTGTTTCTCTTTACATAGACAACCGCCATTTGTAGAATGCTCTTTTGCTTCACTTAGATTTGTTAGAGTAAGGGCATATATTTTTAGAAAGAATTAAACTCTCTTGCTTCACTTATATCTATTTAGAGAGATGACAGGAACTGGTCATTTACATGGTTAGTCATAAAATCCTACATAAACTTGTAGATCGCTGAATATGATATGTTTGATTCCTTGCAATAGTTTTTGCGATATAAAGATGGTGATATTAGAGTCGTGCTAGTTGAGTAATTGTGAAATTGAGAAATACTTGTGTTGAGGTTTGGAAGTCCCGTAGCATGCACGTATGGTGAACCGTTATGTAACGAAGTCGGAGCATGAGGTGTTTATTGATTGTCTTCCTTATGAGTGGCGGTCGGGGACGAGAGATGGTCTTTTCCTACCAATCTATCCCCCTAGGAGCATGTGTGTAGTACTTTGTTTCGATGACTAATAGATTTTTGCAATAAGTATGTGAGTTCTTTATGACTAATGTTGAGTCCATGGATTATACGCACTCTCACCCTTCCATCATTGCTAGCCTCTTCGATACCGTGCATTGCCCTTTCTCATCTCGAGAGTTGGTGCAAACTTCGCCGGTGCATCCAAACCCCGTGATACGATACGCTCTATCACACATAAACCTCATTATATCTTCCTCAAAACAGCCACCATACCTACCTATCATGGCATTTCCATAGCCATTCTGAGATATATTTCCATGCAACTTCCATCACCATCATATACATGACTTGAGCATTTATTGTCATATTGCTTTGCATGATCATAATATAGCTAGCATGATGTTTTCATGGCTTGTCCGTTTTTGATGTCATTGCTACGCTAGATCATTGCACATCCCGGTACACCGCCGGAGGCATTCATATAGAGTCATATCTTTGTTCTAGATACGAGTTGTAAGTAAATAAAAGTGTGATGATCATCATTATTAGAGCATTGCCCCAATGAGGAAAGGATGATGGAGACTATGATTCCCCCACAAGTCAGGATGAGACTACGGACGAAAAAATAAAATAAAATAATAAAAAAAAGAGAAAGGCCAAAAAAAAGAGAAGGCCCCAAAAAAGAGAAAACAAAAAAATGAGAGAAAAAGAGAGAAGGGGCAGTGCTACTATCCTTTTACCACACTTGTTCTTCAAAGTAGCACCATGTTCTTCATATAGAGAGTCTCTTGAGTTATCACTTTCATATACTAGTGGGAGTTTTCATTATAGAACTTGGCTTGTATATTCCGATGGTGGGCTTCCTCAAATGCCCGAGGTCTTCATGAGCAAGCAAGTTGGATGCACACCCACTTAGTTTCAGTTTGAGCTTTCATACACTTATAGCTCTAGTGCATCCGTTGCATGGAAATCCCTACTCACCCACATTGATATCTATTGATGGGCATCTCCATAGCCCGTTGATACGCCTAGTTGATGTGAGACTATCTTCTCCTTTTTGTCTTCTCCACAACCACCATTATATTCCACCTATAGTGCTATGTCCATGGCTCACGCTCATGTATTGCGTGAAAGTTGAAAAGGTTTGAGAACATCAAAAGTATGAAACAATTGCTTTGCTTGTCATCGGGGTTGTGCCTGATGTGAATATTTTGTGTGGTGAAGATGGAGCATAGCCAGACTATATGATTTTGTAGGGATAACTTTCTTTGGCCATGTTATTTTGAAAAGACATGATTGCTTTATTAGTAGGCTTGAAGTATTTTTTTTTATGTCAAAGGATAGATTATTGCTTTGAATCACTCGTGTCTTAATATTCATGCCATGATTAGACATTTGATCAAGATTATGTTGGGTAGCATTCCACATCAAAAATTATCTTTTTTATCATTTACCTACTCGAGGACGAGCAGGAATTAAGCTTGGGGATGCTGATACGTCTCCGTCGTATCTATAATTTTTTATTGTTCCATGCCAATATTATTCAACTTTCATATAGTTTTTGGCAATTTTTTATATTATTTTTGGGACTAACATATTGATCCAGTGCCCAGTGCCAGTTCCTGTCTGTTGCATGTTTTTGGTTTCTCAGAATATCCATATCAGACGGAGTCCAAATGGGATAAAAACGAACGAAGCTTATTTTTGGAAAATATGGAAAATTCGGAAGGAAAATCAACGCGAACCAGTGCCCGAGGTGGTCACGAGGCAGGGGGCGCCCCCCCCCTAGGGCATGCCCCTACCCTCGTGAGCCCACCGTAAGGCGGTTGACGCTCTTCTTTTTCTGCAAGAAAGCTAATATTCGGAAAAAAAATCACGGCGAAGGTTTCAGGCCAATCAGAGTTACGGATCTCCATATATATACGAAACGGTGAAACAGAGCCAGAACAGAACGCAGAAACAGAGAGAGACAGAGAGACAGATCCAATCTCGGAGGGGCTCTCGCCCCTCCCATGCCATGGAGGCCAAGGACCAGAGGGGAAACCCTTCTCCCATCTAGGGAGGAGGTCAAGGAAGAAGAAGACGAAGGGGCCCCCTCTCCCCTTCTCTTCCGGTGGCACCGGAACGCTGTTGTGGCCATCATCATCATCACCGCGATCTACACCAACACCTCTGCCATCTTCACCAACATATCCATCACCTTCCCCCCTCTATCTACAGCGGTCCACTCTCCCGCAACCCGCTGTACCCTCTACTTGAACATGGTGCTTTATGCTTCATATTATTATCCAATGATGTGTTGCCATCCTATGATGTCTGAGTAGATTTTCGTTGTCCTATTGGTGGTTGATGAATTGCTATGATTGATTTAATTTGCTTGTGGTTATGTTGCTGTCCTTTGGTGCCCATCATATGAGCGCGCGCGTGGATCACACCATAGGGTTAGTTGTATGTTGATAGGACTATGTATTGGAGGGCAAGAGTGACAGAAGCTTCAACCTAGCATAGAAATGGATGCATACGGGATTGAAGGGGGCCCAATATATCTTAATGCTATGGTTGGGTTTTACCTTAATGAACATTAGTAGTTGCGGATGCTTGCTAATAGTTCCAATCATAAGTGCATAGAATTCCAAGTCAGGGATGTCATGCTAGCAGTGGCCTCTCCCACATAATACTTGCTATCAGTCTAGTAAAGTAGTCAATTGCTTAGGGGCAATTTCGCAACTCCTACCACTACTTTTCCACACTCACTATATTTACTTTATTGTTTCTTTATCTAAACAGCCCCTACTTTTTATTTACGTACTCTTTATTATCTTGCAAACCTATCCAACAACACCTACAAAGTACTTCTAGTTTCATACTTGTTCTAGGTAAAGCAAACGTCAAGCGTGCGTAGAGTTGTATCGGTGGTCGATAGAACTTGAGGGAATATTTGTTCTACCTTTAGTTCCTCGTTGGGTTCGACACTCTTACTTATCGAAAACTGTTGCGATCAGCTATACTTGTGGGTTATCAGAGCACAAGACAACCGAAGCAACGCCAAGACCAGAGACACAAAGAGCAAGGGAGCAAAGTGGACTCCCCCGACAAGACCCTTGCCGGGGTAGCCTCCGCAGCCCCGGCAATAGCCTTGCCGGGGCAACTTGCCCAATGCCAGCAAAGCGTGCCGCCCTTGAGCCAAGGGGTTCCAACGCCATCAACCACATCGGAACCAAGGCTCGGGAGGCACCTCCATGGTGGCATGTAGATCTTTGTGGAGATCACAAATACACAAGATCAGATGAGAACCAGAAGACGATGATCCTTCGCAAGATCCTTGCCAAGGAAATCCATGAGACCCCCGGAAAGATCCTTGCTGGGGACAACCGCGGTGCCACGGCAAGACCCTCGTCAGGCCCCGGCAAGACCCTTGCCGGGGACATCTGCGGGGCCGCAGCCAGGCCCACGTCTGCCAAGACCCCACCGCCGCTCCCATGCAGCTGCTAGCTCAACCAGTTGGGCAGGCATCTACGTGGCAGCGTGCGGCCTCCACACCGACTCAACAAGCACCTGCATGGTGGCATGCAGATCTTCGTGAAGGCTCCACCACCACGCCAGCCCAGCAATGTAACGCCCCGAGACCGATGTGCCAGGTGTCCTCCAGTTATTCGCTGTTGAGTGCTTTGTCATATTATTTATTTTGCTTCTTGCATCATGTTCATCATTGGTTATATTGCATTGCCATGTCTACCTCTTGTCATATTGCATTTGGTCATTCATGTTGTTGCCATGAGCATCATGTTCATTGCAACTCCTTCTCTTCATCTTCTTCTCCACCCATGAACTATTGCATGATCCTCTAGTTCTCCTTTCTTCTTATTCCATCTTTTTCTCTTGTGACATTTTTCCTATTCGGGAAATGTTCGACCTTTCCCTATAGTTCCTAAATAATGCCAAGACCACCTACTCCAATTTTTAGGTCTTTTGGAAGTGTTTTGGTTGGGTTCAAAAATGGCTCAAGTTTGAATTTAAATCAAACTTGAATTATTTTTCTACCTCTAAAAATGTCCAAAGGAATTTTACCCAATGGAGAATAATTCCTGGAGCATGAGGATACTCTTATATCTGCCAAATTCATCTCCTACCTCCCTGGCCTTTTCCTTTTCTTCAGCTGCAAATTTCAAATTTACAGAATTAAGAAGAAAAGGGAAAGCCCTCCCAGTGCAGCCACTTGGGCCTTTTCCAATCACCCGCAGCCCAACCAAGCCTAGCAGCAGCTCTAGCACAGCCTACCTGGCCCAACTCTGTTCACGGCCACCTGCCCCGTTGCGTCGCCGTCTCTGTTCCAGAGACAGAGCACTCGCGCTCGCGCCGTGAGCTTCACGGACACCGAGGTCGCGCCGTCTTCTCCCCCTTCCATAAGACCCCAACCACGCCCTAGGGTTTCCCCTTCCTCTCCTCCCTCTCCTCCGCGCCGCCGCCACAGGTAAGGGGACACACATGCGTCGCTTCCACCGCCGCCCACGCCATGGCCGGTTCGGTCACGACCTCACCGCCGGCCTAACCCTCCTCCGCGGCCTCCCCTCCTTCGTCCAAGCGATCGTGAATGTCGCCCTGGTTCCGTCCTAACGCCGATCCGTGGACGAGAACTCCTTCCACGATGTCCCCTTCTTCCTCTGCATCTCGGACAGAAGGTCGCGCCAAGTTCGTCGACCCACTGTCGATGCCTCCCTCCATCGCCGGCCACGTTTTCTCGTCCTAGGGTAAGGAGGTATACCCGGCTTCCTCCCTTATCCTTCTCGATGCTGGATGATCCCCGTAGGAGATGCTAGGGTCGCGCCTCCGCCATGATCTCGATGCTCCGACGATCTCTGAATTTTTGGGTGTAGTTGAAGTATTCTGTCTTGCGCGCTCTTGTTCTTGCACACGCACTCCACGCTATGCTCGCGCCCTTGCCAGTTTCCTCGCACGCACGCGCATCCACATGCCTCGCCCGCAATCCTGCATTCCTGCTCGCCATCGCCTCAGTTCGGCAGCGTCGAGACGGCCCGAGTCAAGCACTAGCTCGTCCTCGGGCTCCCGCAACCGCAGCTTTGCACACGCATGCCCGAACTCGAGCACAACCCCCTCTTTGCCCCGTGTCGCGTTGTCACCGTACCTACGCCCGCGCTCGAACGCAAGAACCCGCCGCCTCGTCGCGTTTCCCTTCCCTGCCACTACGCGCGACCGCATGTCCGAGCCGAGTCGAGCTCGAACTTGAGCGCCCCGCCGCTCCTAGCCTTCACGCGCCCTTGGATCAGCACTGCTACTCCTTTCCTGCACGCCCTCCGCCGCATACGGAGTCCTGCCGTGCCGCCGTTGCTCGCCGGCAACGATGACGTCTCCTCTGTTTCCATAGAAGAAGCCAAGCCAGGGCACCTAACTGTTTAAGAGCAGCTCGGCCGCACCCTTATCTAACCCACCTGATCCTAGCGCAGTGGTTGAAACCTCTCCCAGTTACCTTATAGACCCAGGTTCGAATCCCCATCGGGCCAGTTGTGAACTGCCCAATTTTTACCATTTTGGCCTCTATGACAGTGGGACCCCACTCGTCATTCTCTCTGTCCACACACACCCCTCTCCACACCCACACTCCTGCCATCTCAGCACCATGGGCCCTCTCGTCAATGAGAGTTGTTGGACCAGCTTGTGTTCCATGTTGTTTTAATTTTCTTTTGCATATTTACAGGGAATGCCATCATCTTGCATTGCTCATATTTAAATAACCGTGCATCGGATTAAAATGTTTTATATATGTAAAATGCTTAGAATTTCATCTAGTTTCACATTATGCCTTTTCATGCATGTTTAGAATGTTTAAACTGCTGTTTGCATTAATTTGCTCCTATGTCATGTTAAAATGCTTTAATTCATAACTAAATAACCGTAGCTCCAAATTTAATAAATTTTATATGCATTTGGGGTAGAAAAATGCCTAGTTTAACATGATGCACTCATCTAGCATGTTTAACAACTCTAAAATTATGTTTAGGGCAGAACAGTACCAAACCTAAAATATGCACATGAGGAGTTTCCGGATTTGTTGTTTTGTTGTTCCAGCCTCATTTAAATTTGCCTAGATAGGTAGTTTTCATATGCTCCACCTCTTGCCATGTTTACCAACATTTAATATTGTTGAGTACATAAACGAGATCGAACTAAATAAGTCACGTGGTGTTTCATCAATATGCAATGGAGTTGCATATTGAGCTCCACTTAATTTGTAGGGTTGTTTGTGCATTTTGCCATGCCATGCCTCTTTAAACCGGACATGCATCATACTTGTTTGCGCATCGTGCCATGATTATGTGATGTTTGTTTACTATGTTGTGTGCTTCTTTCCGATGTTGCTTCTTCGGGTTGGTTCCGATAACGTCGTGTTGTGAGGATTCATTCGACTACGTTTGTTTGTCTTCTTCATGGACTCGTTCTTCTTCCTTGCGGGATCTCAGGCAAGATGACCATACCCTCGAAATCACTTCTATCTTTGCTTGCTAGTTGCTCGCTCTTTTGCTTGGCCTATGCTGCAATACCTACCACTTTCTTATCATGCCTCCCATATTGTTAAGCCAAGCCTCTAACCCACCTTGTCCTAGCAAACCGTTGTTTGGCTATGTTACCGCTTTGCTCAGACCCTCTTATAGCATTGTTAGTTGCAGGTGAAGATGAAGTTTGTTCCTTGTTGGAACATGGATATGTTGTTCCTTGTTGGAACATGTTTATTTCTTAGGATATCACAATATCTCTTATTTAATTAATGCATCTATATACTTGGTAAAGGGTGGAAGGCTCGGCCTTATGCCTGGTGTTTTGTTCCACTCTTGCTGCCCTAGTTTTCCATCACATCGGTGTTATGTTCCCGGATTTTGCGTTCCTTACGCGGTTGGGTTATAATGGGAACCCCTTGACAATTCGCCTTGAATAAAACTCCTCCAGCAAGGCCCAACATTGGTTTTACCATTTGCCACCTAGCCTTTTCTTTCCCTTGGGTAGGCCTGCCCAAGGGTCATCTTTATTATACCCCCCCCCCCCCCGGGGCCAGTGCTCCTCTGAGTGTTGGTACAAACTGAGCTGCCTGCGGGGCCACCTCGGGGAAACTTGAGGGTTGGTTTTACTCGTAGCTAGTCTCATCTGAGTGTGCCCTGAGAACGAGATATGTGCAGCTCCTATCGGGATTTGTCGGCACATTCGGGCGGCTTTGCTGGTCTTGTTTTACCTTGTCGAAATGTCTTGTAACCGGGATTCCGAGTCTGATCGGGTCTTCCCGCTAGAAATAATATCCTTCGTTGACCATGAGAGCTTGTGATGGGCTACGTTGGGACACCCCTGCAGGGATTTGAACTTTCGAAAGCCGTGCCCGCGGTTATGGGCAGATGGGAATTTGTTAATGTTTGGTTGTAGAAAACCTGAAGTTGACTGTAATTAAAATACATCAACCGCGTGTGTTACCGTGATGGTCTCTTCTCGGCGGGGTCCGGGAAGTGAATACGGTGTTGGAGTAATGCTTGACGTAGGTTGTTCTAGGATCACTTCTTGATCATAGTTGTTCGATCGTGCTTTTGCCTTCTCTTCTCGCTCTCATTTGCGTATGTTAGCCACCATATATGCTAGTCGCTTGCTGCAGCTCCACCTCATACCTTTACCTTACCCATAAGCTTAAATAGTCTTGATCACGAGGGTGTGAGATTGCTGAGTCCCCGTGACTCACAGATACTTCCAAAACCAGCTTGCAGGTGCCATTGAACCGAGCAGGTGACGCAACCAAGCTCAGGAGGAGCTCGATGAAGATCTTGTCCTTTGTGTTGTTTCGTTCCAGTTGATCAGTAGTGGAGCCCAGTTGGGGTCGATCGGGGATCTGTGTAGCATTTGGGGTAGTCTTCTTTTATTTTGGTTCCATAGTCGGACCTTGATTGTATTGGGATGATGTAATGCTTTATTCATGTATTGTGTGAAGTGGCGATTGTAAGCCAACTATGTATCTTTTCCCTTATGTATTACATGAGTTGTGTGAAGATTACCTCACTTGCAATATTGCTTTCAATGCGGTTATGCCTCTAAGTCGTGCTTCGACACGTGGGAGATATAGTCGCATCGAGGGCGTTACAAGCAGCCAGCAAACGTGGCGCTACAACACCCCGTCAGCTCGGACGCGCGTCAGAGCCAGGCGAGGCAGCGACAGCTGGGATGAGATTCCTTGTCGTCCCCGATAAAGTAAGAGGAGCACATCGACAGCGCATTAAATGTGTTTGTCCGACGGTGCCAGAGGATAGACTCAGCCACTATACACCTTTCCACCTCCTATGTGCCACTGTGGCAACCCCTTTTGTCTATAAAAGGAGGCCCAAGGCGTACTGGAGGGGGGGTCAGATCTTTGGAACTAGACACACACCGTAGCTAGTTCAAGAACTCAAGAACACTCAAATATACATCAAAGCAGGACTAGGGTATTACGCGTCTCTGCCGCCCGAACCTGGGTAAACGATCCTTGTGCTAACCGCCAGACCCGCTCTTTGCACAACCCCGCACCCGCCAACCGTAGAAGGGATCCCAGTGATTCCATAGGTGTCGTTTCCACCGACAATCAAGATGCCCAGTCCCGTGATCAAACCAAATCAAAATAATTGCAAACAAAACTCTCCCAGGATTGTTGTTAGTTGGAGGCACCCGTTGTTTCGGGCAAGCCATGGATTGATGCTTGTTGGTGGTGGGGGAGTATAAACTTTACCATTCTGCTTGGGAACCGCCTATAATGTGTGTAGCATGGAAGATATCGATATCTCTCAATTGTTATGTTGACAATAAAAGTATACCACTCAAAATAGTATTCATCTCTATTTCAAAAATGAAGCTCTGGCACATCTACAAATCCATGCTTCCCTTTGAGAAGGGCCTATCCATTTATTTTTATGTTGAGTCATCATCCTGTTATTAAAAAGCATCAGTTGGAGAGCACCGCTGTCATTTGCAAGCATTACTATTAGTTTACATTGAGTATGACAGTGACTGGATCTATTTTACCATGAATTACAATTTCCAGACAGCCCTTGATCTTCAGAGATGCTCTGCATTTATGTTTTGCGGTCTCGGAAAGGGCTAGCGAGATACCATCTTGTTATATCATATTATGATTGTTTTGAGAAAGTGTTGTCATCCGAGATTTATTATTGCTCGCTAGTTGATTATGGCGTTGATATGAGTAAACATGAGACCTAAATGTTATTGTGAATATGGTTAGTTCATAATCTTTGCTGAAAACTTGAATGCTGGCTTTACATATTTACAACAACAAGAGCCAACAGAGTTTGTAAAAGTTTTTCCTTATCACTTTCAGTCTGTCAACTGAATTGCTTGAAGACAAGCAAAGGTTTAAGCTTCGGGGAGTTGATACGTCTCCATCGTATCTACTTTTCCAAACACTTTTGCCCTTGTTTTGGAC
This sequence comes from Triticum urartu, assembly GCF_056163025.1. Classification (NCBI taxonomy): domain Eukaryota; kingdom Viridiplantae; phylum Streptophyta; class Magnoliopsida; order Poales; family Poaceae; genus Triticum; species Triticum urartu. The sequence goes on from NC_141878.1 coordinate 171,152,244, forward strand.
TCTAACTTGCATGATTTAAATGGAACTAACCCGGACTGACGCTGTTTTCTGCAGAAGTGGCATGGTGTTATTTTTGTGCAGAAATAAAAGTTCTCGGAATGACCTGAAAATCAATGGAGAATATTTTTGGAATATATAAAAAATACTGGCGAAAGAATCAACGCAAGGGGGCCCACACCCTGTCCATGAGGGTGGGGGCGCCCACCCCCTAGGGCGTGCCCCCTGTCTCGTGGGCCCCCTGAGGCTCCACCGACCTCAACTCCAACTCTATATATTCATGTTCGGAGAGAAAAAAAATCAGAGAGAAGGATTCATCGCGTTTTACGATATGGAGCCACCGCCAAGCCCTAATCTCTCTCTGGAGGGCTGATCTGGAGTCCGTTCGGGGATCCGGAGAGGGGAATCCGTCGCCATCATCATCATCGACCTTCCTCCATCACCAATTTCATGATGCTCACCGTCGTGCGTGAGTAATTCTATTGTAGGCTTGCTGGACGGTGATGGGTTGGATGAGATTTATCATGTAATTGAGTTAGTTTCGTTAGGGTTTGATCCCTAGTATCCATTATGTTCTGAGATTGATGTTGCTATGACTTTGATATGCTTAATGCTTGTCGCTAGGGCCCAAGTGCCATGATTTCAGATCTGAACCAATTATGTTTTCATGAATATATGTGAGTTCTTGATCCTATCTTGCAAGTCAATAGTCACCTATTATGTGTTATGATCTGTTAACCCCGAAGTGACAGTAATCGGGATACTTACCGGTGATGACCGTAGTTTGAGGAGTTCATGTATTCACTAAGTGTTAATGCTTTGGTCCGATACTCTATTAAAAGGAGGGCTTAATATCCCTTAGTTTCCAATAGGACCCCACTGCCACGGGAGGGTAGGACAAAAGATGTCATGCAAGTTCTTTTCCATAAGCACGTATGACTATATTCAGAATACATGCCTACATTACATTGATGAACTGGAGCTAGTTCTGTGTCACCCTATGTTATAACTGTTGCATGAGGAATCGCATCCGACATAATTATCCATCACTGATCCATTGCCTACGAGCTTTTCATATATTGATCTTCTCTTAGTTACTTTTCCGTTGCCACTGTTACGATTACTACAAAACTACTACTATTACCTTTGCCACCGTTACCGCTACTTCCATATTACTTTGCTACTAAATACTTTGTTGCATATATTAAGTTTTCCTGCTGTGGTTAAATTGACAACTCACCTGCTAATACTTGAGAATATTCTTTGGCTCCCCTTGTGTCGAATCAATAAATTTGGGTTGAATACTCTACCCTCGAAAACTGTTGTGATGCCCTATACTTGTGGGTTATCAACTAGGTATGAAGATACCGACGATTGAATCTCGGGCAAGTAACATACCGATTACAAAGGGAATAACGTATGTTGTCATTACGGTACGACCGATAAAGATCTTCGTAGAATATGTGGGAACCAATATGAGCATCCATGTTCCGCTGTTAGTTATTGATCGGAGAGGTGTCTCGGCCATGTCTACATAGTTCTCGAACCTGTAGGGTCCACACGCTTAACATTCGATGACGATTTTGTATTATATGAGTTATGTGATTTGGTGACCGAATGTTGTTCAGAGTCCCGGATGAGATCACGGACATGACGAGGAGTCTCGAAATGGTCGAGAGGTAAAGATTCATATATATAGGATGATAGTATTTGGACACCGGAAGTGTTCCGGGGGTACCGGGTAGGTATCGGATCACCGAAAGGGGTTCCGGGCAACCCCCGGCAAGCTATATGGGAGGGCCGGTCCTGAGATTTCAGGGGCCCAGGGCAAAACTACAATCTGGGGACCTTCGTGGAAGATGTAAATTTGTATCAAAGAAAACTATTAAGTGCATTCCAAATCAGTGTGTATATCAAATAATGTATTATATATTAGGTTCAAAATTTTCTCCTAACATTTTGTGATGCAGAATCGCTAATGGTAGTATAAATATCAGTTTATTCAACCAACTTCTTCTTGGCGCATAAAGTTGCCAAACCATTTAACCTCTCTTGCGACATTGTCGATCTCAGGTAGTTCTTCAACAATTTCAACTTTGAAAAACTTCTAGCTATACAAAAAATGTTTTGCGTGCTTTGGAAAAACTAACCATTTTCTATCACGCACCTCACAGTTACTCATTTTTCTTGAGTAATCGCTATACGAAAAATGTCTTGAATTTTCATCCAAATGATATTTAGTGTTTTCTTCTTTCCTTTTAGGCCCCTTTTCCACTAATATGTCCCTTGCTTTGTTATCAAGATTACCCCAATTACTTGGATCATAGATATCCACAGTAATAATCGGTTCCTCATCAACATTAACAGATTATGTCGTAGATGAATTAAATATGGGCTCATGATCACTCACATTGGTATCATCCATGTTGATGTCAACATTGTCTTCTATAGGAGTATGACCAGCATCCTCCTAATCGGCATTAGTTCGGTCTTCTGCAAGAATAATTGGCAACTCGTCCGGATTTCTTGAAGTGCTCGTATCGCTCTTATAATATTTAAAAGGGACCCTCTCAATGCTCCTTTCATCTAATCTACCTTCTTCCTTTTTTCACTTTTGGATGGATACTTTCTACCTGAATCGGACATGGTCATGCTGCAATTGAAATGAGGAATTAACTTTTAAAATTAGCACAAAGCTATGGAGATATTAGATTAATTACAGAAGATTTTCATCTCATATCATGAAAAAAACTGCTAGGCAATAGACGCATAGTAGTATAGTACCTTCTCTTTCTTTGTAAATCTGACTATGTGTGCGCAATGATTCGAGCGCCCGACAAAAATTTCGTGTTGACCTGTCCGATCGAGATAGAATTGGGGAATTGGCATTAGAAAAAATAGTCAGAAAGAAGAAGCAGCAGGGGCAGAGGGGCGAGCAAACGTACCTGGCGTAGTCGTTCATCGGGACTCCAGAGGCATAGACGAACAGGCGAAAGGGTAGGGAACGACCAATCCGAACCAACAGGAGGAAATCAGGTATTGATAGATTCCTTTCCTCTCCACGTCCTTTTCCTGTACGCACACACATGGGCCGGCCCATTATCTCTAACTTTTCTTTCCTAGGCCCTAGCAGCAGGCGAGGCGAGAGGCTGAGGCGCTGGTGGGCTTTGATTGAAAAAATAAATCACTCGAACCCTGGACGTATAGCTCCTATATGCTACGTACACATACCTGGGAGGGGGCCCTGACTTTGGGGGGCCCGGGGCGGCCGCCCCGTTCGCCGCCCTAGGGTCGGCCCTGTATATGGGCCTAATGGGCCAAGAGAGGGACGGACCAGCCCCAAAAGGGGTTGGTGCGTGATTGCTCTCTGACTATAGCACCAGAAAAGCTCCTGTCTGCTAGGACTACTTCGGTATTTCCCCAAAGAGGAAGGGATGATGCAGCACAGTGACGGTAGGTATTTCTCTCAGTGAAGAAACCAAGGTTATCGAACCAGTAGGAGAACCAAGCAACACAACGTAAACAGCACCTGCACACAAATAACAACACCTCGCAACCCGACGTGTTAAAGGGGTTGTCAATCCCTTTCGGGTAACGATGCCAGAAATTTGTAGTAGATTGAAATAATAAAACGCAAATAAAGTAAAGTGCAGCAAAGTATTTTTGTATTTTTGGTTTAATAGATCTGAATAAAAATTCAAAGGAAAAGTAGATTGCAAGCAAATATATGAGAAAGAAGACCCAGGGGCCATAGGTTTCACTAGTGGCTTCTCTCGAGAAAGATAGCAAAGGGTGGGTAAACAAATTACTGTTGGGCAATTGATAGAACCTCAAATAATTATGACGATATCCAGGCAATGATCATTACATAGGCATCACGTCCAAGATTAGTAGACCGACTCCTTCCTGCATCTACTACTATTACTCCACACATCGACCACTATCCAGCATGCATCTAGTGTATTAAGTTCATGGAAAAACGGAGTAATGCAATAAGTACGATGACATGATGTAGACAAGATCCATTTATCTATTGCATAGATATAGATCCCATCTTTTTATCCATAGTAGCAACGATACATATGTGTCGGTTCCCTTTCTTTCACTGGGATCAAGCACCGTAAGATCGAACCCACTACCGGGCACCTCTCCCCATTGCAATATAAATAGATCAAATTGGCCAAGCAAAACCCAAATATCAGAGAAGAAATACGAGGCTATAAGAGATCATGCATATAAGTGATCAAAGAAACTCAAATAACTTTCATGGATATAAAAAGATATGACTGGTCATAAACTCAAAGTTCATCAGATCCCAACAAACACACCGCAAAAAGAGTTACATCATATGGATCTCTAAGAGACCATTGTATTGAGAATAAAGAGAGAGAGAGATGAAGCCATCTAGCTACTAACTACAGACCCGAAGGTCTACAAAGAACTACTCACGCATCATCGGAGAGGCACCAATGGAGGTGGTGAACCCCATCCGAGATGGTGTCTAGATTGGATCTGGTGGTTCTGGACTCTGCTGCGGCTGGATGAATATTTCATCGACTCCCCTAGTGTTCTGGTATTTTTGGGGTATTTATAGAGCAAAGAGGTGGTCCGGGGGCACCCAAGGTGGGCACAACCCACCAGGGCACGCCTGGGCCTCCTGGCGCACCCTGGTGGGTTGTCCCCTCCTCGGGACTCCCGCCAGGTGCAACCAGGGCCCAACATGTTCCTTCTTGTCCATAAAAAATCTCCGTAAAGTTTCATGGAATTTGGACTCCGTCTGATATTAATTTTCTGTGATGTAAAAAACACAGAAAAAACCGGAACTGGCACTTGGCACTATGTCAATAGGTTAGTACCCAAAAATGATATAAAATGACTATAAAATGATTATAAAACATCCAAGATTGATAATATAACAACATGGAACAATCAAAAATTATAGATATGTTGGAGACGTATCAGCATCCCCAAGCTTAACTCTTACTCGTCCTCGAGTAGGTAAGTGATAAAAACAGAATTTTTTATGTGGAGTGTTGTTTAACATGTCATATCATATTCTTTATTTATAGCATGGACATTTGGACTTTTATGTGATTCAAAGCAATAGTCTAGTTTTGACATAATAATTTAGATACTCAAGCATATCAACAAGCAACCAAGTCTTTCAAAATCTTAACGCTAAAATAAGCTATTCCTAGTCCATCATGCTCAAACATTGATCCATTCATGAAACACACTCGAATATTAGCTACACCCAATACTTAAGTATGATCATATTGCCTCCTAGTTGGTGCTTTTATAAGAGAAGATGGAGACTCAAAATAAAAATTGCATAAAGTAAAAGAAAGGCCATTCGAAGAGGGAAGTAGGGATTTGTAGAGGTGTCAGAGCTCAAAGTGAAAAACTTAGAGATAAAAACATTTTGGTAGGTCTATCCATCCCACCAACGATGACGACTTAGAGAGTTCCCAATACTTTACATGCATAGATATATCATAGGCGGTTCTGAAATAGGAAATAAAGTTTATTCCTTTTTCCACCATACTTTCACTTTCCATGGCTAGACGTATCCATGGTTGCCCTCCATACCAACACTTTCCAAGGAATTTATTATTTGACAACATAAAGTAAATTCAATTTTTTTGAATTTCGGGACTGGACATCGCTAATACCTTTGCCTTACTGTCGTGCAATGACAAGTGAATAAACACTCATCTTGAGAATAACATGTCTAGCATGGAAAATATTAGCCACCCCTCACCACTCCGCGAGCGAAACAAACACACAAAAGAGAAGTTTATTTTGAAAATTAGAGATGGAACATGCAAATTTGCTTATCACGGCAAAAGAATACCGCATATAGGTAGATATAGTGGACTCGTGTGGCAAAACTGGGTTAAAGGTTTTTGGATGCACAAGTAGTGATCATACTTAGTGCAAAATGAACGCTAGCAAAAGATTGGGAAGCGACCAACTAAGAAACGAATAATCTCATAAGCAAGCATTAAGCATAAATAACACCTAATAATGCACCACAAGTAGGATATAATTTCATTGCATGACTATTGACTTTCGTACTTGCATAGGGAATCACAAACCTTAACACCAATATTCTTACTAAAGCATAATTACTCATCAAGATGACTCACATATCACATCATCATATCTCAAAACTATTACTAAGAATCAAATTTATTTTGTCCAATGATCTTCCTGAAAGTTTTTATTATATCCTTCTTGGATATCTATCACTTTGGGACTAATTTTCATATGTTGCCTTTTTGACAAGCTCCAACAAATATAAGTGAAGATCATGAGCATAATATATTTTTATTTCTCTCAAATTAATTTAAGTGAAGAAAGAGAGAATTTCTTGAAAATTTTACTAACTCTCAAATAAATCTAAGTGAAGCAAGAGAGTATTTCTTCAAAAATACTAAAGCACACCATGCTCAAAAAAGATATAAGTGAAGCACTAGAGCAAGTCCATTGCTCATAAAAATTTAAGTGAAGCATAGAGAGAAATTCTATCAAGTCTTGACATAAATTTGCCTCTCTCAAATAGGTGTGTCCAGCAAGGATTGATTACTTAAAACAGAAAATAAAACAAGCAAAGACTCATATCATACAAGACGCTCCAAGAAAAACACATATCATATGATGAATAAAAATATAGTCTCGAGTAAAATACCGATAGTTGTTGGAAGAAAGCGGGGATGCCACTCAGGAGCATCCCCAATCCTAGTTGGTTTCTCATTCTTGGATAATATCTTGGGATGCCGGGGCATCCCCAAGCTTAGGCTCTTCCATCCTTCCTTCATCCATCGTAAGATAACCAAAAATTGAAAACTTCAATCACACAAATCTCAACAAAACCTTCGTGAGATCCGTTAGTATAAGAATAATAAATCACTACTATAAGTGTTGTATAAAACCAATTCATATTTTGTTTTTGTATTATATCTACTATATTCCAACTTTTCTATGTCAAAAACCCATCAAAGAAAACCATAGAGCCATCAAAATAAGCACACAACACAAAGAAACAGAATCTGTCAAAACATAACAGTTTGTAGCAATCTGACTATTTTGAATACTTATGTAACTCCAAAAATTCTGAAAAATTAGGAAGGCCTGAGAAATTTGTATATTGATCAACTACAAGTGGAATGGGTATTTTATCGCTCTCTCGTAAAAACTTAAAATTAATTTCGTGAGCGTAAAAGTTTCTGTTTTTTAGCAAGATAAACAACAATCACCCAAGAAGATCCTAAAGGCTTCACTTGGAACAAATACTAATTAAAACATGAAACACACAATCATAACAGTATCATAATTGTGCGAACACACAAAAACGGAAAGCACAAAGCAAAAATAAATTTTATTCATTGGGTTGCCTCCCAACAAGCGCTATAGTTTTACGCCCTTAGCTAGGCATAAAGCAAGGATCTAAGTTTTGTCATCTTTGGTTCGAGATCCATAAGATACCCTCATGATTGATTCATAAGGTGGCTTAATTCTAGTTCTAGGAAAGTGTTTCATACCCTTCCTCAAAGGAATTTGGAACTTAATATTGCCTTCTTTCATATCAATCACGGCACCGATAGTGTGTAAAAACGGTCTACCAAGAATAATTGGACAAGATGGATTGCATTCAATATCAAGAACAATAAAATCTATGGGCACATAATCCATATTTGCAAGAATAAGAACATCACTAATTCTTCTCATAGGCTTTTTAATAGTAGGATCCGTCAAGTGCAAATTCGAAGAACATTCTTCAAGATTAGTAAGACCAAGCACATCGCATAAAGATTTCGGAATTGTAGAAACACTAGCACCGAAGTCACACAAAGCAAAACACTCAAAAATTTTAATCTTAACTTTGATAGTAGGTTCCCATTCATCATGCAATTTTCTAGGAATTGAAGCTTCTAATTCCATTTTTTCTTCAAGAGCTTTCTGAAGGAAATATGCCCTAGAGGCAATAATAAAGTTATTATTTATTTCCTTATATCATGATAAATGTTTATTATTCATGCTAGAATTGTATTAACCGGAAACATAATACTTGTGTGAATACATAGACAAACAAAGTGTCACTAGTATGCCTCTACTTGACTAGCTCGTTAATCGAAGATGATTATGTTTCCTAACCATAAACAAAAGAATTGTTATTTGATTAACGGGATCACATCATTAGGAGAATGATGTGATTGACATGACCCATTCCATTAGATTAGCACCCGATCGTTTAGTATGTTACTATTGCTTTCTTCATGACTTATACATGTTCCTATGACTATGAGATTATGCAACTCCCGTTTGCCGGAGGAACACTTTGTGTGCTACCAAACGTCACAACGTAACTGGGTGATTATAAAGGAGCTCTACAGGTGTCTCCAAAGGTACATGTTGGGTTGGTGTATTTCGAGATTAGGATTTGTCACTCCGATTGTCAGAGAGGTATCTCTGGGCCATCTCGGTAATGCACATCACTTAAGCCTTGCAAGCATTGCAACTAATGAGTTAGTTGCGGGATGATGTATTACAGAACGAGTAAAGAGACTTGCCGGTAACGAGATTGAACTAGGTATTGGATACCGACGATCGAATCTCGGGCAAGTAACATACCGATGACAAAGGGAACAACGTATGTTGTTATGCGGTCTGACCGATAAAGATCTTCGTAGAATATGTAGGAGCCAATATGGGCATCCAGGTCCCGCTATTGGTTATTGACCGGAGACGTGTCTCGGTCATGTCTACATTGTTCTCGAACCCGTAGGGTCCGCACGCTTAAGGTTTCGATGACAGTTATATTATGAGTTTATGAGTTTTGATGTACCGAAGGAGTTTGGAGTCCCGGATGAGATCGGGGACATGACGAGGAGTCTCGAAATGGTCGAGACGTAAAGATTGATATATTGGACGACTATATTCGGACATCGGAAAGGTTCCGAGTGATTCGGGTATTTTTCGGAGTACCGGGTAGTTACGGGAGAAGCAATGGGCCTTGATGGGCTTTAGTGGGAAGAGGAGAAAGGGCCAAGGGGCTGCTGCTCCCCCCCCTCCCCTCTGGTCCGAATTGGACTAGGGAAAAGGGGGCCGGCCACCTCTCCTTCTCCTCCACTTCCTTCTCCCTTCCTCCCCTCTTGGTGGACTCCTACTAGGACTTGGAGTCCTAGTAGGACTCCACATCCTGGCCGCACCAATTGCCTTGGCCGGCCTCCTCCTCCTCCATCCTTTATATACTGAGGCAAGGGGCACCCCAGAGACACAAGTTGATCCACGTGATCATATTCATAGCCGTGTGCAGTGCCCCCTTCCACCATAGTCCTCGATAATATTGTAGCGTGTGCGCAGGAAATTTTTTGAAATTACTACGTTCCCCAACAGTGGCATCCGAGCCTAGGTTTAATATGTTAATGTTATATGCACGAGTAGAACACAAGTGAGTTGTGGGCGATATAAGTCATACTGCTTACCAGCATGTCATACTTTGGTTCGGCGGTATTGTTGGACGAAGCGGCCCGGACCGACATTACGCGTACGCTTACGCGAGACCGGTTCTCCCGACGTGCTTTGCACATAGGTGGCTTGCGGGTGAAAGTTTCTCCAACTTAGTTGAATCGAGTGTGGCTACGCCCGGTCCTTGCGAAGGTTAAAACAACACCAACTTGACAAACTATCATTGTGGTTTTGATGCGTAGGTAAGATTGGTTCTTGCTTAAGCCCGTAGCACCCACGTAAAACTTGCAACAACAAAGTAGAGGACGTCTAACTTGTTTTTGCAGGGCATGTTGTGAGGTGATATGGTCAAGACATGATGCTAAATTTTATTGTATGAGATGATCATGTTTTGTAACCGAGTTATCGGCAACTGGCAGGAGCCATATGGTTGTCGCTTTCTTGTATGCAATGCAATCGCGCTGTAATGCTTTACTTTATCACTAAACGGTAGCGATAGTCGTGGAAGCACAAGCTTGGCGAGACGACAACGATGCTACCATGGAGATCAAGGTGTCACGCCGGTGACGATGGTGATCACGACGGTGCTTCGGAGATGGAGATCACAAGCACAAGATTATGATGGCCATATCATATCATTTATATTGATTGCATGTGATGTTTACCTTTTATGCATCTTATCTTTCTTTGATTGACGGTAGCATTATAAGATGATCTCTCACTAATTATCAAGAAGTGTTCTCCCTGAGTATGCACCATTGTGAAAGTTCTTCGTGCTGAGACACCGCGTGATGATCGGGTGTGATAGGCTCTACGTTCAAATACAACGGGTGCAAAACAGTTGCACACGCAGAATACTCAGGTTATACTTGACGAGCCAAGCATATACAGATATGGCCTCGGAACACGGAGACCGAAAGGTCGAGCGTGAATCATATAGCAGATATGATCAACATAGCGATGTTCACCAATGAAACTACTCCATCTCACGTGATGATCGGACATGGTTTAGTTGATTTGGATCACGTAATCACTTAGAGGATTAGAGGGATGTCTATCTAAGTGGGAGTTCTTAAGTAATATGATTAATTGAACTTAAATTTATCATGAACTTAGTCCTGGTAGTATTTTGCAAATTATGTTGTAGATCAATAGCTCGCGTTGTTGCTTCTCTGTGTTTATTTTGATATGTTCCTAGAGAAAATTGTGTTGAAAGATGTTAGTAGCAATGATGCGGATTGGATCCGTGATCTGAGGTTTATCCTCATTGCTGCACAGAAGAATTATGTCCTTGATGCACCGCTAGGTGACGGACCTATGGCAGGAGCAGATGCAGACGTTATGAACGTTTGGCTAGCTCAATATTAGTGCACCATGCTTAATGGCTTAGAATCGGAACTTCAAAGACGTTTTGAACGTCATGGAGCATATGAGATGTTCCAAGAGTTGAAGTTAATATTTCAAGCAAATACCCGAGTTGAGAGATATGAATTCTCCAACAAGTTCTATAGCTAAAAGATGGAGGAGAATCGCTCAACTAGTGAGCATGTGCTCAGATTGTCTGAGTACTACAATCGCTTGAATCAAGTGGGAGTTAATCTTCCAGATAAGATAGTGATTGACAGAATTCTCTAGTCACCATCACCAAGTTAGTAGAACTTCGTGATGAACTATGATATGCAAGGGATAACGGAAACGATTCCCAAGCTCTTCGTAATGCAGAAATTGACGAAGGTAGAAATCGAGAAAAACATCAAGTGTTGATGGTAGACAAGACCACTAGTTTCAAGAAAAGGGCAGAGGGAAGAAGGGGAACTTCAAGAAGAACAGCAAGCAAGTTGCTACTCAAGTGAAGAAGCCCAAGTCTGGTCCTAAGCCTGAGACTAAGTGTTTCTACTGCAAAGGGACTGGTCACTGGAAGTGGAACTACCCCAAGTGATTGGCAGATAAGAAGGATGGCAAAGTGAACATAAGTATATTTGATATACATGTTATTGATGTGTAATTTACTAGTGTTTATAGCAACCCCTCAGTATTTGATACTAGTTCAGTTGCTAAGATTAGTAACTCGAAACGGGAGTTGCAGAATAAACAGAGACTAGTTAAGGGTGAAGTGACGATGTGTGTTGGAAGTGGTTCCAAGATTGATATGATCATCATCGCACACTCCCTATACTTTTGGGATTAGTGTTGAACCTGAATAAGTGTTATTTGGTGTTTGCGTTGAGCATGAATATGATTTGATCATGTTTATTGTAATACGGTTATTCATTTAAGTAAGAGAATAAATTGTTGTTCTGTTTACATGAATAAAACCTTATATGGTTACACACCCAATGAAAATAGTTCGTTGGATCTCGATCGTAGTGATACACATAATCATAATATTGAAACCAAAAGATGCAAAGTTAATAATGATAGTGCAACTTATTTGTGGCACTACCGTTTAGGTCATATTGGTGTAAAGCGCATGAAGAAACTCCATGCTAATGGGTTTTTGGAATCACTTGATTATGAATCAGTTGATGCTTGTGAACCATGCCTCATGGGCAAGATGACTAAAACGCAGTTCTCCGGAACTATGGAGCGAGCAACTGACTTATTGGAAATAAGTACTGATGTATGAGATCCGATGAGTGTTAAGGCTCGCGGCGGGTATCATTATTTTCTGACCTTCACAGATGATTTGAGCAGATATGGGTATATCTACTTAATGAAACACAAGTCTGAAATATTTGAAAAGTTCAAAGAATTTCAGAGTGAAGTGGAGAATCATCGTAACAAGAAAATAAAAGTTTCTACGATATGATCGCAGAGGTAAAATATTTGAGTTACGAGTTTTGGCCTTCAGTTAAAACAATGTGAAATAGTTTTACTACTCACGCCACCTGGAACACCACAGCATAATGGTGTGTCTGAACATTATAACCGTACTTTATTACATATGGTGCGATCTATGATGTCTCTTTTCGATCTACCACTACCGTTTTGGGGTTATGCATTAAAGACAGCTGCATTCACGTTTAAAAAGGCACCATCTAAGTCCGTTGAGACGACACAATCTGAACTGTGGTTTGGCAAGAAACCAAAGTTGTCGTTTCTTAAAATTTGGGATTGTGATGCTTATATGAAAAGGTTTCATCCTGATAAGCTCAAACCCAAATCGTAGAAATATGTCTTCATAGGATACCCAAAGGAGACTGTTGGGTACACCTTCTATCACAAATCCGAAGGCAAGACTTTTTGTTGCTAAATTCGGAGTTTTTCTATAGGAGTTTCTCTCGAAAGAAGTGAGTGGGAGGAAAGTAGAACTTGATGAGGTAACGGTACCTGCTCCCTTATTGGAAAGTAGTTCATCACAGAAATCTGTTCCTATGACTACTACACCAATTAGTGAGGAAGCTAATGATGATGATCATGTAACTTCAGATCAAGTTACTACCGAATCTCGTAGGTAAACCAGAGTGAGATCCGCACCAGAGTGGTACAGTAATCCTGTTCTGGAAGTCATGTTACTAGACCATGACGAACTTGCGAACTATGAGGAAGCGATGATGAGCCCAGATTCCGCGAAATGGTTTGAGGCCATAAAAATCTGAGATATGATCCATGTATGAGAACAAAGTATGGACTTTGATGGATTTGCCCCATGATCGGCAAGCCATAGAAAATAAATGGATCTTCAAGAGGAAGACGGACGCTGATAGTAGTGTTACTATCTACAAAGCTAGAATTGTCGCAAAAAGGTTTTCGACAAGTTCAAGGTGTTGACTACGATGAGATTTTCTCACTCATATATATGCTTAAGTCTGTCCGAATCATGTTAGCAATTGTCGCATTTTATGAAATCTGGCAAATGGATAAACAAAACTGCATTCCTTAATGGATTTCTTAAAGAAGAGTTGTATATGATGCAACCAGAAGGTTTTGTCAATCCTAAAGGTGTTAACAAAAATGCAAGCTCCAACGATCCATCTATGGACTGGTGCAAGCATCTCGGAGTTGGAATATACGCTTTGATAAGTTGATCAAAGCATATAGTTTTATACAAACTTACGGTGAAGCCTGTATTTACAAGAAAGTGAGTGGGAGCACTACAACATTTCTGATAAGTATATGTGAGCAACATATTGTTGATCAGAAATAATGTATAATTTTCTGGAAAGCATAAAGGAATATTTGAAAGGAGTTTTTCAAAGAAACACCTCGGTAAAGCTGCTTACATATTGAGGATCAAGATCTATAGAGATAGATCAAGACGCTTGATAAGTTTTTCAATGAGTACATACCTTGACAAGATTTTTAAGTAGTTCAAAATGGAACAGTCAAAGAAAAAGTTCTTGCATGTGTTGCAAGGTGTGAAATTGAGTAAGACTCAAAGCCCGACCACGGCAGAAGATAGAAATAGAATGAAAGTCATTCCCTATGCCTCAGCCATAGGTTCTATAAAGTATGCCATGCTGTGTACCAGATCTATTGTATACCCTACACTATGTTAAGCAAGGGAGTACAATAGTGATCTAAGAATAGATCACTGGACAGCGGTCAAAATTATCCTTAGTGGAATAAGGAAATATTTCTCAATTATGGAGGTGACAAAGAGGTTCGTCGTAAAAGGTTACGTCGATGCAAGTTTTGAAACAGATCTGGATGACTCTAAGTCTCGATCTAGATACATATTGAAAGTGGGAGCAATAAGCTAGAGTAGCTCCGTGCAGAGCATTGTTGACATAGAAATTCACAAAATACTTACGGATCTGAATGTGACAGACCCGTTGACTAAAATTATCTCACAAGCAAAACATGATCACACATTAGTACTCTTTGGGTGTTAATCACATAGCGATGTGAACTAGATTACTGACTCTAGTAAATCCTTTGGGTGTTGATCACATATCGATGTGAACTATGGGTGTTAATCACATGGTGATGTGAACTATTGCTGTTAAATCACATGGCGATGTGAACTAGATTATTGACTCTAGTGCAAGTGGGAGACTGAAGGAAATATGCCCTAGAGGCAATAATAAAGTTATTATTTATTTCCTTATATCATGATAAATGTTTATTATTCATGCTAGAATTGTATTAACCGGAAACATAATACTTGTGTGAATACATAGACAAACAAAGTGTCACTAGTATGCCTCTACTTGACTAGCTCGTTAACCGAAGATGATTATGTTTCCTAACCATAAACAAAATAATTGTTATTTGATTAACGAGATCACATCATTAGGAGAATGATGTGATTGGCATGACCCATTCCATTAGCTTAGCACCCGATCGTTTAGTATGTTGCTATTGCTTTCTTCATGACTTATACATGTTCCTATGACTATGAGATTATGCAACTCCCGTTTGCCGGAGGAACACTTTGTGTGCTACCAAACGTCACAACGTAACTGGGTGATTATAAAGGAGCTCTACAGGTGTCTCCAAAGGTACATGTTGGGTTGGCGTATTTCGAGATTAGGATTTGTCACTCCGATTGTCGGAGAGGTATCTCTGGGCCATCTCGGTAATGCACATCACTTAAGCCTTGCAAGCATTGCAACTAATGAGTTAGTTGCGGGATGATGTATTACAGAACGAGTAAAGAGACTTGCCGGTAACGATATTGAACTAGGTATTGGATACCGACGATCGAATCTCGGGCAAGTAACATACCGATGACAAAGGGAACAACGCATGTTGTTATGCGGTCTGACCGATAAAGATCTTCGTAGAATATGTAGGAGCCAATATGGGCATCCAGGTCCCGCTATTGGTTATTGACCGGAGACGTGTCTCGGTCATGTCTACATTGTTCTCGAACCCGTAGGGTCCGCACGCTTAAGGTTTCGATGACAGTTATATTATGAGTTTATGAGTTTTGATGTACCGAAGGAGTTCAGAGTCCTGGATGAGATCGGGGACATGACGAGGAGTCTCAAAATGGTCGAGACGTAAAGATTGATATATTGGACGACTATATTCGGACATCGGAAAGGTTCCGAGTGATTCGGGTATTTTTCGGAGTACCGGGTAGTTACGGGAGAAGCAATGGGCCTTGATGGGCTTTAGTGGGAAGAGGAGAAAGGGCCAAGGGGCTGCTGCACCCCCCTCCCCTCTGGTCCGAATTGGACTAGGGAAAAGGGGGCCGGCCACCTCTCCTTCTCCTCCACTTCCTTCTCCCTTCCTCCCCTCTTGGTGGACTCCTACTAGGACTTGGAGTCCTAGTATGACTCCACATCCTGGCCGCACCAATTGCCTTGGCCGGCCTCCTCCTCCTCCATCCTTTATATACTGAGGCAAGGGGCACCCCAGAGACACAAGTTGATCCACGTGATCATATTCTTAGCCGTGTGCGGTGCCCCCTTCCACCATAGTCCTCGATAATATTGTAGCGGTGCTTAGGCGAAGCCCTGCGACGGTAGTACATCAAGATCGTCACCACGCCGTCGTGCTAACGGAACTCTTCCCTGACACTTTGCTGGATCGGAGTCCGGGGATCGTAATCGAGCTGAACGTGTGCTAGAACTCGGAGGTGCCGTAGTTTCGGTGCTTGATCGGTCGGGCCGTGGAGACGTACGACTACATCAACCAAACGCTTCCGTTGTCGATCTACAAGGTATGTAGATCACACTCTCCCCTCGTTGATATGCATCACCATGATCTTGCGTGTGCGTAGGAAATTTTTTGAAATTACTACGTTCCCCAACACTTTCATCATAGCATCAACAATATGTTTAGTAAAAGCTTTATTTTGTTCATAGGCATGGGGTAAGTTTATCATGGATTGCAACAAAGAAATACAATCAATCAAATAGCAACTATCATAATTAAAGTCTTTGTAATCCAAAAGAGTGGGCACATCACTAACTAAAGTTTTGACCTCTCCAAACCCACTTTCATCATTTTCTCAACAAGATTTTCACCCTCTGAAATATTGGGATGCCTTCTACCTAAAGTTGACTCTTCTCCAATCCCTTTTTCATCAATATTAACATCACTAAACAAGGAATCAATAGAAGAAACACCAATCATTTTAAGATCTTCATCACTTTTATCTTCTAATGAGATTAGTTTAGCAGCCATTTGATTTACTAAGGTAGCTTGTGCATCGGATATTTTTCCTAGCAAACTTTCAGCAAAAGCATACTTGGATTCGAGATTGCAAACTTCTCTACTAATATCATCAAGTTGTTTTGTGATAGCATCTAGCACAATGGAGTGTTCCTTAAGATCTTCAGTAAAATACTTATTATACTCAAATTGTGTAGTGATAACCCAGAAGTATAGGTGATCGCAATAGTTTTTGAGGCTAGAGTATTCAACCCCAATTTATTGATTCGACACAAGGGGAGCCAAAGAATATTCTCAAGTATTAACAGTTGAGTTGTCAATTCAACCGCACCTGAAAGACTTAATATCTGCAGCAAAGTATTTAGTAGAAAAGTAATATGGAAGTAGCGGTAACGGTGGAAAAAATAACAGTATTGGTTTTGTAGTGATTTTAACAATGGCAACGGAAAAGTAAATAAGAAAAGATCAATATGTGAAAAGCTCGTAGGCATTGGATCAGTGATGGATAATTATGCCAGATGCGATTCCTCATGTAACACTTATAACATAGGGTGACATAGAACTAGCTCCAGTTCATCAATGTAATGTAGGCACGTATTTCGAATATAGTCATGCGTGCTTATGGAAAAGAACTTGCATGGCATCTTTTGTCCTACCCTCCCGTGGCAGCGGGGTCCTATCGGAAACTAAGGGATATTAAGGCCTCCTTTTAATAGAGTACCGGAACAAAGCATTAACACTTAGTGAATACATGAACTCCTCAAACTATAGTCATCACCGGGAGTGATCCCAATTATTGTCACTTCGGGGTTACCGGATCATAACACATAGTAGGCGACTATTGACTTGTAAAATAGGATCAAGAGCTCACATATATTCATGGAAAAATAATAGGTTCAGATCTGAAATCATGGCACTCAGGCCCTAGTGACAAGCATTAAGCATAGAAAAGTCATAGCAACATCAATCTCAGAACATAATGGATACTAGGGATCAAACCCTAACAAAACTAACTCGATTACATGATAAATCTCATCCAACCCATCACCGTCCAGCAAGCCTACGATGGAATTACTCACGCACGACGGTTAGCATCATGAAATTGGTGATGGAGGAAGGTTGATGATGACGATGGCGACGGATTCCCCTCTCCTGAGCCCCGAATAGACTCCAGATTAGCCCTCCCGAGAGAGATTAGGGCTTGGCGGCGGCTCCGTATCGTAAAACGTGATGAATCCTTCTCTCTGATTTTTTCTCTCCAAACGTGAATATATAGAGTTGGAGTTGAGGTCGGTGGAGCATCAGGGGGCCCACGAGATAGGGGCGCGCCCCCCACCCACGTGGACAGGGTGTGGGCCCCCTGACGTTGATTCTTTTGCCAGTATTTTTTATATATTCCAAAAATATTCTCCGTGAAGTTTCGGGTCATTCCGAGAACTTTTGTTTCTGCACAAGAATAACACCATGGCAATTCTGCTGAAAACAGCGTCAGTCCGGGTTAGTTCATTGAAATCATGCAAGTTAGAGTCCAAAACAAGGTCAAAAGTGTTTGGAAAAGTAGATACGATGGAGACGTATCAACTTCCCCAAGCTTAAACCTTTGCTTGTCCTCAAGAAATTCAGTTGACAAACTGAAAGTGATAAATAAAAACTTTTACAAACTCTGTTTGATCTTGTTGTTGTAAATATGCAAAGCCAGCATTCAAGTTTTCAGCAAAGATTATGAACTAACCATATTCACAATAATATTTAGGTCTCATGTTTACTCATATCAATGGCATAATCAAGTAGCGAGCAATAATAATGAATTTTGGATGACAACACTTTCTCAAAACAATCATAATATGATATAACAAGATGGTATCTCGCTAGCCCTTTCTGAGACCGCAAAACATAAATGCAGAGCATGTGACAGCCTGATATTTGGCCCTTTCTTTTTCTTTTATTTTTCTGAGGTTTTTGCCTGAGATTTCTTTTCCCATGGCTTTGTGGTCTGGAAACTGAAGAAGATGTCCTATTCTTTGCTTTCAGTGTGGCTTGTCATACCCAACTCCTTCCCTAGACCCTGTCATTTTCATCCTAGCCCAAATCCCAATATTCTTTTTATTGGGAATACTCCTTTTTTATGAAAGGAATAACGCAAATTTCCCTAGGTTGTGAAGCAACCTATATTTCTATCACTCCTAAAATTCCCAAATAATTCTTATAAATTGTGTGGGTCCTAAATTCATCAAATATGGCAAAATATTTCATTTTCCATGTTCCCCATCATGCTCAATTAATTCATTTCCTATTCTGTCCTAAATGGCAGAATGTGAAGCAAGTGCTATTTTCATTTTCCCAATTGACCTCAAACTCCTTGGACACCTTTTCCTGTCCATATCATTGCCACATGACAAAGTGCAACCTCATTTGCCAAGTAATTATTTAATTATGATTTTCCAAAGTTCCCGTCTGAGGGAAGTGGTTGTGAAGGAAGTACAAGCTAGGCATACCCAAATGAGTTGCCATTTTGCATGATCCCTCATATAACCAAATCATCACTCTCCACCAAAGTAGAGCTCGTGTCATGCCTCCATGTGAGCTCACCTTCAATTCTTTGATTCTGTCAAAAAATTCATATTGTGGAGCAAGTATATTTTATCTTGCTCCATTATGGCTGCCAATTTTTCTAGGCCTTCTATTATCCATATAACCTACCTCCACCCATTTTAGGCATGTTTCATCAAGCCATTTGTCCTCTAGAATTTTTGCAAGTTTCTGGTCAGTGGAAATGTTTGTGAAGGAAGTACCATTTTGGTTTATCCAATTGGTATGAAACCTTTTGTAGCATTTTCATATGGAAAAATAAGCCTGCCTTGCTAAAGTTTAGCTCAAGTGGCTTCTCCATTTGAGAGCATCATCATGATCTTCATTCTGGACCATATTTGGCAGTTGCAAAGCAACCCTGTTAAATCTTGATCCAAACCCCTCCATAGTTACCACGATGTAAGTACTTCTTTATCTCAACCTCCCAGACAACTCGATTTGACCCAATCATCTCCCTGTTGAGCAGCAGTACACGATCAAGTTTACTGCAGTAAACTTCAGGTGTTAACTGCCATTTAACCATGTCACTTTTAACAAATCTACCACTGTAGTTGCAACCTAACCAAGAAGGACAAGCCCACAGACATTGATTTGCCGGCCGTGTGCCACTATGTGCACCAGTGCACGCGGTGACCACCATTTTGGCGTGCAATGGCCGCGCCCAGAATGGCTTCTTGCTTGGGCCCCTTCTCTGCTCGGCGTCTCAGCGAGCACGGGCATGTCCAGCAGCTAGCCCACGTTGTCGCCGTTCTCCTGGAGCCCTTTCCCCCTCTGTCAGCCCCTCCATCAGCTCTCGTCGCCGCGCGCCCACGGGAAGTCTGTAGCCGACCGGGCATTTATGGCGTCGTGGCCGTTTCCCCCCTTGTCCCCGAGCTCTGCTCGTCCCTGTGCACCTCTGTAGCACGTCCTCTTCTCCCTCGTCGTGATCCAGCACCCTCCCCTGATCGCTGAGCCTCGCCAGAGCTTTGGCTGAGCTCGAGCGGCGGCACTCGGCCACTGCCTCCCTCGCCCGGCTATATATAGCCCTCCTCGGAGGCGTTTGAGCTCACCAGTAGCCTCGCCTCACTCCCAGCTTCCTCCTCGTCCACTCGCTCGAGCTCCAGAGCCGCCCCTCGCCTCCCTCTGCCGCCATGGCCGCCGCGGCCTCCCTCTTAAATTCACCCCATCCGAGTCCTCTCCCTCCTTTCTGTCGCCACCAGAGGACTCCTTGGACCTCCATGAACCTCCCCGTTCCCTCGACCCCTCTTCGTAGCCACCCTGGCCACGATGCCCAACCCCACCCGAAGCCATCTCCGCCGGAGTCCGCGCCCTCGTCGCTCCGGTCCTCCTCGGCATCCGTGTCCAGCCTAGATGGACGCGGCACTCTTCCCCGAGCTCGTCGGTGCCCGGAGCGTCGGCAACGGTGGCTGGAGTCGCCGGGGCTCGTCGCCGGAGCCGCGCCCCTGCTCTGCTCCGTCGGGGCGCAGCGAGGAGGAAGAAGGAGCCAGGCCAGGCTGGCCCCTCCTCCCCGCGGACCCCACCTGGCAGCGACCCAGGCGGCCGGTCCCGCCCCTGCACGCGTTGACCAGGGCGACTAACCTGGATAAGTGACGGGCCCCACCCGTGGGACCCGCACGTCAGTTGCTCAAACCCCTGCCCTGCTTGTGCCACGTGTTTAAGTGGAGGCGTAAACTCGTGAGTACGTTTACGTTTCCAGAAAGCGTATTTCCTCTCTGTTTCAGCCCGGAATACGTTTTCTTAAATAGAAAGCGTATTTCTAACTTTGCGCTTCTGCCTTATCCACTCAGGGACTTGTTTGTGATGATATTTTTGCAGAAAAGTCCCTGAACTTCAACCCTTCATATCTTTTTAACCACAACTCCAAATGAGGTGATTCCAAAGCCCACTTCTTCGTTTCGTCGAGCCCGTTCTATTGCTTTCATTTTCACTATGGTTTGACACTGTGAAAATGACCTTTTTTGCCCTTGCGCTAAATCAGCCCCTCCGAGAGAGAATGTTTTCCGGCAAGTCTTTCTGCGATCTTTCCGCACTTCTCCCCGGTGCCTTCTTCACCCCCAGGCAAACTACAATACCCACTTGCATGATAGTCATGCAGTAACCATGGTCTTCAACTTGAATGTTTATTAAATGATTGCTTGTTTAAAATATGGTTATCGTTGTTTCGGTAATGTTTCTGGGTTAGTGCTTACTTGCTTACTATGTTGTGATGCACCTAGTTATCATGCCCTGCTAGTTGCTAGTATTACTTTCATATTGCCATGCTTGATAGTAGTACATGTTGGGTTGGTCATGTTCTTCAGTGCATGACTAACATCGGTTACCAAGTATTGTTAATATGCATTGTTCCTTTACTACTAGTTGGTTAAGTGTTTACTCGGTAACGTTATTGATGAGTTCTTGCATGTTATTTATGGTTGATGCTAGTGGTCATGTTATACTATGAGTAGTGCTACACTTGTAATATTTATGCTCGTCATTATGCCATGTTCAATTGGAGATTATTTCATAGTTGATATGATGGACAGTTATGTTGCATCTCGTGCTTATGTTGATATCATGCTCATGCATTGTAATTGCATCATGTTATTTTATCATGGCTCAGCATTTTGATTCAAGTTTAACGGGATTAAATTGAACTTGAAAAACTGTTGGCCGAGTCATGGTGCCACCATATCGAAACTGACCAGTGCAACCACGCTCACCTTCGTGGGAAGGTCCTAACTGGGTCTATTGTCGTGACTCTCGCCGGTGCCTCCCACTAGGGAAGGTTATGGGCGTGCTTACCCTGATCAGGTAGGCGGACATAACCTTGCGTGCCCGTTGTTTTTATTTTTATGGATCCGGTCCCCGTGAGGGATGTTTGGCCACGACGGTGGTCGGTGTGTCTTTGGTAGACATGGGGCCACCCAGGACTAGCCCAGTTGGGAGTGAGTCGGAGTGGCTGGGAGGGTGTCGTGGCAGTATATCGGTTTTGTCAGAACGCCGTTGGTCCACCCGATTGGGAGTGCGAGTCCATGGGTTCCGTGGTGTGGGTACATTGTGCTACCTCTGCAGAGTGTATATTAAACCTATCGATAGGGCCCAGTTCGTGTCGGTCCCACCATGAGTCAACAGTATTAATAATAACTTGATTAATGACAACCCCGGTTCGATGATGAGATAAGTTGGTTGTGATCGCCGGAATGATCACCGTTTGAGACCAAGTGTTGTTC
Organism: Triticum urartu; assembly: GCF_056163025.1. NCBI lineage: Eukaryota > Viridiplantae > Streptophyta > Magnoliopsida > Poales > Poaceae > Triticum > Triticum urartu. Next base: position 171,174,581 of record NC_141878.1, read on the forward strand.
ATGGTTGTGATCGCCGGACTGATCACCATGGTATCAAGGATATCGAGTTGTTGGATATTCGTGATGTTGTGCGAGAATCATGGATAAGGATCAAGCTCCTTGTGGTCATTTAATGATTACTACAGTATTGTTTATACCAAGCTTGATTTGATCCTGAGATGATCGTGTGATGTCCGAGGATGGTAAGTGATGCATGTGATGGTTACGTAGTAACCCGATAGTAACCCGAGCAGAATAAATAGTGCATATAGTGTCATCATATTGCATGCTAGTATCGTCGAATTCATATGTTCATGCTATGCTCATGTTGTTCTAGCTGTATCATGTTCATGCCATGCTCATATTGTTCTAGCAGTATTATGTTCATGTTGTTCATGTCATGCTCATATTGTTCTAGCAGTATTATGTTCATGTTGTTCATGCCATGTTATCCTGGTGATCTCATGATAATTTCTGCTTAAATCTGTAATTGACATGCTGTTGTTTGTCTTGAATGCTTCTAGTTAATTGTGAGCTTGCAAGTACATTCAATTTACTGACCAGGCGTGTCATGCTAGCTTGCAGGTCATGCCTGGATTGCTTGCCTGTTTGGTGTTGTTCCTGTGTTCGCGAGCTAGGATAAGTGTTCCAGCCAGAGTCCCTGCGCAGTGGAGTTCACCACCGTCGTCGTTGTTCCACTGCCAGTAGTTTTTCCGCTGCTTCGAGTTGTTCTGCTGCTTGCATAGAGCAACTGAGGATGGCGTAGTGTCGTCGTGCCGATGTTATTCATTGTAATATCGGAGACCTTGTAATCATATTCGTGTAATAATAGAAAGCTAGTTTTTTAAGCAGTTCTGTATTCCAAAAGACTTCTCCTCGATCTCTGGGCTAGAATACAGGGCGTTCCGGTTTTCTCTGAGCCGGGGTGCCACAGCGCACCTCTGAAGATCAAGGACTGACTAAACATTGTAATTCATGGTAAAAAAGATCCAGTCATACTCAATGTAAACTAATAGTAATGCATGCAAATGACAGCGGTGCTCTCCAACTGGTGCTTTTTAATAAGAGGATGATGACTCAACATAAAAGTAAATATATAGGCCCTTCTCAGAGGGAAGTAGGGATTTGTAGAGGTGCCAGAGCTCGATTTTGAAATAGAGATGAATAATATTTTGAGTGGTATACTTTCATTGTCAACATAACAACTGAGAGATCTCGATATCTTCCATGCTACATACATTATAGGCGGTTCCCAAATAGAATGGTAAAGTTTATACTCCCCCACCACCAACAAACATCAATCCATGGCTTGTCCGAAACAACAGGTGCCTCCAACTAACAACAATCATGGGGGGAGTTTTGTTTGCCATTATTTTAATTTAAGCATGGGAATGGGCATCCCGGTTACCAGCCATTTTCTCGTGAATGGGGAGCGGAGTCCACTCCTCGTGAGAATAACCCACCTAGCATGGAAGATATAGACAGCCCTAGTTGATACATGAGCTATTCGAACATACAAAACAGAATTTCATTTGAAAGTTTAGAGTTTGGCACATACAAATTTACTTGGAACGGTAGGTAGATACCGCATATAGGAAGGTATGGTGGACTCGTATGGAATAACTTTGGGGTTTATGGAAGTGGATGCACAAGCAGTATTCCCGTTTAGTACAAGTGAAGGGTAGAAAGAGACTGGGAAGCGACCAACTAGAGAGCGACAATAGTCATGAACATGCATTAAAATTAATCAACAATGAATGCAAGTATGAGTAGGATATAATTCACCATGAACATAAATATCGTGGAGGCCATGTTGATTCTTTTTGAACTACATGTGTGAACATGTGCCAAGTCAAGCCACTCGAATCGTTCAAAGGAGGATACCACCCTATCATACCACATCACAACCATTTTAATAGCATGTTGGCACGCAAGGTAAACCATTATAAACTCCTAGCTACTTAAGCATGTCATGAGCAACTATAATCTCTAATTGTCATTGCAAACATGTTTCATTCATAATAGGCTGAATCAAGAACGATGAACTAATCATATTTACGAAAACAAGATAGGTCGAGTTCATACCAGCTTTTCTCATCTCAATCAGTTCATCATATATCGTCATTATTGCCTTTCACTTGCATGACCGAATGGTGTGGATAAAAATAATAGTGCACGTGCATTGGACTAAGCTAGAATCTGCAAGCATTTAATACATGGGAGAAGACTAGGTAATATGGGCTCTTGGTTAGATCAACAATAATGCATATGAGAGGCACTCAACATTTTCATCATGGTTTTCTCCTCTCGACCCCCAAAGAAAAGAAAAGAAACAAAACTATTTACACGAGAAAGCTCCCAACAAGCAAAAGAAGAACGAGAAAGCTTTTTGGGTTTTCTTTTTAATTACTACTACTACAAGCATGGAAAGTAAGCTAGCTAAAAAGCTACAACTAATTTTTTCGGTTTTTCTTAAGGGTTTTTTCAAACACACAAGAAGAAAGCTGGAAAAGAAAATAAACTAGCATGGATAGTACAATGAAAAAGTATGAGCACCGACAACTGGAATGAGTGTGTGAACATGAATGTAATGTCGGTGAGAAATACGTACTCCCCCAAGCTTAGGCTTTTGGCCTAAGTTGGAATATGGCCACGGCTGGCCTGGTGGATATCCAAAGTTGCAGGTGGGGTCGTACTGAGATGCAGAAGCTACTGCCTAATGAGCTGCAGCTTGGAGGCGAGCTGCCTCCGTCCTCCTCTCGTACTCGTTCGCCTCCTCTCTGGTTATAACATATATCCTTTTTACCTGAAAGTCAAAGAAAGTAGGAGCAGTGAGAGTAACATGGACGGTGCACCGTCTGTCAAAGATTAGTCGGTACTGGAGGAATTGTTCATTCCTCTCAACAAACTGGTGGTGAACCATAGCATCATAATCTAGATAAGCAGGAGGCAACTTAATATCATTTCCACGTATGGGTATATCAAGATAGTTAGCTACACGAGTTGCATAAATTCCACCAAACAAATCTCCACTTATATTGTTGTGATGCAACCTACGTGCAACAATAGCCCCCAAGTTATAGTGTTTATCACCTAATACCGCACTCTTGAGGACACTAAGATATGGAACACACATGTGACAAGCCTCATCTTTACCATTAATGCATCTACCAACGAAGAGAGCAAAATAATGTATGGAAGGGAAATGAATTCTTCCTATGGTAGCTTGTGTGATCTCCCTAGATTCCCCCACAGTAATACTAGCAAGAAAGTCTTTATATTCAGATTTGCGAGGTTCACTAACATTGCCCCACTGCAGGAGTTTACAAGCGATATTAAAATCTTCTGGGTCCATGGTATATGATTTATCATAAAGATCGAATAAAACAGTGTGAGAATTGCACGAGGATGTAAATTTAAACCTTCTCATAAATGAATCAGTTAGATAGACGTATTGCCGGTACTTATCTGATACGAAGCTCTCAAGATCAGCATTACGCACATATGTTTCAAATTCATCCTTGATGCCTGCCCGGACCATGAACTCTTCTGACGGCCATTCACAGGGCCGCACTTGAGCTTCCCTTGGTAGTTCATTGTGCGGCTCACGTATCGCGAGCCTCGGTCCTTGCTTCCTTGAGGAACCACCTTGGTACATTTTCCTAAACATTTTTCTTCCTCTGAAAATTTTCTAAAAATTTTAGTGACTCAAAATAAAAGTGAATCAAACTCAACAAGATTGATAGCAACTACTCCCACAAGTGCCTAGAGGCCATATCATGCATTAAAACTACTTTTGACCACATAAATTTGACATGCAAGCTCAAGAACAGGGTCACCTAAGCAGCAAAAATTTGCAATAAATAAAGCACTAGAACAAAAACTAATTGGGCCATTGGAGGAGTCACATACCGAAGAACAATCCCCCAAAGCAGTTTTGTGAATGGAGCTTTGAGCAAGGAGATCGAAAATGGCAGCAAGATGAGCTAGAACTCGGGTTTGAGCTGGTGGAGGATTTTTTTTCTGAAGGAAGACGAAGTGTGTGGGTGCAAGAATAAGTGGAGGGGGCCCACGTGGGGTCCACGAGGCAGGGGGCGCCCCAGGGGGGTGGGTGCGCCCTGGACCCTCGTGGCCAGGTGGTGGGCCCCCCTGGTGTGTTCTCAGCGCCAATAATTCTTAAATATTCTAGAAAAAATCATATAAAATTTTCAGGACATTTGGAGAACTTTTATTTTCTAGGTATTTTTTATTGCAAGGATAATTCAGAAAACAGACAGAAAATACTATTTTTGCTTTATTTCATCTAAATAACAGAAAGTAAAAAGAGGGTACAGAGAGTTGTGCTTTCTAACTTCATCCATCTCATGCTCATCAAAAGGAATCCACTAACAAGGTTGATCAAGTCTTGTTAACAAACTCTTTTCGAATCGCATGAAACCGGAGAATTTTTGAATAACACTAGGTTACCTCAACGGGGATATGCATGTCCCCAACAATAAGAATATCATATTTCTTCTTGACAGTAGGAAGAGGAAATTCAAAACCTCCAATAATAATCGTTGAAGTTTTTCCAATAGAATTGATAATGTGGACTTGAGGTTGTTTCCTCGGAAAGTGTACCGTATGCTCATTACCATTAACATTAAAAGTAACATTGCCTTTGTTGCAATCAATAACAGCCCCTGCAGTATTCAAAAAGGGTCTACCAAGAATAATAGACATATCGTCGTCCTCGGGAATATCAACAATAACAAAGTCCGTTAAAATAGTAACGTTTGCAACCACAACAGGCACATCCTCACAAATACCCACAGGTATAGCAGTTGATTTATCAGCCATTTGCAAAGATATTTTAGTAGGTGTCAACTTATTCAAATCAAGTCTACGATATAAAGAGAGAAGCATAACACTAACACCGGCTCCAAGATCACATAAAGCAGTTTTAACATAGTTTCTCTTAATGGAGCATGGTATAGTTGGTACTCCGAGATCTCCTGGTTTGTTTGGTATTCCACCCTTAAAAGTATAATTAGCAAGCATGGTGGAAATTTCAGCTTCCGGTATCTTTCTTTTATTTGTAACAATATCTTTCATATACTTAGCATAAGGATTCATTTTAAGCATATCAGTCAAACGCATACGCAAAAATATAGGTCTAATCATTTCAGCAAAGCGCTCAAAATCCTCATCATCTTTTTTCTTGGATGGTTTAGGAGGAAAAGGCATGGGTTTCTGAACCCATGGTTCTCTTTCTTTATTGTGCTTCCTAGCAACGAATTCTCTCTTATCATAACATTGATTCTTTGATTGTGGGTTATCAAGATCAACAGCAGGTTCAATCTCTACATCATTGTCATTGCTAGGTTGAGCATCAACATGAACATCATCATTAACGTTGTCACTAGGTTCATGTTCATTACCAGATTGTGTTTCAGCATCAGAAATAGAAATATCATTGGGATTCTCAGGTGTGTCAACAACGGGTTCACTAGAAGCATGAAAAGTCCTATCATTTTTCTTTTTCTTCTTCTTAGAAGAACTAGGTGCATCAACATTAGTTCTCTGAGACTCCTTCTCAATTCTCTAAGGGTGGCCCTCAAGATACAAAGGTTCCTGAGTCATTTTACCTCCTCTAGTCACAAATCTAACAACATTATCATTTTTCTTATTATTTAATTCATTGAGCAAATCATTCTGAGCTTTAAGCACTTGTTCTACTTAAGTGGTAACCATAGAAGCATGTTTACTAATAAGTTTAAGTTCACCTTTAACTCTAGACATATAATCACTCAAGTGTTCAATCATATAAGCATTGTGTTTCAATTGTCTACCAACATAAGCATTGAAGTTTTCTTGTTTAACAATAAAATTATCAAACTCATCCAAGCATTGGCTAGCAGACTTATTACGAGGAATATCACCTTCATCAAATCTATAGAGAGAATTTACATTTACTACCTGTGTCGGGTTATCAAGACCATGTATCTCTTCAATAGGTGGTAAACTCTTAACATTTTCAGTTTTAATACCTTTTTCTTTCATAGATTTATTTGCCTCTTGCATATCTTCAGGACTGAGAAATAGAATACCCCTTTTCTTCGGAGTTGGCTTAGGAGTTGGTTCAGGAAGTGTCCAGTCATTTTCATTACTCAACATATTATTCAATAGCAATTCAGCTTGATCAACAGTTCTTTCCCTGAAAACACAACCAGCACAACTATCCAAGTGGTCTCTGGAAGCATCAGTTAGTCCATTATAAAAGATATCAAGTATTTCATTTTTCTTGAGAGGATGATCAGGCAAAGCATTAAGTAATCGGAGAAGCCTCCCCCAAGCTTGTGGGAGACTCTCTTCTTCAATTTGCACAAAGTTATATATTTCCCTTAAGGTAGCTTGTTTCTTATGAGCGGGGAAATATTTAGCAGAGAAGTAATCAATCATATCCTGGGGACTACGCATACAACCAGGATCAAGAGAATTAAACCATATTTTAGCATCACCCTTTAATGAGAATGGAAATAACTTAAGGATAAAGTAATAGCGAGTTTTCTCATCATTAGTGAACAGGGTGGCTATATCATTTAATATAGTAAGATGTGCCACAACAGTTTCAGATTCATAGCCATAAAAAGGATCAGACTCAACCAAAGTAATTAACTCAGGATCAACAAAGAAATCATAATCCTTATCAGAGATACAGATAGGTGAAGTAGCAAAAGCAGGGTCATGTTTCATTCTAGCATTCAAGGATTTTTCTTTCAGCTTAGCTAACAGTTTCTTAAGATCATATCTATCATTGCAAGCTAAAAAGTCTCTAGCATTTTCTTCATCCATAACATAACCCTCAAGCACAACAGGCAATTCATATCTGGGGGGAGAATCTTCATCATCACTTTCATCAATATTATTAGTTTCAATAATTTCATTCTCTCTAACCCTAGCAAGTTGTTCATCAAGAAATTCACCTAATGGCATAGTATTATCAAGCATAGAAGTAGTTCCATCATAAGCATCATGCATGACAGAAGTGGCATCATCAATAACATGCGACATATCAGAATGAATAGCAGGAGTAGGTGTCGCAAGTTTACTCATAACAGATGGTGAATCAAGTGCAGAGCTAGATGGCAGTTTCTTACCTCCCCTCGTAGTTGAGGGAAAAATCTTGGTTCTTTCATCTTTCAAGTTCCTCATAGTGATCAACTGATATAAATCCCAAGTGACTCAAAGAATAGAGCTATGCTCCCCGGCAACGGCGCCAGAAAATAGTCTTGATAACCCACAAGTATAGGGGATCACAAGAGTTTTCGAGGGTAGAGTATTCAACCCAAAATTATTGATTCGACACAAGGGGAGCCAAAGAATATTCTCAAGTATTAACAGTTGAGTTGTCAATTCAACCGCACCTAAAAGACTTAATATCTGTAGCAAAGTATTTAGTAGAAAAGTAATATGGAAGTAACGGTAACGGTGGCAAAAGTAACGGTATTGGTTTTGTAGTGATTGTAACAGTGGCAATGGAAAAGTAAATAAGCAAAGATCAATATGTGAAAATCTCATAGGCATTGGATCAGTGATGGATAATTATGCCGGATGCGATTCCTCATGTAACAGTTATAACATTGGGTGACATAGAACTAGCTCCAGTTCATCAATGTAATGTAGGCATGTATTCCGAATATAGTCATACGTGCTTATGGAAAAGAACTTGCATGACATCTTTTGTCCTACCCTCCCGTGGCAGCGGGGTCCTATCGGAAACTAAGGGATATTAAGGCCTCCTTTTAATAGAGTACTGGAACAAAGCATTAACACTTAGTGAATACATGAACTCCTCAAACTATAGTCATCACCGGGAGTGGTCCCGATTATTGTCACTTCGGGGTTACCGGATCATAACACATAGTAGGTGACTATTGACTTGCAAAATAGGGTCAAGAAGTCACATATATTCATGGAAACATAATAGGTTCAGATCTGAAATCATGGCACTCGGGCCCTAGTAACAAGCATTAAGCATAGCAAAGTCATAGCAACATCAATTTTAGAACATAATGGATACTAGGGATCAAACCCTAACAAAACTAAACCGATTACATGATAAATCTCATCCAACCCATCACTGTCCTGCAAGCCTACGATGGAATTACTCATGCACGGCGGTGAGCATCATGAAATTGGTGATGGAGGAAGGTTGATGATGACGATGGTGACGGATTCCCCTCTCCGGAGCCCCTAACGGACTCCAGATCAGCCCTCCCGGGAGAGATTTGGGCTTGGCGGCGGCTCTGTATCGTAAAACATGATGAATCCTTATCTCTATTTTTTTCTCCCCGAACGTGAATATATAGAGTTGGAGTTGAGGTCGGTGGAGCATCAGGGGTCCATGAGATAGGGGGGGTGGGCGCGCCCCCCACCCTCGTGGACAGGGTGTGGGCCCCCTGACGTTGATTGTGTCGCCAGTATTTCTTATATATTCCAAAAATATTCTCCATGAAGTTTCAGGTCATTCTGAGAAATTTTGTTTCTGCACAAAAATAACACCATGGCAATTCTGCTGAAAACAGCGTCAGTCCTGGTTAGTTCCATTCAAATCATGCAAGTTAGAGTCCAAAACAAGGTCAAAAGTGTTTGGAAAAGTAGATACGATGGAGACGTATCATGTAGTCATATATTCCTTAGTACTTTTCTCAATTTCAAGCAAAATATTCGGGTAAGTAATATCATAATATTTTCTTTGAGGCATCATGACTACGCAAGCAAGGAAACACACAAAAATAGATCTGGCAAGAAAACGGAAAACGGAAAAAGAGAGGCGAATAAAACTGTAAATTTTGGGAAGTGGGGGAGAGGAAAACGAGAGGCAAATGGCAAATAATTTAAAATGCGAGGAGATGAGATTTGTGATTAGGAACCTGGTTATGCTGAAGATCCTCCCCGGCAACGGCACCAGAAATTCCTTTTGATTGCTCTCTGACTATAGCGCCAGAAAAGCTCATGTCTGCTAGGACTACGTCGGTATTTCCCCAAAGAGGAAGGGATGATGCAGCACAGCAGCGGTTGGTATTTCCCTCAGTGAAGAAACCAAGGTTATGGAACCACTAGGAGAACCCAGCAACACAACGTAAACAACACCTGCACACAGATAACAACACCTCGCAACCCGACGTGTTAAAGGGGTTGTCAATCCCTTTCGGGTAACGACCCCAGAAATTTGTAGTAGATTTAAACAATAGAACGCAAATAAAATAAAGTGCAGCAGAGTATTTTTGTATTTTCGGTTTAATAGATCTGAATAAAAATGCAAAGGAAAAGTAGATCGCAAGCAAATATATGAGAAAGAAGACCCAGGGACCATAGGTTTCACTAGTGGCTTCTCTCGAGAAAGATAGCAAACGGTGGGTAAACAAATTACTATTGGGCAATTGATAGAACCTCAAATAATTATGACGATATCCAAGCAATGATCATTACATAGGCATCACGTCCAAGATTAGTAGACCGACTCCTGCCTGCATCTACTACTATTGCTCCACGCATCGACCGCTATCTTGCATGCATCTAGTGTATTAAGTTCATGCAAAAATGGAGTAATGCAATAAGAATGATGACATGATGTAGACAAGATCCATTTATCTATTGCGTAGATATATATCCCATCTTTTTATCCTTAGTAGCAATGATACATATGTGTCGGTTCCCTTTCTGTCACTCGGATCAAGTACCGTAAGATCGAACCCACTACCAGGCACCTCTTCCCATTGCAAGACAAATAGATCAAGTTGGCCAAACAAAACCCAAATATCGGAGAAGAAATACGAGGCTATAAGAGATCATGCATATAAGGGATCAAAGAAACTCAAATAACTTTCATGGATATAAAAAGATATGACTGATCATAAACTCAAAATTCATCAGATCCCAACAAACACATCGCAAAAAGAGTTCCATCATATGGATCTCCAAGAGACCATTGTATTGAGAATCAAGAGAGAGAGAGAGAGATGAAGCCTTCTAGCTACTAACTACAGACCCAAAGGTCTACAAAGAACTACTCACGCATCATCGGAGAGGCACCAATGGAGGTGGTGAACCCCATCCGAGATGGTGTCTAGATTGGATCTTGTGGTTCTGGACTCTGCGGCGGCTAGATGAATATTTCATTGACTCCCCTAGGGTTCTGTTACTTTTGGGGTACTTATAGTGCAAAGAGGCGGTCCGGGGGGGCACCCGAGGTGCGCACAACCCACCAGGGCGTGCCTGGGCCTCCTGGCGTGCCCTGGTGGGTTGTCCCCTCCTCGGGACTCCCCCTAGGAGCAACCAGGGCTCAACATGTTCCTTCTGGTCCATCAAAAATCTCCGTAAAGTTTCGTGGCATTTGGACTCCGTCTGATATTGATTTTCTGCGATGTAAAAACAAGGAAAAACAGGAACTGCACTTGGCACTATGTCAATAGGTTAGTACCAAAAAATGATATAAAATGACTATAAAAATATTATAAAACATCCAAGATTGATAATATAACAGCATGGAACAATCAAAAATTTAGATACGTTGGAGACGTATCAGTGCGCCCCCTATAGGCCGAATAGGAGGAGAAGGAAAGGAAGGGAAGGGAGAAGGAAAGGGGAGGATTCGGCCTCCCCCTTTCCTTCCCCTTCCCCCTCACTTTCCTTCCCCCTCCGATGGATATGGAAGGGGGGAGGCCAACTTGGAGGAGGCGCCTGAGGGAGTCCTGGACTAAGGGTCCTCGGGCGTCCGGCCTGTTGTCCATGGGCCGGACTGATGGGCTGTGAAGACATGAAGGCCGAAGACTGTACATGTGTCCGGATTGGACTCTCTTTGGCGTGGAAGGCAAGCTTGGTGACCGACTATGAAGATTCCTTCTTATGTAACCGACTCTATGTAACCCTAGATCCCCCCCCCCCCCGTGTCTATATAAACCGGAGGGGTTAGTCCGGAAAGGATATACTCATTACCATAGTCATACAGGCTAGACTTCTAGGGTTTAGCCATTACGATCTCGTGGTAGATCAACTCTTGTAATACTCATATTCATCAAGATCAATCAAGTAGGAAGTATGGTATTACCACCATAGAGAGGGCCCGAACCTGGGTAAACATCATGTCCCCTGTCTCCTATTACCATCGATCCTAGACGCACAGTTCGGGACCCCCTACCCGAGATCCGCCGGTTTTGACACCGATATTGGTGCTTTCATAGAGAGTTCCACTCTGTCATCAACGAAAGGTTCGATGGCCCATTCAATCGTCTATAGTGTCGTTGTCCAAGGAGAAACTTTCCTCCCCAGACAGATCTTCGTGTTCAGCGGCTTCGTACTGCGGGATAACTCGCTTGGTCACCTGGAGTAGATCGATAGCTACGCCTGATACGTCTCCAACGTATCTATAATTTTTGATTGTTCCATGCTATTATATTATCTGTTTTGGATGTTTATGGGCTTTATTATGCACTTTTATTATATTTTTGGGAGTAACCTATTAACCCAGAGCCTAGTGCTAGTTTCTGTTTTTCCTTGTTTTAGAGTATCGCAGAAAAGGAAAATCAAACGGAGTCCAATTGACCTGAAACTTCACAGAGATCATTTTTGGACCAGAAGAAGCCCACGGAGTACCGGAGGTGGGCCAGAAGAGTCCCAAGGCCACCACGAGGGTGGGGGCGCGCCCTACCCCCCTGGGCACGCCCCCTGCCTCGTGGCCCCCCTGACCGACTTCTTTCGCCTATATATATCAACATACGTACCCTAGAAACATCGCAGAGCACAATAGATCGGGAATTCCGCCGCCAGAAGCCTCCGTAGCCACCTAAAACCAATCTAGACCCGTTCCGGCACCCTGCCGGAGGGGGGAATCCCTCTTCGGTGGCCATCTTCATCATCCCGGCGCTCTCCATGACGAGGAGGGAGTAGTTCTCCCCCGGGGCTGAGGGTATGTACCAGTAGCTATGTGTTTGATCTCTCTCTCTCTCTGTTCTTGAGGTGATACGATCTTGGTGTATCGCGAGCTTTGCTATTATAGCTGGATGTTATGATGTTTCTCCCCCTCTACTCTCTTGTAATGGATTGAGTTTTCCCTTTGAAGTTATCTTATCGGATTGAGTCTTTAAGGATTTGAGAACACTTGATGTATGTCTTGCACGTGCTTATCTGTGGTGACAAGGGATATCATGTGATCCACTTGATGTATGTTTTGGTGATCAACTTGCGAGTTACGTGACCTCGTGAACTTATGCATAGGGGTTGGCACACGTTTTCGTCTTGACTCTCCGGTAGAAACTTTGGGGCACTCTTTGAAGTTCGTTGTGTTGGTTGAATAGATGAATCTAAGATTGTGTGATGCATATCATATAATCATACCCACGGATACTTGAGGTGCCATTGGACTATCTAGGTGACATTAGGGTTTTGGTTGATTTGTGTCTTAAGGTGTTATTCTAGTACGAACTCTATGATAGATCGAACGGAAAGAATAGCTTCATGTTATTTTACTACGAACTCTTGAATAGATCGATCAGAAAGGATAACTTTGAGGTGGTTTCGTACCCTACCATAATCTCTTCGTTTGTTCTCCGCTATTAGTGACTTTGGAGTGACTCTTTGTTGCATGTTGAGGGATAGTTATATGATCCAATTATGTTATTATTATTGAGAACTTGCACTAGTGAAAGTATGAACCCTAGGCCTTGTTTCAACGCATTGCAATACCATTTGTGCTCACTTTTATCATTAGTTACCTTGCTGTTTTTATATTTTCAGATTACAAAAACCTATATCTACCATCCATATTGCACTTGTATCACCATCTCTTCGCCGAACTAGTGCACCTATACAATTTACCATTGTATTGGGTGTGTTGGGGACACAAGAGATTCTTTGTTATTTGATTGCAGGGTTGCTTGAGAGAGACCATCTTCATCCTACGCCTCCCACGGATTGATAAACCTTAGTTCATCCACTTGAGGGAAATTTGCTACTGTCCTACAAACCTCTGCACTTGGAGGCCCAACAACGTCTACAAGAAGAAGGTTGTGTAGTAGACATCAAGCTCTTTTCTGGGGCCGTTTCCGGGGAGGTTAGCGCTTGAAGGTATATCTTTAGATCTTGCAATCGAATCTTTTAGTTTCTTGGTTTATCACTAGTTTAGTCTATAAAAGAAAACTACAAAAAATGGAATTGAGTTTGTCTCATATGCTTCATCTTTTTAATATCTTTCGTGAGAATGATGGAAAGGAAAATTGTGCTCAAGTGCTAGGATAAGAAGTCTATAAAATGTTCGGCACTAAATCTTTGAATGATGAGCATGATTGTAATGTTATTAGTATGAACTCTTTGAATATCCATAGTACTAATGATGATTGCACTAGTCATGATGAAAATATCTCTTATAAGCATGTCGATTTCTGTGGAGTGCATAGAGTCTGCAAATACATACCAAAAAGGGAAGATAGATTTTGTAAGAGGCATAAGTATTTGGAAACTAAATGGTTGCAAAAAAGGCTAAATGTTAGTGCTGAAAATTTAAAATATCTTAGCCATACTTGTGAACTTTGCAATGAACATGGTCATTTAAATATCAAATGCAAATTGTTTCATGATCGAATCATGTCCAAAAATTGTGATGACTTGATTTCCCTTGCACATCATAATGAACTTAGTTTGCTTTTGGGTTATGAAGAAATGAAACGTCAAACTAAGCTTATTCCAGAATATAACCTCAAGAAATTCCTCGATATTGATCTAGAAGAAAGTTGTATGTATTTTGCGGTGAATTGCATTGAAAATCCTTATATTGCCAATTACATAAAGAAAAGAAAACAAATAGAGGATGAAGAGAATACTAATGAAAGGGAAGAGGCTTCCCAATATCCTCCTATTATTTCTTATGATGAATCAGGTAATGAGGAGGAGCCTTCTATTCAACCAATCTCATTAATAAGGAGCTCCAAAAATAGGATTGAACCCACACATGATGTGAAGAAGAAAAAGAAAAGACGGAGAAGCAAAGGTAGAAAGGTATCTCTCCCAAATGATGTTGCTCCTATTACTCATTGTGATGATGATAATTGCTATACTATTGGTGCCATCCATACTATTAATGATGAGAGTGATTATGCTTATGATATGAAAAGGCCCAAGCTTGGGGATGCTATGTTTGATGAAGATGATGTTTTTGAGAATATATTTGCTGCAATTAATATTTGTCCCAAGCTTGGGGGTGCTACTTTTAATGAAGATGATATTTTTAGTCTCCCAAGTTTTGATATGCAAATTTATAATGATGATAGCATGGCTCCTACTTATGATGATTATATTGATGAAAGTGGGTTTGGAAGAGTGTCAACTTTAGGAAGTAATGATCCACTATTTTGGAGGGTGTTGAATATTATTGTGATAATTATGAAATTGGATTTGGAGAGGTCATGACTTTATTTAGTAATGATTCCACTATCTTGGAAGAGGTTTCAATTGATTATGATGAGAACAAAGTTGCTACTTATGATGATTATTATGATGACACTTATGCTATAAAAAGTAGTGATGATTATATTTATAAAACTTTTCATGATTATGATTACCCTTTTTATGAACATTACTCTTTCAATATGGAAACAATTTATAGTATTCGAGTTTCTTATGATACTCCCACTATTCCGAACGAGAAGAATTTTGCTTATGCAGAGAGTAATAAAATTTCTATGCTTGTAGATCATGAAAAGAATGCTTTATGTGATAGTTATATTGTTGAATTAATTCATTATGCTACTAAAAATTATTATGAGGGAGGAACATATGCTTGTAGGAATTGCAATAATATCAAGTTTCCTCTCTATGTGCTTAAAGTCTTGAAGTTATGCTTGTTCTACCTTCCTATGCAAGTTGATTCTTGTTCCCACAAGTTTGCTCACAAAATCCCTATGCATAGGAATAGGGTTAGACTTAAATGTGCTAGTCATATTCCTCATGATGCTCTCTTTATGCTATAATTCTTATCTTTTATGTGTGCATCATTGAAATCATCATGCCTAGCTAGGGGCGTTAAACGATAGCGCTTGTTGGGAGGCAACCCAACTTTATTTTTGCTCATGTTTAGTAATAAATAATTCATATAGCTTCTGTTATGATTGTGTTTTTTATGTTTTAATTATTGTGTGCCAAGTAAAGCCTTTAGGACCTTATTGGGTGATTGTTATTTGATCTTGCTGTAAAAAACAGAAAGTATGTGCTCATGAGAATAATTTTAATTTTTTACCAGAGAGCGATAAAATACCAATTCCACTTGCAGTAGATTTATAAACAAATTGCCTAGGACTTCCTAATTTCTCACGATTTTTGGAGTTACAGAAGTATATGTTTGATCCAGATTACTACAGATTGTTCTGTTTTTGACAGATTATGTTTTCTGTGTGTTGTTTGCTTATTTTGATGAATCTATGAGTAGTATCGGAGGGTATGAACCATAGAGAGGTTGTAATGCAGTAGATATTATACCAATATGAATTTAGAATGATTTCACAACAGTACCTAAGTGGTGATTTATTTTCTTATACTAACGGAGCTTACGAGTTCTCTGTTAAGTTTTGTGTTGTGAAATTTTCAAGTTTTGGGTAAAGATTTGGTGGACTATGGAATAAGGAGTGGCAAGAGCCTAAGCTTGGGGATGAAAAAGGCACCCCAAGGTAATATTCAAGGACAACCAAAAGCCTAAGCTTGGGGATGCCCCGGCATCCCCTCTTTCGTCTTCGTTCATCGGTAACTTTACTTGGAGCTATATTTTTATTCACCACATGATATGTGTTTTGCTTGGAGCGTCATTTTATTTTCTTTTGTTTTGCTTGCTGTTTGAATAAAATACCAAGATCTGAAATTATTAAAGGTTAGAGAGTCTTCACATAGTTGCATAATTATTCGACCACTCATTGACCTTCACTTATATCTTTTGGAGTAGTTTGTCATTTGCTCTAGTGCTTCACTTATATCTTTTTAGAGCACGGCGGTGGTTTTATTTTGAAGAAATAGATGAACTCTAATGCTTCACTTATATTATTTTGGGAGTCTTTAGAACAGCATGGTAATTTGCTTTGGTTATGAAATTAGTCCTAATATGATAGGCATCCAAGATGGGTATAATAAAAACTTTCATATAAAGTGCATTGAATACTATGAGAAGTTTGATACTTGATGATTGTTTTGAGATATGAAGATGGTGATATTAGAGTCATGCTAGTTGAGTAGTTGTGAATTTGAGAAATACTTGTGTTAAAGTTTGTGATTCACGTAGCATGCACGTATGGTGAACCGTTATGTGATGAAGTCGGAGCATGATTTATTTATTGATTGTCTTCCTTATGATTGGCGGTCGGGGATGAGCGATGGTCTTTTCCTACCAATCTATCCCCCTAGGAGCATGCACATAATACTTTGTTTTGATAACTAATAGATTTTTTCAATAAGCATGTGAGTTCTTTATGACTAATGTTGAGTCCATGGATTATACGCACTCTCACCCTTCCATCATTACTAGCCTCTCTAGTACCGCACAACTTTCGCCGGTACCATAAACCCACCATATACCTTCCTCAAAACAGCCACCATACCTACCTATTATGGCATTTCCATAGCCACTCCGAGATATATTTCCATGCAACTTTCCACCGTTCCGTTTATTATGATATGCTTCATCATTGTCATATTGCTATGCATGATCATGTAGTTGACATTGTATTTGTGACAAAGTCACCATTCATAATTCTTTCATACATGTCACTCATGAGTCATTGCACATCCCAGTACACCACCGGAGGCATTCATATAGAGTCATATCTTGTTCTAAGTATTGAGTTGTAATTCTTGAGTTATAAGTAAATAAAAGTGTGATGATCATCATTATTAGAGCATTATCGCATGTGAGGAAAGGATGATGGAGACTATGATTTCCCCACAAGTCGAGATGAGACTCCGGACGGAAAAAGGGAAAAAAAAGAGAAACGGCCCAAATAAAAAAATAAAAAATGAAATGAAAAAAATGAGAGAAGGGGCAATGCTACTATCCTTTTACCACACGTGTGCTTCAAAGTAGCACCATGATCTTCATGATAGAGAGTCTCCTATGTTGTCACTTTCATATACTAGTGGGAATCTTTCATTATAGAACTTGGCTTGTATATTCCAATGATGGGCTTCCTCAAAATTCCCTAGGTCTTCATGAGCAAGCAAGTTGGATGCACACCCACTTAGTTTCTTTTTGAGCTTTCATACACTTATAGCTCTAGTGCATCCGTTGCATGGCAATCCCTACTCACTCACATTGATATCTATTGATGGGCATCTCCATAAGCCCGTTGATACGCCTAGTTGATGTGAGACTATCTTCTCCTTTTTGTCTTCTCCACAACCACCATTCTATTCCACATATAGTGCTATGTCCATGGCTCACGCTCATATATTGCATGAAGATTGAAAAAGTTTGAGAACATCAAAAGTATGAAACAATTGCTTGGCTTGTCATCGGGGTTGTGCATGATTTAAATACTTTGTGTGGTGAAGATGGAGCATAGCCAGACTATATGATTTTGTAGGGATAGCTTGCTTTGGCCATGTTATTTTGAGGAGACATGATTGCTTTATTAGTATGCTTGAAGTATTATTATTTTTATGTCAATATTAAACTTTTGTCGTGAATCTTATGGATCTGAACATGCATGCCACAATAAAGAAGATTGCATTGATAAATATGTTAGGTAGCATTCCACATCAAAAATTCTATTTTTATATCATTTACCTACCCGAGGACGAGCAGGAATTAAGCTTGGGGATGCTGATACGTCTCCAATGTATCTATAATTTTTGATTGTTCCATGCTATTATATTATCTGTTTTGGATGTTTATGGGCTTTATTATGCACTTTTATTATATTTTTGGGACTAACCTATTAACCCAGAGCCCAGTGCCAGTTTCCGTTTTTTCCTTGTTTTAGAGTATTGCGGAAAAGAAAATCAAACGGAGTCCAATTGACCTGAAACTTCACGGAGATCATTTTTGGACCAGAAGAAGCCCACGGAGTACCGGAGGTGGGCCAGAAGAGTCCCGAGGCCACCACGAGGGTGGGGGGCGCGCCCCCCTACCTCGTGGCCGCCTCGTGGCCCCCTGACCGACTTCTTTCGCCTATATATATCCACATACCCTAGAAACATCACAGGGCACAATAGATCGGGAGTTCCGCCACCAGAAGCCTCCGTAGCCACCGAAAACCAATCTAGACCCGTTCCGACACCCTGCTGGAGGGGGGAATCCCTCTCCGGTGGACATCTTCATCATCTCGGCGCTCTCCTTGACGAGGAGGGAGTAGTTCTCCCTCAGGGCTGAGGGTATGTACCAGTAGCTATGTGTTTGATCTCTCTCTCTCTCTGTTCTTGAGGTGATACGATCTTGGTGTATCGCGAGCTTTGCTATTATAGCTGGATGTTATGATGTTTCTCCCCCTCTACTCTCTTGTAATGGATTGATTTTTCCCTTTGAAGTTATCTTATCGGATTGAGTCTTTAAGGATTTGAGAACACTTGATGTATGTCTTGCACGTGCTTATCTGTGGTGACAACGGGATATCATGTGATCCACTTGATGTATGTTTTGGTGATCAACTTGCGAGTTTCGTGACCTCGTGAACTTATGCATAGGGGTTGGCACATGTTTTCGTCTTGACTCTCCGGTAGAAACTTTGGGGCACTCTTTGAAGTTCTTTGTGTTGGTTGAATAGATGAATCTAAGATTGTGTGATGCATATCGTATAATCATACCCATGGATACTTGAGGTGACATTGGAGTATCTAGGTGACATTAGGGTTTTGGTTGATTTGTGTCTTAAGGTGTTATTCTAGTACGAACTCTATGATAGATCGAACGGAAAGAATAGCTTCATGTTATTTTACTACGGACTCTTGAATAGATCGATCAGAAAGGATAACTTTGAGGTGGTTTCGTACCCTACCATAATCTCTTCGTTTGTTCTCCGGTATTAGTGACTTTGGAGTGACTCTTTGTTGCATGTTGAGGGATAGTTATATGATCCAATTATGTTATTATTGTTGAGAGAACTTGCACTAGTGAAAGTATGAACCCTAGGCCTTGTTTCAACACATTGCAATACCGTTTGTGCTCACTTTTATCATTAGTTACCTTGCTGTTTTTATATTTTCAGATTACAAAAACCTATATCTACCATCCATATTGCACTTGTATCACCATCTCTTCGCCGAACTAGTGCACCTATACAATTTACCATTGTATTGGGTGTGTTGGGGACACAAGAGATTCTTTGTTATTTGATTGCAGGGTTGCTTGAGAGGGACCATCTTCATCCTACGCCTCCCACGGATTGATAAGCCCTAGGTCATCCACTTGAGGGAAATTTGCTACTGTCCTACAAACCTTTGCACTTGGAGGCCCAACAGCGTCTACAAGAAGAAGGTTGTGTAGTAGACATCACTTGGCCTTCTTTCGGCTCTACACAGCGCTGGTATACACTAGTGATGCTACGCCTTACGAGTTCTCTGTTGATGATGGTGTATGCTGCTGCCCGACGTTGCACCTGTCGTGCCGAGATCTCATCATTTGGCAACTCCTTGTTCACCAGAAAGTTGAGGATGGGTTGGGCCCATGATGGTGCCAAGACTTCCTCTACTGTGAATACTGCCACTTGCACTGGGGCGGCTGGGTTGGGAGGTGGTGGGCTGGAGTTGGCCGCCGCTTGCTGTGTTGTCGAAGTCCTCGAGTTGACTGCCGAAGTCCCCAGGTCGAGATCTGAAGTCCCTGGGCCGGGTGCGACTGCTGCAATCCCCGGGCCGCCTGCCGAAGTCCCCGAGCCGGATCCGACTGTTTCAGAAGCAGCCGGCACGAAGATAGAATCTGATTCTGGTGAAGCCTTGATGGACGGCTTGAGGAGTCGTTGGAGGGACACGCCGGCTGGTATGGCTTGCCGGGTGGAGCCAACCTGCGCCAGAGCATCTGCTTGCTCGTTGTCGCTTCGTGGCACATGGAGGAATTTGCATCCTTCAAAATATTCGTTGAGTTGCTGAATGAGGAAGCGGTAACTTGTCATGTTTGCATCCTTGGCGTCCTAGTCGCCGGACGACTGCTAGACCACCAAGTTGGAGTCGCCGTAACACAGAATCCGGTGAATGCCGAGCTCTTTGGCAAGCCGGAGTCCGTGTATTAGTGCCTCATACTCGGCCACATTGTTGGAGGCGGCAAAGTGGATTTGCAATGTGTATCTGAGCTTGTCGCCTTTGGGAGAGGTGATGACGATGCCGGCTCCCAAACCGGTACGCATTTTTGATCCGTCGAAGTGCATCCGCCAATGGGTGGAGTCCAGTGCTGGCGGCAGGTACTGGGTCTCGGCCCAGTCGGCAAGGAAGTCGGCCAGTACTTAGGACTTGTTGGTGGTGCGAGGCTGGTAGAAGATGGTGTAGGGGGCCAACTCTATGGCCCATTTGGCCACTCGGCCTGAGGCGTCTCGGCTGCCTATGATCTCGGCAAGCGGAGCAGTGTAGACAACAGTGATAGGGTGCTCTTGAAAATACGATTTCAATTTCTTGGCAGTAAAATGTACATCGTAGCACATCTTCTAGTAGTGGGGGTAGTTCTACTTGGAAGCCGACAATACTTCACTTAAATAATACACCTGTCTCTGGACCGGCAGAACCTTGCCGTCTTCCTTGCGTTCAACCACCATGACCGTGCTGACCACCCGACTGGTGGCGGCGATGTAGAGGAGCATGGGCTCCTTATCAGTCGGCGTGGCCAGGACAGGCGGCATGGTCAACATCTTCTTGAGCTAGAGGAAAGCATCATCCGCCTTGTCATTCCACTCGAAATGAGTGGTTTTCTTCAGGAGCTGGTACAGGGGAAGGGCCTTTTCATCCAGCCGACTGATGAAGCGGCTGATGGATGCCAGGCAGCCGGTGAATTTTTGGACATCTCGCAGTCGGGTGGGTACTTCCATCCTCTCGATGGCTTTGATCTTGGCCGGGTTGCACTCAATGCCGCGTTTTGAGACCAGCAAGCCGAGGAGCTGGCCTGCTGGTACTCCGAACACGCATTTTTCTGGGTTGAGCTCGATTTGAAACCGGCATAGATTTTCAAAGGTCTCCTTGAGATCTCCCAACAGGTTTCTGCGCTTCTCCATCTTCACCACAATATCGTCCACATAGACGTGGGCGTTTCTGCCAAGTTGCTTGAGGAGGCACTTTTGCATGCAACGCTGAAAGGTGGTGCCGGCATTTCTCAAGCCGAATGTCATCGTCAGGTAACATAAGGCTCCGAATGGTGTGATGAAGGCGGTCCTCAGGCGGTCTACCGGGTTCAGCTTAATTTGATGATAACCTGAGTAGGCATCCAAGAAACTCAATAGCTCGCATCCGGCTGTGGAGTCTATCACTTGATCAATCCGTGGTAAGGCAAACGGATCCTTGGGGTGGGCTTTGTTGAGACTGGTGTAACCGATACACATATGCCACTTGTTATTTTTCTTCAGCACAAGGACTGGATTGGCAAGCCATTCTAGGAAGAAAACTTCCATGATGAAGTCGGCTGCCAACAGGCGGGCGATCTCTTCCCCAACAATTCTCCTCTTCTCCTCTGACAGTCGGTGGAGGGGCTGTCTGACTGGTTTGGCATCTGCTCTTACATGTAGCTTGTGCTCGGCGAAATCCGTCGGAGCACCCGGCATGTCTTTAGGGGACCATGCAAAGATGTCCCGATTCTCACGGAGAAAATCGACGAGCTCGATTTCCTATTTGCTGTCAAGGTTTGCACCTATGACAGCGTACCTCTCTGGGTGCTCAGGGTCCAATGGGATCTTCTTGGTTTCTTTGGCCGGCTTGAAAGAGCCCTGGGTCTCCGACTCTTGGGCTTCTGGGGACATGTTCGGCTGCTTGCCGGCCATGGCCACCACCCGGTCCAGGAGCTTCTTCTCATCCGCAATCACAAGGTACTCGGCCAGCCGTCTGCTGGCTATAGCGCAGGTGGCTGACTTCTCGTAGTCACCACTGATTGTGATAATGCCCTTAGTCCCTGGCATCTTCATTTTGAGGTAAGCATAATGCAGCACGGCCATGAATTTGGCTAAAGCCGGTCGTCCTAGGAGCACATGGTACGGGCTCTCTAGGTCAACCACCTTGAACCAAATGGCTTCGCGACGGAAATGATCCTTGTCTCCGAAGAGGACATCTATCTTGATCTTGTCGATTGGTGAGCAGGACAAGCCGGGCACAATGCCATGAAACACAGTCCGACTGGGCAGCAACTGCTTCTCTTTGATCTTCAGTTTCTCCATAGCATCCCGATAAAGGATGTTGATGCTGCTGCCGCCATCTATTAGGATCCGGGAGAAACGAGCAGCTCACCTTTCTATTGCAAGGGTGGCATCCAAAACCAGGGCATAGGAACCCGGGGAGGGCATTACTTCTAGATGGTCGGCCTGGCTCCAACTGATGGGCTTTTCAGACCAATGCATGAACTCCGGATTAGTGGAAACAACCGCATTTACTTCGTGGTGTTGCTGGCGCCGGCTGTGCTTATCGCCGGCCATATTGGTGAAGACGACATAAGCGCCATGCTCT
The DNA here is from genome assembly GCF_056163025.1 of Triticum urartu. Classification (NCBI taxonomy): domain Eukaryota; kingdom Viridiplantae; phylum Streptophyta; class Magnoliopsida; order Poales; family Poaceae; genus Triticum; species Triticum urartu. Next base: position 171,197,198 of record NC_141878.1, read on the forward strand.
TCAGGGTAATCATCTTGGACTTGGCCGACTGCTGGACGAGCGGCCGACTGCTGCGGAGGCGGAGCCGGCGGGCCAGCAGGCGGAGGAGGCAGTCCTTCTCCCTTGGCAATTCGGGCAAGCCAATGACACTTCAGGGTTGTGTGGTTGGACGGCTTCGCACCGCTGTGGAACTTGCAGGGGGCATCGAGAGTCTGCTCGAAGGAGAAGACGGGCAACCAAGTCGACTTGCTGCCTTTCTGACGGTTGGGGGTGGCTGCCCTTCGGGTTGTTGATCTTCAACAGTTGCCACCTGCCGGCTGGGGGGCTTTGCGCTTGTTGTCGTTCGGCTGCTGGCGCCGACTATTGTCTCCAGCCGGTGTTCGAGGAGCCGGGGGGAGCACCTTTCCAGAAGTATTCACTCGGAGCTCCGACTTCATGAAGGAGTCGGCCGTGGCGTATTTATCTACTATGATCAGCAGCTCGTCGAGGGTCGCCGGCTTGTCGCAGAGAAGTCAGTGCTTGAGTAAGGTGCTTTCTCGGCACCCAGCGGTGAAGTACTCGATAGCTTGGACCTCATGCACTCCCTCGCAGGAGTTGCGCAGTTCTGCCCACCGCATCAGGTAGTCGCGAGTGGACTCATTGGGGCCTTGGACACACGGGGAGAGTTGGCGAGGCTTGGGAGGCCGCTTGTAGGTGCTGGTGAAGTTCCGGATAAACACCTCGGTGAAGTCCACCCAACTGTTGACGTTGTAGGGCTTGAGGCTATTCAGCCATGTCCGGGCCGTGCCCTGGAGCATGAGCGGGACGTACTTCACGGCAACACGCTTGTTGTCATTTTCTATGCTGACTGCCGTGGAATAATCCACCAGCCAATCCTCCGGCTTCACGAAGCCGTTGTACTTGGGCGTGTCCTTTGGGAGTGAGAACCCCTTGGGAAAAGGCTCGTCACGGATGTGGGGGCCAAAACAAGATGGACCCATCGCGTCTTCTTATTCTAGCGCCAAGGACTGAGCCAGCCGGTCGATTCGATGGCGGGCATCGTTCTCACCGACTCCTTCTCGGCGGCCTAACCGGTCGCCAAGAGTCGGATGATTAATAGGCAGCGGGGAGGCACGCCTCTCCCTTCGAGGAGGAGGCGGTAACGGATCATCATCCCGTTGTTCGACTGCTCGAGGGCGGCCGTCTTGGTCGCGCTTGATGGTGATGCGAGTCCGGCTGCGACTGGCAGCCGGCTCCTTGTCTCGTCTGTCGCGGGCGCCGCCAGTCGGCATCCGGGAGGTCGCGCCATGCTCTTGGCGAGGGGGTGGGTTTTCAACATGTTGGTGAAGCTCTTCAGCGCGACAGCCAGCTTCTTGTTGGGCAGCAGCCGCATCAATAAGTTGTTGAACACGCTCTGTCATATAGCGATGCTCGTCGCCCTCCAGGTGGTCCAGCTCATCTGCTGCCGCCTGGGCAGCATGTATGTTCTTCATGGGCGTGGTGTACACTGGGTGGTCCACTCCAAACATGCTGGCGACGGCTCCTCCTCACTGCTTGACCGTGCCAACTCGGCTAGGCCCAGCAGCAGTCGGAGTGCCGTCGACAGCGCATTCCACTTCGCGCTGGAAGGCTTCGGAAAGGCGGCGCATGGTAGCCAATTTATTCGCGTTCTCCACAAGCGAGACACGGCAGGCTTCCAGCGTCTCGGCGTCCGCGTCTGCGGCAATGGGTGTGGACAGATCCCCGCATTGCCGCCTGCAATGGGTCCTGACCGGCTCCTCCGGAGCCCCCAGTGTGGCTGATGACAAGCACCTCCGTGACGGTGCTGCCACCGCTCTCCGCGCGCAGAAGCGGATCGTCGATGACCACCACATTGGTGGGAAAGGCGTCGAGGGAAGCCATATCGGAATCGACAAGCATCGGATTGGTGGAGCCAATCGACTCCAGGTCGAAAGCCGGCTCATTGGCGATGTGGAGCTGGTCGAGGAGGTTGACGAGGTGGCTCTCGAGGCCATCAGTGTCTGCGTCGGACACAGGCTCGTCGGAAAGGCGGACCTCGCCAATAAGGTCGGCGAGGCAGCATGCAGCGCATGCGACCTCCACGCCGTGCAGCGCGTCGGGGCAAACGCCGTCTGGCGTGCCAGGCTGGCTACGCTCGCTGGAGAGGAAAAGGGTTCCCGTCCAGAATAGATCTCCAGACAACGATGCACCTAGCCCCACGGTGGGCGCCAAATGTCGGGGGTGTCGTGCGACATATGCCAAAGGATGGCTTATCATGGAGGGGGCTAATAAGACGTTGCCAGTGCCAGGAAATGGGATGAGGCGAAGACATGCACGCCGGCGAATCTTACCCAGGTTCGGGGCTCTCCTAGGAGATAACACCCCTAGTCCTGCTCTGCGGGGTCTCCGCATGATCACTAGCTCAACAAGAGTGGCTTGAGCTGTTTCTCTAGAGGAGGAAGAAGAACAAGGCTAGCCCTAACTCCCTTTCTATGTGTGTGTTTCTCTAAGAATCTGAACCCTTTGCATGGGTGCCCTGGTGGGTTTATATAGGCCTGCCCCCCAGGGGTACAATGGTGATCTGGCCGGGTGTGGGCCCAGGCCGTCAGTGTCTCTTGTGGCCGGCTTCTCCGCTGGTAGCTGGGGCCCGCCGGCTGTCTTGTACTTGGCCGACAGGCCGCGCCCGCCGCTTGCGGGCCTTGCTGATGGCTTATTACTATAGCCGTGCTTCTAATGACGCTTGCTTGGTCGGGGAGGGGGCGTGGCTACAGTCCCGCCGCCCGGCGGCCGTTCACTATAGCCACTCCCCGTTTTCTCCCGGCTGATGGTGCACAATCTCTTAGGAAGGGGAGGGCCGCCTGCTGGAAGCTGGCCTCTCCCTTGCCGGCTAGCTGAGCTTGCCGCCTTCTGGCTTTCCATGGGCTGGTAGGACCCGCTGCTTGTGGGTCGTACCGACAGCCTGTTATGGGAACTGGGTCCCTCTTGTCTTGGGTAATGTCATGGGCGGAGGGGCTACGGTGTTGCGCCGTGCGGGCGATCGCCAGCCGGTACGGCGCACTGTAGCCATGACTCGCCCTGGATTCGAGGGTGTCATGCTTCTCTGTAGCCACGCGTCGTCTAATCACATTCATGGTGGCTCAGACTTTGAGGGCGATTGGGGGCCGCCTGCTAGAAGTCGGCCCCTCTGGGGGACGCCTGCTAGGTGCCGGCCCCCCTCGCAGCCGGCCACAAGAAGGCGGCGGTCACTCTCTGATGCCTGAGGGGTGCAGTCGGCCCCGATGTCTTGAAATGCCATGGGGGGCAGATGAGGCTAGCCATGGCCAATAACTCCGATAGTCTATGTATAGAGCGTTAATCCAGTCTGATGTGCCAGTTGATAATAATAAGAAGATATGAAAGATGAAGATACCTCTTAGGAATAAAATGTTTGCATGGTATCTTCGTCGCTGAGTCATTCTTACTAAAGATAATAACCTTATTAAGAGGAATTGGCATGGAAGTCCGCAATGTGTCTTTCGTCACAATGATGAGACAATAAAACATTTATTCTTCCAATGCAAATTGACTCGTTCTATATGGCCAGCCATCCAAATAGATTCTGGCTTGTATTCTCCTTGTAGTGTTGCTAATGTATTTGGCAACTGGTTACATGTGATTGATCACATGTTTAGACCTTTTCTCAAGGTGGGAGGCTTACCGTTATTTGGTCGCTTTGGCTATGTAGAAATGATAAGGTTTTTAACGATAAAAGTACTTCTCTGATGCAGGTTATCTACAGATGTACCGGGAATCTTCATTTATGGTCCTCTCTACAACGTGTGGAGAATCGAGACCTGTTTACGAAGGTGTGTACACGATTGGAGGCTACGACGAGGGATACTTTTACCCAACATGGGTGGCAGCATGATCTTAGGATTGGCCCCCTCCGCTTTAGGCATTATATGGACTGTGAATGTTTTTGTATTTCACTTTTTTGTTTTTTATTTTGTGTGAGAAGACCTTATTTGGCTATGTGCGTCTTATTTATGCAGAGGTCGGGTGTAATGCTTAAATCTTTTATGTAATAAAACATTCTTTTTCGAAAAAATCCAACTGCGGTACTTTTGTTTATGTGCTGATGTAGGATGATGTCATGTTAAATGTGAGATATTATCTCACGTCTAGATGTGATATACTCCATCCTTTTCGGTTTATAGGGCTTATCTTAAAATTTTAGTTTTTCCATTTTATAAGACTTAATTTGGTTGTTCTCTATCACATCTTCAGATTCCAAGATGCATTAAATCATTGCATGCAAGTATTAAGAGGAAATTGACCTATTGCATGCAAGTATAAAGTGCATTGGTAAACATTTTTTTAAACAAGAGCATTAATTGAGTATTTTTCCAAACTATAAAAAGTATTCCACCACTCATCATCTACCTTGGTTGGTGAGATTTTTGAATTGAGCTCTATAAACCGAAAAGGAGGAAGTAGACAGACCCATTAAATTACGGATATGGGCTGTTACACCCTCGATGCGACTATAGCTCCCACGTGTTGAGGCACGACTTAGAGACATAATCGCATTGAAGGCATATGTCGCAAGTTAGGCAATCTTCACAACATCCCATGTAATATGAATAATAAAGGGGAGATAACATAGTTGGCTTACACTCGCCACGTCAATCAAGTACATAAATAACATTACATCATCCAAACACTCATGGCCCGACTACGGCGCCAAAATAAAAGAGAACCCAACATGCGACAACGGTCCCGTTCACCCCCAACTGGGCACCACTACTGATCATCGGGAAAGGAAACATAGTAACGTTGAGAGTCTTCGTCAAACTCCCACTTGAGCTCGTACGCGTCTCCTGGAGCGGAATCATCAGGCCCTTCATCTGGTGTAATAGTAATCTGTGAGCCACAGGGACTCAGCAATCTCGCACCCTCGCGATCAACACTATTTGAGCTTATAGGTATGGCAAGGTAAAATATGAGTGGAGCTGCAGCAAGCGACTAGCAAGTATGGTGGCTAACTTATTCGCAAAAGAGAGCGAGAAGAGGAGGCAAAGCACGAGCGAGAAGCTAGAGAACAACCTCCGCAAACATTACTCCAACACCGTGTCCACTTCCCGAACTCCGCCGAGAAGAGGCCATCACGGTAACACACTCAGTTGATTCATTTTCATTAAGTTAAGGTTCAAGTTATATACAACCGGACATTAACAAATTCCCATCTGCCCATAACCGCGGGCACGGCTTTCGAAAGTTCAATCCCTGCAGGGGAGTCCCAACTTAGCCCATGACAAGCTCTCACGGTCAACGAAGGAATAGACCTCCTCCCAAGACGTTCTGATCAGACTCGGTATCTCGGTAATTCAAGACAACTCCGACAATGGTAAAACAAGTCCAGCAACACCGCCCACTGTGCCGACAAATCCCGATAGGAGCTGCACATATCTTGTTCTCAGGGCACACCGGATAAGCTAAGCGTACGGGAGCCAACGTAACCCAAGTTGCCAAGGGACGGCCCCGCACGGTGCTCTAGGTTGGACCAACACTTAGAGGAGCACTGGCCCGGGGGGGTTAAAATAAGATGACCCTTGAGTCCGCGAAACCCAAGGGAAAAGGCTAGGTGGCAAATGGTAAAACCAAGGTTGGGCATTGCTGGAGGAGTTTTATTCAAGGCGGACAGTCAAGGGGTTCCCATTATAACACAACCGCGTAAGGAACGCAAAATCCGGGAACATAACACCGATATGACGGAAACTAGGGCGGCAAGAGTGGAACAGAACACTAGGCGAGAGGCCGAGCCTTCCACCCTTTACCAAGTATATAGATGCATTAATATAACATAGCAATATAATGATATCCCAACAAGTAAATAAATGTTCCAACAAGGAAAGGCCTCCAATCTTCACCTGCAACTAGCAACGCTATAAGAGGGGCTGAGCAAAGCGGTAACATAGCCAATCAACGGTTTGCTAGGACAATGGTGGGTTAGAGGTTTGACATGGCAATTTGGGAGGCTTGCAAGAAAGTGGTAGGCATCGTAGCAATGGCATAGCAAAAGAGCGAGCAAACTAGCATAGCAAAGATAGTAGTGATTTCGAGGGTATGATCATCTTGCCTGCACAGTTGTCAGAGTTGACTGGATCCTCGAAAGCAAACTCAACGGGATCCTCGTTAGCGAACTCGTCTCCCGGCTCTACCCAAACAAGACAAACAAGCAACAAGGATACAATCAACCACGTGCAAGAACAAGCAATATGATGAAATGATGATATGCTATGCGGAATGCGATGCGGGATGCAAAATGCAAGATATGAAAGGAAAATCATGAACCTGGCCTCAACTTGGAAATCCAAGTGTGCCACTGGAAATATGAGATGAAATCGCTTGAAAACGATATAAAGAACGCCGGAATCGGAGTTACGGTTTGGAAATGGCAAGCGATTCAAATATGACACCGGTCTGCGATTTACAGCAAGTAGGCATCTAAATGCAATGAGATGAACATGCTACAGCACCCAAACATGACAAAAAAAATACATGGCAGGGAAGCATTCAAGATGCTTAACAAAAGTCTAGCACTGAGCTACGGCCAATTCATCCATTAACAGGTTCAAACAAGCATGGCAAAAACGCAAATGGCAAACAGATCTCAGACTTAGTGAAATCAACACTTGTCTGGAATTTCAGTTTTCAGACTTAGTGAAAAATGGGACATGCTGAAACATAACTCACGAAGGCATGTTTACGAGCTCGATGCACTCACCACGGTGCAAGTCATGGCAAGACAAGCATACATCCCTTAAGAAGGCACAAAATGCAAGCTAGAAATGGTAAGAACAATGGCATAGCATGCACGGATCAACTACAATAACATCGGTAAAATCGCAAACAAGTTGACGATCTGCCCAGATTCACAACGAAGCAAAAGTAGAGCTCGATTGACTCAAGCTAGAGTGCTCCATAATTGCAAACAAAGACATGGATGGATAAAGCACTACAATATTAACAAAACTCCCATACTGATCATCCTCAAAAGAGGCACGGATCACTAGGAAACAACAAGAACATATGGCATCATGAACTAAACAATCCCAGGACTTAGTGAAATCACTAAGTCCCTGAAAACAGAATTAGCAAGTGCACCTCTTTGCAAGCTTGGACAAGTCACCACACACATCCTAAAAATACATGGGTTGCACCTATGGAAAGATGACAAAACCCTTAACAAAACATATGAAGAACTCACGGGCATATCATGCACACATTAATCATGGCAAAAATGACAAAAGTGCTAAACGGAGTAACAGATCTGACAATTAACTCAAGTAGCCCTCTTCTAATAGCATTTCGGGCATCAAGATGAGCTCAAATGAAAATGATGCAATGGAATGAAATGATGTACCCTCTGAGATGAACATTTTGATATGCTATATGCATGAATCGGAGCTACGGATGCAAAGTTATGGGGCCTCGAACAGGAGCATATGGACTGAAAATCCTGGGACTTAGAGAAAAAAACAACCCTCAGATCTAGGGTTGCACGGAAATCGAGGCGCTGCACTGTTCACGACGGAGTTGGAGGTCGCCGGCGATGGTGTTGGGCGGCGCGGCGAGCTCCGGTCTTGGCGGAGAGGACGGCGGAGGGCGGCGGGGTCGCCGGTCCCGGCCGCGGGGCGGCGAGGCGACGAGGGAAGGCGGCGGGGCACTGCACCGGGAGGCGAGGCGCGGCTCCGGCCGGCGTCGGCGGCGCGCAGCGGCTCCGGTCGCCGGGGCGAAAGGAGGCGGCGGCGGCGGGACGAAAGCGGCGGCAGCGGGGCGCGGCAGGCGGCGGCGGGCTGTAGCGGGCCGCGGGGGCCGGCCTTGGGCTCCCGGGCCGGCTGGGATGTGGGGCGGCGGCGCGGCAAACGGGGCGGTGACACGTGGCGGCGGCGGGGTAAGTCGGACGTGTCCGGTGCCGTCAGACGTGTCCGGCGCCGTCGGATCTAAGATTTAGGGTTTCGGGGAGAGGGGATCCGGGATTTTTAGAAGGGGGAGGTATATATAGGCATAGAGGGAGCTAGAAGAGTCTAAATGAGGTGCGGTTTTCGGCCACGCGATCATGATCGAACGCTCTAGGACATGGAGCAGAGTTTGGTGAGTTTTGGGCCAAATTGGAGGGGTGTTGGGCTGCAACACACACGAGGCCTTTTCGGTCCCTCGGTTAACCGTTGGAGTTTCAAACGAAGTCCAAATGATACGAAACTTGACAGGCGGTCTACCGGTAGTAAACCAAGGCCGCTTGGCAAGTCTCGGTCCAATCCGTAAATGTTTAATCCCCACACACGAAAGAAAGCTAGAAATGACCACCGGAGGAGAACGAAGCGCCGGAATGCAAAACGGACAACGGGGAAAATGCTCGAATGCATGAGATGAACACGTATGCAAATGCAATGCACATGATGACATGATATGAGATGCATGACAACGACAACAACACACGGAGGCAAAAAACCAAACCCGAGATAATAAAATAACTTAACGCCGGAAACGGCAAGAGTTGGAGTACAAATTGGGAAAGTTACATCCGGGGTGTTACAACACTCCACCACTACGAAAGGATCTCGTCCCGAGATCTAGGACTGAAAGAACGCCGGGTACTCAGAACGGAGGTGATCCTCGCGTTCCCAGGTAGCTTCACGGTCGGAATGGTGTGACCACTTGACTTTGAGAAATTTGATTGACTTGTTGCGAGTCTTGCGTTCAGTCTCTTCAAGAATAGCAACTGGGTGCTCACGATAAGAGAGATCTTCTTCGAGCTCGATGTCCTCGAAGTTGACGGTGCGGTCAGGAGTCTTGAAGCACTTTCGAAGCTGAGAGACATGGAACACGTCATGAACATTTGCAAAGTTTGAAGGAAGCTCGAGTTGATAGGCGAGGTCGCCTCTCTTGCTGACAATCTTGAAAGGTCCCACGTATCTAGGGGCAAGCTTCCCTTTAATACCGAAGCAACGAGTACCTTTCATAGGAGAGACACGGAGGTAAACATGGTCTCTGATCTCGAAAGCCAAATCACGGTGCTTACTATCATAGTAGCTCTTCTGGCGGGATTGGGCTGCTTTAAGGTTATCACGAATGACTTTGCACATTTCTTCTGCTTCTGTGATTAAGTCATTACCCAAAAGCTGACGTTCACCGGTTTCAGACCAGTTGAGAGGGGTACGGCACTTCCTGCCATACAGAATTTCAAAAGGGGCCTTGCCTGAACTTGCTTGAAAACTGTTGTTGTAGGAGAATTCAGCATAAGGAAGACAATCCTCCCACTTCATGCCAAAGGAGATCACACAAGCCCTGAGCATATCTTCAAGAATCTGGTTGACACGCTCGACTTGACCGCTAGTTTGAGGATGGAAAGCTGTGCTGAAGCGGATATTAGTGCCCATGGCCTTCTGGAAAGAATCCAAAAACTTTGAGGTAAAGATGCTGCCACGGTCTGAAGAGATCACTTGAGGAATACCGTGCAGAGAGACAATTCGAGAGGTATAGAGTTCCGCCAATTGAGCTGCAGTGATCGACTCTTTGATAGGCAGCAAGTGAGCCACTTTGGTGAGTTTATCGATGACAACAAATATAGCATCATTGCCACGCTTGGACTTTGGAAACCCAGTCACGAAGTTCATCTCAATGTGGTCAAACTTCCATTCTGGAATGGCAAGAGGTTGGAGGAGACCTGCTGGCCTTTGGTGTTCTGCCTTCACTCTTCTGCAGACATCACATTCATTCATGAATTGAGCGATCTCGCGCTTCATTCGAGTCCACCAATAAGCTTGCTTAAGGTCCTGATACATCTTCGTGCTCCCAGGGTGGATGGAGAGGAGAGAATTGTGAGCCTCGTTCATGATCACTTTACGGAGGTCACCTTTGGGCACAACAATACGATCCTCAAAGAAAAGAGTGTCCTTGTCATCAAGGCGGTAGCACTTATACTTGGACTGACTCTTGGCAATCCCAATCTTCACCTTTTTCACCATAGCATCAAGAAGCTGAGCTTGGAGAATCTGGTCTTCTAAGGTAGGAGAGACTTGAAGGTTGGCAAGGAAACCTTGAGGAACAACTTGCAGATTAAGTTTGCGGAAAGCTTCACAAAGTTCGGGTTGATAAGGCTTGAGAATCAGACTGTTGCGGTAGGCCTTTCTGCTCAATGCGTCAGCAATCACATTAGCCTTGCCTGGAGTATACTCGATACTCGGATTATACTCTTGAATCATTTCGACCCATCGAGTTTGCCTGAGGTTGAGATTAGGCTGAGTGAAGATGTACTTGAGACTCTTGTGATCAGTGAAAATGTCCACTTTTCTTCCCAATAGAAGATGTCTCCAAGTCAAAAGAGCATGTACAACTGCCGCCAACTCGAGATCATGAGTGGGGTAGTTCTTCTCATTAGGCTTCAACTGGCGAGATGTATAAGCAACAACTTTCTTCTCTTGCATCAATACTGTGCCAAGACCTTGGAGAGAGGCATCACAAAAGACCTCGTACGGCTTGGATTCATCAGGCGGAGTCAGAACTGGAGCAGTGATCAATTTCTCTTTCAAAGTGTTGAAAGCAATATCACACTCCGGAGACCAAACGTACTTGACGTGTGTAACACCCTCGATGCGGGCGAGGTCGGCCTGGGCGGGAGCGGCGGAGGGCCTGCCCTGGGCTTCCTCGGGCCGGCGGCGGGGACGGCGGGCGCAGCCAACGGGGCGGCGACACGTGGCGGCGGCGGGCGGTGGCGGACACGTCCGGCCCGAATCGGACGTTTCCGTCGGCAGGAGGTGCAGTTTTAGGGTTTCGGGGAGGAAGACGATCCGAAAACGGAGGGGTGTATATATAGGCCTAGAGGAAGCTAGGAGAGTCCAATCGAGGTGCGGTTTTCGGCCACGCGATCGTGATCGAACGCTCTAGGACATGGAGCAGAGTTTGGTGGGTTTTGGGCCAAATTGGAGGGGTGTTGGGCTGCAACACACACGAGGCCTTTTCGGTCCCCCGGTTAACCGTTGGAGTACCAAACGAAGTCCAAATGGTACGAAACTTGACAGGCGGTCTACCGGTAGTAAACCAAGGCTGCTTGGCAAGTCTCGGTCCAATCCGGAAATGTTTAATCCCCACACACGAAAGAAAGCTAGAAATGACCACCGGAGGAGAACGAAGCGCCGGAATGCAAAACGGACAACGGGGAAATTGCTCGAATGCATGAGATGAACACGTATGCAAATGCAATGCACATGACGACATGATATGAGATGCATGACAATGACAACAACACATGGAGACACAAAACCCGAACCCGAGGAAATAAAATAACTTAACGCCAGAAACGGCAAGAGTTGGAGTACAAATTGGGAAAGTTACATCCGGGGTGTTACAACACTCCACCACTACGAAAGGATCTCGTCCCGAGATCTAGGACTGAAAGAACGCCGGGTACTCAGAACGGAGGTGATTCTCGCGTTCCCAGGTAGCTTCACGGTCGGAATGGTGTGACCACTTGACTTTGAGAAATTTGATCGACTTGTTGCGAGTCTTGCGTTCAGTCTCTTCAAGAATAGCAAGTGGGTGCTCACGATAAGAGAGATCTTCTTGGAGCTCAATGTCCTCGAAGTTGATGGTGCGGTCAGGAGTCTTGAAGCACTTTCGAAGCTGAGAGACATGGAACACGTCATGAACATTTGCAAAGTTTGAAGGAAGCTTGAGTTGATAGGCGAGGTCGCCTCTCTTGCTGACAATCTTGAAAGGTCTCACGTATCTAGGGGCAAGCTTCCCTTTGATACCGAAGCGACGAGTACCTTTCATAGGAGAGACACGGAGGTAAACATGATCTCCGATCTCGAAAGCCAAATCACGGTGCTTACTATCATAGTAGCTCTTCTGGCGGGATTGGGCTGCTTTGAGGTTATCTCAAATGACTTTGCACATTTCTTCTGCTTCTGTGATTAAGTCATTACCCAAAAGCTGACGTTCACCGGTTTCAGACCAGTTGAGAGGGGTACGGCACTTCCTGCCATACAGAATTTCAAAAGGGGCCTTGCCCGAACTTTCTTGAAAACTGTTGTTGTAGGAGAATTCAGCATAAGGAAGACAATCCTCCCACTTCATGCCGAAGGAGATCACACAAGCCCTGAGCATATCTTCAAGAATCTGGTTGACACGCTCGACTTGACCGCTTGTTTGAGGATGGAAAGTTGTGCTGAAGCGGATGTTAGTGCCCATGGCCTTCTGAAAAGAATCCCAAAACTTCGAGGTAAAGATGTTGCCACGGTCTGAAGAGATCACTTGAGGAATACCGTGCAGAGAGACAATTCGAGAGGTATAGAGTTCCGCCAATTGAGCTGTAGTGAAAACTGGGACATGCTGAAACATAACTCACGAAGGCATGTTTACGAGCTCGATGCACTCACCACGGTGCAAGTCATGGCAAGACAAGCATACATCCCTTAAGAAGGCACAAAATGCAAGCTAGAAATGGTAAGAACAATGGCATAGCATGCACGGATCAACTACAATAACATCGGTAAAATCGCAAACAAGTTGACGATCTGCCCAGATTCACAACGAAGCAAAAGTAGAGCTCGATTGACTCAAGCTAGAGTGCTCCATAATTGCAAACAAAGACATGGATGGATAAAGCACTACAATATTAACAAAACTCCCATACTGATCATCCTCAAAAGAGGCACGGATCACTAGGAAACAACAAGAACATATGGCATCATGAACTAAACAATCCCAGGACTTAGTGAAATCACTAAGTCCCTGAAAACAGAATTAGCAAGTGCACCTCTTTGCAAGCTTGGACAAGTCACCACACACATCCTAAAAATACATGGGTTGCACCTATGGAAAGATGACAAAACCCTTAACAAAACATATGAAGAACTCACGGGCATATCATGCACACATTAATCATGGCAAAAATGACAAAAGTGCTAAACGGAGTAACAGATCTGACAATTAACTCAAGTAGCCCTCTTCTAATAGCATTTCGGGCATCAAGATGAGCTCAAATGAAAATGATGCAATGGAATGAAATGATGTACCCTCTGAGATGAACATTTTGATATGCTATATGCATGAATCGGAGCTACGGATGCAAAGTTATGGGGCCTCGAACAGGAGCATATGGACTGAAAATCCTGGGACTTAGAGAAAAAAACAACCCTCAGATCTAGGGTTGCACGGAAATCGAGGCGCTGCACTGTTCACGACGGAGTTGGAGGTCGCCGGCGATGGTGTTGGGCGGCGCGGCGAGCTCCGGTCTTGGCGGAGAGGACGGCGGAGGGCGGCGGGGTCGCCGGTCCCGGCCGCGGGACGGCGAGGCGACGAGGGAAGGCGGCGGGGCACTGCACCGGGAGGCGAGGCGCGGCTCCGGCCGGCGTCGGCGGCGCGCAGCGGCTCCGGTCGCCGGGGCGAAAGGAGGCGGCGGCGGCGGGACGAAAGCGGCGGCAGCGGGGCGCGGCAGGCGGCGGCGGGCTGTAGCGGGCCGCGGGGGCCGGCCTTGGGCTCCCGGGCCGGCTGGGATGTGGGGCGGCGGCGCGGCAAACGGGGCGGTGACACGTGGCGGCGGCGGGGTAAGTCGGACGTGTCCGGTGCCGTCGGACGTGTCCGGCGCCGTCGGATCTAAGATTTAGGGTTTCGGGGAGAGGGGATCCGGGATTTTTAGAAGGGGGAGGTATATATAGGCATAGAGGGAGCTAGAAGAGTCTAAATGAGGTGCGGTTTTCGGCCACGCGATCATGATCGAACGCTCTAGGACATGGAGCAGAGTTTGGTGAGTTTTGGGCCAAATTGGAGGGGTGTTGGGCTGCAACACACACGAGGCCTTTTCGGTCCCTCGGTTAACCGTTGGAGTTTCAAACGAAGTCCAAATGATACGAAACTTGACAGGCGGTCTACCGGTAGTAAACCAAGGCCGCTTGGCAAGTCTCGGTCCAATCCGTAAATGTTTAATCCCCACACACGAAAGAAAGCTAGAAATGACCACCGGAGGAGAACGAAGCGCCGGAATGCAAAACGGACAACGGGGAAAATGCTCGAATGCATGAGATGAACACGTATGCAAATGCAATGCACATGATGACATGATATGAGATGCATGACAACGACAACAACACACGGAGGCAAAAAACCAAACCCGAGATAATAAAATAACTTAACGCCGGAAACGGCAAGAGTTGGAGTACAAATTGGGAAAGTTACATCCGGGGTGTTACAACACTCCACCACTACGAAAGGATCTCGTCCCGAGATCTAGGACTGAAAGAACGCCGGGTACTCAGAACGGAGGTGATCCTCGCGTTCCCAGGTAGCTTCACGGTCGGAATGGTGTGACCACTTGACTTTGAGAAATTTGATTGACTTGTTGCGAGTCTTGCGTTCAGTCTCTTCAAGAATAGCAACTGGGTGCTCACGATAAGAGAGATCTTCTTCGAGCTCGATGTCCTCGAAGTTGACGGTGCGGTCAGGAGTCTTGAAGCACTTTCGAAGCTGAGAGACATGGAACACGTCATGAACATTTGCAAAGTTTGAAGGAAGCTCGAGTTGATAGGCGAGGTCGCCTCTCTTGCTGACAATCTTGAAAGGTCCCACGTATCTAGGGGCAAGCTTCCCTTTAATACCGAAGCAACGAGTACCTTTCATAGGAGAGACACGGAGGTAAACATGGTCTCTGATCTCGAAAGCCAAATCACGGTGCTTACTATCATAGTAGCTCTTCTGGCGGGATTGGGCTGCTTTAAGGTTATCACGAATGACTTTGCACATTTCTTCTGCTTCTGTGATTAAGTCATTACCCAAAAGCTGACGTTCACCGGTTTCAGACCAGTTGAGAGGGGTACGGCACTTCCTGCCATACAGAATTTCAAAAGGGGCCTTGCCTGAACTTGCTTGAAAACTGTTGTTGTAGGAGAATTCAGCATAAGGAAGACAATCCTCCCACTTCATGCCAAAGGAGATCACACAAGCCCTGAGCATATCTTCAAGAATCTGGTTGACACGCTCGACTTGACCGCTAGTTTGAGGATGGAAAGCTGTGCTGAAGCGGATATTAGTGCCCATGGCCTTCTGGAAAGAATCCAAAAACTTTGAGGTAAAGATGCTGCCACGGTCTGAAGAGATCACTTGAGGAATACCGTGCAGAGAGACAATTCGAGAGGTATAGAGTTCCGCCAATTGAGCTGCAGTGATCGACTCTTTGATAGGCAGCAAGTGAGCCACTTTGGTGAGTTTATCGATGACAACAAATATAGCATCATTGCCACGCTTGGACTTTGGAAACCCAGTCACGAAGTTCATCTCAATGTGGTCAAACTTCCATTCTGGAATGGCAAGAGGTTGGAGGAGACCTGCTGGCCTTTGGTGTTCTGCCTTCACTCTTCTGCAGACATCACATTCATTCATGAATTGAGCGATCTCGCGCTTCATTCGAGTCCACCAATAAGCTTGCTTAAGGTCCTGATACATCTTCGTGCTCCCAGGGTGGATGGAGAGGAGAGAATTGTGAGCCTCGTTCATGATCACTTTACGGAGGTCACCTTTGGGCACAACAATACGATCCTCAAAGAAAAGAGTGTCCTTGTCATCAAGGCGGTAGCACTTATACTTGGACTGACTCTTGGCAATCCCAATCTTCACCTTTTTCACCATAGCATCAAGAAGCTGAGCTTGGAGAATCTGGTCTTCTAAGGTAGGAGAGACTTGAAGGTTGGCAAGGAAACCTTGAGGAACAACTTGCAGATTAAGTTTGCGGAAAGCTTCACAAAGTTCGGGTTGATAAGGCTTGAGAATCAGACTGTTGCGGTAGGCCTTTCTGCTCAATGCGTCAGCAATCACATTAGCCTTGCCTGGAGTATACTCGATACTCGGATTATACTCTTGAATCATTTCGACCCATCGAGTTTGCCTGAGGTTGAGATTAGGCTGAGTGAAGATGTACTTGAGACTCTTGTGATCAGTGAAAATGTCCACTTTTCTTCCCAATAGAAGATGTCTCCAAGTCAAAAGAGCATGTACAACTGCCGCCAACTCGAGATCATGAGTGGGGTAGTTCTTCTCATTAGGCTTCAACTGGCGAGATGTATAAGCAACAACTTTCTTCTCTTGCATCAATACTGTGCCAAGACCTTGGAGAGAGGCATCACAAAAGACCTCGTACGGCTTGGATTCATCAGGCGGAGTCAGAACTGGAGCAGTGATCAATTTCTCTTTCAAAGTGTTGAAAGCAATATCACACTCCGGAGACCAAACGTACTTGACGTGTGTAACACCCTCGATGCGGGCGAGGTCGGCCTGGGCGGGAGCGGCGGAGGGCCTGCCCTGGGCTTCCTCGGGCCGGCGGCGGGGACGGCGGGCGCAGCCAACGGGGCGGCGACACGTGGCGGCGGCGGGCGGTGGCGGACACGTCCGGCCCGAATCGGACGTTTCCGTCGGCAGGAGGTGCAGTTTTAGGGTTTCGGGGAGGAAGACGATCCGAAAACGGAGGGGTGTATATATAGGCCTAGAGGAAGCTAGGAGAGTCCAATCGAGGTGCGGTTTTCGGCCACGCGATCGTGATCGAACGCTCTAGGACATGGAGCAGAGTTTGGTGGGTTTTGGGCCAAATTGGAGGGGTGTTGGGCTGCAACACACACGAGGCCTTTTCGGTCCCCCGGTTAACCGTTGGAGTACCAAACGAAGTCCAAATGGTACGAAACTTGACAGGCGGTCTACCGGTAGTAAACCAAGGCTGCTTGGCAAGTCTCGGTCCAATCCGGAAATGTTTAATCCCCACACACGAAAGAAAGCTAGAAATGACCACCGGAGGAGAACGAAGCGCCGGAATGCAAAACGGACAACGGGGAAATTGCTCGAATGCATGAGATGAACACGTATGCAAATGCAATGCACATGACGACATGATATGAGATGCATGACAATGACAACAACACATGGAGACACAAAACCCGAACCCGAGGAAATAAAATAACTTAACGCCAGAAACGGCAAGAGTTGGAGTACAAATTGGGAAAGTTACATCCGGGGTGTTACAACACTCCACCACTACGAAAGGATCTCGTCCCGAGATCTAGGACTGAAAGAACGCCGGGTACTCAGAACGGAGGTGATTCTCGCGTTCCCAGGTAGCTTCACGGTCGGAATGGTGTGACCACTTGACTTTGAGAAATTTGATCGACTTGTTGCGAGTCTTGCGTTCAGTCTCTTCAAGAATAGCAAGTGGGTGCTCACGATAAGAGAGATCTTCTTGGAGCTCAATGTCCTCGAAGTTGATGGTGCGGTCAGGAGTCTTGAAGCACTTTCGAAGCTGAGAGACATGGAACACGTCATGAACATTTGCAAAGTTTGAAGGAAGCTTGAGTTGATAGGCGAGGTCGCCTCTCTTGCTGACAATCTTGAAAGGTCTCACGTATCTAGGGGCAAGCTTCCCTTTGATACCGAAGCGACGAGTACCTTTCATAGGAGAGACACGGAGGTAAACATGATCTCCGATCTCGAAAGCCAAATCACGGTGCTTACTATCATAGTAGCTCTTCTGGCGGGATTGGGCTGCTTTGAGGTTATCTCAAATGACTTTGCACATTTCTTCTGCTTCTGTGATTAAGTCATTACCCAAAAGCTGACGTTCACCGGTTTCAGACCAGTTGAGAGGGGTACGGCACTTCCTGCCATACAGAATTTCAAAAGGGGCCTTGCCCGAACTTTCTTGAAAACTGTTGTTGTAGGAGAATTCAGCATAAGGAAGACAATCCTCCCACTTCATGCCGAAGGAGATCACACAAGCCCTGAGCATATCTTCAAGAATCTGGTTGACACGCTCGACTTGACCGCTTGTTTGAGGATGGAAAGTTGTGCTGAAGCGGATGTTAGTGCCCATGGCCTTCTGAAAAGAATCCCAAAACTTCGAGGTAAAGATGTTGCCACGGTCTGAAGAGATCACTTGAGGAATACCGTGCAGAGAGACAATTCGAGAGGTATAGAGTTCCGCCAATTGAGCTGTAGTGATCGACTCTTTGATAGGCAGAAAATGAGCCACTTTGGTGAGTTTGTCGATGACAACAAATATAGCATCATTGCCACGCTTGGACTTTGGAAACCCAGTCACGAAGTCCATTTCAATGTGGTCAAACTTCCATTCTGGAATGGCAAGAGGTTGGAGGAGACCAGCTGGCCTTTGGTGTTCTGCCTTCACTCTTCTGCAGACATCACATTCATTCACGAATTGAGCGATCTCGCGCTTCATTCGAGTCCACCAATAAGCTTGCTTAAGGTCCTGATACATCTTCGTGCTCCCAGGGTGGATGGAGAGGAGAGAATTGTGAGCCTCGTTCATGATCACTCTACGGAGGTCACCTTTGGGCACAACAATACGATCCTCGAAGAAGAGAGTGTCCTTGTCATCAAGGCGGTAGCACTTGTACTTGGACTGACTCTTGGCAATCCCAATCTTCACCTTTTTCACCATAGCATCAAGAAGCTGAGCTTGGCGAATCTGGTCTTCTAAGGTAGGAGAGACTTGAAGGTTGGCGAGGAAACCTTGAGGAACAACTTGCAGATTAAGTTTTCGGAAAGCTTCACAAAGCTCGGGTTGATAAGGCTTGAGAATCAGACTGTTGCAGTAGGCCTTTCTGCTCAAAGCGTCAGCAATCACATTGGCCTTGCCTGGAGTATACTCAATACTCGGATTATACTCTTGAATCATTTCGACCCAACGAGTTTGCCTGAGGTTGAGATTAGGCTGCGTGAAGATGTACTTGAGACTCTTGTGATCAGTGAAAATGTCCACTTTTCTTCCCAATAGAAGATGTCTCCAAGTCAAAAGAGCATGCACAACTGCCGCCAACTCGAGATCATGAGTGAGGAAGTTCTTCTCATTAGGCTTCAACTGGCGAGATGTATAAGCAACAACTTTCTTCTCTTGCATCAATACTACGCCAAGACCTTGGAGAGAGGCATCACAAAAGACCTCGTACGGCTTGGATTCATCAGGCGGAGTCAGAACTGGAGCAGTGATCAATCTCTTTCAAAGTGTTGAAAGCAATATCACACTCCGGAGACCAAACGTACTTGACGTGCTTCTGGAGAAGATTTGAGAGAGGCTTCGCGATCTTAGAAAAGTTTTCAACGAATCTTCGGCAATAGCTTGCGAGACCGAGAAAACTGTGCAGTTGCTTCACGTTCTGAGGAGGTTCCCAATTCACAATTGCAGACACCTTCTCAGGATTCACGGCAATGCCCTTGGCAGAAATGATATGACCAAGATAAAGAACCTCATCGAGCCAAAATTCACACTTGGAGAACTTGGCATAGAACTGATGTTCCCTGAGCTTATCGAGAACCAAACGCAAGTGCTTGGCATGATCTTCCTTGTTCTTCGAGAAAACCAGAATGTCGTCGAGATAGACCAAAACGAAGTCATTGGTGTAGGCATTGAAGATGAAGTTCATCATGCGAGAGAACGTCGGAGGAGCGTTGGCGAGGCCAAAATACATGACAGTGTATTCATATGAACCAAAGCTTGTTCTGAATGCTGTCTTGGGAATATCTTCTTCACGAATGCGAATTTGGTGATAACCCATACGGAGATCAAGCTTGGAGAATACTTGGGCACCTTTGAGTTGTTCGAACAGCTCATTGATGTTGGGAAGTGGGTATTTGTTCTTGATGGTCTTCTTGTTCACTGGACGGTAATCAACACAAAGTCGGTCCGTTCCATCCTTCTTCTTCACAAAAAGAACACCACAACCCCACGGAGAAGAACTAGGCCGGATGAGACCCATTCTTTCTTGCTCATCGAGTTGCTTCTTCAGCTCCTTCAACTCTTCAGGTCCGAGCTTATAAGGACGCTTGCACACAGGTTCCGTGCCAGGCTCAAGTTCAATAACGAATTCAACTGGCCGGTGCGGAGGCATTCCTGGGAGCTCTTCTGGAAAAACGTCTTGGTATTCGCAAACGACTGGAATTTGAGAGATGGCATCCAATTCACCCTTCTCATTGAGAGAAAACAGAGGGATAGTATCATCACGAGCGGCAAAGACAATTACATCCTCAGATGAATGAGTCGATTGAATCTGCCTGGCTGCACAATCAAGCTGAGCCTTGTGCTTAGAAAGCCAATCCATCCAGAGAATAAGATCAATATCCGAGTTACCAAGAACCATTGGAGAAGCCAGAAACTTGAAATCGCCCATCATGATAGAAACATCCGGGACTATTGAAGTAGCCCTCATAGACTTAGCCGGAGAAACCACTCCCATAGGTTTACCCAACATTTGTGAAACGAAGTCATGCTTGGAAACAAATGATCTTGACATGAAACAATGCGATGCACCAGTGTCAAAAAGAACTTTTGCTGGAAAAGAGTTAACTGGAAAGTTACCCATGATGACATCTGACGAGTCCTCTGCCTGAGCTGCATTCATCAAATTGACCTTGGCATGCTTGGGGTTATGCTTGACCACAGCTGTACTTGTCGATCTGACAGGAGGAGGAGGAAGACGCCTCTGGTTGAGACACTTGTTGTCATAGTGACCCTTCTGTTGGCACTTGTTGCACGTGACCTCTGAAAGCGGACGGTGATACGGAGCACTCGATCTTGGAGCTTGAGATGAAGTCTTGTTTTGAAAGCCAGGGTTGGGTGGGTGGGAAGAACCACTGCCACCTTTGCTCTTCTGCTGATACGGCTGACGGAACGGAGGAGGAGGAAGCCAAAACTCCTGCTGCTTGGCCACTTGAGTAGAGGAAGAAGGAGTAACATCTCTGACTTGCTTCTTGGAAGCATCACACCTCAACTGAGCAGCCTCTTGCTTCAGTGCCATGTTGTAGAACTCATCGTATCTCAAGGGCTCAAAGAGAACAAGAGCGAGCTGGATATCTTATCTGAGACCACCCCTGAACTGATATATCATGCTCTTCTCATCAGGGACGTCCTGCTTGGCAAAGCGGGCTAGCTTCTGGAACAACTTGTTGTAGTCATAGACAGACAAAGAGCCTTGCTTCAGATTGCGGAATTCCTCACGCTTGCTTTCAACCACGCTCTGCGGAATATGATGAGCTCGGAAATCTCGACGGAAATCATCCCAAGTGATAACACGTCCACCTCTGGAGTCCTTGTACTGCTGGAACCATTCTGCAGCTTGATCTTTGAGTTGGAAGGAAGCGAACTTGACAAAGTCCTCAGGCCTGACGTTACTGCACTCGAAATGCTTGCACAGATCCACAAGCCAATCGTCAGCATCGGTTGCCTCAACACAATTGCTGAAAGTCTTTGGCCCATTAGCAAGGAACTGGTTGAGTGTAGCAAAGTGACTCTGATTGCTGCCTTGATTCCCTTGACTGCCTTGATTGCGCTCTTGAAGAATTTGCATGATCAACTGTGTGTTTGCATTGGTTGCGGCCATCACAGCTTGCCATGCCTCTGGAGGAGGTGGAGGTGGTGGCGGATCAGGATTCGGAGTCGTGCGCGTTGGAGGAGCCATCCTGAAGAGGTTGACCACCATTAGCACATTGATAGATAAAAGCTGAATCCAACGGAATGAAAATTGCAACATATAGTCTTCACATCCGAACAAAATGAACGAATGCATTCCTCTTGAAATGGTCACATATCCATAAATTGAGAAGCCACGTAGAATTAAGGTAGAGAAATAAATCAACAAGGTACGGATCAAGAACAAATAATCGGCAAGAAATCCCAATCTCAAACCAATATCCGTAGAAGAAGAACTAGAGCTACTAGAATTCCCATCTATGAAACTCCCGAACCTTTCCGGTTATGCAATCAGGTGTTGGGGATACAGGGGAAGCATAATATCTCACCCAAACTAGCAAATCCTACATCCAGCTGTATCCATCCTTCAACACATAACCAAGAAACCTTCGGAAACCATCTACCTCAACCTTCGAAAAGCATCCGTTATACAAGTTATGGCGATACTCCCGAACTCCCGCCCCAGTACTGGGTGGCGTCGAGGTTATCTCACCAACGAACTGCATAAAAGAGGTTTTCGATGTCGGCGTACTAGACTAAGGTATTGCAGAAATGTAACGATAAAATTATGATGACAACACCTCAGAGCTCAACTCCCCGGGACACTTCCACTAAACCCCTGACAGGAGGCACCAAGTCAATGTTCTCATCATAAAACCATCGGAACGATTCCAAGATACCCGCGTGATCCTAAAAAAAAATTTAGTGAAATTTGAGAAGAGAAGAGTCAAAACTCTACGTCAGGATGCCTTACCAGAGCGATGAGGAGACTGGGAAGTAAAAAGAATTCCTAAACTCTCCGATATATAATTCCTAAAAGACTCAAAACATTTTTTTTCTAGACACAACTCGGCCACTAAAAACGATCAAGCAATGGGGCTCCTAAGGTCGGGGAAGGCTCTGATACCAACTTGTTACACCCTCGATGCGACTATAGCTCCCACGTGTCGAGGCACGACTTAGAGACATAATCGCATTGAAGGCATATGTCGCAAGTTAGGCAATCTTCACAACATCCCATGTAATATGAATAATAAAGGGGAGAAAACATAGTTGGCTTACACTCGCCACGTCAATCAAGTACATAAATAACATTACATCATCCAAACACTCATGGCCTGACTATGGCGCCAAAATAAAAGAGAACCCAACATGCGACAACGGTCCCGTTCACCCCCAACTGGGCACCACTACTGATCATCGGGAAAGGAAACATAGTAACGTTGAGAGTCTTCGTCGAACTCCCACTTGAGCTCGTACGCGTCTCCTGGAGCGGAATCATCAGGCCCTGCATCTGGTGTAATAGTAATCTGTGAGCCACATGGACTTAGCAATCTCGCACCCTCGCGATCAAGACTATTTGAGCTTATAGGTATGGCAAGGTAAAATATGAGTGGAGCTGCAGCAAGCGACTAGCAAGTATGGTGGCTAACTTATTCGCAAAAGAGAGTGAGAAGAGGAGGCAAAGCACGAGCGAGAAGCTAGAGAACAACCTCCGCAAACATTACTCCAACACCGTGTCCACTTCCCGAACTCCGCCGAGAAGAGGCCATCACGGTAACACACTCAGTTGATTCATTTTCATTAAGTTAAGGTTCAAGTTATCTACAACCGGACATTAACAAATTCCCATCTGCCCATAACCGCGGGCACGGCTTTCGAAAGTTCAATCCCTGCAGGGGAGTCCCAACTTAGCCCATGACAAGCTCTCACGGTCAACGAAGGAATAGACCTCCTCCCAAGACGTTCCGATCAGACTCGGTATCTCAGTAATTCAAGACAACTCCGACAATGGTAAAACAAGTCCAGCAACACCGCCCGCTGTGCCGACAAATCCCGATAGGAGCTGCACATATCTCATTCTCAGGGAACACCGGATAAGCTAAACGTACGGGAGCCAACGTAACCCAAGTTGCCAAGGGACGGCCCCGCACGGTGCTCTAGGTTGGACCAACACTTAGAGGAGCACTGGCCCGGGGGGGTTAAAATAAGATGACCCTTGAGTCCGCGAAACCCAAGGGAAAAGGCTAGGTGGCAAATGGTAAAACCAAGGTTGGGCATTGCTGGAGGAGTTTTATTCAAGGCGGACAGTCAAGGGGTTCCCATTATAACCCAACCGCATAAGGAACATAAAATTCGGGAACATAACACCGATATGACGGAAACTAGGGCGGCAAGAGTGGAACAAAACACTAGGCGAGAGGCCGAGCCTTCCACCCTTTACCAAGTATATAGATGCATTAAGATAACATAGCAATATAATGATATCCCAACAAGTAAATAAATGTTCCAACAAGGAACGGCCTCCAATCTTCACCTGCAACTAGCAACGCTATAAGAGGGGCTGAGCAAAGTGGTAACATAGCCAATCAACGGTTTGCTAGGACAATGGTGGATTAGAGGTTTGAAATGGAAATTTTGGAGGCTTGCAAGCAAGTGGTAGGCATCATAGCAATGGCATAGCAAAAGAGCGAGCAAACTAGCATAGCAAAGATAGTAGTGATTTCGAGGGTATGATCATCTTGCCTGCACAGTTGTCAGAGTTGACTGGATCCTCGAAAGCAAACTCAACGGGCTCCTCATTAGCGAACTCGTCTCCCGGCTCTACCCAAACAAGACAAACAAGCAACAAGGATACAATCAACCACGTGCAAGAACAAGCAATATGATGAAATGATGATATGCTATGCGGAATGCGATGCGGGATGCAAAATGCAAGATATGACAGGAAAAGCATGAACCTGGCCTCAACTTGGAAATCCAAGTGTACCACTAGAAAGATGAGATGAAATCGTTTGAAAACGATATAAAGAACGCCGGAATCGGAGTTACGGTTTGGAAATGGCAAGCGATTCAAATATGACACCGGTCTACGATTTACAGCAAGTAGGCATCTAAATGCAATGAGATGAACATGCTACAGCACCCAAACATGACAACAAAATACATGGCAGGGAAGCATTAAAGATGCTTAACAAAAGTATAGCACTGATCTACGGCCAATTCATCCATTAACAGGTTCAAACAAGCATGGCAAAAACGCAAATGGCAAACAGATCTCAGACTTAGTGAAATCAACACTTGTCTGGAATTTCAGATCATATAGCCCTCTTCGGAGCAACAAAACAACATGCTACAGGACCTGAACATGACAAAGAAAGACATGGCATGGAGCTACTCAACAAAATTAACAAAAGTCCCTTAGTGACCTTGAGCCAAAAGGGATCACAAAATATACTAACAAGCACACGAACATAGCAAAAACATAATCAGTTTTCAGACTTAGTGAAAACTGGGACATGCTGAAACATAACTCACGAAGGCATGTTTACGAGCTCGATGCACTCACCACGGTGCAAGTCATGGCAAGACAAGCATACATCCCTTAAGAAGTCACAAAATGCAAGCTAGACATGGCAAGAACAATGGCATAGCATGCACGGATCAACTACAATAACATCGGCAAAATCGCAAACAAGTTGACGATCTGCCCAGATTCGCAATGAAGCAAAAGTAGAGCTCGATTGAATCAAGCTAGGGTGCTCCATAATTGCAAACAAAGACATGGATGGATAGAGCACTACAATATTAACAAAACCTCCTTACTGATCATCCTCAAAAGAGGCACGGATCACTAGGAAACAACAAGAACATATGGCATCATGAAGTAAACAATCCCAGGACTTAGTGAAATCACTAAGTCCCTGAAAAAAGAATTAGCAAGTGCACCTCTTTGCAAGCTTGCACAAGTCACCACACACATCCTAAAAATACATGGGTTGCACCTATGGAAAGATGACAAAACCCTTAACAAAACATATGAAGAACTCACGGGCATATCATGCACACATTAATCATGGCAAAAATGACAAAAGTGCTAAACGGAGTAACAGATCTGACAATTAACTCAAGTAGCCCTCTTCTAACAGCATTTCGGGCATCAAGATGAGCTCAAATGAAAATGATGCAATGGAATGAAATGATGTACCCTCTGAGATGAACATTTTGATATGCTATATGCATGAATCGGAGCTATGGATGCAAAGTTACGGGCCTCGAACAGGAGCATATGGACTGAAAATCCTCGGACTTAGAGAAAAAAACAACCCTCAGACCTAGGGTTGCACGGAAACCGAGGCGCGGCGCTGCACTGTTCACGACGGAGTTGGAGGTCGCCGGCGATGGTGTTGGGTAGCGCGGCGAGCTCCGGTCTTGGCGGAGAGGACGGCGGAGGGCGGCGGGGTCGCCGGTCCCGGCCGCGGGGCGGCGAGGCGACGAGGGAAGGCGGCGGGGCACTGCACCGGGAGGCGAGGCGCGGCTCCGGCCGGCGTCGGCGGCGCGCGGCGGCTCCGGTCACCGGGGTGGAAGGAGGCGGCGGCGGCGGGACGAACGCGACGGCAGCGGGGCGCGGCAGGTGGCGGCGGGCGGTAGCGGGCCGCGGGGGCCGGCCTTGGGCTCTCGGGCCGGCGGGGATGTGGGGCGGCGGCGCGGCCAACCGGGCGGCGACACGTGGCGGCGGCGGGTAAGTCGGATGTGTCCGGCGCTGTCGGACGTGTTCGGCGGCGGCGGATCTGAGATTTAGGGTTTCGGGGAGAGGGGATCCGGGATTTTTAGAAGGGGGAGGTATATATAGGCATAGAGGGAGTTAGGAGAGTCCAAATGAGGTGCGGTTTTCGGCCACGCGATCGTGATCGAACGCTCTAGGACATGGAGCAGAGTTTGGTGGGTTTTGGGCCAAATTGGAGGGGTGTTGGGCTGCAACACACACGAGGCCTTTTCGGTCCCTCGGTTAACCGTTGGAGTATCAAACGAAGTCCAAATGATACGAAACTTGACAGGCGGTCTACCGGTAGTAAACCAAGGCCGCTTGGCAAGTCTCGGTCCAATCCGAAAATGTTTAATCCCCACACACGAAAGAAAGCTAGGAATGACCACCGGAGGAGAACGAAACGCCGGAATGCAAAACGGACAACGAGGAAAATGCTCGAATGCATGAGATGAACACGTATGCAAATGCAATGCACATGATGACATGATATGAGATGCATGACAACGACAACAACACACGGAGGCAAAAACCCGAACCCGAGATAATAAAATAACTTAACGCCGGAAACGGCAAGAGTTGGAGTACAAATTGGGAAAGTTACATCCGGGGTGTTACATGGGCTAGAAATGCCCTCCATTCCGAACGGAAGTTTGGTTCATGCCTGGTCGGTTGGAAATTTGAGAACGAAAATCGCGGTGTGGATGCGGTCCTAGTTGCATCGTGTGCCGATCGATCTTAAGGGCATGTTTGGTTCCAATAAGTCACCTGACTTATAAGTCAGGTGACTTAAAACCAGTGACTTATAAGTCACGCCTATTTGGTTGTCACCTGACCATACCTTCCCACCTTGTTTTTTAATGTAAAGGTGGTGTGACTCACGTAAAAGGGGTGACTTATAAGTTTTAAGTTGGGGTGGAGCAACTTATGACTTATAAGTTGGGGTGACTTATAAATTGAGTCTGTTTGACAAAATAAGTCACTTTTTCACTTTTTGACTTATAAGTTGGTGATTTGTTTGGAACCAAAGCCTAACTGCAAGTGCAACCACCATACGAGCTAGTTCCGGCGAGCTGAGGTAACTGCAAGTGCAACCACCATACGAGCTAGTTCCGGCGAGCTGAGGTCATACACAAAGATGCTTAAATAGCTGTGTTCTACACGCTCTCCTGCATCTATAATGGTAAGCGAGCAGTGGAGTTAGCTCGGCAGGGTTCCTCCTTGCCTGCCTGCCACTCTGGTCTTGGCTCAGTCTGGAAATCCAAGAACAGAAATAGATGATGCTTCCTGGCGCGGCGCTGAGGTACATGGACGCGCCAACTGCCGCCGTTGCTGATCCAGACGGTGGTACTACTCCTAGATCACATCGTTTTCCAACGAACGCTCCGACGTGTAAGCAAGCGACGCTGCCGTCACCACTCACCCGGTCCATTCCCGTCCATGGTTGCGGCCCTTTGGGTGCAAGATTGCCTCCCCTCCACGCGCGTTTCTTGCGTCTCCTCCGCGCCGATCCGTCCCCGCGCACGCACCGCAGCAAACCAAAAAAGAGCCGCGATTTTTCTCAGAAAAGAATCCCCCTTCCTGTTCTTCGCCGGCCAAAATCACCACTCACCCACCTTCTGTCGTCTCCGAGCTCTCGGAGTGCGTTGTCGCCGTCGCGTCGCTTGTAAGCCTGTTGCTTAACCATCTCGCCTTGCTCCGGCTATAATTGGCGGTTCTTGGAGGCTTTCTTGTTCCTTCCCCTATATTTATTATGCGCCCGGGGTGCGGTGGCAGTCGGGCGTTGACGGCTAAGGAGTGACTGGTGAGTGAATTTTTAGGGGGAAGAGGAATGGCGCGAGGCGTGGCGGCGGCGGTGTCGGCGTTGGGGGTCGTGGCGGTGCTCTTGACCGCCGCCGCGGCGAAGGTCTGCACGAACACGTTCCCGTCGTCGGATTCGGTGGCGACCCACGCGGAGCGCGCCGCGGGGCAGCTGCGGCTGCCTGCCGGGCTCGCCGGCCGTGGCCACGGTCACGGGCACGCCCACGAGCAGCACCTCACCCCGACCGACGAGTCTGCCTGGATGGAGCTCATGCCACGGAGGCTCCTAGGCGGCGGCGGCGGCGGCACCCCGCCACGCGAGGCGTTCGACTGGCTGATGCTCTACCGCAAGCTCCGGGGCGGCGCTGCCGCCGTGGACGGCCCCGCGGGTCCGTTCCTCTGGGAGGCGTCGCTGCACGACGTGCGGCTCCAGCCGGGGACCCTGTACTGGCAGGCCCAGCAGACCAACCTGGAGTACCTGCTCCTCCTGGACACCGACCGCCTCGTCTGGAGCTTCCGCACGCAGGCCGGCCTGACGGCGACCGGGACGCCCTACGGCGGGTGGGAGGGGCCCAACGTCGAGCTCCGGGGACACTTCGTCGGTGCGCCGCCACAATCTTGCCCTGCTTATTCACACATACCAGTTACTCATCTGAACTGAACTTTTGTTGGCCTGACGCTCGTCTCTGCATTGCAGGGCACTACCTGAGCGCCACGGCCAAGATGTGGGCGAGCACGCACAATGACACCCTCCGTGCCAAGATGTCGTCCGTCGTCGACGTGCTAAACGATTGCCAGAAGAAGATGGGCACAGGGTACCTGTCAGCCTTCCCATCAGAGTTCTTCGACCGCACTGAAGCCCTCACTACTGTTTGGGCTCCTTACTACACAATCCACAAGGTATACAATCTTTTACTCCTCCTTCAACAACATGTGGATCATTATGTTGAGTTGTGATCTGGATTCCGTGATCCGTATCCCGTGTTCTATACTTCTATTTCGTGTGATTCTCTAACAAATTGTCTTGCTGCGTGTGTGATTTTTGGTTTGTAGATTATGCAAGGTCTTCTTGATCAGTATACAGTGGCTGGAAACTCCAAGGCCCTTGAGATGGTTGTGGGGATGGCTAACTACTTCAGTGACCGGGTGAAGAATGTCATTCAGAAATACAGCATCGAGAGGCACTGGGCATCGCTCAATGAGGAGACTGGTGGCATGAATGATGTGCTATACCAGCTCTACACAATAACGGTGCTTCACTGATTATGTGTAGTTTGTCATCTGCTTTGCTGTTTTAAAAGTATGTTTTGAATGGAGTTCAGAGTTGCTTATTTCTCTAACTTGGACAGGATGATCTGAAGCATTTGACACTGGCCCACCTCTTTGACAAACCGTGCTTTCTCGGTCTGCTTGCAGTTCAGGTGTACTCACTTGATTCCCTAGCCCTGGCTCCTATGATAATTCAGCATCATCACGTAATGCATGATAGTAGTTCATTATAATCCAGTGAATGAGACCTCTTGTCTGGTTAACACCTCATACTACTATGTCGTATATTTTATGAGTTTGTGTTCAGTTTAATTTATTCGTTTCTATATACCAAATACAATATAAATTATGTCACTACTACAATTGAATGTGCATTGTAATATGCACAATTATTAAACTCACAGCTTTACAATGCATACCTACAAGAACAGCATTCCTATCGCAGGAGTTCCTTGGGAGTAATTACTTTATGGTGTTTCCTTTTCAGGCTGATAGTATTTCAGGTTTCCATTCCAATACGCATATTCCAGTTGTCGTTGGTGCCCAAATGAGATATGAAGTCACCGGTGATGCTCTTTACAAGGTAAAGCAAATCATGCTTTCTGGAGAGTTGAACTACTCACTCATTGATGGAGAAAATTATATGAGGGGATATGAGTGCAAGCATAAAAGTTAGCAGGTCAGATTACCATATTGGCTACTCTTACAAACAGAAAACATTGGCATTAGTATTTCGCTTCTAGTGTAGGCTTTTCAGCAATATTGGTAAACATCCAAAGATATTTGGAAGTTGGTATAGCTTTGTCTGGGGCAAAGAAGACATTTAATGCAAAAACTGTGTTCTCTTGGTATCATTTTTTGGTGCGGAGAAAGGAATGCTAAACTAGGGTGCTCATTTTGTGGGAGTTATGCTGCTTTGTTTACTTCAGTTTTTCTTCTGACCTCCTCATGCCGAAGATTGTGATTGGTATTTTACTGAAGTTGTGTCGCTTCCTTCTTTTCTCATTTTGACTCCATGCAAGTGAAGCTGCATCAAAGCTGACCGTAATCCTAATTCCTGAAACAGCAAATTGCAACATCCTTTATGGACATGATAAATTCTTCTCATAGCTATGCAACTGGTGGGACATCTGCCGGCGAATTCTGGTAACATATATATAACTCTGGATGCCTAATATCGATAATGAATGGCCATAGTTACCTTTCGGGTGGAAGCTTATACCCTCAATCTCTTTCCAGGGCCGATCCAAAGCGTTTAGCTGCGACTCTGAGTACTGAAAACGCGGAATCTTGCACTACCTACAATATGCTCAAGGTATACAATTATGAAACCATTTCTCTGAAACATTTATTTTCTCCTCCAGAATTGTGTCAAATGCAAGCGGTATGCAGGTTTCCCGCAACTTATTCAGATGGACAAAGGAAATAGCATATGCGGACTATTATGAAAGGGCACTGATAAATGGTGTGTTAGGCATCCAGAGAGGGACGGATCCCGGGGTGATGATTTACATGCTACCCCAGGCACCTGGACGGTCTAAAGCAGTAAGCTATCATGGTTGGGGAACCAAGTATGATTCGTTCTGGTGCTGTTATGGAACAGGTAATTTTTGAAGCCTGCTGAGTACTGTTTACTACTGTATATGGCATTGCCGCCTTCATATTAAAATCAAGCAACTGCAGCATTTTCCTTGCAATTCTTGCTTTCTGCTCTACGTTGTGAAGGTT
Organism: Triticum urartu; assembly: GCF_056163025.1. Lineage (NCBI taxonomy): Eukaryota > Viridiplantae > Streptophyta > Magnoliopsida > Poales > Poaceae > Triticum > Triticum urartu. Next base: position 171,228,001 of record NC_141878.1, read on the forward strand.
GTAGTTCTAAATTAGAAAGTTATTGTGAATGTTCTGCTTTTGCATTTGCAGGGATAGAATCCTTTTCGAAACTTGGCGATTCTATTTACTTTGAGGAGAAAGGAGACACACCAGCACTCAGCATCATTCAGTACATACCAAGCACTTTCAACTGGAAAACAGCTGGGGTTACTGTTACCCAACAACTGGAGCCCCTCAGCTCCTCGGATATGAACTTTCGAGTTTCACTCTCTGTTTCCGGGAAGGTAATTCTTCTTGAGTTTTTTTTTGGCATGAAATTCATATCAGAGCATGCAAAGTTAGCCTCCATATTTTTGCGCAGACAAATGGTCAGTCTGCTACATTGAATGTGAGAATACCAACATGGACATCTGCCAGTGGCGCAAAAGCAACTTTAAATGACAAAGATTTGGGATCAGTAACTCCAGGTATAATCGTTTGAATGTATGGTACCATTTCAGCTATAGCCGTCAATTTTGTGGAAGCAAGTGTTTTATTTGATCTTATTGTGTGGCCAGGCTCTTTACTCTCAGTCACCAAACAGTGGAGCTCAAACGATCACCTATCACTGCAATTCCCAGTTGCCCTAAGGACCGAAGCAATCAAAGGTAAACAATTTTGGAAATTTCAACTGCTGCCGAAATATATGCATTGATATATCTAAGCTTGAAGTAGCACATAGCCAATTTGTTGAGTTCACAATTCAGACACAATAATTTGTGATGCCAGCCATGATTAGATTAAAAAATAAGCAAGTTAATAGTGGACATGATTTTTTGCTGCCTTACTAATCCTAAATACTGTTATTCTAGCTAGAATGTCAACTAAGCTATTAATTCATAACTATGCCTCAGATGACCGGCCGGAGTATGCATCTCTTCAAGCAATTCTATTCGGGCCATTCGTTCTTGCGGGTCTCTCCTCCGGTGATTGGGATGCAAAAACCGGCAGTGCAGTTTCGGACTGGATCACTGCAGTACCTTCATCACACAACTCACAGCTGATGACCTTCACACAAGAATCAAGTGGGAAGACATTCGTCCTGTCTAGCTCAAACGGCTCCCTGACAATGCAAGAACGGCCTGCAGTCGATGGTACAGACACCGCCGTCCACGCGACATTCAGGGTGCATCCTCAGGACGCAGCAAGGCTGCACGGCACCTACGGCGCAGCCCTGAAAGACACCTCTGTGCAGATCGAGCCATTCGACATGCCAGGAACGGTGATCACCAACGACCTCACCTTGTCCGCACAAAAGAGCGCCGGTTCCTTCTTCAACATAGTACCCGGGCTCGATGGGAAGCCAAACTCGGTTTCGCTCGAGCTCGGGACCAAACCAGGGTGCTTCTTGGTGTCTGGGGCAGATTACTCTGCCGGGACAAAGATCCAGGTCAGCTGCAAGAGTTCTGTCCAGAGCATCGGCGAGATACTCGAGCAGGCGGCAAGCTTTGCACAGGCCGCTCCGCTGAGGCAGTACCACCCAATAAGCTTCGTCGCCAGGGGGGTAAAGAGGAACTTCCTCCTGGAGCCGTTGTACAGCCTGAGGGACGAATTCTACACGGTTTACTTCAACCTTGGGGCCTGACGCCGCAAGATCACTTGCGCCTTGGCACAAACAAACCCAGAATAATACACGCCCCTTTTTTTCTCATGTATACTGTAGTTTACAACAGGCAATAGAAGAGGAAATGAGTTTGTTTCTTCTGGAATACTATGAAATTACAGCTAAATGCGATAGTATGGTTTCTTTGCTGAGTAAAGTTACTTCTGGTTGTGTGAATTTTATTGTTTTCAGATGAACAAACCATGATGTGCATATATATGTTGAAAATGCTTCTAAAAGGTTAACTGCATCCTTCAGCATATATGCTGCTGTTTATCCTGGTAATGGATAAGTAGTCAGGGCAAGTAACAGCACCTAATCTTCCGAATTAAAATACATCTCCAGCTACTGGGAGGAGGGCAAAGCCTGGGATCATATCCACTCTCATAAACAAATGAGGGAGGAATCAGTGCCTGCATTTGTTTAACACATCGCTGCTCAACACCCGGCAAAAGAGTTGATCAATGTGCACATCATATGTCTAGAGGGGCCTGACCACAAATTAAGCAAAAGAAAATCCTATCTCCTGGAAAGGATAGTTTGGCACAACCAATTGGCTTCTTTCCAAGAGACAATCATGCCAAAACAGCTCATACAGATTTCAACCCATGTGTTGTAATTGTTCCCCTTGGATCAGAATGCGCAAGCTAAATGAATACAGCAACAAGGCAGAGCCAGTCCGCATTCCCAATCATACGCTGAATCCTGATTTAAACTTCAGCTTTTCTAAGGCATAGTTTTTAACTGGTGATCAACCACAAGGCCTCCATTCTTTTCATCCTGGATTACTTCATCATAATCCACATATCATCAGATTAGAGCAATGACATATAAGAAGAACTGTAACCATGTTTGCCATTGCTCTCGCGTGTTCTAGAACTAAAACTTGAGAACCAGAACCATGTTTCTCACTGCTCTTCGATTTGGATGTATATTTGAGAGTGGAGAACTAGCCAAGTACAATTTTCCAAACTAACAACAATGAGAACACCAACTATACAACCATAAACATAATTGAATTGAACATACTCAAACATGGAAAATGAACCCACACGCAATATGATGAACCATTGCTGGCTACTATTACTGATCAGAATTTAACACACATGGGACAATAGTACATAACAGAGCTAGCTAAAATGAGAAGCCACAATACTGACCGAAAAAACCACCATGAATAAAGTTACACAACACGCAAACCATTCGGAATGACTGAGGATTGAGTTCTTGCAGCTGCCACGACGCAGTGTGCATCACAATGCCGTACAATTTAGGAAATGCGGCAGCCAACAAGAAAGGGAGGTGCAAGGATGGCACAGCAAAGACGGATGATGAACCTTGGCAGATTGCAACCATTTCTTCCCTGTGGGACACCTAAATCTTGTCGAGCTTCTCTGCCTTCACCACTGGGTTGGCCTTGGCGATGGCATCCCTAGCTGCAGTCCGGTAGTCGAACTGGCAGTCATGCTTGTCGGAATAGCGATGCAGCGAACAGTACATGTTACCGCAGCGGCAGTTGAATCCCGTCAGCCCAACCCTCTTCCTGCAAGTTGAGCACCGATTCGGCCCCTCCTTCCTCTTGGGGCTCACGGCAACAGCTTCGCTGGTGCCTGCAACATCAGCAGCAGGCTGCACAACGAGCGCCTTCACGTCAACTTGAGCAACCGCCACCTCTGCGTTCGCGGCTACAGCCGCAACAACAGGTGCTTTCCCACCGTCGCCACCGTTGACGATGCTATCGAAGGAGGAGGCAGCCAGCTTGGCCTGTTCCTCCTTCATGACCATCTCCTTGTGGCACTTGGAGCACATGTTCATGGTCGCGGCACTGCCAAAGAAGCCACAGTTATTAACGCATAGGATTGGGCCCTCCGGCTGCTGGCAACCCGCCTCCTTGTGTTCCATCTTGAATAACCGTGAGCTGCACACAGAACAGACAACGGTAAACATCAGCATCGAAAGAGGAAGAATCAATTGCAATCTTCCAAGAGCAAGCGACCAAATCGAGCCACGCAACAAGAATCCGAATCGTACTATAATACGAATTGTAACTTCCAGGCACAAACAATCGTAGTTGCGGGGAGGAGCGCACCGCTTTCAGAAACAAGATCCTGATTTCTAGGAAATCAACATGTCAAAAGCGACTTCTCCCCAACCACCGCTACCAAGAGCCACTTATTACTTCCATTTCGCCGACGGTCCAGACGAGGAACAGGGCACCGAATTCAAATCTCGAAAACCGAAAATTTCTCCCGAGAGATGGTAAATCGAACACAACGTGCGCCAGCCGCACCGCGTGATTCATCTAATCCGGACGGCTTTAATTTGAAAAAAAAGGTAAATCTAATCATTTCCACCCAGAAGGAACAGAAAAGGAGAAAACAACACGCAAAGACTTCTACCCAAAACGGACCAACCACCGAACGGCGCCGCGAGCATCACAGAACACGGCCCCCTTCCGTCGATCGCCGCACAGGGCGGAAGAGCCACACAGAACTCCTTCGTCGAGAACAAAACCCACGCGGATCGACAGAGGAGACGCCGAATCGAGCGCCGAACGGAACAGATCAAACCGGGGAGGGTGGAGGAGGGGGCGAGCGAACCCTAACCCTGTGGCGAGGCGGCGGCGGCGGCGGGGCCGGAGGAGGAGGGCGAGGAGGCGTGCGGGGATTGGGAATCGCGAGGAGCTCGGCTCGATTGGGGGCGTCACCAGGGACGAGGACCGGGAGGTGGGGGAGGGGGAGATAAAGGGGGGTGGGCGGAGCCACCGGTGGGGAAGTACCGGTTTGCCCCTCCCGGCCGCTGGGACTTCGTCCGCCCGGGCCGTCGGATCTGCGCGGGGTTGGCAGGTGGACGGCTGGGATTGGGTTTGGCGCGGTTTCGCGGATGGGTCCTCGGGAGATGGCCGGCTTCTAAAGTGGGGCTTTTCTTTCTTGCTGGGGAAGAAGAAGGATCGCGTCGCTTTCTCATCTTTATGGTGTGAATGGATGAATGGATACTCCCCTCTTTCTCTCGCCGATGGCGGTGCTGTCGTTCGTTGCCTTTCCTTTTTGAATTCAAGAATCCATTTTGTTGCTTACTATATATACTTGAATACGTGATTGATAGTGTACATGTGAGAGGAATGAAGGTCATGTTGTGAGTAGAGCAACTACCAGCTGAATTTGATTCTAACAGGAAGGTATTAATCTGCTCCTGGTATTTTGATAATAGAAACCGGCGCGTTTTGTTCCTACACGGAATCGCCTCGTGTGTCGGTTAATACTAGTCTTTTTTAATGAAAACCATGCGTTTTATTGCTACACGAAATCGCCTCGTGTGTCTGTTACTAGTGGCATTCAGCTGGACCCTTGCTGGCATCCGGCGACGGAGCCGTTATCTCTTGTGTCATCTTTTGTTTTCGTTAAGTCGAATCCACATGTTTTGAGCTGACAACGGACTATAATCACCTTTATGTCTTCTTATCTTCGACGAACCGATTTTGTCATCATATGCCACGTCTAAACTAAATGTGATCAAACTTTGTGCCATGTCTCGAACAACGTCAAGAATCTAACCTTATTGTTAGTATGCGAAAATTTTGACATGTACACACCCCTTAATGCATGAAAAACCATTATTCGTTTGTATATCCGCGTACCAAATTTTCTGGTATTGCCATGTTCCATTGGACTGTTTTATCTCTTTTGCATAATTATCAACATTTTCTGTTTCACATGATAGTATTATAATTACCCAAAAAGGATTTTACCCCGCTATATATATATAAAGGAATGATCATCAACAACCCGATACAAACTCACGCCACCACAACATAGGCACACACCCCAAGGCAGGATACATAGGAGCTGAGCGTAGCAACACCACCCCATAGCACGACAAACTACTAGGGTCCTCGACCATGAAACGCCACAGCAAAGAGATGAAGCCGCATACGACGAAACGTGAGCTTCAAGCGGCGCCTTCAGGAAGGTTACGGCATCGTAGCGCCGCCACCGCCTGATCCGGGATCAGGGTTTCCCCAGCAGCTACACGAGGGGCAGTGAACATTGCAACGATGCCTTCAAGAAGAGGACGAAACATCGTCGCTGTCGGTCCGCCCGAAGACAAAACAAGTTTTCACCCCGGGCACTGCCACCGTACGTCACACCCTGGCTACCACGCCACTCACATGGCCATGGCCACCAGGCGGCACCTGAGCCATGGGCTCCGCCCACGAGCACCGCGCTCCCACCACCAGAGTCGCCGCCCCGGCATCGGAGATTACCCCACCACCCTCACCAAGGTCCACCGACGCTGACGCCAGGAAAAAAACAAAACCTTTGGGTAAGAATCGGGCCCAGCCGACTGAAGCAGGGCAGGGGAAGGCCACCGACGGCTGCCGGCCACACCGCATCCACCACGCCATTTCCCAAACCGGGGTCGGTCGCCGTCACCACCCCCGGAGACGACAAGACCCGAAGGCACCCCTGTCAATCCCCCTGGAGCATCCTTGCCACCATGGCCAGCCAAAGACGAGCAGCGTTGAGCCACCATACTCCACCCGCTAGTCGCGCCTCCCAGCGCAGAACCGAGTGTCTCCCATGCTATTTATAATTTGTGAGTGCATTCACTGTTTCTTTGTATTTTGAGGGTGGAATGAAACTCAAACCTAATTAGCATGATGACTATAGCCAAGTTGGGAATGACCTAGAAAAGTTACGATTATGGGAAACTTTGAGTATCATGTATTATAAGGTTCCACAATTGATACAAATATTCAAAACATAATTGCTCTGGTGCTCATCTAAATGCATTAACATATCTGACATCATCTCAATCGAAAGTTCTATGCAAATTTGACAGCCAAAATAAGAAACCTTTTTTCTCGAATACACATAGCGTGTGTACCATTTAATATAAAAGAAAAGGCGGACATAGTCTACCTGTGGGTGTTGCATGAAACTGGACACCACACTCCACCCTACATAGTTAGTGAAAGTGATAGCTATCAACCAGAGGGGGTGAATGGGAGATTTTTATGAAAGTCTTCAAAACACACCCCACCCTACATATCTAGTGAAAGTGATAGCTATTGACCAGAGGAGGTGAATGGGAGATTTTTATGGAAGTCTTCAAAACAGACAATGTCTTCGAAGATGTAGAAGCTAAATAGAAACTAAACAAGGCAAAACAGAAAGTAAAATAATGAAGAGATAGAACCAGTTGCTCGGTGAAGACAAAGGATTTGTTCGACCGGTTCCAGTTGTTGTGACAAATGTACGTCTGGTTAGGTTAGGGAGGTTGGGATTTAACTCAGAAGACCAAGTCTGCACCTTATTCCCCTTGACCTAAGGTCACCTAGGACTTGCCCAATCACTCAGCTAAGTCTTCAAGGTACACTTCCGAAACCTTAACAAACTCATTCACTAGTGATCCACAATGACTCTTGGATGCTCAGAACATGACACCTAACCATCTAGAAGATCGCAGCCTTAAAGTGTAACAAGTCTTCAGTTCACTCAGAACAGAATGTTTTTAGTGATGCTCAATCACTTTGGGCTCTGGGTATTTGGGTTTTTCCTTGAAGGAAATCTCTCTCAAAAGCTTTGGAGGTGGGTTGCTCTCAATCGACAAAATCCATGCAATAACTCATAGCAACCACCGACTTATGGTGGAGGGGGTGGCTATTTATAGCAAGGGGACAACCTGACATGGTATGATCGATCTGACCCTGGGTCAATGACCAATCGACATGTGTCCTAATGGTCGAATTTCAAACATATGTGGCAACTTTACTTGGGCTACAAGCAAACTGACTCAAACAACGGTGGAATATTTTTTTTTCTCATTCTCTTCACTGGTAGGATTTTAGATTGAGCATCACGTCAGTTTCTAACTTCGTTTCACCTTGAGCCCACTTAATAGTGCAATGATTCCTATGATTCAAGAAATAAGAAAATGAAACTACCAAAAGACTATGTCTTCGGCTCCATTGTCTTCAAGCGAAAGTCTTTGCGCACCACCACTATCTTCAATGTCTTCGGACATTTTCCGGGGGTCGTCTTCGACAGTTAAACCAAATATCCAGGGACTTCTATTTGTGTTATCCTATGTATACTCACAAATGATGAGTGTTATTCTCCTCTAACTTGACTTGAAACCGATATATTTCATTAAAACCGAGATGTTCGCTCCAATACTTCCTGAAATGACTAGTGAACGCATAGGATTCAAAAAATACTTTATTTATTTTGTTTCCTAAGGAAATGGGCTATTATGGATGAAATCAAGCCAATTCTTCAGAAGGAGTAAGTGGAGATAGAGGGGATCAAGTGGGAGGTGCACCAGAGGAAACAAAGCAAAAGATGATGTTTCATTCGACCAGGCCCGCTCATATGAGCAACCATATGGCGTGGAAACTGATGCTCCTCGTCCACATGAACAACCTTTATAAAGGGGTCGATGCTAAATGGATAACAGAACATTGTGGGGGAGCGCAGAACAACCAGTCATGATCATCCTCATCTCCATCAACCCTAGCCGCCGCCATTTCCATCTCCATAGCCACCACCTTCATCTCCACCATAGTTCTCAACAATTTAGTCATACTTGCAATCGTGTATTACACATGACATCCATTGTAAGACATATTATCAATCAATCTATCTTCATGATCTGTTCTTTGATGTGTTCTTCGTGTGATATGATCGTCATGTGTGAGTGGTCCGGTAAGGTATGGCCGAGGCAAGGACCTTGCAACCCGATGTATTTGTTGGAGGGGTCAATGGAAGGACTTTGAATTAATGTCTCGTATCTGTAACATAAAATTATTTCGGAAGTTGTCTCTTGTCTCGTTTGAGTTCTTCATCCCTACAGGTACCTATTAATTTGTTTACCCATCGTTGCTATGGTCATGGGAGAGATGCCTCTAGTGAACCTATGGCCCCCATATCCATTCTAGCCAATTAATAAGAAATCCTAAAATTACCTTGTTGTTTAGTTTTATTTTATTTTATTTGTTTGCCTATGATACGTCTCCAATGTATCTATAAATTTTTATTGTTCCATGCTATTATATTATCTGTTTTGGATGTTTAATGGGCTTTAATATGCTCTTTTATATTATTTTTGGGACTGCCTATTAACCGGAGGCCCAGTGCCAGTTTCTGTTTTTTTTCCTATTTCAGAGTTTTGTAGAAAAGGAATACCAAGCGGAGTCCAAACGGAATGAAACCTTTGCGATGATCTTTCTTGGACCGAAAGCAATCCAGAAGACTTGGATTCGAAGTCTGGAACTCCACGAGGCGGCCACGAGGCAGGAGGGCACGCCCAGGGGGGTAGGCGCGCCCCCACCCTCGTGGGCCCTTTGTAGCTCCACCGACGTACTTCTTTCGCCTATATATACTCTTATACCCTATATCGATCGCAAAGAGCCACGGAACCACTTTTCCACCGCCGCAACCTTTTGTACCCGTGAGATCCCATCTTGGGGCCTCTTTCAGCGATCTGCCAAAGGGGGAATCGATCACGGAGGGCTTCTACATCAACACCATTGCCTCTCCGATGAAGCGTCAATAGTTTATCACAGACCTTCGGGTTAATAGTTATTAGCTAGATGGCTTCTTCTCTCTCTTTGATTCTCAATACAAAGTTCTCCTCGATGTTCTTGGAGATCTATTCGATGTAATATTCTTTTGCGGTGTGTTTGCCGAGATCCGATGAATTGTGGGTTTATGAACAAGATTATCTATGCATATTATTTGGTTGTTCTCTGAATTCTTATATGCATGATTTGATATCTTTGCAAGTCTCTTTGAATTATCGGTTTAGTTTGGCCTACTAGATTGATCTTTCTTGCAATGGGAGAAGTGCTTAGCTTTGGGTTCAATCTTGTGGTGTCCTTTCCCAGTGACAGTAGGGGCAGAAAGGCACGTATTGTATTGTTGCCATCGAGGATAAAAAGATGGGGTTTATATCATATTGTTTGAGTTTATCCCTCTACATCATGTCATCTTGCTTAATGCGTTACTCTGTTCTTATGAACTTAATACTCTAGATGCATGCTGGATAGCGGTCGATGTGATTAATAGTAGTAGATGCAGAATTGTTTCGATCTACTTGACACGGGCGTGATGCCTATATTCATGATCATTGCCTTAGATATCTTCATAACTATGCGCTTTTCTATCAATTGCTCGACAGTAATTTGTTCACCCACCGTAATACTTGCTATCTTGAGACAAGCCACTAGTGAAACCTATGGCCCCCGGGTCTCTTTCTTATTATATTGCATCTCTTTTATTTACATCGCATCTCGTTTACTATTTTGCAATCTTTACTTTCCAATCTATACAACAAAAATACCAAAAAAATTTACTTTACTATCTTTATCCGATCTCACTTTTGTGAGTGACCGTGAAGGGATTGACAACCCCTTTATCGCGTTGGTTGCAAGGTTCTTGATTGTTTGCGCGGGTACTAGGTGACTTGTGTGTTGTCTCCTACTGGATTGATACCTTGGTTCTCAAAACTGAGGGAAATACTTACGCTACTTTGCTGCATCACCCTTTCCTCTTCAAGGGAAAACCAACGCATGCTCAAGAGGTAGCAACCTATCACCACCAGATTTGATACTTGCAACCGGCAAGAACAAGGGGAGTAACGACCCCCTTGCCATTGTTGGGTGCAAGAATTTGCTTTGTGTGTGTGCAGGTACCATTCATGTTGTTTGTGTGCCGTCTCCTTCTGGTTTGATAACCTTGGTTCTTTACTAAGGGAAATACTATTTGCTACTATACCAGTTCACCCTTCCTCTTCGGGAAATCCAAAAACTCCATCATGAGTAGTAGAAGAATTTTTGGCGCTGTTGTCGGGGAGGCTTCACCAAACAAACCAAGTGCCTTCGCACAAACTTATCAATTTACTTGTTTTTCTCTTCTTTCCCTTTTGCCTCTTTATTTGCCTTCTTATTTTTGTTTCCAATTCAAAAATACCAAAAATATTTGTGTCATTGTCTTTGCTTGCTATCAGGGATAGTTCTTCACTTGTTGTCTCTAAGCCCGAGTTAGAAGTGCTTAATTTTTAAAAAAGGTGGATAGAGTTTAAAAGATGCTTGGTATAGGATTTGTGTAACGCCCAAGATGCAGCTATATCTCCCATGTGTCGAGGCACAACTTAGAGGCATAACCGCATTTTGGTATGATCGCAAGAAGGGTCATCTTCACACATTCCCATGTAAATGAACAAGGAAGTAAATAGTTGGCTTACAATCGCCACATCACACAATGATCAAATTATTCACACATCATTAAGAGTACACCAAGGTCCGACTACAGACGGGTCCAAATGAAAAGAAGACAACCCCCATGCTAAGTCCCGATCGTCCCTACTGGGCACTACTACTGATCATCCGGAAAGGAAACATAGTAATGGCCAAGGTCTTCGTCGAACTCCCACTTGAGCTCGGTGGCAGCACCTGCATTGGTATCATTGGCACTTGCAAGTGTGTTTGTAGTATCTGTGAGTCACGAGGACTCGACAATCTCAAAACCCGCGAGATCAAGACTATTTAAGCTTAAAGGTAGGATGTGTTTATAAGGTGGAATTGCAGCAAGCACTAAGCAAATATGGTGGCTAACATACGAGTACAAGAGTAAGATGGGAAGCTACACAACGGACGCAGAGCTAGAAGTGATCAAGAAGTTATCCTGAACAACTTATGTTCATACATAACCCAACCGTGTTCACTTCCAAAACTCCGTCGAAAAGAGACCATCACGGTTAAACACACGGTTGGTGCATTTTAATTAAGTCAAGTGTAACACCCCGGATGTAACTTACCATATTTGTACTCCGACTCTTGCCATTTTTGGCTATAAGTTATGAGATTCGTGCTTGGGTTCTTGTCTTTGTTTTGCATTTTGTTCATGTCATGCATTTCATATCATGCCATCATGTGCATCTCATTTGCATACGTGTTCGTCTCTTGCATCCGAGCATTTTCCCCGTTGTCCGATTTGCAATCTGATACTCCTATGTCATCCGGCGTCCCCCTCTTGTCTCTTTTCGTGAGCGGGTGTTAAACTTTCTCGGAATGGATCGAGATTTGCCAAGCGGCCTTGGTGTACCACCGGTAGACCGCCTGTCAAGTTTCGTGCCATTTGGAGTCCGTTTGATACTCCAACGGTTAACCGGGGAACCGTAAAGGCCTTGTGTGTGTTGTAGCCCAACACCCCTCCAAAGTGGCCCAATAACCCATCCAAACCCCCTCCATCCTATCGGCCATTCGATCACGATCGCGTGGGCGAAAACTACACCTCATTTGGACACTCCTACCTCCTTCTAGGTATAAATATGTGCACCCGCTCCAAAATTTGGGCGAAACCCTAGCCTTCTTCCACCCCGTGCCGCCGGACACGTCCGGTCCGGCCGGACAAAATGCGCCGCCGCCCCGAGCTACTCAGAGCGCTCCACGTGGCCCCAAGCCGCCCCAGCGCCGCAGGCCCACCGCGGGCCCCCGAGGCCCGGTCGTCCCCGCCTCCGCCTCTCCTCCCGCCGCGCGCCGCCCCGCGCCTTTCGCCGCCCATGCCGCCGCCGCACTTCCTCGCCGACAGCCGCTCCACGCCGTCGCCGGCCGCCGCTCCACTCCGCGCCCGCCGCCTCCCACGCGTCGCCGGTCGCCACTCCGGTCGCCCGCTGCCGCGCCGTGCCGGATCCGGCCGGATCTCGCCGCCCCGACCCGCCGACGTCCTCCCCCTCCTACTCCGGCCACCGCGACCTCCTACTCCGGCGAGCTCCCCGGTCATCCTCGAAGGACGTGCAAACCCTAGATCTAATTTTCGGAGGTCTAATGTTCCCTAAGTCTTTTCCCCCTCATATTTTATTGCTCTGTTCAGCGCATCATAACTTCATCACCGTAGCTCTGTTTCATGCGCATGATATATCAAAGTGTTCATCATGATGTGTTCTTCATTTTGTTCCATTGTGACATGTTTGTTTGAGTCCATCTTGATGCCCAAATAGTTGATGAAAGAGTGCTATAAAATGTTAGGTGCTGATTCTTATCTGAGTATGAGGATTTGTCATTTTTGCTACATTTATTGTGTGTTGCATATGGTCATGAGATCTACATGTGTTTTGGTCTATGCCATGCCATCTTTACAGGGGTATATGCCATGCATTTTTGTGATATTTGTGGTGACTAGAACAAGCATGCAAAGTAGCTCTCGTGATATTGCTGATTTCAGGGACTTAGAATTTCACTAAGTCATTGCTCTGCTGTTATTTTTATGCCGTGTTCATGTTGCTATAGAGTGATTCATGCTTGTTTTGAATATCTTCAGTAAGGATAATTTTGATATATGGTTATGCTCTATCTATCCATGCCCCTGTTTGCAATTATGGAGTGCCCTAGCATGTCTCAATCTTGCTCTACTTTTGCTATAAAATGTTCTTGGCAGATTGGTTACATGTTAATCAATTTTGCCATGGTTGTTGTAGTTCATCCAAGCATGCTATAAACTTGTTCTTGCCTTGGTTAGCTTCTTGAACATGCCATCTTGCTGATGCTATGCTTATCTTGTCATGAAATGCCTTGTGTTGAGTGAATCGAGCTTGCAAAGATGCCTTCATAACTCTGTTTTTGCCATGCTCAATTTTCTGCTAACTCTGAATCTGTTAACGAAACTTGCTATGTTTACATGGGTGCCATAATATCTTCTGATCCTTTTTGGCTTATGGTCAGTAAGGGACTTTTGTGCTATGCTTTGAGTAGATTCATGCCACGCCTTGTATTGACATGATATGTTCCTGTAGCTTGTTGTTTGCTTGCTCTAAACATTGCTTCCTGATGTAAATTCCTGGCATGCTAGTATTTTCACTAAGTCTATGAAGCTGATATCTTTTGCACTTTTGCCATGCTTGTTTGAACCTGCTCTTATGTGATTTAGCCGTAGCTCAGTGTTCATATTTTATCAAGCATCTTGAGTAGATCACTACCATGTGCTTTGTGTTATGTTGGAGTGCAATAGCTTAGTTTCGTGTTGCACTCTAGATGGCATCGTGCTGTTAATCGCAGAATTGTGCCCTTATTGTTTTGCTTGCCATTTGCAAACCGTGCATCCAATTCTGGTGATCTTTATATCGATTTCGACCGAAATCAACTCATCTTTCCAGCGGCATACTTTGTTTGCCAAGTTGATGCCTGGTTCAATCTTTCCTTTCCGAAGCACGCATATGCATTGCATATCACATCCTGCATATCATGCCATGTTTTGCATCATGTTGCTTGCGCATTGCACCGTGATTGATTGTTGGTCTTTTGCTTGTGTGCTTGTCTTGGGTAGAGCCGGTAGACGAGTTCGTGATCGAGGAACCCGTTGAGTACGCTTACGAGGATCAAGCTTTCGTCAACTCGGAGAACTTTGTAGGCAAGAGGACCATACCCTCGAAGTTACTTCTATCTTTGCTTGCTAGATGCTCGCTCTTTTGCTATGCCGCGATACCTACCACTTGCTATATCATGCCTCCCATATTTCCATGTCAAGCCTCTAACCCACCTTTCCTAGCAAACTGTTGTTTGGCTATGTTACCGCTTTGCTCAGCCCCTCTTATAGCATTGCTAGTTGTAGGTGAAGATGGAGTTTGTTCCTTGTTGGAACATGTTTATTATTGGGATATCATTATTATATCTTGTTTACTTTAATGCATCTATACACTTGGTAAAGGGTGGAAGGCTCGGCCTTATGCCTGGTGTTTTGTTCCACTCTTGCCGCCCTAGTTTCCGTCATACTGGTGTTATGTTCCTTGATTTTGCGTTCCTTACGCGGTTGGGTTATAATGGGAACCCCTTGACAGTTTGCCTTGAATAAAACTCCTCCAGCAAGGCCCAACCTTGGTTTTACCATTTGCCACCTAAGCCTTTTTCCCTTGGGTTCCGTGAACTCAAGGGTCATCTTTATTTTAAACCCTCGGGCCAGTGCTCCTCTGTGTGTTGGTCCAACTTGTCAGCCGCCGGTGGCCACCAGGGGCAACTCTGGGCTGGCCTACCAGAAGTTTGGACGATCCGGTGTGCCCTGAGAACGAGATATGTGCAGCTCCTATCGAGATTTGTCGGCACATTCCGGTGGCTTTGCTGTTCTTGTTTTACCATTGTCGAAATGTCTTGTAACCGGGATTCTGAGTCTGATCGGGTCTTCCTGGGAGAAGGAATATCCTTTGTTGACCGTGAGAGCTTGTGATGGGCTAAGTTGGGACACCCCTGCAGGGTTTTGAACTTTCGAAAGCCGTACCCGCGGTTATGGGAAGATGGGAATTTGTTAATATCCGGTTGTAGAAAACCTGACACTTAACTTAATTTAAAATGAATCAACCGCATGTGTAGCCGTGATGGTCTCTTTTCGGCGGAGACCGGGAAGAGAACACGGTCTCGTGTTATGCTTGAACGTAAGTAGTTTCAGGATCACTTCTTGATCTTTATAGCTTCTCGACCATGCTTTGCTTCTCTTCTCACTCTCATTTGCGTAAGTTAGCCACATATATGCTAGTACTTGCTGTAGCTCCACCTCACTACCTTTTCCTACCCATAAGCTTACATAGTCTTGATCGCGAGGGTGTGAGATTGCTGAGTCCCCGTGACTCACAGATTACTTCCCAAACAGATGCAGGTGCCGATGGTGCTAGTACAGGGGACACGACTGAACTCAAGTGGGAGTTCAACGAGGATTCGAGACGTTACTATGTTTCCTTTCCTGACGATCAGTAGAGGAGCCCAGTTGGGGCGATCGGGGATCTAGCATTTGGGGTTGTCTTTCTTTATTTGGTTCCGTAGTTGGACCTTGATTGTATTCTAGATGATGTAATGCTATATTTATGTATTGTGTGAAGTGGCGATTGTAAGCCAACTCTTTATCCCCTTCTTATTCAGTACATGGGATGTGTAAAGATTATCCCTCTTGTGACATGCCTACTATGCGGTTATGCCTCTAAGTCATGCTTCGACACGTGGGAGATATAGCCGCATCGTGGGTGTTACAAGTTGGTAATCAGAGCCTTCCCCGACTTAGGAGCCCCCTGCTTGATCGAATCGCTGACGTTGTTGAGTCTAGAAAAATGTTTTGAGTCTTATAGGATTATATATATCGGAGAGTAGGATTCTTTTTACTCCTCAGTCCCTTTGTCGCTCTGGTGAGGCATCCTGACGTAGAGTTTTGACTCTTCTCTTCTCAAATTTCACGAATTTTTTTTAGGATCACGCGGGTATCTTGAAATTGTTTTGATGGTTTTGTGACGAGAACATTGTTCTTGGTGCCTCCTGACATTTAGGGGTTATGGCAGTGTCTCGGGGAGTTGAGCTCCGAGGTGTTGTCGTCACAATTTTATCGTTGCAGTTCTGGAATACCTGAGTTCGCCGACATCGAAAATCTCCTTTATGCAGTTGTTGGTGAGATAACCTTGACGCCACCCAGTACTGGGGCGGGAGTTCGGGAGTATTGCCATAACTCGTATAACGGATGCTTTTCGAAGGTTGAGGTAAATGATTTCCGAAGGTTTCTTGGTTATATGTTGAAGGATGGATATAGCTGGATGTAGGATTTGCTAGTTTTGGGTGAGATATTATGCTTCCCCTGTATCCCCAACACCTGATTGCATAACCAGAAAGTGTCGGGAGTTTCATAGGTGGGAATTCATGTAGCTCTAGTATTTCTTCCCGCAGATATTTGGTTTGTGATTGGGTAATCCTTACCAATTATTTGTTCATATCCGTACCTTGTTGCTTTATTCATCTATCTCTATCTAAGTGGCTTCTCAACCTTATGGAAGTGTGATGATTTACTTTGGAATGCATTCGTCCATTCTTGTTCGAATGTTAAGGCTATATGTTGCAATTTCGATCCATTGATTCAGCTTGAATATATGTCTTCCAAGATGCTAACGGATGTCAACCTCTTCAGGATGGCTCCTCCAACGCGTCAGAATCCGGAACCTCCACCTCCGGAGGCATGGCAAGCTATCATGGCCGCCACCAACGCCAACACGCAGATGCTTTTGCATCTCTTGCAAGAGCGCAACCAAGGAAATCAAGGCCAAGGCAACAATCAAGCTCAGTTTGCTACCCTCAATCAGTTCCTCGCAAACCAGCTGAAGTCCTTCAGTAACTGTGTCGAGGCCACAGGCGCCGACGACTGGCTCGTGGATATCTGCAAACATTTTGAGTGTAGCAATGTCAGGCCTGAGGACTTTGTCAAGTTTGCTTCGTTCCAACTCAAAGACCAAGCTACTGAGTGGTATCAACAATACAAAGATTCCAGAGGAGGTCGTGTGATTACCTGAGATGATTTCCACCAAGACTTCAAAGCTCACCACATTCCTCAAAGTGTTGCTGAGAGTAAGTGTGAGGAGTTCCACAACCTCAAGCAAGGCAACATGTCTGTTTACCAATACAACATCCTGTTTCAGAGGCTCGCTCGCTTCGCTAAACAAGACGTCCCTGACGAGAAGAGCATGATTTATCAATTCAGAGGTGGCCTCAGAGAAGATCTACAATTAGCTCTCGTGCTTTTTGAACCGACCAAGTATGATGAATTCTACAACATGGCACTAAAGCAAGAAGCCTCTCAGCTCAAGTGCGATGCTTCTAAGAAGAGAGTCAGGGATGCAACTCAATCGTCTTCTTCAACTCAAGTGGAAGCTAAGCAACAGAAGTTCTGGTTGCCTCCTCCTCCTCCGTTCTGTCAGCCTTACCAGAAGAAGAGTAAAGGTTGCAATGGATCTTCCCACCCACCCAACCGAGGCTATCAGAACAAAGCTCCGTCTCATGCTCCAAGGTCAAGTTCTCCTTATCACCGGCCGCTCTCATAGGTTACTTGCAACAAGTGTCAGCAGAAAGGGCACTATGCAAACAAATGCTTCAACCAAAGGCGCCTTCCGCCTCCTCCTCCTGTGAGATCTACCAGCAATGCAGTGGTCAAGCATAATTCCAAGTTTGCAAAGGTCAACATGATGAATGCAGCTCAGGCAGAGGACTCTTCAGAAGTGATCATGGATAATCTTCCTTTTAATGATATTCCTGCAAAAGTTCTTTTTGACACTGGTGCATCGCTTAGTTTCATCTCAAGACCATTTGCATCTAAGCATGAGTGGGTTTTCCAAGATTTTCCTAGTCCGTTAGCAGTTGTCTCACCGGGTAAATGCTTGTACGCAAGCTACATGGTTCCGGATGTTTCTATCAAGATGGGTGACTATAAGTTGCTGTCATCTCCGATTGTTCTGGGTAACTCGGATATTGATCTAATTCTTGGCATGGACTGGCTTTCTAAGCACAAGGCTCAGCTTGATTGTGCTGCTAGGCAGATTCAATTGACACACTCGTCTGAGGATGTGATCATCTATGCCACTCGTGATGATACCATTCGACTATTTTCTCTTAATGAGAAGGGTGAGTTGAATGCCATCTCTGAGATTCCAGTCATTTGTGAATATCAAGACGTCTTTCCAGAAGAGCTTCCAGGAATGCCTCCTCACCGGCCAGTTGAATTCGTCATCGATCTTGAGCCTGGCACGGAACCTGTTTGCAAACGTCCTTACAAGCTTGGACCAGAAGAGTTGAAGGAGCTGAAGAAACAACTCGATGAACAAGAGCGTATGGTTCTGATCCGACCGAGTTCATCTCCATGGGGTTGTGGTGTTCTTTTTGTGAAGAAGAAGGATGGCACGGACCGACTTTGTGTCGACTACCGCCCATTGAACAAGAAGACAATAAAGAACAAGTACCCACTTTCCAACATCAATGAACTTTTCGAGCAACTTAAAGGTGCTCAAGTATTCTCCAAGCTTGACCTCCATATGGGCTATCATCAGATTCACATTCATGAACAAGATATCCCCAAGACAGCATTCAGAAAAAGCTATGGTTCTTATGAATATACTGTCATGTCTTTCGGCCTTGTCAATGCTCCTCCAATGTTCTCTCGCATGATGAACTTCATCTTCAACCCTTACACAAATGATTTCGTCCTGGTGTATCTCGATGATATTTTGGTCTTTTCTGAAAACAAGGAGGATCATGCCAAGCACTTGAGATTGGTGCTGGACAAACTCAGAGAACATCAGTTCTATGCAAAGTTTTCAAAGTGTGAGTTTTGGCTCGATGAGGTTCTCTACCTTGGCCATATCATCTCTGCCAAGGGCATAGCTGTTAATCCTGAGAAGGTGTCTGCAATTATGAATTGGGAACCTGTCGTGGAATTGTCATGGCAGATGTCCTAGAACAAGGACTTAGTCGTAGGGCCATCGCACTAGGAAGCTTAAAGGGGTTAATCGGGACAAAGGACATGAGAGAGTTTTATACTAGTTCGGCCCCTTACGATGAAGGTAAAAGCCTACGTCTAGTTGGGATTGGTATTGCTGAGGTTTCGATCGCCAAGAGGCTCAACTCGCCGGCTTGGTTATCGACTTGTTGTTTCTTGCCCCAAGCCGCCACCGGGTCGTCCCCTTATATACATGGGTTGACGCCTGGTGGCCTACAGAGTCCCGGCCAGCTTATAATTGTGTCCGACTCGGTGACTTCCTTTACATGCCTTTCTTTACAAGTCTTTCCTTACATATGGCGGTTCATAATATCAGGCCTTAAAACGCCTTCAGGCCTTTGCGCCTTCTATAAGTCTTAATAAACTACAATCTTGAATATTTACTGGGCTTCTTGCGTAACCCGCTATTGGGGCTGACCCGGCCCCTCCTGGGCGGGTCTCAACTGATAGTAATATCCCCAACATTAGGCCCCAGGTTGACTTTGAACTTTGTTCTTTGTCAATCTTCCATACTTAGCAAAAAATCCATCTTCTTATCTTTACTGAAATTTCCTTGTAACCCTCTGTGACATCATCTCTTGGAAATGCAAAAAACTTTCATGACGTCATCCTCCAACGGATCTTTTATCTTTAATGTTTCCCGAGAATCAAGGCACCTGTATAGCTGGATAACCATTTATTTGTCTCTTCCTTGATCTTCGCACCTGTCTGTTCACCTTTTCCCTTATAAATAGGCTCGCCCCGGCCTTCCTCATTCTTCTCTCTCTCTCCGTCTTCTTCCTCTCGCGACCCTGCTACTGCTCGAGCTTCACCGCCACCGCGCTCCACCTCCATCTCCGTCAACCTTGGCCGCTGCATCAACCCGAGTTGGTTCATAGAAACGGCGGCAACCTCCGCAGAAGATCCATAGCTGTAAGTTCTCACTTTCCTGCTCCTCAGATCCATGTTTAGGGTTTCTATGTGTTCTTCGTAGTTCGTCATGGCTTCTTCGTAGTTCGTCCACTGCCTCCTCTTTTTGATCCAAAAGAGATGTATGTTCAGGCAGTAGTTGTTTGGTGCCTCCTTTTGATACTAGCAGACTCCTTTTTCTGGTACAAGAGCTATATTTAGATCTGATGAACTCATGTGGGCTGTATTTTTAGGTCTAGAAATTTTTTCATTTTGAACATCCATTTGATCTGAAATAATATCAAGCATTTTGGGAAACTTGTTTTGTCCCAACACTTAGCTGAATCCGCTTTCTAAAAGAATCTATAGTCATGGCGGCTTACCGCACCGACTTTCTTTTCCTTATATGTCATTAGCCCTTAGTTAAGCCGCCATTACTTGTTTTGCAATTTCATCCCTTAACTGTTAATCTCACCATTAAACTGAACCGGCATGTTGCTTTTCTTTTCAGTTCCTTGCACATCATGCCGTCGAAAGCACCAACCATCTGTAACTGGGTTCCCTCAACCATAACTGAGGAACATTTAAAAGAGTTCTTCATCATATGATTTCTGCCAGCGAAAACCATCATGTCTTACCGTGCCCCTGATCCGGAAGAAGAACGGCCCAATCTGAGAGATGGTGAGGTGATCGTTTTTACTAACCACATGAACCGTGGCTTCTCACCGCCCGGCTCAAAGTTCTTCAGAGAGGTTCTCCATTTTTTCAAGCTCCATCCTCAAGATATCGGGCCTAATTCCATATCTAACATTTGTAACTTCCAAGTACTTTGTGAAGTATATCTTCAACAAGAGCCGACCGTGGAGTTATTTAGAGAATACTTTTATCTGAACCGGCAGAATGAGTGCACCAACGGCCTTAGTTTAGAGCTTGGAGGCACATAAATTTAGCACCGGCAGGGTGCCGTCTTCCCCCTTATTGTCTTACCAAGTCACCCAAAGGACTGGAACCAGGCTTGGTTCTACTGTCAGGACACTTCACCAGCAAACGAGAAGCCCCTGCCGGGTTACCGCCCCGATCATCTTGACTCCAAGTTCGCGCTTCCTGATAAGCTGACTGTCGCTGAACGCAAAAGGCTGATACCATCCATCAAAAGGATTAACGCTTTGTTGGGAAACGGGTTAACTGGAGTTGATCTGACCCGCCGCTGGATCTCATGGCGGGTCATCCCTTTGAGCCGCCGGTCAAAGCTGATGTATGAGTATGGTGGAGGCCCGGATGACTCTCTTCGTCACAACCCCGTTCAATTGAAAGAAGAAGATATTTTCTCAATGTCAACTCTTTTGGTGAACGGGAAATATGAAGATTGCAGTGTCGTCGGGTTAAATCCCTTCTGCCAACTTAACCCGGTTCCAGAAGTAAGGATGTCATTATTTCTCTCTTTTGTATTTTTCCAGCCGTATTATTTTAATACTCGCCTGACTCTTTACCTTGTTTTTACCTGTCTGCAGGCCAATTCTGACTTCTGGAAAGTTAAGTATGACCACGAGGCGGGCAAGAAAGCGAAAGCCGCCGCCATAAACGCCAAGAAAACGACCTGGAGGTCGAAAAAGAAGAAAAAGAGTACTGCTGAAGACTTGATGAAGCTTGATGATACATTTGACTCGGAGGTAGCCCTTGATTCCCTTGGCAAAAAATTTAACAATCTTATTGACACTGATCATTACCAGGATGACACTGGGGCTAGTTAGGCTGGGGAAGCAGAGGTAACTATCATTTCCTCCGACTCAAAGCCCTTGCCAAGACAAAAAGTTCGACGAGTGATCCGTAAAGTAAGGTTTTCTAACCCTTTAGCTCACTTGGATCCCAACTTTCGTTTTGAAAAAACAGCAACATGAAAGCCGCCGTCAAGCTTGGACTGAAGATGAGCCGGCTGTCGTTCTTCAACAAACTCCTCAGAAACATCCGCATGAGGTTTACCTCTTTCTGTCTTTAACTCTATTTAATGGATCCTTCCCTTTGTATTTCTTTTAACTCTATTTTATCCTTTCAGGAGGTGTCTCGCTCTTGTGTCGACTCATCGCAGACGCAATTTCCAGCTTTCAAGACTGCCCCTGGGTAATGAAAAATCCTCATATTTCCTGGGTTGTTCAAATTGTATCTTTATACTGACAATTCTACAACATTTTTTCATAGTGGCCAAGCTAAATCCAAGAAAGCGAAGGCAGCTAAGCCAGCGGAAGACCCGTTGGTGCTGGCATCTGACCCGGCTAGGCCATCTTCTCCATTAACTGACGCTCCAGAAGACCCGCCTGTTGACACCGAAGCAAATCCTCCTGAGCCGTCATTTGACGAGACCACTGTGAACCCTTCCAGAACTGGACCATCAAGCTCAGCCAACCCGCCATCTCCATATGCACAAGATGTTCAGATTACCGGGAGCCGCTTTATTGAATCGGGGAACCCAACCGTGCTGGCTCGGTGTACAACAAAACAAGAGGCTTTGGAGAGGCAGAAAGTTCGCTTTGACGTTGCCAACTATGACCATCTAAATGCCAATGATATTTTATCCGGCTATCTTAGCCATGTACACTCCAGTCGCGATTCTGAGATTGAAATGGTCAAGCAGCTGCAGTTAAAATACGAGGTACGCTCTTCCGGCTTATCTATATTCCTTCAGCCCCCAAGTCTTCGGATTATGAAATAAATGGAATGATTTGTAGACTTTAAAATATAGGCCAAAACCTTTACCTTTAAAATTTTCCTTGAATCCAATAGAACAAAGCTTCACCTGTAGTCCCCAAGGGCCGGTTCTTTTTTATCATAAATGAGTCGGTACTTTAAATCGATTTGTACCATTTTGAAAGAACTTAATACTCCGGCTTAACCTAGAGAACCTTGCTGAATTGCATACATTAGTCCCCAAGTACCAAGTGTTGTTACTTTGTAAAGTACTTGGGACTTCAAGTATGTCTTTAGATTCATAAAAATTTGTTTTGGCATACATTAGCCCCCAAGTGTCAAGTTGTTTGTTTGTAAAGTACTTGAGACTTGAATCTTGATTGTTTGAACTTTGAAACAAAATCTTGACTCATCTGAATGTTTTGCAGAATGCCTTATCTGAATTGAACTCGCAATTAACTGATGCGAAGACCCGGCTAGCGAGTCAAGAGGCAGAAATTAAATCTGCTAACTCCAAACTGCAAATAAGTCTGTCTGAGACGGAAAATTTAAAGACCAGCTTTGCTGTCAAAAAGAAAACTCGGGGAGAGGAAAAAATGCTTCTGACCCAACGTGCTGAGAAGGCCGAAATAGCCCTTGAAGAGATTTCAACAGAGATGAACGGGTTAAAGGGCTGGGTGTCTCAAATGGTAGCTGCCATCTTTGGTAAGCCGTCCGATTTTAACTGTGTGTGCTTTTTGCTGATCCGGAGTATAAGCTGCCAACTGACTTTGTGTAAAATTTATGCAGGCCCTCGAAGCAAAAATATGAGCCAAGACCCATTGATTAAGCTGAAGGCAGTGTATACTTTGGTAGAACAACTGTACATTGGCGCACAGCGGGCTCTTGCCGCCATCTCTCCTGGTAATCAAGGACCCAACCGGCTCAGCGATGTCCTGAAGAAACTGTCAATCCTGCCTGCCAGGTTTCAAGAAGTGAAACGCTCCTACGTGCGAGACGGAGCTTTGACTGCCCTGAGCCGCTCCAAAGCTTGGGTGCCAGACCTAGACCCGGCGGACGTGGCCAGAGGTTATCCCACCGTGAAGGAATACATATCTCCTTTTGATCAGGATGACTTCATGGCTTGCGTGCGCGGAGTCCGGCCTCAGGCAACTACCCTTAGAGATGATACCAATGTTGATAAATACCTGTCGGGTTTTGATAGTGAGAATAAGAAGATGGCCACTCCCTCGTACAAGGTAACAGATTTGATCCCACCAGTAAGAGAAGACACATTTGCCCCAGAAGTTGACCCGGTCGGCCTGATCGACGACGAAGCCGAATTTGTAGCCGTGAACGGTTTTGATTGGTCAAAACCCAACTTCCAGCCAACAGAAGGTGGTGAACCGGCAAGGGAGGAACAATGATCATCTTCGTGGGCTTATAAAGCCTTGTAATAGTTTAGCTGTGAAAACACTGTATGCTTTGCTTATGCCATTGCGCATAAAACACTTTTATGTGAGTTTGTGTTTCCTGATGCCAATGTATGCATCGTATTTAACGTTTGTTTCTGCAACGTTTGAACTCTGTTCCTGTAGATACAAAGAAAAGACTGGCTTGGCGGCTTAGAACCAAACGGGTTAAAACACCCAATTTATAGCCAATACGTTTACCACAATAGGAACCAAAGACAGATATAAATAAAGGACAAGGGCTGAAACTAACTCTTTTAGTTAATGCAGCAGGTAATTGTGTATAAGTAATAACCATACCTTGTACCTTTTGATCCTTAGACCGTCGGTTTAAATAACCCGGGTGATGAATTTGATAATTCAATCTTTATGAGAAGCCAATGCTTTTTCGAATACTCAATGATCATTATACCTTGGTAGGTTGCACCTTTTCATCCTTAAACCACTGGTTTGAATGACCCGGGCGGCTATGTTGTCAAATAGTCGAGCCGGTGAAGAAGACCAGGCTAATCGTTTGTAATATTGAAACAACAAAAAACTAAAAGGCAAGCAACAAATAATAAGCATAATTTAACCCTGTATTAAAAAGGTTGGGGGTTTCTGATTCGAATACGATCAGTAAACCGGACCAAAGGGGTTAAGCTAAGGTTCGAATATGACCATATACCCCCCAGTGGCTTTGGCGTTGCGCCGATCAAGAGGGTACCGACAACTATGTTCTCTTTGGTTCGAATACGACCTATGTTTGAACAGGAAGCCCCCTAATGACCTTGAGAGGTTTTTAACGACCCTGATTCGAATATGATCCAAGTCGGACCCAAAAGGGGTTAAGCTATGATTCGGATACGATCAAGAAGCCCCCAAGTGAGTTTGGCCTTGAGCCGATCAAGAGGGTTATGACAGCTATGTTCTCTTTGGTTCGAATACGACCTATGTTTGAACAGGAAGCCCCCAAGTGACCATGAGTTTTGCAGCTAGATTCGGATACGATCATAAGCTGGACTAAAAAGGTTAAACTTGATTCAAATATGATCAGTTCCTTAATAGTCATTTGAAAATAACAAATAACAAAGATGCATAATATTTGAAAAGAAAAGAGACCGATGGTCTTACTTTATTGCTTGTCATGGTATACACAATGTTAAAGTATGTACATGATGAGAGCCGGTGGCTCAGGTGTAGTATGGCCGAAGTTGAGCAATGTTTCACGGCCGGCGGGTCTCCTCCTCCGACTTACGTGAGTCTTTGTGCTCTCGAACGTCAATGAGGTAATATGACCCATTGTTTAAGTTCTTACTGACCATAAAGGGTCCTTCCCAAGGTGGGGATAACTTGTGTGCATCTGATAGATCCTGGATGAGCCGGAGCACCAAGTCGCCTTCCTGAAAAGTCCTGGACTTAACCTGGCGGCTGTGATAACGGCGCATGTCCTATTGATAAATTGCTGACTGGGCCGCTGCTAAGTCTCTTTCTTCATCCAACAACATAAGTGCATCCTGTCTGGCTTGTTCATTATTAGCTTCAACATAAGCCGCCACACGGGGCGAGTCATGACGGATGTCACTAGGCAACACTGCTTCTGCACCATAAACCATGAAGAAAGGTGTGTAACCTGTAGACCTGTTAGGTGTGGTGTTGATACTCCACAACACCGAGGGTAATTCTTCTATCCAACAACCCGGCGTTCGCTGTAAAGGAACCATAAGCCGGGGTTTGATCCCTTTCAAAATTTCCTGATTGGCTCTCTCAGCTTGACCATTGGATTGAGGATGAGCTACAGAAGAAACATCAAGTCGGATGTGCTCTCGTTGACAAAACTCCTCCATAGCCCCTTGGGACAGATTAGTGCCATTGTTAGTGATAATGCTGTGTGGAAAACCAAAACGGAAGATCACCTTTTTCATGAACTGAACCGCCGTGGCCGCGTCACACTTACTCACAGGCTCCGCCTCAACCCACTTGGTGAATTTATCAAATGCCACCAAGAGATGTGTCTTTTTATCCTTAGACCTTTTGAAAGGTCCCACCATGTCAAGCCCCCAGACCGCAAACGGCCAAGTGATTGGAATCATCCGGAGCTCTTGAGCCGGCACATGCGCTCGTCGTGCAAACTTTTGACATCCATCACATCTACTGACCAGATCTTCTGCATCGGCGTGAGCCATCAACCAGTAAAAACCGTGACGAAATGCCTTGGCCACCAAAGATTTTGACCCGGCGTGATGACCACAATCGCCTTCATGGATCTCACGAAGGATTTCTTGACCTTCTTCGGGGGAAACACACCGCTAAAACGCTCCGGAAACACTGCGATGATATAACTCTCCATCCAAAATCGTCATTGACTTAGAACACCGGGTTATCTGTTGAGCCAGGGTCTCATCCGCTGGCAACTCTCCCCGGGTCATGTAAGCCAAGAATGGTACTGTCCAATCTGGGATGACATGAAGAGCCGCCACCAACTGCGCCTCCGTGTCAGGAACAGCTAAATCTTCTTCTATGGGCAACTTGACAGAGGGGTTATGCAAAATATCCAAAAAGGTGTTAGGTGGTACCGGCTTACGCTGAGACCCCAACCGGCTTAAGGCATCAGCCGCTTCGTTCTTTCGACGGTCAATGTGCTCCACCTGATAACCTTTAAAATGCCCTGCAACGGCATCAACCTCCCGGCGATAAGCCGCCATGAGAGGGTCCTTGGAATCCCACTTGCCAGATACCTGTTGAGCCACTAGATCTGAGTCGCCAAGACATCTGACCCGGCTCAAACTCATCTCTTTTGCCACTCGAAGACCATGGAGCAAGGCTTCATACTCTGCTGCATTGTTAGTGCAAGGAAACACCAACCATAACACATAACAAAATTTGTCACCTCGCGGAGAAGTTAACACAACTCCAGCCCCGAGCCTTCCAACTGTCTGGACCCATCAAAATGAATATTCCAATACGTGTTGTCTGGTTTCTCTTCTGGCATCTGCATCTCTGTCCAGTCATTAATGAAGTCAACCAGTGCTTGAGATTTGATCGCAGTACGTGGCACATACTTCAACCCATGAGACCCAAGCTCAATTGCCCACTTGGCGACTCGCCCAGTGGCTTCTCTGTTTTGAATGATGTCTCCCAAAGGAGCAGAGCTAACCACGGTGATTGGATGTCCCTGAAAATAATGCTTAAGCTTCTGGCTTGCCATGAACACCCCATATACGAGTTTCTGCCAATGTGGATATCGTTGCTTGGATTCAATTAGCACTTCACTGACGTAATAAACCGGCCGTTGAGCCGGATGCTCCTTGCCAGTCTCCTTGCGCTCCACCACAATAGCCACACTAACAGCTCGTGAGTTGGCGGCCACATATAACAACAGCGGCTCTTTCTCAATTGGAGCAGCCAGGACCGGTGGCTCAGCAAGCTGTGTCTTCAGATCCTCAAAAGCAGAGTTCGCAGCATTGCTCCAAACAAAATCATCTATTTTCTTCATCATCTGATACAGAGGCATTGCCTTCTCCCCTAACCAGCTTATGAACCGGCTCAAAGCAGCAACATGGCCCGCCAGTCGTTGAACATCATTGATGCATGTTGGTTTGGTCAGGGATGTAATTGCCTTGATTTTCTCCGGGTTAGCCTCAATACCTCGGCTAGATACCAAAAAACCCAAGAGCTTGCCGGCTGGGACTCCCAAGACACACTTGGCCGGATTTAGCATCATTTTGTAGACCCGGAGATTATCAAAAGTCTCTTTCAGATCTGTGACCAAGGTTTCCTCTTTCCTGGATTTTACCACTATATCATCCACATAAGCATGAACATTACGCCCAATTTGATCATGAAGACAATTCTGCACACACCATTGGTAAGTCGCCTGGGCACTCTTAAGCCCAAAAGGCATAGACACATAGCAGAAAGCTCCAAAAGGAGTAATAAAAGTTGTCTTCTCTTGATCCTTGACCGCCATCTTAATCTGATGATAACCTGAATAAGCATCCAAGAAACTCAAACATGCGCAACTCGGCGTAGCATCAATGATCTGATCAATACGGGGGAGAGCAAAAGGATCAGCCGGACAAGCCTTGTTCAGATCAGTGTAATCTACACACATACGCCAGGTGCCATTCTTTTTGAGTACAAGCACCGGGTTAGCTAACCACTCTGGGTGAAAGACCTCTATAATGAACCCGGCCGCCAAGAGCCGGGCCACCTCTTCTCCAATGGCCTTGCGCCTTTCTTCATTGAACCGTCGGAGGAACTGTTTGACGGGTTTGAATTTTGGATCAATATTAAGAGTGTGCTCAGCGAGTTCCCTCGGGACACCCGGCATGTCTGAAGGTTTCCATGCAAAGATGTCCCGGTTCTCATGGATGAACTCGATGAGCGCGCTTTCCTATTTCGGATCCAAGTTTGCACTGATGATGAACTGCTTGGATGAGTCGCCAGGCACAAAGTCAACCATCTTGGTGTCATCTGTTGTTGGTTTCTTTAATGACGTCATGTCTGCCGGGTCAACATGATCCTTATAAAACTTTAACTCCTCTGTTGCACAAACAGATTCAGCATAGGCGACATCACCTTCTTCACACTCCAAGGCTATCTTCCGGCTCCCATGTACTGTAATGGTGCCCTTATGACCCGGCATCTTGAGCTGTAAATACACATAACACGGCCGAGCCATGAACTTAGCATAAGCCGGCCGCCCAAACAGAGCATGATATGGGCTTTTGATTTTAACCACCTCAAAGGTTAATTTTTATGCTATGGAGTCATACTCATCCCCAGAGGTTACTTCCAGTTCAATCTTACCAACTGGGTATGCCGATTTACCAGGTACCACACCATGAAAAACAGTGTTGGATTGTTTAATATTTTTATCAGTCAAACCCATCCGGCGGAACGTCTCATAGTAGAGGATGTTGATGTTGCTGCCTCCATCCATGAGCACCTTAGTGAATTTGTATCCACCAACCTGAGGTGCCACTACCAAGGCCAAGTGACCCGGATTATCAACCCGAGACGGGTGATCCTCTCTGCTCCATACAATAGGCTGCTCTGACCAACGTAGATAACGTGGAATCGCCGGCTCAATGGCATTGACGACCCTCTTGTGAAGCTTCTGGCCCCTCTTACATAAACTAGTGGTAAATACATGGTATTGTCCACTACTCAGCTGTTTTGGGTTGCTCTGATAACCGGATTCTTGCTGTTGATTACCTTGGCCGGGTTGTTGATTATATCCTCCTTGGTTACCAGGATGGCCCTGACCGTGAAATCCTCCTCCACCTGAACCGGCACCCGGGCCGTAAAACCCGCCTCCTCCTGAACCACCACTTGGGCCGTGACCTCCATCAAACGCGTTTGATTTTTTAAACGCCTTCATGATCGTACAATCTTTCCACAGGTGGGTGGCTGGCTTCTCCCGGTTGCCGTGCTTTGGACAAGGTTCATTTAATAACTGCTCAAGGGTGGAACCTGACCCGCCCGACCGAGGGGGCTGTCTGCCCTTGCGCCGTTGATTACCGCCATGTGCATTGGTGTTAGCAACAAACTCATCAGCCTTACATTTATTACCTCCCTGATTTGCCGGGTGATGCTGGTGACCCTTGCCATTGCCGTTCTTATTTCTCTTCATTGCCTTTTCTTCGTCAGACACCGGGTCCTTGGTAGTATCAGAATCAGCATACTTGACGAGAGCCGCCATCAACGTTCCCATGTCATTACAGTCACGCTTGAGCCGCCCCAGCTTCTGCTTTAGAGGTTCAAAATGGCAATTTTTCTCCAACATCAAGACTACTGAGCCGGCATCCATCTTATCAGATGAATGTATTATCTCCTTGACCTGGCGCACCTAATGGGTTGTGGATTCACCATCCTCTTGCTTGCAATTGGTTAGGTCCACAATCGACATAGGCTGCTTACACATGTCCTTAAAGTTCTGGATGAACCGGGCCTTCAACTCCGCCCATGAGCCGATAGAATTGGGTGGCAATCCCTTCAACCAAGTACGAGCTGTTCCATCTAACATCATGGTGAAATACTTGGGCATTGCAGCACCGCTGACCTCCAATAACTCCATAGCCATCTCATAACTCTCAATCCAAGCCCCAGGCTGTAGGTCAGCTGTGTAATTAGGCACTTTACGAGGCCCCTTGAAGTCCTTTGGCAACCGCTCATTACGTATGGCCGGCACCAAGAAAGGCACGCCTCCGGTTCTTGTGGCCACTCCTGCCTCGACCGAGGTTGCTGGATAAGCCGAAAAAGTTTGATGAGCCGCCTGATCTGCTACCATTTGAGCTGCTCGTTCCGCCTCTTGACGAATCCTCTCCTGATCCGCCAAGTTAATGGCTCCAGCCCGCACCGGCTCATGCCTGTATGGCCGGTTGTGGCGTTGAGCATAGCTTGACATATCTGCGGACTCCATATTCCTACTATAACTTGGGCCCCGGCTTGGGCGAGGAGTCGAATGGATCCTGTCTCGACTGTAGGAGTACGCATCCTGCTGTGCCAAAGCAGTTTGAAGAAGTTCTCTTACCCTCCGTGTCGGTGTCAAAACCGGCGGATCTCGGGTAGGGGGTTCCGAACTGTGCGTCTAAGGCGGATGGTAACAGGAGGCAGGGGACATGATGTTTTACCCAGGTTCGGGACCTCTTGATGGAGGTAAAACCCTACGTCCTGCTTGATTTATTCTTGATGATATGAGTATTACAAGAGTTGATCTACCACGAGATCGGAGAGGCTAAACCCTAGAAGCTAGCCTATGGTATGATTGTATGTTGTCCTACGGACTAAAACCCTTCGGTTTATATAGACACCAGAGGGGGATAGGGTTACACAAGGTCGGTTACAAGGGAGGAGATATCGATATCCGTACTGCCTAGCTTGCCTTCCACACCAAGTAGAGTCCTATCCGGACACGGGACGAAGCCTTCAATCTTGTATCTTCATAGTCCAACAGTCCGGCCAAAGGATATAGTTCGGCTGTCCGGAGACCCCCTAATCTAGGACTCCCTCAGTAGCCCCTGAACCAGGCTTCAATGACGATGAGTCCGGCGCGCAGTGTTGTCTTCGGCATTGCAAGGCGGTTTCCCCCCTCGGATACACCACAGAAGAGTTCGAATAAAAGGATAGTGTCCGACCCTGCAAAATAAGTTCCACATACCACTGTAGAGAGAATAATATTTTCACAAATCTAATCTGCTGACGCATTTTGGCAACATGACATCACGCCATGGCTCGGTGATTATTCGAACCATTTTTCTTTAACTAGTCCCGCACATAACGCGAGGCAATTTCTTGACACGCCTTGTCAAAGCAGAGATCGTGTCCCCCTTATTACAGGATTCTCATCAATACGGGTGTGGGTAACCTAACCGCGCCATCAATTACGGTGCTTGGGGGATAAGCGAGTTTTACCAGGCTAGTGGGGGCACATAGTTTTGGCCGCCCTTATAAGGGGATAAGGCTTAACCTTTCTCTACCCACGCCTTCTTCCTCCTTGCTCATTCATTCTTGCGCACTCGAGCTCCAACGCCCAAGTCCACATCCTTCCCCTCAACCTTCTCCAAACATGTCCAGAGCGGGAGGCAAATGGATGGATTCCTCCGTTACGGAGGGACACATCAAGAAGCTGCACGGAGCCGGATACTTAGCCGCGAATATCGCGCACCGGCTGCCCGGTGCGGGGCAGATAGTTCCTACCCCGGAACCTCACGAGAGGGTGGTTTTCCTCCACCACTTCCTCCGCGAACTGGGGTTTCCCCTCCATCCATTCGTCCGTGGTCTCATGTTCTACTACGGGCTGGACTTCCATGATCTGGCCCCGAACTTCATCCTCAACATTTCGGCGTTCATCGTCGTGTGTGAGGCTTTCCTCTGCATCCGGCCCCACTTCGGCCTGTGGTTAAAGACCTTCAATATCAAGCCGAAGGTGGTGGGAGGCCAACAAGCAGAATGCGGCGGAGCCATGGTGGGCAAGATGCCCAATGTTATATGGCTTGAAGGCTCCTTCGTGGAGACCATAAAGGGGTGGCAATCGGCGTGGTTCTACATCACCGAGCCACGCGACACCAACTGGGTGGCGGCCCCCGAGTTTTGATCCGGAATCCCCACGCGGCTCACCTTCTAGAAAGAGAAGGACTTATCTTGGGGTTCATCGGTGGAGCTGGACGGACTCCAGAAATGTATCCAGAATATGGCAAGCAAGAAGCTCAAGCTTGTCAACATAGTCCAGGTCATGCTCATCCTCCGGATCCTCCCATGTCAACAACGGGATTTCAACTTGTGGGAGTTCGACCCGGCCCAGCTCCAGACTCTGAGCGAGCTCTTCGATACGATGCACAAGGACGTCTGGAGGGTGCTGTTCAAGGGCGTCGAGGTCCCTCCCTCTCTCACCGAGGACCATGGGCTAAGCGCGAAGCGCCTAGCGCATTCGGTGAGTTCTATACATCCGGTAGGATATTTATTTCCCCTAGCTTAACCATGTGCGGGGTCTGAGCTCCATGCCTTTGACAGGACTGGGTGGAGACGTCGGGGCAGATTAACTGTCTGGCCCCTCTGCCCGAAGACACTGCGGATGCTCTCCTGACGGAGATGCTGACTCCGGCTCCTTACAAGGTGCCGGAGAAGACCAAGAAGGCCAAGGGAACCCGAAAGAGTTCCCGACGCCAGGTGTTATCGGACTCATCGTCCGATAACTCCGCGATGTACTCCTCCCCCGAAGATGAGGAGGAACATGAAGATGCTCCCCCTTCAGTCGGGGGAGACAAGAAAAGGAAGGCCGCCCCGACCGGGGGGCCGAAGGGTCCAAGAAGGGTAGGACCCTCCTTCCGGACTACTCCACCACAGCCGCCGAAGGCGAAGACGAGTGGCTACTCAGGGCCAAGCCCCTGGCGAAGTGGTAAGTATTCAGATACCAGAGTAACTCATAGCATACCTTTGTCGCACTGCTTCCCCTAACGCCGAATATGATTATGCAGACCGCCCCAAGCTCGTATCGACGTATCTTCGTCTGGCGGCTCCTTGGACTCGTCAGATATGGATAGCGATCCACTTCCGACCGCCACCTCCCCTTGCCCTACGGAC
The DNA here is from genome assembly GCF_056163025.1 of Triticum urartu. Classification (NCBI taxonomy): domain Eukaryota; kingdom Viridiplantae; phylum Streptophyta; class Magnoliopsida; order Poales; family Poaceae; genus Triticum; species Triticum urartu. The sequence continues at coordinate 171,260,976 of NC_141878.1, forward strand.
AATGCCGAGGTATTGTCTCAAGAGGCACCAGGTCGAGGGGAGACAATCCCGGAGGCGCCTCAAGGCGACCTTCCGGACTCCAGGAGCAGAGGGAGTAAGGCTCCCGAGGGCTCCGAGTTCGGCCCTCAGTCGAACACCATGCCGGAACCCCCAGTGGTTCCGGACTCGGGCAGGCGGCCTCCTTCCAAAAGGGGCAAGACGCCTGTGCCGGTGACCTCTGCCCATCTAGGGGCACCGGACAATCTGCTGGGAGCGCTTCGCAACGCTTCCATCGACGAAGAGCACCGCACTATTATGAGTGCGGTGATCCAGAAGGTTCAGTCCGCCAAGAGCGGACTGACTGAAGCCTGTGCCAGCCTTCTAACAGGCTTTGAGGTAAGTATTTGAAATATAGGAAAAATATTACCGCATAGACAATAGCCCCTGATGCTCTGTTCGGTGTTCACAAAGAAAAGCTGAATAGAGGATCAAACAATATCGCAGGAGTCGAATAGAAGTATGTCTATATGCGTATGCAGGCTTCGCTGCTGGCCTCTGCCGCACTGACTGCGGAGGTCGCCGCACTGAAGCAGGACTCAAAGGGTCCAAGGAAGAGCTCGGCCTTGCCAAGAGGCAGCTCGAGGAGAACAAAGGTAAGTAGTACCTAGTCTATGGATATATATAAAAAGAATGAGATTGGAAAATGACAGGATCATCGTAAATTTGCCAGGGGCCACAAACGAGGTGGCGACCCTGAAGCAAGCGCTATCCAAGGCCGAAAACAAAGCAGCCAAGGAGCGCACCAAGCGGGAAAGGCAGGAGGCACGGGTGGGTGAGGTGCAGCAAGAGCTCCACATTCTCGTGACGAAGCACGTGGCCTTGGAGCTTGACTTGAAGACGTGAGAGTCCGAGCTTGCCACGGCCCTCGAGAGCGCAAAGAATGCCAAGGCTGAGGCCCAAAAGGCCCGCCAGGAGATTGATGCGATGAAGAAGATAGCGGCGGGTAAGGTATTCAATATGCAAAGAAATCATGTGAAAGTAAATTACTTGTTACTTGCCCGAATCCGGAGCTCTCCAGGAGCATTCGCAGATTTGTCCTGCAGCGTGTCGGATGCCGCACAGTTTTACTAGGCCGAGGAGGGAAGCTCAACGGAGAAGCTGTTCTGGTCTCAGTATACTGAGACCGAACACCCAATGCCTCTGGGCGACCAGCTGAAGCAACTGGTCGAGCTGCATAAGGCGGCTGAACAGGCCATGAAGGGCTTTATAGTCCGGATGTGGCCTGGTGACACCCTTCCCCACAACTACTTCGGCCTGGGGAGGTGGCTTGTGGATGCCTGCCCACGGCTGGAAGTCATCAAACGGTCCGTCTGCATCGAGGGTGCACGCCGGGCTTTCGCCCGTGTGAAGGTGCACTGGGCCAAGATGGACGCCGTGAAGCTGGTGAAGGAAGGGCTGCCGGAGGGCAAGGAGCATCGCCACCCCGAGATGTACTATGAGGGTGTCCTGAAGGGTGCCCGTCTTGTAGCGGATGAGTGTGTGAAAGATGTAATATTTGAGTAAACTTGCTCGTGTAATCCTGTATTATGAAAACTTGTTCATATGCGATATGCAACACTTCTTTGAATTTAAAATATTGCCTTCTGTTCGGCTGTTTATCAAATCTGAGAGATGGCTAGTCGTCGGCTTCTGCCCCCACGCCACGAGTGCTGGGGTGTTCGGGATAAACCTGAGCACTCTTGTTCCCATTGTTGGGTCCTTCGAGGGAGGTGCTCAGCACAACGAACAAGGCAATCGGACTATAATGCGTTATCACTCTCACTTAGCCATAGAATTCTATAATTTTAAATTTCGGCGAAGCCCCTAGTATTCGGAAGGCCGAATTCAGGGCGCGATACACGCCTTAAGACGGACAGGGCTGACTCCTCGCTCTAAGCGGCATAAGTCTTTAGGGACTTGAAACCTCTCGAACAGCGACCAGTCTCTCGCCTTATCATGACAGTCAGTTTTAGCTTTCTCTACTGAGGTGCTTAGCCCAGCAGAACCAGGGCACAATCGCAGTAGTTCTCCCAGTGCTACCTTAGCCGATATAGCGGAACGTAAGGTACCAAAACATGGGAGCCGGGCAAACCCAACTATTGACCCAAGACATGATTCGGAGCTGATGCATATAATGCTATAAGTTCGGGGTGCCACACTGTCGAAAGTGTTCAGACTTCTCACGCCGCATTATGGGGTATGCTTAAGCCCTTGGCGTATTGGCCGTACCAGAGTGTACGGGTGCTAGATGTCATGAATTAACATATGTATGTAAAGGAAGAATGCAATAATAGTCTTAATGTTATGCATTGTTTATTCAAAAAGGTGCGTTAGAGCAGAATGATACAAGTAGTGCGATAAGCAAAAAGTAGGACTATTTGACATGTCCCTTCCAAGGGCGAGCCGAGGAATAGTATTAAAGCAAGTATTTCACTTGTTATCATAATCCACCCGGGAGTTCCGTGGTGTGACGTAGCTCTCTGCCTCCTTGGTTGCTGCATCATGTGTTCGACAATCATGCTGCCGGACGGGGTTTCCAGGATTGAAGTCCTGAAAGAGAAAAATAACAAAGCGGGAAGCCCCTAGTGCGGTTTAAGTCGTGTCTTGGGGCGTGCCGTAGTCGTGCCCCTCCCCACCTGTGCCCATGGTATTTTTAAAGCGTAATTATGTACGCGTGGCACAGATTTCGCCGTTTGGCTGGGACCGGGGTGGGGGCCGCATTGCTATGCGAGCTCGGAACGTGCCAGGCGGTCCTGTTGCCGATTACTCCGGGCGCGCTTGAAGGTGTCCGGGTCCTTAATCGCCGAACTAGTGGATTGCCTTAAGAGGCAACTTTGCGCTTCTGCTGCGAGGGCCGCAGTGTGCTCCTCCGTGCGGAGAGAGCGCTCTGTGTTTCCATTAACTGTGATGACCCCCTGAGATCCTGGCATCTTGAGCTTGAGATATGCATAATGCGGCACCACATTGAATCTCACAAATGCGGTTCGCCTGAGCAGTGCATGGTAGCCACTGTGGAACGGGACTATGTCGAAGATTAACTCTTCGCTTCGGAAGTTATCCGGAGATCTGAAGACCACTTCCAGTGTTACTGAGCCTGTGCAATGGGCCTCTACACCTGGTATGATGCCTTTAAAGGTCGTTTTAGTGGGTTTGATCCTTGAGGGGTCTATACCCATTTTGCGCACTGTGTCCTGATAAAGCAGGTTCAGGCTGCTGCCGCCATCCATAAGGACTTGAGTGAGGTGAAATCCGTCAATGATTGGGTCTAAGACCAATGCGGCGAATCCGCCATGACGGATACTAGTGGAGTGGTCCCTGCGGTCGAAGGTGATCTGGCAGGAAGACCATGGGTTGAACTTTGGGGCGACTGGCTCCAATGCATATACATCCCTGAGCGCACGCTTCCGCTCCCTCTTGGGGATGTGGGTTGCATATATCATGTTCACCGTCCGCACTTGTGGGGGGAACCTCTTCTGTCCTCCGGTGTTCGGCTGCCGGGGCTCCTCCTCGTCATCGCTATGTGACCCCTTATCTTTGTTTTCGGCATTTATCTTGCCGGCCTGCTTGAACACCCAACAATCCCTGTTGGTGTGGTTGGCTGGCTTGTCGGGGGTGCCGTGTATTTGGCACGAGCGATCGAGTATACGATCCAAACTGGACGGGCCCGGAGTGCTTCTTTTGAATGGCTTTTTCCGCTGACCGGGTTTAGAGCCTTTGAATCCGGCATTAACTGTCGTATCCTCGGTATTGTCGCTATTAATGCAGTGCTTATGTTTGTTGCGATGTGACCTGCCATTGCCATCCTTGGTATCCGAAGTACCATGGTTTTTTGATATGTTATTTCTGCGAGCCAGCCAGCTGTCTTCTCCCGCACAAAAGCGGGTCATGAGTGTCGTGAGGGCTGCCATAGATTTTGGATTTTCCTGGCCAAGGTGCCGGGCGAGCCATTCGTCGCGGATGTTGTGCTTGAAAGCTGCTAGGGCCTCTGCATCCGGACAGTCAACAATTTGATATTTCTTTGTTAGGAACCGTGTCCAGAATTGCCTGGCTGATTCCTCTGGCTGCTGAATTATGTGGCTCAAGTCATCGGCATCTGGTGGTCGCACATAAGTGCCCTGAAAGTTGTCGAGGAATGCGGCTTCCAGATCTTCCCAACAGCCAATGGACTCTGTTGGCAAGCTGTTGAGCCAATGCCGAGCTGGTCCTTTGAGTTTGAGTGGGAGGTATTTGATGGCGTGTAGGTCATCACCGCGGGCCATGTGGATGTGCAGGAGGAAATCCTCGATCCATACGGCAGGATCTGTTGTGCCGTCCTATGATTCTATATTTACGGGTTTGAAACCCTCTGGAATTTGATGATCCATTACTTCGTCTGTGAAGCATAAGGGGTGTGCGGCGCCTTTGTACTGGGCTATATCGCGACGCAGCTCAAATGAGTCCTGCCCGCTGTGTTTGGCCCGGCCGGACTTACTTTTACTATATCCGGCGTGACGATTATCGTCTCGCATAGTGGCGCGCCCTCGTGATCCATATATCAATCTTGCGTGTTTTGCTTTGTCCTCCAATACGTCCCGCAGGTCTGGCGTATTTCCCCATGCCTTTTTATTTGAATGGCGTTGGGGTGCGGGCCGAGCTTTTGGCTGGAATGCCTCTCTGTTGCGGCCACGAGGTGGCCGATCAACCGCGTCATACACCGGGGATGGTGCTTCCTCCTCCAGTCGGGGTAGCAACCTGCACTTTGGGTAACTCTTGGAGGGGCGTTTGAGTTTATATTCCTCGGCCGCCAGGACTTCGGTCCATCTGTCGGCTAGCAAATCTTGATCAGCTTGAATCTGTTGTAGCTTTTTCTTAAGGCTATTTGCCGTGGCTATAAGCCGACGCTTGAAGCGCTCTTGTTCGACGGGATCCTCAGGCACGACGAATTCATCATCGTCGAGGCTTGCCTCATCTTCGGAGGGAGGCATGTAATTATCATCCTCCGCCTCTCCATCTGCCGCTCTGTCTGGAGGGCTGGCTTCTCCATCCTCCTGCCCTAAATCTTGCTGGAGGGGATTGTTGCCGTCTTTGGCACTGTCCGTAGTGCTATTATCTCCTGTGCCGGTATCACCGCTTTTGCCTTGGCGGGACTTAGAGCGGCGCCGCTGACGCCGGCGCTTGGCTTGCTTCTTGGAGGGGTCATCCTCCGTTGTCTTGTCGCCATTGCCTTCTTTGGGTGTGTCCACCATGTATATATCGTATGATGAGGTGGCTGTCGAGTGCCCTGTGGGCAGTGGTTCCTCTTCGTCTCCCGCATTGTCGTTGTCGGATTTTGGGTTCCGGGAGACCCTTGAGGTTCGAACACTGGGGTGCGCGTGGAGATCTCTCCCCTACCCATCTACGTCCAATCTCCTCGCGTGATCTAAGCTGGAAACAACGAATGACACAAGGGACACGAGGTTTATACTGGTTCGGGCCACCGTTGTGGTGTAATACCCTACTCTAGTGTGTGGTGTGGTGGATTGCCTCAGGGGCTGATGATGAATAGTACAAGGGAAGAACAGCCTCGCGAGAGGTGTTCTTGAGCTGGTGCGATGAACTGCTTGGGTGAGTTCAGTCGCCTCTCTCTATGCTAGGGCTCTATCAGATCTCTAGATGTCCTCCCCCTCTCTCTGTCCATCCATCTCTCTCTATCCATCCATCTCTCTCTATCCATCCATCTCTCTCTATTCTGTGGTGGCTAGCTCTCTTTATAGAGGCCCTGGGCCTCTCCCCAAATAATGAGCGGGAAGGGCGCCAACAATTGGCCATTTTGAAGGGGAACATCTAGTCCAAGTTATCCTGACCAAAGGTGGTCTTCGGCTGCCAAAAGCACTGGTGATGACGCCGTCTTGGGATCCACGGCGACCTCCGTCCTGCCGCTCTGTTGGTCTTGGTCTCGTTGCACCAGAATGGTAACCTTTGCCCGATGCCTTGGCCTATGCTTGCCCTCTTTGCACCAAAGGGGAAACAAGGACACTGCGCAGGCCGGCGCCCGCCTGGCTCCCGCTTGGTCTCGATCGTCATGGCTTGCGTCACGGGCTCCTCGCGAGGTGCCCCTGCCTTGATCTCTCCGCCTCCTCGCGAGCCTGCCTGATGAGGCTGCCTCTGAGGAAGCTTTCTATCGTCCGCCCCATGAGGCTTGACCCCTCACGAGGGTCTTGAGCTTGAGCTGATGAAGATGGGCCGCGCTGGGCCCCCACTTGAGCCACGCCGCAGGCCGCAGACAGGGAAGTCTGGGGACCCCCGTTCCCAGAACACCGACAGTCGTCCATACCGTCGATGTCTTCGGAGTCGAAGTCGAGCATGTCGGTTAAGTCGTCGAAAGTGGCTACTAAGTGGGTGGTGGGTGGGTGGCAAATTTCTTCATCATGCAGGCAAGTTTGGGGACCCCCGTTCCCAGAACGCCGACAGTAGCCCCCGGGCCCAAGGCGCGCCCGGGCTTGGCCTAGCAGGGAAGCGAAGGGGCGAGCGTGAAGCGCCGCGGGCCCCAACAGCCTGCGGCCTTGGGCGCCACTTGGCGATTGATTGGATGTGGGCGTCTGCGCTTCCCCACAATGCCTCGGCAACTGTCCATCTGACAAAAGGGGTGCCCGGGCCAGACTTACTTGCCTTGTTCTTGTTCGCCTCGCCCTAGATCCCCTTTCTCACTCTCCTCCTTCTTGCTCCCGAAATCCTCCAGATCTGTCTGAATCCTCCTCATCCGGCACACCATGGCACCTCGCAAGTCCCCGATCGAGGCCTGGTACTCGCCGGCTCTGGATTCCCCGAACCTGCCGGAGAAGAACCTCGCCCTCACACGCCTGATGACGGTGGCGTAGGGCAGCAAGGGGGCGACCGTGCTCAAGGCCGTCTCCGACCAGCCTGAAGGCAAGGGGAGCACCTTCTATCCATTCTTCGTGAGCTCCATCATCGCTGGTCTGGTGCCTCCTTTCTCTAAGTTCTTCTTTGCTGTTCTCCGCCAGTACAACCTGCAGGCTCTGCATCTCCACCCCAACTCTGTTCTTCTCCTGGCGATTTTTGCTTACTTATGTGAGGCTCACGTCGGGGTAAAGCCCTCGGTGGCCTTGTTGCGTCACTATTTTTCCCTCCGGGTTTCTGGTGGCCATATCTCTGCATGTGCGAGCTTCATCGCATACTCCAATTCCAATGCTATCTCGAAGCCTGGGAAGAGGATCGAAGGCTTCTGGAGCAAGTGGATCATGGTGGACGTCGGGCGCATCCACCCCCGTCTGGTGTTGCCTACAGGGCAGCCCAAGGCTGTTGACGCGTGGTCCCGCGCGGAGCTCGTCGACCCCCATGCGAGGGCGGTGCTGAAGAGGATGAACGCGGACCTAAGGCCAAGCAACTTGGGGGCGACGAAGCTGACCAGGGCCACGCTCTTGAGGGAGTTCTTGGAGCACCGGGTGGCTCCACTCCAGGAGCACTCGCTCCCGTTGTGGAGGTTTGGGGAAGCGGACACCGCCTTGCGCCTAAGCTCTGAGGCCCTGACCGACGAGAATCTGGTCGCGGCCCTCCATTCCTTGGTTGGGGGAGACGTGGCGAGCCCGGTGGGCGTCCCCGTCCCCCTGTTCCTTCGTGACGACTGGGAGCAGGTGGTGAATGCCATGCCCACCTTCAATGGTGAGGGGCTGGTGCCCACGAAAGCTCCCAAGGGTCTTGCGGCGCTGGCGATGGTGAATGTGTCCTCCGGCAGCTCCAGCGGGAGTGAGGGGGAAGAAGAGGTGGAGGAGGAAGAGTCTGACTCTGAGGCGACTGGCGAGGAGTCGGGAGAGTCCTCCCCTCGGCGCAGGTCTCGGGCCCTCCGCTCCATGCCGGACGACGACGATGCCGGCGCCAGGCGAGGAGGGGAGGACTCTCCCTTGTTCACAAGGAAGGGCAGGTCGGGGATGGTTCCCCCAGGGTCCGCTCTGGTCCCTGGGCAGTCTGAGGCCAGCCCCAGCCCTCCCGACGTGCCTTCTGCTTCCGGGCCTTCCGAGGCTGACCCCAGCTGTAGGCTCTCGGGCTTCAAGTTTGGCCGGAGGTTGCTTGAGTCCGCGAGCGACGACCAGTAAGTGCTCGATTCGTGCTTTGCTTGGTTTCTGCCACCGAGTCTTGACGTCCATATTCTTTTGTCAGGCTGGCGCCTGCGGCGAAGAGGTTGAGAGGGGCTTCTGCGGCCCTGCTTCGGGCGAGTCCATCTGCCGGGACGGCGCCTTCGTCCACTGGGGAGGATGACGGCGAGGCTCGCGCCTCCCCCGTCCGATCGTCTTCGCGAGGCTGACTGGGACGCCTTGGTGAGGAGTCAGCCCCCGTGGCCCCGCTGACCCTGGAGTCGACTGCGCTCGATGCCGCAGCCGGGGCAACCAAGGCCCAGGGGGTTCCTTCCTACCAAACCGTGATCACGCTGCCATCCTCTTCGCCCGCTCCACCAGTTCTTGCTTCTTCTGCTCCTTCTGCCGCCGTCCTGGACCAGGTCGCCAGCGAGCTGAGCCAACTGCGGGATGATCTTCTAAGCGCGGACCCTCGCCTAGTGGCCGGGCGCCTGGAGCTAGCTTCTGGCTAGGCCCGTTCCGCTACCTCCGTCTGAGCAGCGCTGAGCCAGGCCGCATCGGCCTCCGATGGGGAGAAGCAGGCCGCCAACCAAGCCAAGGACACTCGCGACGCTGCCCTGGGCGACGCTACGGCCGCCCAGGCTCGCTGCAAGGCGCTGGAGGACGAGCTGCAAGGCCTGCGCGGCGAGCTTGCCAAGGAGGTCCACGGCCGCCAGGAGAAAGAGAAGGAGATGAAGGCTCGGGAGGCTGCCATCAAGGACTGGGACGCCAAGCTTGATGACCGCCACGATCGATTGGAGACGCTGGAGCGGTCACTGCAGGTGGAGAGGACCGAGCTAGACGCCAAGGCGAAGGTCCTGGCGGAGGATCGGGTGGCCTTCGCGAAGATGGAGAAGAAGGCTCATGCCGCGCTGAAGACGCTTTATGAGAGCGGCTTGGAGGAGCTGTTGGCCGATGCGGAGGACGGCCCCGCCAAGCTGCTTCCCTTCCTGGTCCATGCGCTTGAAGATGTCGTAGACGGCCTTGGCCCCACGGCCGAGGCCGAGGCGCGTGCCCTGTCTTCTGCGGCGCTGACGCATGTCCTCAGCCACGTCTACCTGCGCGACTCCGACATCGACTTCGACAGCCTGCTGGAACCCGTGAGCGGCGACCTTGCCGCCGCTGCCGCTGAGGCCGTGAAAGGCCAAGCCGAAGCTTTGCTGGGGAGGTTCCGTGCCTTCAGCATCTTGCCCGGGCGCGGTGCTGCCAGCTCCGCGGCCCCAGGAGGCAGGGTCGCCCAGCGCGACTCCACCACAGGCGGCAGCACCACTGAGAGTGATCCCTTCACGGCTTTTGTCCTGTTTTTATTCCCGCAACATGCACCATGCCTCGCAGAGGTGTTTAAACTTGTGTTTGGCATCATACAACAATCTATGGCTTGTAATATTTGCTTTGGATTTCCTAGATTTTGCATTTTTATTTCCTACTTGCTCGCGCTCTACGTCGGCAGGGCCCGGCCCCGTGCGTACCTCACCCAGCGTTAGCCCCGACCGGAAACCAGGACGGGACTAAGGAGTGAGGGGCTACGTGGCAAGTTAGGCTCCTGAGTCGCGATGCTCAGGAGTCCCCCATGACGCGCAAGCAACAAGTAGGAAAGGGGGAATAAGGAGTGGATTGGTCGTTCTGCGTCGGCAGGGCCCGGCCCCGCGCATACCTCACCCAACGTTAGCCCCGACCAGAAACCAGGATGGGACTAAGGAGTGAGGGGCTACGGGGCAAGTTAGACTCCTGAGTCGCGATTCTCAGGAGTCCCCCTTGACGTTCAAACGGGTTTCCATACCTTGGCTCCGCTCAGGGAGGGGCGCATGACGACTAGGTCCGAGGACCTGGCTGGGTGGCGTGCGCTCGGGCAAGGCCCGGGCGTAGCCCCCGTGTCCAGCCCCCTCGTGCGGCGCTCCCGAGGGGAGGCGTTGTGATGGTGCCGGACACTGAGCTATGGGCCCCCTGAGGTTGGTACGGCCGTAGGCCGCCCTCAGTTGTTTATCACCAGCGCGGAGCATAGCGCTTTCGTATGTGTACGGGCATAGCCGCTCCTCGGCAGTCTCATCAGCCAGCGCGGAGCATGGTGCTTCCACTGGTACGTGGGAGGGGGCTCCCCTCCGGGAGGAGCCCCCGGGGCGTGTACAGCCCCGCCCTGACACGTGGACGGCATGGTAGGGCTAGGAGAGGTGTATCTGGGCACTCGTGAGCCAGCGCGGGACTCACGAGGCCCTACCTCGAGGCAGGTTGCGCCTGGCTCTGGGCCTGTCAATGGTGTGTTCCTGCAGGGTGGTTAGAATGCAAATGCTCTACGTCCTCAGGTCCCGGCCCTCGAGCGAGCTCAGCCTCCGCTGGCATGACAGGTCGCAATGCCGTGGGTCAAGGCCAGGGGGTGAGGGCTGGAGAGCCAGCAGGAGCCCATGAGTCGCGATGCTCAGGTACCCCCCCTTTTAATGTGCAAGCGCTTTGCATGAAAGCGGAGAAGTCCATGATAAGCAGCAGGTGACAATTAAGCGCGAAAGAGCAAATTCATTTTAAGTAGACACGGGAAAATCAAACGCCGCTGGGCCTGGCCCGAGCAGCTAGGGGGCAGGTCAGGCTTGAACTTGCCTGGTCATGCGACACTGCGTAGCTCGGAGGTGAGAGCGCGGCAGCCTGCTGTGGCCACCGGTGCCTTTTGCTAGTACTGGGCTTGCTCCTGGGGATTACCGCGCGCCGCCGCTTGGAGCAGCACGGGGTCTTGGCGTGGAGGTGCAGGGACGCGATCTTGGCGCGCCGGTGCTGGGAGCGTGCGAGCACCTTCTTGGGGACGAGGGATCTCTTGGCAGCTCCTTTCTTGCTGCGCAGGCGCCGGATGTGGAGGGTCTCGCTCTGGGGCTACACGCCTTGGAGCCAGGGTGCCTTCTTGGGGAGGAGGTGGTGGAGGCACCTCCTGATCCTCGCCTCCTGCGCGGAATGGAGGGCGAGGCAGCGAGAAGGACGGCAAGGGGAGCCCCCTGCGGTGCTGACGAGCTCGGTGATGCGGGCGAGCCAGTCCTCGTAGAGGTCGTCGACGGGGTGGTAGTGCAAGAGCTCCCTTACCAGGATCAGCGCGGCATGCGCGTCCGTGGGGGCACGTCATGCGTGGGACGATGAAGCGGCTGGAGTCAGCGATGGTGTAGCGGTGCGGCCCTCCCGCCGTACCGAAGGATGCTGGGACGAGGCCTGCTACTCGTTCCCCGCCGGTCTGGTGGCGGCGTTGGTGGCAGGCGACGGGGAACGACGAGGGCGTCCACCGACGGGCGCCGTATGGGCGACGCGGGTGGCGAGAGCAGCCCGACGCTCGGCGCGAGCCCGACGAGCGTCAGCCATGGACACGACGGAAGATCACACGCGAACAGCGGAAGAAAGATTCCGGCGCACCCCTACCTGGCGCGCCAAATGTCGGATTTCGGGTTTCGGCAGACCCTTGAGGTTCGAACACTGGGGTGCGCGCGGAGATCTCTCCCCTACCGATCTACATCCAATCTCCTCGCGTGATCTAAGCTAGAAACAACGAACGACACAAGGGACACGAGGTTTATACTGGTTCGGGCCACCGTTGTGGTGTAATACCCTACTCCAGTGTGTGGTGTGGTGGATTGCCTCAGGGGCTGATGATGAATAGTACAAGGGAAGAACAGCCTCGCGAGAGGTGTTCTTGAGCTGGTGCGATGAACTGCTTGGGTGAGTTCAGTCGCCTCTCTCTATGCTAGGGCTCTATCAGATCTCTAGATGTCCTCCCCCTCTCTCTGTCCATCCATCTCTCTCTATCCATCCATCTCTCTCTATCCATCCATCTCTCTCTATTCTGTGGTGGCTAGCTCTCTTTATAGAGGCCCTGGGCCTCTCCCCAAATAATGAGCGGGAAGGGCGCCAACAATTGGCCATTTTGAAGGGGAACATCTAGTCCAAGTTATCCTGACCAAAGGTGGTCTTCGGCTGCCAAAAGCACTGGTGATGACGCCGTCTTGGGATCCACGGCGACCTCCGTCCTGCCGCTCTGTTGGTCTTGGTCTCGTTGCACCAGAATGGTAACCTTTGCCCGATGCCTTGGCCTGTGCTTGCCCCCTTTGCACCAAAGGGGAAACAAGGACACTGCGCAGGCCAGCACCCGCCTGGCGCCTGCCTGGTCTCGATCGTCATGGCTTGCGTCATGGGCTCCTCGCGAGGTGCCCCTGCCTTGATCTCTCCACCTCCTCGCGAGCCTGCCTGATGAGGCTGCCTCTAAGGAAGCTTTCTGTCGTCCGCCCCGCGAGGCTTGGCCCCTCGCGAGGGTCTTGAGCTTGAGCTGATGAAGATGGGCCGCGCTGGGCCCCCACTTGAGCCACGCCGCAGGCAGGGAAGTCTGGGGACCCCTGTTCCCAAAACGCCGACAGTCGTCCATACCGTCGATGTCTTCGGAGTCGAAGTCGAGCATGTCAGTTAAGTCGTCGAAAGTGGCTACTAAGTGGGTGGTGGGTGGGCGGCGAATTTCTTCATCATCCGCATCCCATTCCTGCCGGACGTAGTTCAGCCAGGACTCTCCTGACAAGGAGAGGGACCTTAATGAGTTCAGTATGTCGCCAAAGGGCGAGTGCTGAAAAATATCCGCGGAGGTAAACTCCATGATCAGCGCCCAATCAGATTCGACAGGAATGGGCGCAGGCGGTTCAGAGTCCGTGGCTGGAGAAGGATCCGGCAGTTTAGCAACACGGCTCTCATGAAGGGTAAGGTCGATATTCGGCTTGATCGCCACAGAGGATATGGCCTCCGTGGCGGGGTCTATCCACCCGTCCATGGATGGCGCAACTGGCTCCGAATTTAGGGTCGGAGCGGCTGCCGGTGCGATTTCTTGAACACTGTCCGATGGTAGGGCTAGATCGTACTCATCGTGACCGCGTGGCGCACAAGCCAGGGGCTCAAATCCGTCGAAGATCAAGTCTCCGCGGATATTAGCCGTGTAGTTTAAGCTTCCAAACCTGACCTGGTGGCCAGGGGCGTAACTTTCGATCTGCTCCAGATGGCCAAGCGAGTTGGCCCGCAGTGCGAAGTCGCCGAACACAAAGATCTGTCCGGGGAGAAAAGTCTCACCCTGGACTGCATCGCTATCGATGATCGTAGGATCCATCAAGCCCAACGGCGATGACACATAGGAACTCTCAATGAAAGCACCAATGTCAGTGTCAAAACCGGCGGATCTCGGGTAGGGGGTCCCGAGCTGTGCGTCTAAGGCGGATGGTAACAGGAGGCAGGGGACACGATGTTTTACCCAGGTTTGGGCCCTCTTGATGGAGGTAAAACCCTACGTCCTGCTTGATTTATTCTTGATGATATGAGTATTACAAGAGTTGATCTACCACAAGATCGGAGAGGCTAAACCCTAGAAGCTAGCCTATGGTATGATTGTATGTTGTCCTACGGACTAAAACCCTCCGGTTTATATAGACACCGGAGGGGGCTAGGGTTACACAAGGTCGGTTACAAAGGAGGAGATATCCATATCCGTACTGCCTAGCTTGCCTTCCACGCCAAGTAGAGTCCTATTCGGACACGGGACAAAGTCTGCAATCTTGTATCTTCAGAGTCCAACAGTCCGGCCAAAGGATATAGTCCGGCTGTCCGGAGACCCCCTAATCCAGGACTCCCTCACTCCGCGTTTCAACCGCCGCCGGTGAGTCGCCTTCCATCGGGAGAGCCGCCAAACGAGCCGATGCTGCGATGAGGTTTTCCAAAGGGCTGGAGAAGTGACCCGGCGGTGTTGGTACATAATGAGGTGGAGCGGTAATTACATGAGGTGGTTCCATGGCACGCGGTTGAACCGGTGTGCCGGGTGCCGTGATCCGGTTTGCCTCTGGAGGGTTGCTTCCCCTAGCCCCGGGTGTATGGAATAGGTTCCTAGGATCAAGCGTCAGAGGTAGACGTGACTGAGTTTTCTGATGCCTCCTCCTCAAGACCTCGTTTGACGCGTTAAGATCCACCGAGAGCCGGAAGGTCTCCGCTTGGAGCTGTTGAGCACGAACATCCAAAGCCGCCCGCTCTGCTGCCATCCTGACTTCCTCTACGGCTAGATTTTCCTTAGCTTGCACCATCTCTTCACGTTCGCGTGCCACCTCTGCGTCATGCTGGGCTTTATCCACCGGCTCTACCATGGCGGTCAACTGGGTCGTCAGTTTATCCATGAGTTCCATTAGAATCTGAGCCGGGGGGCGCGCGGGGTCTCCTGACCCGGCTGCAGCCGACCCGGTAGTTGTTGCTGCCGCTGCTGTAGAGTTCTGCCCAGGCTGTGTCCCTGCCATGAAGACTCCGGCCCAATTCGGCGGCTCAAGAGGGTCCGAAATACTGCTGCCATCGGAACAGCCCCCGAGCATGCCGTCTTGCAGCTGGTACAAAGAGTCTGTCTCGCCCGTTGATGATGCAGTGTCAGAACAGACGACCGTCTCACCGCCCTCCATCGATCCTTTAGAGTATTCACCACCGTGGACGCAGCCTACGAAGGCATGCTTCACGACAGATTGAACACGGGTGGTTCTTGCGCGCTGAGCCGTTTCGATGAGATTGGTGTGGACGTCCGGCTCAGGGCCTGACTCGCCGATCCGGCCGATGAAGACGTGAATTCCGCCGAAGGGGACCCGGTACCCGTACTCAATTGAGCCGGCCTCGGGGCCCCAGCCTTTGTCGTCGATGTAGAGCTTGCCGCGACGACTCTTGGTCATCCAGCCCACAACGTATCCCTTGAGCCCTTCGAAGTTGCCCTTCAAGAACTCAAATCCACCGTGCGCTGGCCCCACGGTGGGCGCCAACTGTCATGGAATTGTCACGGCAGATGTCCTAGAACAAGGACTTAGTCGTAGGGCCATCGCACTAGGAAGCTTAAAGGGGTTAATCGGGACAAAGGACACGAGAGAGTTTTATACTAGTTCGGCCCCTTACGATGAAGGTAAAAGCCTACGTCTAGTTGGGATTGGTATTGCTGAGGTTACGATCTCCAAGAGGCTCAACTCGCCGGCTTGGTTATCGACTTGTTGTTTCTTGCCCCAAGCCGCCACCGGGTCGTCCCCTTATATACATGGGTTGACGCCTAGTGGCCTACAGAGTACCGGCCGGCTTATAATCATGTCCGGCTCGGTGACTTCCTTTACATGCCTTTCTTTACAAGTCTTTCCTTACATATGGCGGTTCATAATATCAGGCCTTGAACCGCCTTTGGGCCTTCTATAAGTCTTAATAAACTACAATCTTGAATGTTTACTGGGCTTCTTGCGTAACCCACCATTGGGGCTGACCCGGCCCCTCCTGGGCGGGTCTCAACTGAACGTCCTTACAAGCTTGGACCAGAAGAGTTGAAGGAGCTGAAGAAACAACTCGATGAACAAGAGCGTATGGGTCTGATCCGACCGAGTTCATCTCCATGGGGGTGTGGTGTTCTTTTTGTCAAGAAGAAGGATGGCACGGACCGACTTTGTGTCGACTATCGCCCATTGAACAAGAAGACAATAAAGAACAAGTACCCACTTCCCAACATCAATGAACTTTTCGAGCAACTTAAAGGTGCTCAAGCATTATCCAAGCTTGACCTCCATATGGGCTATCATCAGATTCACATTCGTGAACAAGATATCCCCAAGACAACATTTAGAACAAGCTATGGTTCTTATGAATATACTGTCATGTCTTTCGGCCTTGTCAATGCTCCTCCAATGTTCTCTCGCATGATGAACTTCATCTTCAACCCTTACACAGATGATCTCGTCTTGGTGTATCTCGATGATATTTTGGTCTTTTCCAACAACAAGGAGGATCATGCCAAGCACTTGAGATTGGTGCCGGAAAAACTCAGAGAACATCAGTTCTATGCGAAGTTTTCAAAGTGTGAGTTTTGGCTCGATGAGGTTCTCTACCTTGGCCATATCATCTCCTCCAAGAGCATAACTATTAATCCTGAGAAGGTGTCCGCAATTGTGAATTGGGAACCGCCTCAGAATGTCAAGCAGCTCCGCAGTTTCCTTGGGCTTGCAAGCTATTGTCGAAGATTCGTTGAGAATTTCTCTAAGATTGCAAAGCCTCTTTCCAACCTCCTCCAGAAGCATGTGAAGTATGTCTGGACGTCTGAATGTGACGTGGCTTTCAACACTCTAAAAGAGAAGTTAATCACAGCTCCTGTTTTGACTCCTCCTGATGAATCCAAACCATTCGAAGTTTTCTGTGATGCCTCCCTGCAAGGTCTCGGTGCTGTGTTAATGCAAGAGAAGAAAGTTGTGGCCTATACCTCTCGCCAGTTGAAGCCCAACGAAAAGAACTACCCCACTCACGACCTCGAGTTGGCGGCAGTTGTCCATGCTTTTTAACATGGAGACATCTCTTGTTGGGAAGGAAAGTGGACATCTTAACTGATCATAAGATCCTCAAGTACATCTTCACTCAACCCAACATCAACCTCAAACAGACTCGTTGGGTCGAAATGATTCAAGAGTATAATCCGAGTATTGAATATACTCCAGGCAAGGCCAATGTCATTACAGACGCGTTGAGCAGGAAGGCTTACTGCAATAGCTTAATTCTCAAGCCCTTCCAACCGGATCTTTGTGAAACTTTCCGCAAATTGAACCTCCAAGTTGTTCCTCAAGGTTTCCTTGCCAATCTCCAAGTCTCTCCTACTTTGGAAGATCAAATTCGTGAGGCACAACTTCTTGATGCAATGGTGAAGAAGGTGAAAAATGGGATTGCCAAGAGCCAACCCAAGTACAAGTGCTATCGCCTTGATGACAAAGATACTCTATTCTTCGAGGATCGAATTGTTGTTCCTAAAGGTGACCTTCATAAAGTCATTATGAATGAGGCTCACAATTCCCTTCTATCCATTCATCCTGGAAGTACGAAGATGTACCATGACCTCAAGCAGTCGTATTGGTGGACTCGAATGAAGCGAGAAATTGCTCAGTTCATTAATGAATGTGATGTGTGCAGAAGAGTCAAAGCAGAACACCAACGGCCAGCTGGTCTCCTACAACCTCTTGCCATTCCGGAATGGAAGTTTGACCATATTGAGATGGACTTCGTGACGGGTTTTCCCAAGTCCAAACGTGGAAATGATGCTATCTTTGTTGTCATCGACAAGCTTACAAAAGTGGCTCATTTTCTTCCTATCAAAGAATCTATCATAGCAGCTCAGTTGGCAGAGCTATATACCTCCAGGATTGTCTCCTTGCACGGCATTCCGCAGTTGATATCTTCAGATCGTGGAAGCATCTTTACTTCTAAGTTCTGGGATTCCTTCCAGAAGGCCATGGGCACCAACATTCGCTTCAGCACAACCTTTCATCCTCAAAATAGTGGACAAGTCGAGCGAGTCAATCAAATTCTTGAAGATATGCTCAGGGCTTGTGTCATTTCTTTCGGTATGAAGTGGGAAGATTGTCTTCCATATGCCGAGTTCTCCTACAACAACAGCTTCCAAGCGAGTTCGGGCAAGGCCCCATTCGAGATTCTCTATGGCAGAAAGTTCCGTACCCCTCTTAACTGGTCAGAGACTGGTGAACGCCAACTTCTTGGCAATGACTTAATCACAGAAGCTGAAGAAATGTGCAAAGTCATTCGAGAAAATCTCAAAGCCGAGCAATCGCGCCAGAAAAGTTACTATGATAGCAAGCATCGTGACTTGGCTTTCGAGATAGGAGACCATGTCTACCTCCGCATCTCTCCAATGAAAGGTACTCGTCGCTTCGGTATCAAAGGGAAGCTTGCCCCTAGATACGTGGGTCCTTTCCAGATCATTGGAAAAAGAGGCGACCTCGCCTATCAACTTGAGCTTCCATCCAACTTCGCAAACGTGCACGACGTGTTTCACGTGTCACAGCTTCGCAAGTGTTTCAAGACTCCTGACCGCACCATCAACTTCGAAGAGATTGATCTCCAAGAAGACCTGTCTTATCATGAGCAGCCGGTTGCAATTCTTGAAGAAACCAAGCGCAGGACTCGCAACAAGTCTATCAAATTCCTAAAAGTGAAGTGGTCACACCTTTCCGACCGAGAAGCCACCTGGGAACGCGAGGACCACCTCCGTTTCGAATATCCGGAGTTCTTTCAGTCCTAGATCTCGGGACGAGATCCTTTCGTAGTGGTGGAGTGTTGAACGCCCCGGATGTAACTTACCATATTTGTACTCTGACTCTTGCCATTTTTGGCTATAAGTTATGAGATTCGTGGTTGGGTTCTTGTCTTTGTTTTGCATTTTGTTCATGTCATGCATTTCATATCATGCCATTGATACGTCCATTTTTCACCATGCTTTTATATCGATATTTATTGCATTATGGACTGTTATTTCACTTTATGTCACAATACTTATGGCTATTCTCTCTTATTTTACAAGGTTTACATAAGGAGGGAGAATGCAGGCAGCTGGAATTCTGGTCTGGAAAAGGAGCAAATATTAGAGACCTATTCTGCGTAACTCCAAAAGTCCTGAAACTCCACAGAACGTCTTAAAAGAAATAAAGAAAAATCCACGCCAAAGATGAAGGCCAGGGGGGCCACACCCTGCTCACGAGGGTGGGGGGCGCACCCCCCCTAGGGCGCGCCCCCCCTACCTCGTGGGCCCCCCTGGTGGCTCTCCGACGTCCATCTTCTCCTATATGAGGTCTTTCGATGAGAAAAAAATAAGGAGGAACTTTTCGGGACGAGACTCAGCCGCCACGAGGCGGAACCTTGGCGGATCCAATCTAGAGCTCCAGCAGAGCTGTTCTGCTGGGGATACTTCCCTCCGGGAGGGGGAAATCATCACCATCATCATCACCAACGCTCCTCTCAATGGGAGAGGGCAATCTCCATCAACATCTTCACCAGCACCATCTCATCTCCAAACCCTAGTTCATCTCTCGTATCCAATTCTTGTCTCAAAGTCCGGGATTGGTGCTAGTAGGTTGCTAGTAGTGTTGATTACTCTTTGTAGTTGATGCTAATTGGTTTAATTGGTGGAAGATCATATGTTCAGATCCTATATGCATATTATTACCCCTCTGATTATGAACATGAATATGCTTTGTGAGTAATTATGTTCGTTCCTGAGGACAAGGGAGAAGTCTTGCTATGAGTAGTCATGTGAATTTGGTATTCGTTTGATATTTTGATAAGATGTATGTTGTCTAGCCTCTAGTGGTGTTATGTGAACGTCGACTACATATAACTTCACCATTATTTGGGCCTAGAGGAAGGCATTGGGAAGTAATAAGTAGATGATGGGTTGCTAGAGTGACAGAAGCTTAAACCCTAGTTTATGCGTTGCTTCGTAAGGGGCTGATTTGGATCCATATGTTTCATGCTATGGTTAGGTTTACCTTAATACTTTTGTTGTAGTTGCGGATGCTTGCAATAGAGGTTAATCATAAGTGGGATGCTTGTTCAAGTAAGAACAGCACCCAAGCACCGGTCCACCCACATATCAAATTATCAAAGTATCAAACGCGAATCATGTGAACGTGATGAAAACTAGCTTGACGATATTCCCATGTGTCCTCGGGAGCGCTTTTCCTATTATAAGAGTTTGTTCCGGCTTGTCCTTTGCTATAAAAGGATTGGGCCATCTTGCTGCACTTTATTTACTTTTGTTACTTGTTGCTCGTTACAACCTATCTTATCACAAAACTATCTGTTACCACTTATTTCAGTACTTGCAGAGAATACCTTGCTGAAAACCGCTTATCATTTCCTTCTGCTCCACGTTGGGTTCGACACTATTACTTATCGAAAGGACTACGATAGATACCCTATACTTGTGGGTCATCAAGACTATTTTCTGGCGACGTTGCCGGGGAGTGTAGCGCCTTTGGTAGGTGGAATTTGGTAAGGAAAAATTTATATAGTGTGCTGCTACTATCACTTGTAACCATAGAAAGTAATTATCTGAGGGGCTTGTTCGGGGTATCTTCACCCCGTCCAGTAGAGAAAAGAGTTGCTCCTCAACCTACTGAACCTATTGAAAATGAAATTCCTTATGAGTATCCTTCGGGTATGATAGAAAAACTGCTAGCTAATCCTTTTACAAGAGATGGAACAAAGCATCCTGATGAGCACTTAATATATGTGGATGAAGTTTGTGGATTATTTAAGCTTGCAGGTATACCTGATTATGTTGCTAAGAAGAAGGTCTTCCCTTTATCTTTGAAGGGAGACGCGTTGATATGGTATAGGCTATGTGATGATATGAGATCGTGGGACTATAAAAGATTGAAGCTGGAATTTCATCAAAAGTATTACCCTATGCATCTTGTTCATCATGATCGCAATTATATATATATAATTTCTGGCCTCGCGAAGGAGAATGCATCGCTCAAGTTTGGGGGAGGCTTAAATCAATGTCATATTCATGCCCCAATCATGATCTCTCGAGAGAAATAATTATGCAAAGTTTTTATGCTCGGCTTTCTGAAAACAATCGCACCATGCTCGATACTTCTTGTGCTGGCTCTTTTATGATGAAGACTATTGAATTCAGATGGAATTTATTGGATAGAATTAAACGCAACTCTGAAGATTGGGACCTCGACGAAGGTAAGGAGTCAGGTATGACACCTAAGTTTGATTGTGTTAAATCTTTTATGGACACCGATATTTTCCGTAAGTTTAGCACTAAATATGGACTTGACTCTGAGATAGTAGCCTCTTTCTGTGAATCTTTTGCTACTTATGTTGATCTCCCTAAGGAGAAGTGGTTTAAATATCATCCTCCCATAGAAGTAAAAGTAGCTGCACCTATTAAAGTTGAAGAAAAGACTGTCACTTATAATGATCCTATTGTTCCTACATCTTACATTGAGAAACCACCTTTCCTTGTTAGAATAAAGGATCATGCTAAAGCTTCAACTGTTGTTCGTAAAAGCAATATTAGAACTTATACACCTCCCGAGCAAGTTAAAGTAGAACCTAATATTGCTATTGTTAAAGATCTCTTGTCAGATAATATTGATGGGCATGTTATTCAGTTCGAAGGTGAAACTGCTAGAATTGCTAAACCTGGTGATAAGGATAAACATAGACATGTGGTAGGCGTGCATGTTATTTCTGTTAAAATAGGAGATCATTGTTATCATGGCTTATGTGATATGGGTGCTAGTGCTAGTGTTATACCGCATGCTTTATACGAAGAAATTAAGAATGAAATTGCACCTGTTGAGTTAGAAGATATTGATGTTACTATTAAACTTGCTAATAGAGATACTATTGCACCAATTGGAATTGTTAGAGATGTTGAAGTTTTGTGTGGGAAAACTAAATATCCTGCTGATTTTCTTGTTCTTACTTCTCCGCAAGATAGCTTTTGTCCAATTATATTTGGTAGACCCTTCTTAAATACTGTCAATGCTACCATAGACTGCACTAAGAATATTGTTACTGTTGGTTTGGATGATATGGTTCATGAGTTTAATTTCTCTAAATTTAGTAAACAACATCGTGAGGAAGAATTACCTAGTAAGGATGAAATTATTGTTCTTTCTTCTATTTCCATACCTCCTAGTGATCCTTTAGAACACTATTTGCTAGACCATGAAAATGATATATTCATGAATGAAAGAAGGGAAATAGATGAAGTATTCTTTAAACAGGAACCTATTCTGCATCACAACTTGCCTGTTGAAATTTTAGGGGATCCTCCTCCACCCAAGGGTGATCCCGTGTTTGAGCTCAAACCCTTGCCTGATAATCTTAAATATGCTTATCTTGATGAAAAGAAGATATATACTGTTATTATTAGTGCTAACCTTTTAGAGCATGAAGAAGAAATATTATTGAAAACTCTGAAGAAGCACCGTACTGCTGTTGGATATACTCTTGATGATCTTAAGGGCATTAGTCCCACTCTATGTCAACATAAAATAAATTTGGAAGCAGATGCCAAACCAGTTCGTGATCCTCAACGACGTCTGAATCCTAAAATGAAAGAAGTGGTAAGAAAAGAAATACTAAAGCTTCTGGAGGCAGGTATAATCTACCCCATTGCTAATAGTGAGTGGGTAAGTCCTGTCCATTGTGTCCCTAAGAAGGGAGGTATTACTGTTGTTCCTAATGATAAAGATGAATTGATTCCACAAAGAATTATCACAGGTTATAGAATGGTAATTGATTTCCGCAAATTAAATAAAGCTACTAAGAAAGATCATTACCCCTTACCTTTTATTGATCAAATGCTAGAAATATTATGCATACATACACACTATTGCTTTCTAGATGGTTATTCTGGTTTCTCTCAAATACCTGTGTCGGCTAGAGATCAATCAAAGACTACTTTTACATGCCCTTTTGGTACTTTTGCTTATAGACGTATGCCTTTTGGTTTATGTAATGCACCTGCTACCTTTCAAAGATGCATGATGGCTATATTCTCTGACTTTTGTGAAAAGATTTGTGAGGTTTTCATGGACGACTTTTCCGTCTATGGTTCCTCTTTTGATGATTGCTTGAGCAATCTTGATCGAGTTTTGCAGAGATGTGAAGAAACTAATATTGTCTTGAATTGGGAAAAGTGCCACTTTATGGTTAATGAAGGTATTGTCTTGGGGCACAAAGTTTCTGAAAGAGGTATTGACGTTGATAAAGCCAAGGTTGATGCTATTGAAAAGATGCCGTGTCCCAAGGACATCAAAGGTATAAGAAGTTTCCTTGGTCATGCTAGATTTTATAGGAGGTTCATTAAGGACTTCTCAAAAATTTCTCGGCCTCTGACTAATATATTGCAAAAAGATATACCATTTGTCTTTGATGATGATTGTGTAGAAGCATTTGAAATGCTTAAGAAAGCATTAGTCTCTGCACCTATTGTTCAGCCACCTGATTGGAACCTACCCTTTGAAATTATGTGTGATGCTAGTGATTATGCTGTAGGTGCTGTTCTAGGGCAAAGAGTTGATAAGAAATTAAATGTTATTCATTATGCTAGTAAGACTCTAGACAATGCTCAAAGAAATTATGCTACTACTGAAAAAGAGCTTTTAGCAGTTGTATTTGCTTGTGATAAGTTCAGATCTTATATTGTTGATTCTAAAGTAACTATTCAAACTGATCATGCTGCTATTAAATATCTTATGGAAAAGAAAGATGCTAAACCTAGACTTATTAGATGGGTTCTCTTGCTACAAGAATTTGATTTGCATATTGTTGATAGAAAGGGAGCTGAGAACCCCGTTGCAGACAACCCGTCTAGGTTAGAAAATATTCTTGATGACCCACTACCTATTAATGATAACTTTCCTGATGAACAATTAAATGTTATAAGTACTTCTCATAGTACTCCATGGTATGCTGATTATGGTAATTATATTGTTGCTAATTTTATACCACCTAGCTTCACATACCAACAAAAGAAAAAGTTTTTCTATGGTTTAAGACATTACTTTTGGGATGACCCACATCTTTATAAAGAAGGAGTAGATGGTGTTATTAGACGTTGTGTACCTGAGCATGAACAGGAACAAATCCTACGCAAGTGTCATTCCGAGTCTTATGGAGGACACCACGCTAGAGATAGGACTGCACATAAGGTATTGCAATCTGGTTTTTATTGGCCTACTCTCTTCAAGTATGTCCGTAAGTTTGTCTTGTCTTGTGATGAATGTCAAAGAATTGGTAATATTAGTAGACGTCAAGAAATGCCTATGAATTATTCTCTTGTTATTGAACCGTTTGATGTTTGGGGATTTGATTATATGGGACCTTTTCCTGCCTCTAATGGATACACACATATTCTAGTTGCTGTTGATTACGTTACTAAGTGGGTAGAAGCTATTCCAACTAGTGGTGCTGATCATAACACTTCTATTAAAATGCTCAAGGAAGTTATTTTCCCAAGGTTTGGAGTCCCTAGATATTTAATGACTGATGGTGGTTCACACTTTATTCATGGTGCTTTCCGTAAAATGCTTGCTAAATATGATGTTAATCATAGAATTGCATCTCCTTATCACCCACAGTCCAGTGGTCAAGTAGAGTTGAGCAATAGAGAGCTCAAATTAATTTTGCAAAAGACTGTTAATAGGTCTAGAAAGAATTGGTCCAAGAAACTTGATGATGCATTATGGGCTTATAGAACTGCATACAAAAATCCTATGGGTATGTCTCCGTATAAAATGGTCTATGGAAAAGCATGTCACTTACCTCTCGAACTAGAACATAAGGCATATTGGGCTATTAAAGAGCTTAACTATGATTTTAAACTTGCTGGTGAAAAGAGATTATTTGATATTAGCTCACTTGATGAATGGAGAACCCAAGCTTATGAAAATGCCAAGTTGTTTAAAGAAAAAGTTAAAAGATGGCACGACAAAAGGATACAAAAGCGCGAGTTTAATGTAGGTGATTATGTATTGCTATACAACTCTCGTTTAAGATTTTTTGTAGGAAAACTTCTCTCTAAATGGGAAGGCCCCTATTTTATCGAAGAGGTCTATCATTCCGGTGCCATAAAAATCAACAACTTCGAGGGCACAAATCCGAAGGTGGTAAACGGTCAAAGAATTAAACATTATATCTCAGGTAATCCCATAAATGTTGAAACCAATATTATTGAAACCGTAACCCTGGAGGAATACATAAGGGACACTTTCCGAAACGTTTCAGACTCTGAAAAGGAATAGGTATGTGGTACGGTAAGTAAACCGACTCCAAAACAATTTTAAGGCAATATTTCTCCGTTTTGGAATATTTAGAAAAATAGAAAAATAAGTAGCAGTCCGGGAAGGACACGAGGGCCCCACGAGGGTGGTGGGCGTGCCCTACCCCCCTGGGCGCGCCCCCTACCTCGTGATCACCTCGTGTGCCTTCCGGACTCCGTTTTCTTACACGTTACGTATTTTGGTCGGTAAAAATTCATTATATATTCTCCCGAAGTTTTTGACTCCCGTATCACGCAAACCTCCTCTGTTTTCGTTTCGAGATGTTTTCTGTCAGGGTTTTCCAGGCTAGGCATCATGTCGTCTCCCTCCTCCAACAATGATGACAACGATGCTTGGCTAATGAAGCTAGATCTGAAGAGGGAAGAACCCACGAAGGTCAACAAGGATGAAAGGATCAAGAAGGCCACGGAGGATCAAGCTCCAGCAGTAAAAGACACCCTTCAAATTGATCATAACCTTCTTACCCCAACTGAGATCGAAGCTTTCAAGATGATTGAGTTAGCTCGTG
This sequence comes from Triticum urartu, assembly GCF_056163025.1. Taxonomy (NCBI): domain Eukaryota; kingdom Viridiplantae; phylum Streptophyta; class Magnoliopsida; order Poales; family Poaceae; genus Triticum; species Triticum urartu. The sequence goes on from NC_141878.1 coordinate 171,286,229, forward strand.
TTCAAAACAAGTATCTCTCACAAGAAAATATTTTGTTGAAGGAACATATTGTCGCACTCAAGGGCATTATTCGCAAGCTGGAGGACCTCTTACGCTCGATGTGCGATTATCCGTCACCTCCACCTTCTTCACCGACAAAGGAGACATAATCACATGGGTATGGGCACTCCCCTTGGCAACTGCCAAGCTTGGGGGAGGTGCCCCGGTATCGTATCACAATCACAACTCTTATCTTTACCGTTTTTCTTAGTTCGATCCTATTAGTAGTGTCTTGATCTAGTAGAATAAAGTTTATGGCATGATCTAGTTCTGAGTTTTGCTTTATGATCTCTCTATGTAATCGAGTCTGTGAGCTATATATAATAAAGATTAGTGTTGAGTCAAGGGCTTGATTATTTTTCCATGATCTTGGGTGAATAAAAGAAAAGAGAAAAAGAATAAAAAGAAACAAAAAGTTCATATTGATCTTATTGAGAGTAATGACTTCACATAGAAAGAGTATGATGATTAAAAGTTGTTGGGAGTTGGCAGACATAGCTTTGGTCATTGTTGCAATTAATAGGAAGTAATAAGGAAAGAGAGGTTTTCACATATAGATATATTATCATTGACATATTTTATGATTGGGAGCACTCATTAAAATATGACATGCTAAAGAGTTGATGTTGGACAAGGAAGACAACGTAATGAGTTATGTATTTCTTATATCTGAGATAAAGTATGTTGTCATGGATCCTCTAACTTGTTGAGCTTGCCTTTCCGCCTCATGCTAGCCAAATTCTCAGAACCAAGTAGAAATACTACTTGTGCTTCCAAATACCCTTAAACCAGTTTTGCCATGAGAGTCCACCATATCTACCTATGGATTGAGTAAGATCCTTCAAGTAAGTTGTCATCGGTGCAAAGCAATAAAAATTGCTCTAAATATGTATGATTGATTGGTGTGGGAGAAATAAGCTTTATACGATCTTGTTATGTGAAAGTAATAAAAGCGACGGACTGCATAATAAAGGTTCATATCACAAGGGGCAATATAAAGTGACGTTCTTTCGCATTGAGATTTTATATATCCAACCCTAAAAGTGCATGGCAACCTCTGCTTCCCTCTGCGAAGGGCCTGTCCTTTATTATTATCTTCTACCTTATGCTAGAGTCATGGTGATCTTCACCTATTCTTTTTCATTTTATCCTTTGGCAAGCTCAGCATGTTGGAAAGAACATGATATATATATATATATATCTAATTGGATGTAGGGGAGCATGAACCATTATTGTTGACATTACCCTTGAGGTAAAAGGTTGTGGGGCAAAACTATAAGCCCCTATCTTTCTCTGTGTCCGATTAAAACTCTGTAACCACAAGTATCGCGTGAGTGTTAGCAATTATGGAGGACTAAATGATAGTTGAGTATGTGGACTTGCTTTTTAGCTCTGACATAGACTCTTTCCGATGTTATGATAAATTGCAATTGCTCCAATGACTGAGATTATAGTTTGCCGGAGCCTAATAAGGTTTATGATTTATACTTTTGCATTGTGAATAGATCATCACTTGAACATAAGTAATCATATGACAAAATCTATATATGTTGCTGTTATGAGAATAATCATGATGCCTTCATGTCCGTATTTTATTTTTATCGACGCCTCTACCTCTAAACATGAGGACATATTTATTGTTATCGGCTTTTCGCTTGAGGACAAGCGAGGTCTAAGCTTGGGGGAGTTGATTCGTCCATTTTGCATCATGCTTTTATATCGATATTTATTCCATTATGGACTGTTATTTCACTTTATGTCACAATATTTATGGCTATTCTCTCTTATTTTACAAGGTTTACATAAGGAGGGAGAATGCCGGCAGCTGGAATTTTGCTCTAGAAAAGGAGAAAATATTAGAGACCTATTCTGCGTAACTCCAAAAGTCCTGAAACTCCACGGAACGTCTTAAAAGAAATAAAGAAAAATCCACGCCAAAGATGAAGACCAGGGGGCCCACACCCTGCTCACGAGGGTGGGGGCGCGCCCCCTACCTCGTGGGCCCCCTGGTGGCTCTCTGACGCCCATCTTCTCCTATATGAGGTCTTTCGACGAGAAAAAAATAAGGAGGAACTTTTCAGGACGAGACTCAGCCGCCACGAGGCAGAACCTTGGCGGATCCAATCTAGAGCTCCGACAGAGCTGTTCTGCCAGGGATACTTCCCTCCGGGAGGGGGAAATCATCACCATCGTCATCACCAACGCTCCTCTCATCGGGAGAGGGCAATCTCCATCAACATCTTCACCAGCACCATCTCATCTCCAAACCCTAGTTCATCTCTTGTATCCAATTCTTGTCTCAAAGTCCGGGATTGGTGCTAGTAGGTTAGTAGTGTTGATTACTCTTTGTAGTTGATGCTAATTGGTTTAATTGGTGGAAGATCATATGTTCAGATCCTATATGCATATTGTTACCCCTCTGATTATGAACATGAATATGCTTTGTGAGTAATTACGTTCGTTCCTGAGGACAAGGGAGAAGTCTTGCTATGAGTAGTCATGTGAATTTGGTATTCGTTTGATATTTTGATAAGATGTATGTTGTCTAGCCTATAGTGGTGTTATGTGAACGTCGACTACATAACACTTCACCATTATTTGGGCCTAGAGGAAGGCATTGGGAAGTAATAAGTAGATGATGGGTTGCTAGAGTGACAGAAGCTTAAACCCCAGTTTATGCGTTGCTTCGTAAGGGGCTGATTTGGATCCATATGTTTCATGCTATGGTTAGGTTTACCTTAATACTTTTGTTGTAGTTGCGGATGCTTGCAATAGAGGTTAATCATAAGTGGGATGCTTGTTCAAGTAAGAACAGCACCCAAGCACCGGTCCACCCACATATCAAATTATCAAAGTATCGAACGCGAATCATGTGAACGTGATGAAAACTAGCTTGACGATATTCCCATGTGTCCTCGGGAGCGCTTTTACTATTATAAGAGTTTGTTCCGGCTTGTCCTTTGCTACAAAAGGGTTGGGCCATCTTGCTGCACTTTATTTACTTTTGTTACTTGTTGCTCGTTACAACCTATCTTATCACAAAACTATCTGTTACCACTTATTTCAGTACTTGCAGAGAATACCTTGCTGAAAACCGCTTATCATTTCCTTCTGCTCCTCGTTGGGTTCGACACTCTTCCTTATTGAAAGGACTATGATAGATCCCCTATACTTGTGGGTCATCACCATCATGTGCATCTCATTTGCATACGTGTTCGTCTCTTGCATCCGAGCATTTTCCCCGTTGTCCGTTTTGCAATCCGACACTCCTATGTCATCCGGCGTCCCCCTCTTGCGTCTTTTCGTGAGTGGGTTGTTAAACTTTCTCGGAGTGTACCGAGATTTGCCAAGCGGCCTTGGTATACCACCGGTAGACCGCCTGTCAAGTTTCGTGCCATTTGGAGTCCATTTGATACTCCAACGGTTAACCGGGGAACCGTAAAGGCCTCGTGTGTGTTGTATCCCAACACCACTCCAAAGTGGCCCAATAACCCATCCAAACCCCCTCCATCCTCTCGGCCATTCGAACACGATCGCGTGGGCGAAAACTACACCTCATTTGGACACTCCTACCTCCTTCTAGGTATAAATATGTGCACCCCCTCCAAAATTCGGGCGAAACCCTAGCCTTCTTCCACCCCGCGCCGCCGGACACGTCCGGTCCGGCCGGACAAAATGTGCCGCCGCCCCGAGCCACTCAGAGCGCGCCACGTGGCCCCGAGCTGCCCCAGCGCCGCCGGCCCGCCACAGGCCCCCGAGGCCCAGTCGTCCCCAACGCCGCCTCTCCTCCCGCCACGCGCCGCCCCGCGCCGCCGCCGCACTTCCTCACCGGCCGCCGCTCCACGCCGTCGCCGGCTGCCGCTCCACTCCACCGCCCGCCGCCTCCCACGCGTTGCTGGTCGCCGCTCCGGTCGCCCGCTGCCGCGCCGCGTCGAATCCGGCCGGATCTCGCCGCCCCGATCCGTCGACGTCCTTCCCCTCCTACTCCGGCCTCCGTGACCTCCTACTCCGGCGAGCTCCCCGGTCATCCTCGAAGGACGTGCAAACCCTAGATCCACTTTTTGGAGGTCTAATTTTCCCGAAGTCTTTTCCCCCTCATATTTTATTGCTCTGTTCAACGCATCATAACTTCATCACTGTAGCTCTGTTTCATGCGCATGATATATCAAAGTGTTCACCATGATGTGTTCTTCATTTCGTTATATTGTGACATGTTTGTTTGAGTCCATATTGATGCCTAAATAGTTGATGCAAGAGTGCTATAAAATGTTAGGTGCTGATTCTTATATGAGTATGAGGATTTGTCATTTTTGCTACATTTATTGTGTGCTGCATATGGTCATGAGATCTACATGTGTTTTGGTCTATGCCATGCCATCTTTACAGGGGTGTATGCCATGCATTTTTTGATCTTTGTGGTGACTAGAACAAGCATTCAAAGTAGCTCTCGTGATATTGCTGATTTCAGGGACTCATAATTTCACTAAGTCTTTGCTCTGCTATTATTTTTATGCCATGTATTCATGTTGCTATAGAGCGATTCATGCTTGTTTTGAGTATCTTCAGTAAGGATGATTTTGACATATGGTTATGCTCTATCTATCCATGCCCCTGTTTGCAATTATGGAGTGACCTAGCATGTTTCAATCTTGCTCTACTTTTGCTATAAAATGTTCCTGGCAGATTTGTTACATGTTGATCAATTTTGCCATGGTTGTTGTAGTTCATCCAAGCATGCTATAAACTTGTTTTTGCCTTGGTTAGCTTCTTGAACATGCCATCTTGCTGATGCTATGCTTATCTTGTCATGAAATGCCTTGTGTTGAGTGAATCGAGCTCGCAAAGATGCCTTCATAACTCTGTTTTTGCCATGCTCAGTTTTCTGCTAAGTCTGAATCGGTGAACGAAACTTGCTATGTTTACATGGGTGCCATAATATCTTCTTATCCTTTTTGGCTTATGGTCAGTAAGGGACTTTTGTGCTATGCTTTTTGTAGATTCATGCCATTCCTTGTATTGACATGATATGTTCCTGTAGCTTGTTGTTTGCTTGCTCTAAACATTGCTTCCTGATGTAAATTCCTGGCATGTTAGTATTTTCACTAAGTCTGTGAAGCTGATATCTTTTGCACTTTTGCCATGCTTGTTTGAACTTGTTCTTGTGTGATTTAGCCACAACTCAGTGTTCATCTTTTATCAAGCATCTTGAGTAGATCACTTCCATGTGCTTTGTTGTTATGTTGGAGTGCAATAGCTTAGTTTCTTGTTGCACTCTAGATGGCATCGTGCTGTTAATCGCAGAATTGTGCCCTTATTGTTTTGCTTGCCATTTGCAAACCGTGCATCCGATTCCGGTGATCTTTATATCGATTTCGACCGAAATCAACTCATCTTTCTAGCGGTGCACTTGGTTTGCCAAGTTGATGCCTGGTTCAATCTTTCCTTTCCGAAGCACGCATATGCATTGCATATCACATCCCACATATCATGCCTTGTTTTGCATCATGTTGCTTGCGCATTGCACCGTGATTGATTGTTGGTCTTTTGCTTGTGTGCTTGTCTTGGGTAGAGCCGGGAGACGAGTTCGTGATCGAGGAACCCGTTGACTACGCTTACGAGGATCAAGCTTTCGTCAACTCGGAGAACTTTGCAGGCAAGATGACCATACCCTCGAGGTCACTTCTATCTTTGCTTGCTAGATGCTCGCTCTTTTGCTATGCCACGATACCTACCAGTTGCTATATCATGCCTCCCATATTGCCATGTCAAGCCTCTAACCCACCTTTCCTAGCAAACCGTTGTTTGGCTATGTTACCGCTTTGCTCAGCCCCTCTTATAGCATTGCTAGTTACAGGTGAAGATGGAGTTTGTTCCTTGTTGGAACATGTTTATTATTGGGATATCATTATTATATCTTGTTTACTTTAATGCATCTATACACTTGGTAAAGGGTGGAAGGCTCGGCCTTATGCCTGGTGTTTTGTTCCACTCTTGCCGCCCTAGTTTCCGTCATACCGGTGTTATGTTCCTTGATTTTGCGTTCCTTACGCGGTTGGGTTATAATGGGAACCCCTTGACAGTTCGCCTTGAATAAAACTCCTCCAGCAAGGCCCAACCTTGGTTTTAGCATTTTCCACCTAAGCCCTTTTCCCTTGGGTTCCGCAGACTCAAGGGTCATCTTTATTTTAAACCCCCAGGTCAGTGCTCCTCTAAGTGTTGGTCCAACTTGTCAGCCACCGGTGGCCAACAGGGGCAACTCTGGGCTGGCCTACCGGAAGTTTGGACGATCCGGTGTGCCCTGAGAACGAGATATGTGCAGCTCCTATCGGGATTTGTCGGCACATTCGGGTGGCTTTGCTGGTCTTGTTTTACCATTGTCGAAATGTCTTGTAACCGGGATTCCGAGTCTGATCGGGTCTTCTTGGGAGAAGGAATATCCTTCGTTGACTGTGAGAGCTTGTGATGGGCTAAGTTGGGACACCCCTGCAGGGTTTTGAACTTTCGAAAGTCGTGCCCGTGGTATGGGCAGATGGGAATTTGTTAATATCCGGTTGTAGAAAACCTGACACTTAACTTAATTTAAAATGAATCAACCGCGTGTGTCGCCGTGATGGTCTCTTTTCGGCGGAGACCGGGAAGAGAACACGGTCTCGTGTTATGCTTGAACGTAAGTAGTTTCAGGATCACTTCTTGATCTTTATAGCTTCTCGACCGTGCTTTGCTTCTCCTCTCGCTCTCATTTGCGTAAGTTAGCCACATATATGCTAGTACTTGCTGCAGCTCCACCTCACTACCTTTTCCTACCCATAAGCTTACATAGTCTTGATCGCGAGGGTGTGAGATTGTTGAGTCTCCGTGACTCACAGATTACTTCCCAAACAGATGCAGGTGCCAATGATGCCAGTACAGGGGACGCGACCGAAATCAAGTGGGAGTTCGACGAGGATTCGTGACGTTACTATGTTTCCTTTCCGGACGATCAGTAGAGGAGCCCAGTTGGGGCGATCGGGGATCTAGCATTTGGGGTTGTCTTTCTTTATTTGGTTCCGTAGTCGGACCTTGATTGTATTCTAGATGATGTAATGATATATTTATGTATTGTGTGAAGTGGTGATTGTAAGCCAACTCTTTATCCCCTTCTTATTCAGTACATGGGATGTGTAAAGATTACCCCTCTTGCGACATGCCTACTATGCGGTTATGCCTCTAAGTCGTGCTCTGACACGTGGGAGATATAGCCGCATCGTGGGTGTTACATCAAGTTTCAAGTTCTCTACAACCGGATATTAACAAATTCCCATCTGCCACATAACCGCGGGCACGGCTCTCTAAAGTTTAAACCCTGCAGGGGTGTCCCAACTTAGCCCATGACAAGCTCACGATCCGCGGAGACAATACTCCATCACGGGACCCTCCGATCAGACTCGGAATCCCGGTGCACAAGACATTTCGACAATGGTAAAATAAGTCCAGCAAGACCGCCCGATGTGCCGACAAATCCCAATAGGAGTCGCACATATCTCGTTATCAGGGCACACCGGATGGGCAAGACGTCTGGTTGGCTGAGACCCTGGTTGCCCAGGGGGCGCCGGACATCGCCCAGGTTGGACCAGCACTCAGAGGAACACTGGCCCGGGTTGTTGATTAAGAATCCTCGGTTTAATTACTCCCTATGCATATTTTAGTTGTTATTAGGCAAAAGGTAAAACCAATGTTGGGCCTTGCTGGAAGAGTTTTATTCAAAGCGAACTGTCAAGAGGGGCCAATAAACCCTCACCATGTTAGGGATGCAAAATCAAGGAACATAACACCGGTATGACGGAAACTAAGGCGGCAAGAGTGGAACAAAACACTGAGCAAAAGGCCAAGCCTTCCACCCTTTACCAAGTATATATATATGCATTAATTAAATATGAGAGATATTGTGATATCCCAACATATCCATGTTCCAACATGGAACAACCTGCACTGCACCTGCAACTAGCAACGCTATAAGAGGGACTGAGCAAAAGTGGTAACATAGCCAAACAATGGTTTGCTAGGAAGGTGGGTTAGAGGCTTGACATGTCAATGTGGGAGGCTTGATAAACAAGTGGTAGGTAGCGCGACATAGCGATAGAGCAAACAACTAGCAAGCAAAGATAGAAGTGATATCGGGGGTAGTGATCATCTTGCCTGCAAAGTTCTCAGGGTTGTCGAAAGCTTGCTCCTCGTAAACGTACTCGACAGGATCCTCGTTCACGAACTCGTCTCCCGGCTCTACTCAAAGCAAGAACACAAGCAACGGAACAACAATCAATCACGGTTCAATGCGCAAGCAACATGATGCAAGACATGGCATGGAATGCAAGGTATGATGTGCAATGCATATGGGTACTCCGGAAGGGAAAGGATGATCATGGCATTAACACGGCAAACCAAGAATGACACTGGATAGGTTGGGAGATTTCGGTTGAAATCGATATAAAGATCACTGGAAACGGATGCATGGTTTGCAAATGACGAGCAAAACAAGAACAATGCAAAACCGCGCTTAATAGCAACATAGCACTTAAGATGCATCATGAAAATATGCTAAAACACTCCTACATAAAAACAAAACACATGGCAGTGGAGTACATGTGAATCTCTATAAATCATGAACACTAAACTACTGTTAGAACTCAATAGAACAAGTCTTAAACAGCATGGCAAAAATGCAAATGACAATAGTTTAACAGACTTAGTGAAAACACTGAACATGGCAGAAACAACATTAGGTAGCAATGTTTAGAGCTAGTAAACTACATGCTACAGGAATCTATCATGGCAAACTTGACCATGGCATGCTACTACTAAAGGCAAATAACAAAACTCCCTTACTGAACTTGAGCCAAAGATCCACAGAAAAGATGGTAGCATCAATGCAAACATGGCAAGTGATATGGACATGTTTCAGACTTAAGAGGAAAATCATGCATGGCAGAAATAGACTCATGATAGCAACTTTGCAAGCTTGTGCAACTCACCACAAAGCATTTCATGGCATAACAAAGCAACCAACAGTAAGAAGACACATTTATGAAGCTAAACATGGCAAGAGCATGGCCATAGGGTGCATGGATCACTAGCAAGGCACATGGAAAAAATGAACTTCCTGTTAACAGACCGACGACAATATTATTGGGCAAAATGATCACATGGTAATGACAAGCTAAAGCACCCCATAATTGCAAACAAAGGCATGGATGGATAGATGCTACCTCTTGAGCATTGCGTTGGTTTTCCCTTGAAGAGGAAAGGGTGATGCAGCAAAGTAGCGTAAGTATTTCCCTCCGTTTTTGAGAATCAAGGTATCAATCCAGTAGGAGATCACGCTCAAGTCCAACGCACCTACACAAACAAATAAGAACCTCGCAACCAACGCGATAAAGGGGTTGTCAATCCCTTTACAGTCACTTACGAGAGTGAGATCTGATATATATGATAAGATAATATTTTTGGTATTTTTATGATACAGAGAAATAAAGATGCAAAGTAAAATAAATGGCAAAGAAAATAACTAAGTGTTGGAAGATTAATATGATGGAACATAGACCTGGGGGCCATAGGTTTCACTAGTGGCTTCTCTCAAGAGCATAAGTATTACGGTGGGTAAACGAATTACTGTCGAGCAATTGATAGAATTGAGCATAGTTATGAGAATATCTAGGTATGAGCATGTATATAGGCATCACGTCCGCGGCAAGTAGACCGAAACGATTCTGCATCTACTACTATTACTCCACACATCAACCACTATCCAGCATGCATCTAGAGTATAAAGTTCATAAGAACAGAGTAATGCTTTAAGGAAGATGACATGATGTAGAGGGATAAACTCATGCAATATGATATAAACCCCATCTTTCTATCCTCGATGGCAACAATACAATACGTGCCTTGCTGCCCCTGCTGTCACTGGAAAGGACACCTGTCGGTGTTCTGGGAACGGGGGTCCCCAGACTTGCCTGCCTGCGGCGTGGCTCAAAGGGGGGCCCAGCACGGCCCATCTTCACCAACACAGACCCCCAAGACCCTCGCGAGGGGCCAAGCCTCGCAGGGCGGACGACGCGGAGCTTCCTCAGGCACGGCCTCACCAGGCTGGCTCGCGAGGAGGCGGAGAGATCAAGGCGGGGTACCTCACAAGGTGCCCGTGACGCTAGCCATGACGACCAAGGGCGCCAGGCGGGTGCCAGCCCGCGCAGTGTCCTCCTTTCCTCTTTGGTGCAAAGGGGGCAAGCGCAGCCGCGGAGTACCGAGGCATCAGGCAAAGGTTGCCATTTCGGTGCAACAAGACCAGGACCAGGAGGACTGCAAGACGGAGGTCATCGTGGAGCCCAAGACTACGTCACCACCAGAGCTTTGTGCAGGCGAAGACTACTTTTGTCAGGATAGCTGGTACTAGCTGTCCCCCTTCAAATTAGCTCGCCATTGTTGGCTCCCTTCCCGCTCGATATTTGGGAAGAGGACCAGGGCCTCTATAAATAGGACCAGCCCCCCACAGGATCGAGAGGAACAAGAGAGAATCAGAGAGAGAGAGAGAGAGAATGAGAATCAGGGAGAGAGAGAAGGGTGATTGAACTCCTCCCAGCAGTTCATCGCCCCAGCCAAGAACAGACCCTCGCGAGGTTGTTCTTCCTTGTATTGTTCATTATCATCAGCCCAAGAGGCAATCCACCACGCCACACACTGGAGTAGGGTATTACACCACAACGGTGGCCCGAACTAGTATAAACCATGTGTCTCTCGTGTTGTTCTTCCCATAGCTTAGATCTTAGCGAGGCGAAGGGGCGCAGGTAGGTAGGAGGAGAAATCTCCGCGCGCACCCCAGTGTTCGAACCTCAAGGGTCTGCCGGAACCCGAAATCTGACATTTGGCGCGCCAGGTAGGGGTGCGCCAGAATTCATCTTCCACCACCCCGTTCTCCTCCGACCATCACGCCCATGTCTGACGCTCGTCGGGCCCGCGCCGAGCGCCGGGCCGCCCTCGCTTCCCGCGTCGCCCAGACGGCTCCTGTCGGCGGGCGTCCTCGCCGTTCCCCGTCACCTGCCATCAACGCCGCCACCGGCCCGACGGGGGACGAGCAGCAAGCATCGTCTCAGCATCCGTCCGTGCGGCAGGACGGCCGCACCGCAACTCCCTCGCTCACCCCAGCTGGTTCTTCGTCCCGCGCGCTCTGCGCACCCATGGAGGCTCGAGCTGCGCTTATCGCGGCAAACGAGCTCCTGCGCTACCGTCCCGTCGACGACGTCTACGAAGAATGGCTCGACCGCGTCGCCGAGCTCGTCCGCGCCGCAGGGGGCTCTCCTGCACCGTCCGTTCCGCTGCACCGCACCCCGCCCCGCGCGGGCGATGAAGCTCCGGCGGCGCCCCGGCCGCCTCCTCCTCAAGAAGGCGCCATGGCTCCAAGGCGCGTGGCCCCTGGGCGGAACCCGCTCTGTCAAGTGCCAGCACAGCAAGAGCAGAGGTGCCAGGAAGTCCCTCGCCCGCAAGAAGCTGCCCGGGTGCTCCCTGCTCCAGCACGTCGTGACCATGCTCCTGCTCCCGCACGTCAAGACCTAGCTGCAGCGCGTGGGGACATGCAAGACCAAGCTCTCCGTCACCCAAGGCCTCCCGTGGCCACAGCAGGCTGCCGTGCCTTCACCACCGAGCTACGCCGCGTCGCATGGCCCGGCAAGTTCAAGCCAGACCTGCCTCCTCGTTACGACGGCACGACTGACCCTGCGGAGTTCCTCAAGCTCTACGAGCTGGGCATCGAAGCTGCCAACGGAGACGAGAAGGTCATGGCAAACTAGTTTCCCATGGCACTCAAGGACGGGGCCCGCACCTGGCTCCTGAACCTGGCTCCAGGCACGATCTCCTCCTGGGACGAGATGCGCACCCGCTTCATTGCCAACTTCCAAGGTACTCGCGACCGGCCACCCGCCGTGAGCGACATGCGCCGCATCAAGAAACAACCCGGGGAGACCCTGCAGAAGTACATCCAGCGCTTCAACAACGCACGCCTCAAGATTCCCAAGGTGACTGAGGAGGCCATCATCTCAGCCTTCTCCGACGGCGTGCGTGATGTCAAGATGAAGGAGGAGCTGGCGATGCATGAAGACCTGTGCACTTCCTTGGAGCTGTTCAACTTGGCAACCAAGTGCGCCAGGGCTGAGGAAGGGCGTCTCTCCCTCCTCGAGTTGCCTGCCGCAGACCCAGAAGAGAAGAAGCCCAAGGCCAAGGATGTGAAGCGCAAGGGGGCTGCCGTGCTCGTGGCAGAACCAGACACCAAGCGGGGCAGTGATCAGCCCGAACCTTCCAAGGGCAGCCGGTACTGTGTGTACCATGACCTCCACACCCACAACACCAACGAATGTCAAGAGCTCCGAGCCGTGCGGGAAGGAAGGATCGGCCGTTGCCCCGACCGCGGTGACCGGGGCTACGGTCGAGGAGGAGGAAGGAACGCAGGACGCTGGGAAGACCGTGGCCCGCGCCAAGGGTGGCGCGATCAACCTCGCGAGGATCGCTGGCAAGACCTGCCTCGCGAGGGAGACTGGAGGGATCAGCCTCGCGAGGATCGCCCGCAAGGCAACGCAGGCCTCCCTCCGCTGCCGCCGCAGCCAAGGAGAAACGAGGACCGCCACCAAGATGAGGGGGCTGGGGGCTTCCAGGAGCCGCGCGCGATCGCCTGCATCCTGGGCGGGGCTCAGGCCCCAGCCTCTCAACGCATCTTCAAGCAGTTCGCCCGCGAAGTGAATGCAGTCCTCCCCAGGCTTGAAGCCACACGCCCTCTCAGGTGGTCGGCGTGCGCCATCACATTCAGCTCAGTAGATCAGCTCAAGTGTGCGGCTACAGCCGGAGTCCTCCCAATGCTTTGTTCCCCAATCATCAGCAATGTGGTGGTCACCAGGACCCTCATCGATGGCGGGGCAGGGCTCAACGTCCTGTCTGTGGAAACATTCAACAATCTCCAAGTGCCCTACAGCCAGCTTCTGCCAACCAAGCCCTTCTCCGGAATCACCGACGGCTCCACGGTCCCGATTGGGCAGGTCCGCCTCCCTGTCACCTTTGGGGCACGCAACAACTACCGCACCGAGCTCATCGACTTCGACGTTGCTCACATTCGCCTGCCGTACAACGCCATCCTTGGGTACCCAGCGCTGGCCAAGTTCATGGCCGTAACTCACCACGGCTACAACGTCCTCAAGATGCCAGGAAGTGGCGGAGTCATCACGGTGCCCTGTGAAGAGAAGGACGCAGTGTGTTCCCTAGAACGAGCCTTTCAGGCCGCGTCACTGGAAGACCCGGATCGCGGAAGCAGGAGGCTTCCCGAGACCGCCCCCAAGAAGAAGAAGACATCGTCCGGCCCGGCCCCTCAGGAGGCAGGCCCCTCTGGGCCCGTGCCTGCCCAGGGGGAACCTCCTTCCATCGCATAGGAAAGTGCGCCCGGCGCCCTCCTCAGGCAGGGCTCGGGGGCTCTCCCCTGGAGGGCCACCGACCTGGCTAGGGTCACGAGGGAGGCGCTTGGGCACCACATGGAGGCATGTTTCGAAGCACGTTTCCCTCAAGAAGGAGTAAGGCAAGGAGAGCCAGACCCTCAGGAGTTCGTCAGCAAGGCCATTCAGGAGCTACAGGAGTCAAGGGTCATGAAAGGCGGCCGCCGTCTACCAGCAGTGGCTCCCCATCCAGGCGAGGATGGTGGGCTGCGCGTCTGCATCGACATACCAGGGCTCAACCGAGTCGCCTCTCTGGAGCGCCTCTGGCCCTCGTGAGTGGGGCGCTGCGGAGGTCCACCCCACAGCTACCTTCGCATGCCTTACGGCTTGCCGAAGGCGGCTGCCACGTACCAGCGCCTCATGAGGGGCATCATGGAGGCACAAGAGGCCAGGCGTTCCGCAGCCCTGGCAGAGATGGAGATGGTCCGTGGGGAGCCGCCAGCACCTCCGGAGCCTCCCGAGGCCCCCGGGCCTGGGGGCTCGTGAGGATCGGCTTCCGCAGCCCACCGAGTCTGCTACACCAACACCCCTTCGTCCTCAACGTCATCAGGTGACATCTTTCAAGTTTCACTTCCAGCTGGGAGCGCCCCCCAGGGCTGCATTATTCCCAGGCCGCATGGGTCCGTCCCTGCGGCATGTATCCCTTTTATTTCATGTTGTTAGCTTACCTTGTTGGGGGCGCCCCTCGGGCTGCATCATCCCCAAGTCGCTCAGGCCAGACCCAGCGGCATGTATCTCATTTGCATTTATTTCCGGTTATGCGTTATACCCACCATGCTTGATTATTTGATGCCGGTCCACGGCACCTCTTCTTCTCCATGCCGACCACTTGCACGTTAAAGGGGGGGGTACCTGAGCATCGTGACTCAGGGCTCTTACTGGCTCTCCAGCCCTCACCCTCTGGCCTTGTCCACGGCATCGCGACCTGGCATACCAGCGACGGCTGAGACCAGCTCGAGGGCCGGGACCCGAGGACGTAGAGTGCCGGCATCTAACCAAATTTGCAGGGACACATCACAAGATAAGGCCCAGTGCCAGGCGCAACCCGCCTAGAGGTAGGGCCCCGTGGGTCCCGCGCTGGCCCACGGGTGCCCAGATACACCTCGCCAAGCCCTACCGTGCCAGCCACGTGTCAGGGCGGGGCTGTACATGCCCCGGGGGCTCCTCCCGGAGGGGGCCCCCTCCCACGTACCAGTGGAAGTACCATGCTCCGCGCTGGCTGACGACACTGCCGAGGAGCGGCTATGCCCGTACACATACGGAAGCGCTATGCTCCGCGCTGGTGATAAACAACTGAGGGTGGCCCCCGGGCCGCATCAACCTCAGGGAGCCCAGAGCTCAGTGTCTAGCCTCATCGTAACGCCTCCCCTCGGGAGTGGCGCGCGAGGGGGCTGGGCACGGGGGCTGCGCCTGGGTCACGCCCAGACGCATGCCGCCCAGCCAGGCCCCCCCAGGGCCTGGTTCGTCACGCGTCTCTCCCCGAGAGGAGCCAAGGTACGAAGGCCGTTTGAGCGTCAAGGGGGACTCCTGAGCATCGCGACTCAGGAGCCTAACTGGTCGCGTAGCCCCTCACTCCTTAGTTCCGAAAGGCTAACGGCGGTTGAGGTATGCGCGCGGCCGGGCTCTGCAGACGTAGAACGGTAGATCCACCCACATCACACCTCCCTACTTGCTGTTCGTGCGCCAAGGGGGAGTCCTGAGCATCGCAACTCAGGAGCCTAACTTGTCACGTAGACCCTCACTCCTTGGCCCCGTCCTGGTTTCCGGTCGGGACTAACGCTGGGTGAGGTATGCGCGGGGCCGGGCTCTGCCGGCATAGAACATAAGCAAGTAGGAAGGAAAAGCGCAAATTTCAAGGAATTCAAAAGCAAATATCACAGTCCACACTGTTGTCTCAATGCCAAACGCAAGTTTAAATGCCTCCCCGAGGCATGATACATGTGCAGGAATTAAAGGCAGGACATGAGCCACAACGGAGTCACTTGTCGGCGGTGGAGCAGCGCGGAGTGGGTGCGCCTCATGGAGAAGTGGGGTCGGCAGCGCCTTGCTTCGGCTTGGTGCTGAAGGCCCGGAACTTCCCCAGTAGAGCCTCCACACGACCCAGCGACAGCGGCACGCTCGCCGCTTATTGGCTCCAGCAGGCCCTCGAGGTCGACGCCGGGATCACGAAGGTAGATGTGGGTGAGGACCCGCGTCAGCGCTGCAGAAGACAGGACACGCGCCTCGGCCTCGGCCGTGGGGCCAAGGCCAAGGGCGACATCTTCAGGAGCGCGAACCAGGAAGGGAAGAAGCTTGGCGGGGCCGTCCTCGGTGCCAGCCAGCGGGCTCTCCAGGCCGCTGTCGTAAAGAGTCCTCAGCGAGGAGCGAGCCTTCGCCTCCATCTCCGTGAAGGCCACGTGGTCCTCGGCAAGAACCAGGGCCTTGTCGTCCAGCTCGGCCTTCCTCGCCCCCAACTCCTGCTCCAGCGCGCCTAGGTGGTCGCGGCGCTTCCTGAGCTTGACCTCCCTCTCCTTGATGACCGCCTTGCGAGCCTTCACGCCTTCTTCCTGCTCTTGGCGAAGGCGGGCCTCTTTCGCGAGCTGGTCCCGCAGGCCTTGCAGCTCGTCCTCCAGTGCCTTGCAGCGACCACGGACGTCGACCACCTCCCCCAGGGCTACGTCACGAGCAGCCTTCGCCTTAAGGACGGCCTGCTTCTCCTCATCGCAAGCCGTCAAGGCCTGGACCAGCGCCGCCCGAATCGAAGCGTCGGAGCGAACCCATCCTGAAGCCAGCTCCAACCGCCCGGCCACCAAGCGAGGGTCGGCGCCAAGAAGATCCTGCCGCAGTCAGTCCAGCTCAGCAACAGCACGATCCAGAACGGCAGAAGGAGTCGGAGAGACAGCAGCCGGTGGAGTAGGAGGAGAAGGCGGCTGCGCGGCCACAGCATCCTGAGGCGGGTCTGCTGTGCCCCAACGGCTATAGTGGCGGCGGCAGGCAAGGACACCTCGGGAGTCACTTGGACCGTGGGGGCCGAGCTCGCCCCAGCCAGCTCAGCCAGGCCTCGCGAGGACGACCGGGCAGGAGAAGCCCGTGCGTCGCAGTCACCCTCCTTCACGGACAGAGGCGCTGCCATGGATGGAACCTCAGGAGCTCCCTTCAGCTTCTTTGCTGCGGGCGCCAGCCTATCCAAAAGATGCGGACGACAAGCCTCAGAAGTAGAACAAGAAATAAAGACAAGAATCAAACACTTATGGGTCGTCGCCAGTGAGCTCGAGCGGCCTCCGACCAAATTTGAAGCCTGAAAGCCGGCTGGAAGGGTCAACCTCGGGAAGCTTGGAAGCGGAAGGTGCGTCTGCGGTCCGCCTCGGGGACGGGGCAGACCCGCGGGAGATCAGCTCGGTCCTGTCCTTCTTCGGGATCGGGGGCAAGCTCCCACCATCATGCTCGTCATCATCCTCGTCGTCATCCTCGTCGTCATCGCTCGGAGAGAGGCGGAGAATGCGGGACCTGCGCCGGGGGAGGGGAGCCCTCGACTCTCCGTCAGTCGCTTCGGAGTCAGGCCCTTTTTCCCGCTCCCCTCCCTCCTCCTCTTCACTGGAGTCGTTGGAGGGTACGTCCACCGGTTCCTCGGGAGCTTCCATGGGCACGGGCCCGTCCCCGTTGAAACGGGCATGGACTCCACTACCTGCTCCCAGTCGTCGCGGAGGAACAAGGGCGTAGGAGCGCCCTCCAACCTCGCCACATCGCCCCCGACCAGAGATTGGGGGACCGCAGCCAGATCTCCGTCGGCCAAGGCCGCTGGGCTCGGATGGGGCCTCCACATCGGAAGTGAGTACTGCCGAAGCGGAGCCAGTTGGTGCTCCAGGAATTCCCTCAGCAGCGACGCGCCGGTCAGCTTCGCCGCCGCCATGTTGGCCGGCCTCAAATCTGCGTCCATCTTCTCCAACACCAGCTTCGCGCAGGGGTCCACGAGCTTCGCTCGACCCCAATCGCTGGAGCTCGTGGGCTGCTCCGTGGGCAAGATCAGCCGAGGGTGGATGCGCCCAGCATCCGCCAAGACCCACTTTCTCCTGAAGCCCTCAATCCTTTTCCCGGGGTTCGAGATGGCAATGGCGCCACCGTACGCGATGAAGCTCGCGCACGCGGAAGCAGGACCGCGAGAGGTCCGGAGGTAGAAGTAGTGGCGCAGCAAGGCCACTGAGGGCTGCACCCCTACGTGAGCCTCGCAGTAATAGGCGAAGATTGCCAGGAGAAGGACAGAGTTGGGGTGGAGATGCAGAGCCCGTAGCTTATGATGGTGGAGGACAGAGAAGAAGAACTCGGAGAAGGGAGGCACCAGGCCAGCAGCAATGGCACTTACGAAGAACGGATAGAAGGTGCTCCCTTGACCCTCAGGGGTGGCGGAGCCGGCCTTGAACACCTTCGCCCCGTCGATGCCCCGCGCCGCCGCCATCCGGCGCAACCGGGCGAGGCTCGCCTCCGACACGTTCGGCGAATCCAGGGCAGACGAGTACCAAGCTACGGTCGGGGGCTGACGAGGCGCCATGGCTTCCTAGGTCACGCGGTCAGAGTAGATCTGGAAATTTTGGAGGAAGGAAAGAGAGGCGCAAGAAAGGGGATCTGAGCAGAAACCGGAGAAAGCAAAAAGCAAAGCCTAGGTAGATGCCGCTCCTTTATCAACTCGCACGGTTGCTAAGGCGCTCACGTCCAATCAACCGCCACACGGCGCCCAAGGCCGCAGGCTGTTAGGGCCCGGTCGCTTCGCTCTTGCCCTTCCGCCTCCCTGCACGGCCAAGTCCAGGCGCGCCTTGGGCCCAGGGGCTACTGTCGGAGTTCTGGGAACGGCGGTCCCCAGACTTGCCTGCCTGCAGCCTGCGGCGTGGCTCAAAGGGGGACCCAGCACGGCCCATCTTCACCAACACAGACCCAAGACCCTCGCGAGGGGCCAAGCCTCGCAGGGCGAACGATGCGGAGCTTCCTCAGGCACGGCCTCACGAGGCTGGCTCGCGAGGAGGCGGAGAGATCAAGGCGGGGTACCTCACGAGGTGCCCGTGACGCAAGCCATTTCGACCAAGGGCGCCAGGCGGGTGCCGTGTAGTGTCCTCCTTTCCTCTTTGGTGCAAAGGGGCCAAGCGCAGTCGCGGAGTACCGAGGAATCAGGCAAAGGTTGCCATTTCGGTGCAACAAGACCAGGACCAGGAGGACTGCAAGACGGAGGTCATCGTGGAGCCCAAGACGGCGTCACCACCAGAGCTTTGTGCAGGCGAAGACTACTTTTGTCAGGATAGCTGGTACTAGCTGTCCCCCTTCAAATTAGCCCGCTATTGTTGGCTCCCTTCCCACTCGATATTTGGGAAAAGGACCAGGGCCTCTATAAATAGGACCAGCCCCCCACAGGATCGAGAGGAACAAGAGAGAATCAGAGAGAGAGAGAGAATGAGAATCAGGGAGAGAGAGAAGGGTGACTGAACTCCTCCCAGCAGTTCATCGCCCCAGCCAAGAACAGACCTTCGCGAGGCTGTTCTTCCTTGTATTGTTCATCATCATCAGCCCAAGAGGCAATCCACCATGCCACACACTGGAGTAGGGTATTACACCACAATGGTGGCCCGAACCAGTATAAACCCTGTGTCTCTCGTGTTGTTCTTCCCATAGCTTAGATCTTAGCGAGGCGGAGGGGCGCAGGTAGGTAGGAGGCGAAATCTCCGCGCGCACCCCAGTGTTCGAACCTCAAGGGTTTACCGGAACCCGAAATCCGACAACACCGCAAGATTGAACCCAAAGCTAAGCACTTCTCCCAATGCAAGAAAGATCAATCTAGTAGGCCAAACCAAACTGATAATTCGAAGAGACTTGCAAAGATAAACCAATCATACATAAAAGAATTCAGAGGCGAATAAAATATTGTTCATAGATAATCTGGATCATAAACCCACAATTCATTGGGTCTCGACAAACACACTGCAAAAGAAGATTACATCGAATAGATCTCCAAGAGAATCGAGGAGAACTTTGTATTGAGATCCAAAGAGAGAGAATAAGCCATCTAGCTAATAACTATGGACCCGTAGGTCTGAAATAAACTACTCACACATCACCGGAGAGGCCATGGAGTTGATGTAGAGGCCCTCCGTGATCAATGCCCCCTCCGGCGGAGCTCCGGAAAAGGCCCCAAGATGGGATCTCTCGGGTACAGAAGGTTGTGGCGGTGGAATTAGGTTTTCGTGGTGCTCCTGGATGTTTGGGGGGTACGTGGATATATATAGGAGGAAGAAGTACGTCGGTGGAGCAAAGGAGGGCCCATGAGGGTGGAGGGAGCGCCCAGGGGGGTAGGCACGCCCCCCTGCCTCATGGCTTCCTCCGTTGTTTCTTGACGCCCACTCCAAGTCTCCTGGATCACGTTTGTTGAGAAAATCACGTTCCCGAAGGTTTCATTCTGTTTGGACTCTGTTTGATATTCCTTTTCTTCGAAACCCTAAAATAGGCAAAAAACAACAATTTGGGCTGGGCCTCCAGTTAGTAGGTTAGTCCCAAAAATGATATAAAAGTGTAAAATAAAGCCCATTAACATCCAAAATAGATAATATAATAGCATGGAGCAATCAAAAACTATAGATACGTTGGAGACATATCAAGCATCCCCAAGCTTAATTCCTGCTCGTCCTCGAGTGGGTAAATGATAAAAGAAGAATTTTTGATGGGGAATGCATTCTAACATATTTCTCAATGTATTTTTTCTTTATTGAGGCATGCATGTTAAAATCCGAAAGATTCAAGATAAAAGTTTAATATTGACATAAAAATAATAATAATTCAAGCATACTAACTAAGAAATTATGTCTTCTCAAAATAACATGGCCAAAGAAAGTTATCCCTACAAAATCATATAGTCTGGCTATGCTCTATCTTCACCACACAAAATATTTAAATCATGCACAACCCCGATGATAAGCCAAGAAATTGTTTCATACCTTTGATGTTCTCAAACTTTTTCAATCTTCACGCAATATATGAGCGTGAGCCATGGATATAGCACTATGGTGGAATAGAATGGTGGTTGTGGAGAAGACAAAAAGTGAAGATAGTCTCACATCAACTAGGCGTATCAACGGGCTATGGAGATGCCCATCAATAGATATCAATGTGAGTGAGTAGGGATTTCCATGCAACGGATGCACTAGAGCTATAAGTATATGGAAGCTCAACAAAAGAAACTAAGTGGGTGTGCATCCAACTTGCTTGCTCACGAAGACCTAGGGCATTTTGTGGAAGCCCGTCATTGGAATATACAAGCCAAGTTCTATAACGAAAAATTCCCACTAGTATATGAATGTGATATCA
Organism: Triticum urartu; assembly: GCF_056163025.1. Taxonomy (NCBI): domain Eukaryota; kingdom Viridiplantae; phylum Streptophyta; class Magnoliopsida; order Poales; family Poaceae; genus Triticum; species Triticum urartu. The sequence goes on from NC_141878.1 coordinate 171,307,087, forward strand.
TAGGAGACTCTCTATATGAAGAACATGGTGCTACTTTGAAGCACAAGTTTGGAAAAAGGATAGTAGCATTGTCCCTTCTCTCTTTTTCTCTCTTTTTTTATTTGGGCCTTCTTTTTTTTGCCTCTTTTCTATTCTTTTTTTTTGTCCGGAGTCTCATCCCGACTTGTGGGGGAATCATAGTCTCCATCATCCTTTCCTCACTTGGGACAATGCTCTAATGATGATCATCACACTTTATTTACTTACAACTCAAGAATTACAACTCGATACTTAGAACAAAATATGACTCTGTGTGAATGCCTCTGGCAGTGTACCGGGATGTGCAATGATGCATGAGTGACATGTATGAAGAATTATGAATGGTGGCTTTGCCACAAATATGATGTCAACTACATGATCATGCAAGCAATATGACAATGATGAAGCATGTCATAATAACGGAATGGTGGAAAGTTGCATGGCAATATATCTCGGAATGCCTATGGGAATGCCATAATAGGTAGGTATGGTGGCTGTTTTGAGGAAGGTATATGGTGGGTGTATGGTACCGGCGAAAGTTGCACGATACTAGAGAGGCTAGCAATGGTGGAAGGGTGAGAGTGCGTATAATCCATGGACTCAACATTAGTCATAAAGAACTCACGTACTTATTGCAAAAATCTATTAGTTATCGAAACAAAGTATTACGCGCATGCTCCTAGGGGGACATATTGGTAGGAAAAGACCATCGCTCGTCCCCGACCGCCACTCATAAGGAAGACAATCAATAAATAAATCATGCTCCGACTTCATCACATAACGGTTCACCATACGTGCATGCTTCGGGAATCACAAACTTAAACACAAGTATTTCTCAAATTCAAAACTACTCAACTTGCATGACTCTAATATCACTATCTCCGTATCTCAAAACAATTATCAAGTATCAAACTTCTCATAGTATTCAATGCACTTGTATGAAAGTTTTTATATTATAGCAAATTTCCATGTTTTTCTAAAGGATTCTTAAAATAATATAAGTGAAGCATGAGAGAAAAATAGTTTCTATGAAACAAATCCACCACCATGCTCTAAAAGATATAAGTGAAGCACTAGAGCAGAAACTATATAGCTCAAAAGATATAAGTGAAGCACACAGAGTATTCTAATAAATTTCAAATCATGTGAGTCTCTCTCAAAAGGTGTGTACAGCAAGGATGATTATGGTAAACTAAAAAGCAAAGACTCAAATCATACAAGACACTCCAAGCAAAACACATATCATGTGGTGAATAAAAATATAGCTCCAAGTAAAGTTACCGATAGACAAAGACGAAAGAGGGGATGCCTTCCGGGGCATCACCAAACTTAGGCTTTTTGGTGTACTTGAATTTTACCTTGGGTTGCCATGGGCATACCCAAGCTTAGGCTCTTGCCACTCTTTGTTCCATAATGCATCAAATCTTTACCCAAAACTTGAAAACTTCACAACACAAAACTCAAAATAGAAAATCTCGTGAGCTCCGTTAGCGAAAGAAAACAAAACACCACTTCAAGGAACTGTAATGAACTCATTCTTTATTTATATTGGTCTTAAACCTACTGTATTCCAACTTCTCTATGGTTTATAAGCTCTTTTACTAGCCATAGATTCATCAAAATAAGCAAACAACACAAGAAAAACAGAATCTGTCAAAAACAGAACGATTTGTAGTAATCTGTAGCTAACGCAACTTCTGGAACCCCATAAATTATAAAATAAATTTCTGGACGTGAGGAATTTATCTATTAATCATCTGCAAAAATAATTAAATAAATAACACCTTCCAAATAAAAATGGCAGCGATTATCATGAGCGCTAAAGTTTCTGTTTTTACAGCAAGATCAAAAAGACTTTCCCCAAGTCTTCCCAACGGTTCTACTTGGCACAAACACTAATTAAGCACAAAAAACACAACCAAAACAGAGGCTAGATAAATTATTTATTAATAAACATGATAAAAAATCAAGGAAAAAATAAAAATAAAATTGGGTTGCCTCCCAACAAGTGCTATCGTTTCACGCCCCAACCTAGGCATAAAAGCGAAGATAGATCTAGGTATTGCCATCTTTGGTAGGCAATCCATAAGTGGATCTCATAATAGATTCATATGGTAATTTAATTTTATTTATAGGGAAATGTTTCATGCCTTTCCTTAATGGAAATTGGAATCTAATATTCCCTTCCCTCATATCAATTATTACACCAATCGTTCTAAGGAAAGGTCTACCAAGAATAATAGGACATGAAGGATTGCAATCTATATCAAGAACAATGAAATCTACGGGCACATAGTTCCTATTTTAAACAATAAGAACATCATTAATTCTTCCCATGGGTTTCTTAATAGTGGAATCCGCAAGGTGCAAGTTTAAAGAACAATCATCAAAATCACGTAAACCTAGCAAATCACACAAAGTTTTTGGAATCGTGGAAACACTAGCACCCAAATCACACAGAGCATAGCACTCATGATCTTTAATTTTAATTTTTATTGTAGGTTCCCACTCATCATAAAGTTTTCTAGGGATAGAAACTTCCAACTCAAGTTTTTCTTCATAAGATTGCATCAAAGCATCAACGATATGTTTAGTAAAAGCTTTATTTTGACTATAAGCATGACGAGAATTTAGCACGGATTACAACAAGGAAATACAATCTATCAAAGAGAAATTATCATAATTAAATTCCTTGAAATCCAAAATAGTGGGTTCATTGATATTTAAAGTTTTCACCTCTTTAATCCCACTTTTAACAATTTTTGCATCAAGATCTAAAAACTCCGAATTTTTGGAATGCCTTCTAGGTAAAGGTGGCTCATCTTCAGTCCCATCATTATCAAGATTCATATTGCAAAACAAAGATTTAATAGGAGACACATCAATAAATTTTAGATCTTCATCTTTATTATCATGAAAACTAGAAGAACATGCTTTCACAAAGCAATCTTTCATAGCAGGCATCCTAGCGGTTCTTTCTTTGCACTCATCAATGGAAATTCTCATGGCTTTGAGAGACTCATTGATATCATGCTTAGGTGGAATAGATCTAAGTTTCAAGGAATCAACATCAAGAGAAATTCTATCAATGTTCCAAGCCAACTCATCAATCTTAAGCAATTTTTCTTCAATCAAAGCATTGAAACTCTTTTGCGAGGCAATAAATTCTTTAATACTAGATTCAAAATCAGAGAGCATCTTATTATAATTTCTATAGGAATATTTATAGGAATTACCATAATTATTAGAGGAATTACTAGGAAACGGCCTAGAATTAAAATTACCTCTATACGCGTTGTTACCAAAATTGTTCCTACCAACAAAATTCACATCCATAGATTCATTATTATTCTCAATCAAAGTAGACAAAGGCATATCATTAGGATCAGTAGGAGCACTCTTATTAGCAAACAATTTCATAAGTTCATCCATCTTTGCACTCAAAACATTAATCTCTTCAATTGCATGCACTTTTTTATTAGTAGATCTTTCGGTGTGCCATTGAGAATAATTAACCATAATATTATCTAGGAGTTTAGTAGCTTCTCCTAAATTGATTTCCATAAAAGTTCCTCCCGCGGCCGAATCTAAAAGATTTCTAGAGGCAAAAATTCAACCTGGCATAAAAGTTTTGTATAATCCTCCAAAGATTCAAACCATGTGTAGGGAAATTACGTATCACTAATTTCATCCTCTCCCAAGATTGTGCAACATGTTCATGATAAAGTTTCTTAAAATTCATAATATCGTTTCTAAGAGAGATGATCTTAGCGGGAGGAAAATACTTAGAGATAAAAGCATCTTTGCACTTATTCCATGAATCAATACTATTTTTAGGCAAAGACAAAAACCAAGCTTTAGCACGATCTCTAAGCGAAAACGGAAATATCTAAAGTTTAACAATATCATTATCCACATCTTTCTTCTTTTGCATATCACACAAATTGACAAAGTTGTTTAGATGGGTAGCGGCATCTTCACTAGGAAGGCCGGCGAATTGATATTTCATGATAAGATTCAACAAAGCAACATTAATTTCACAAGATTCAGCATCGGTAAGAGGAGCAATCGAAGTGCTAAGAGAATCATTGTTGTTGGTATTGGTAAAGTCACACAATTTAGTATTATCTTGAGCCATCGTGACAAGCAAGCAATCCAACACACAAGCAAACAAGAAACGTGCAAAAGTGGCAAATACGGAAAGAGAAGGGTAACGGAGAGAGAGGGTGAATAAAACGGCAAGGGTGAAGTGGGGGAGAGGAAAATGAGAGGCAAATGGAAAATAATGTAATGCGAGGGATAAGAGTTTGTGATGGGTACTTGGTATGTTTGACTTGGTAATGGCGCCAGAAATGACTCGTTGTTGGGAGTAAAATCTTGACTTGACTTGGCGCGAATCTCCCTGGCAACGGCGCCAGAAATCCTTCTTGCTACCTCTTGAGCACTGCGTTGGTTTTCCCTTGAAGAGGAAAGGGTGATGCAGCAAAGTAGCATAAGTATTTCCCCTCGGTTTTTGAGAACCAAGGTATCAATCCAGTAGGAGATCACGCTCAAGTCCCACGCACCTACACAAACAAATAAGAACCTCACAAACAACACGATAAAGGGGTTGTCAATCCCTTCACGGTCACTTACGAGAGTGAGATCTGATAGATATGATAAGATAATATTTTTGATATTTTTATGATACAGAGAAATAAAGATGCAAAGTAAAATAAACGGCAAAGAAAATAACTAAGTGTTGGAAGATTAATATGATGGAAGATAGACCCGGGGGCCATAGGTTTCGCTAGTGGCTTCTCTCAAGAGCATAAGTATTACGGTGGGTAAATAAATTACTGTCGAGCAATTGATAGAATTGGGCATAGTTATGAGAATATCTAGGTATGAGCATGTATATAGGCATCACGTCCACGACAAGTAGACCGAAACGATTCTGCATCTACTACTATTACTCCACACATCAACCGCTATCCAGCATGCATCTAGAGTATAAAGTTCATAAGAACAGAGTAATGCTTTAAGGAAGATGACATGATGTAGAGGGATAAACTCATGCAATATGATATAAAACCCATCTTTCTATCCTCGATGGCAACAATACAATACGTGCCTTGTTGCCCCTGCTGTCACTGGAAAGGACACCGCAAGATTGAACCCAAAGCTAAGCACTTCTCCCAATGCAAGAAAGATCAATCTAGTAGGCCAAATCAAACTGATAATTCGAAGAGACTTGCAAAGATAAACCAATCATACATAAAAGAATTCAGAGGCGAATAAAATATTGTTCATAGATAATCTGGATCATAAACCCACAATTCATCGGGTCTCGACAAACACACTGCAAAAGAAGATTACATCGAATAGATCTCCAAGAGAATCGAGGAGAACTTTGTATTGAGATCCAAAGAGACAGAAGAAGCCATCTAGCTAATAACTATGGACCCGTAGGTCTGAAATAAACTACTCACACACCACCGGAGAGGCCATGGAGTTGACATAGAGGCCCTCCATGATCAATGCCCCCTCCGGCGGAGCTCCGGAAAAGGCCCCAAGATGGGATCTCTCTGGTACAGAAGGTTGCGGCGGTGGAATTAGGTTTTTGTGGTGCTCCTGGATGTTTGGGGGGTACGTGGATATATATAGGAGTAAGAAGTACATCGGTGGAGCAACGGAGGGCCCACGAGGGTGGAGGGCGCACCCAGTGGGGTAGGCGTGCCCCCTGCCTTGTGGCTTCCTCCGTTGTTTCTTGACGCCCACTCCAAGTCTCCTGGATCACGTTTGTTGAGAAAATCACATTCCCAAAGGTTTCATTCCGTTTGGACTCCATTTGATATTCCTTTTCTTCGAAACCCTAAAATAGGCAAAAACAACAATTTGGGCTGGGCCTCCGATTAGTAGGTTAGTCCCAAAAATGATATAAAAGTGTAAAATAAAGCCCATTAACATCCAAAATAGATAATATAATAGCATGGAGCAATCAAAAACTATAGATACGTTGGAGACGTATCAAGCATCCCCAAGCTTAATTCCTGCTCGTCCTCGAGTGGGTAAATGATAAAAGAAGAATTTTTTATGGGGAATGCATTCTAACAAATTTCTCGATGTATTTTTTCTTTATTGAGGCATGAATGTTAAAATCCGAAAGATTCAAGATAAAAGTTTAATATTGACATAAAAATAATAATACTTCAAGCATACTAACTAAGAAATTGTGTCTTCTCAAAATAACATGGCCAAAGAAAGTTATCCCTACAAAATCATATAGTCTGGCTATGCTCTATCTTCACCACACAAAATATTTAAATCATGCACAACCCCGATGACAAGCCAAGAAATTATTTCATACCTTTGATGTGCTCAAACTTTTTCAATCTTCACGCAATATATGAGCGTGAGCCATGGATATAGCACTATGGTGGAATAGAATGGTGGTTGTGGAGAAGACAAAAAGGAGAAGATAGTCTCACATCAACTAGGCGTATCAACGGGCTATGGAGATGCCCATCAATAGATATCAATGTGAGTGAGTAGGGATTGCCATGCAACGGATGCACTAGAGCTATAAGTATATGAAAGCTCAACAAAAGAAACTAAGTGGGTGTGCATCCAACTTGCTTGCTCACGAAGACCTAGGGCATTTTGTGGAAGCCCGTCATTGGAATATACAAGCCAAGTTCTATAATGAAAAATGCCCACTAGTATATGAAAGTGATATCATAGGAGAGTCTCTTTATGAAGAACATGGTGCTACTTTGAAGCACAAGAGTGGAAAAAGGATAGTAGCATTGTCCCTTCTCTCTTTTTCTCTCATTTTTTTATTTGGGCCTTCTTTTTTTGGCCTCTTTTCTGTTCTTTTTTTTCATCCGGAGTCTCATCCCGACTTGTGGGGGAATCATAGTCTCCATCATCCTTTCCTCACTTGGGACAATGCTCTAATGATGATCATCACACTTTATTTACTTACAACTCAAGAATTACAACTCGATACTTAGAACAAAATATGACTCTATGTGAATGCCTCCGGCAGTGTACCGGGATGTGCAATGATGCATGAGTGACATGTATGCAGAATTATGAATGGTGGCTTTGCCACAAGTACGATGTAAACTACATGATCATGCAAGCAATATGACAATGATGAAGCGTGTCATAATAACGGAATGGTGGAAAGTTGCATGGCAATATATCTCGGAATGCCTATGGGAATGCCATAATAGGTAGGTATGGTGGCTGTTTTGAGGAAGGTATATGGTGGGTGTATGGTACCGGCGAAAGTTGCACGATACTAGAGAGGCTAGCAATGGTGGAAGGGTGAGAGTGCGTATAATCCATGGACTCAACATTAGTCATAAAGAACTCATGTACTTATTGCAAAAATCTATTAGTTATTCAAACAAAGTATTACGCGCATGCTCCTAGGGGGACATATTGGTAGGAAAAGACCATCGCTCATCCCCGACCGCCACTCATAAGGAAGACAATCAATAAATAAATCATGCTCCGACTTCATCACATAACGGTTCACCATACGTGCATGCTACGGGAATCACAAACTTCAACACAAGTATTTCTCAAATTCACAACTACTCAACTTGCATGACTCTAATATCACCATCTCCGTATCTCAAAACAATTATCAAGTATCAAACTTCTCATAGTATTCAATGCACTTGTATGAAAGTTTTTATATTATAGCAAATTTCCATGTTTTTCTAAAGGATTCTTAAAATAATATAAGTGAATCATGAGAGAACAATAGTTTCTGTGAAACAAATCCACCACCATGCTCTAAACGATATAAGTGAAGCACTAGAGCAGAAACTATATAGCTCAAAAGATATAAGTGAAGCACACAGAGTATTCTAATAAATTTCAAATCATGTGAGTCTCTCTCAAAAGGTGTGTACTGCAAGGATAATTGTGGTAAACTAAAAGGCAAATACTCAAATCATACAAGACACTCCAAGCAAAACACATATCATGTGGTGAATAAAAATATAGCTCCAAGTAAAGTTACCGATAGACGAAGACGAAAGAGGGGATGCCTTCCGGGGCATCACCAAACTTAGGCTTTTTGGTGTACTTGAATTTTACCTTGGGGTGCCATGGGCATCCCCAAGCTTAGGCTCTTGCCACTCTTTGTTACATAATCCATCAAATCTTTACCCAAAACTTGAAAACTTCACAACACAAAACTCAAAATAGAAAATCTCGTGAGCTCCGTTAGCAAAAGAAAACAAAACACCACTTCAAGGTACTGTAATGAACTCATTATTTTTTTATATTGGTGTTAAACCTACTGTATTCCAACTTCTCTATGGTTTATAAGATCTTTTACTAGCCATAGATTCATCAAAATAAGCAAACAACACAAGAAAAACAGAATCTGTCAAAAACAGAACGGTCTGTAGTAATCTGTAGCTAACGCAACTTCTGGAACCCCATAAATTCTAAAATAAATTTATGGACGTGAGGAATTTATATATTAATCATCTGAAAAAATAATTAAATAAATAGCACCTTCCAAATAAAAATGGCAGCGTGAGCGCTAAAGTTTCTGTTTTTACAGCAAGATCAAAAAGACTTTCCCCAAGTCTTTCCAACGGTTCTACTTGGCACAAACACTAATTAAGCACAAAAAACACAACCAAAACAGAGGCTAGATAAATTATTTATTACTAAACATTAGAAAAAAGCAAAGAAAAAAATAAAAATAAAATTGGGTTGCCTCCCAACAAGCGCTATCGTTTCACGCCCCAACCTAGGCATAAAAGCGAAGATAGATCTAGGTATTGCCATCTTTGGTAGGCAATCCATAAGTGGATCTCATAATAGATTCATATGGTAATTTAATTTTCTTTATAGGGAAATGTTTCATGCCTTTCCTTGATGGAAATTGGAATCTAATATTCCCTTCCCTCATATCAATTATTACACCAATCGTTCTAAGGAAAGGTCTACCAAGAATAATAGGACATGAAGGATTGCAATCTATATCAAGAACAATGAAATCTACGGGCACATAGTTCCTATTTTCAACAATAAGAACATCATTAATTCTTCCCATGGGTTTCTTAATAGTGGAATCCGCAAGGTTCAAGTTTAAAGAACAATCATCAAAATCACGTAAACCTAGCAAATCACACAAAGTTTTTGGAATCGTGGAAACACTAGCACCCAAATCACACAAAGCATAGCACTCATGATCTTTAATTTTAATTTTTATTGTAGGTTCCCACTCATCATAAAGTTTTCTAGGGATAGAAACTTCCAACTCAAGTTTTTCTTCATAAGATTGCATCAAAGCATCAACGATATGTTTAGTAAAAGCTTTATTTTGACTATAAGCATGACGAGAATTTAGCACGGATTACAACAAGGAAATACAATCTATCAAAGAGAAATTATCATAATTAAATTCCTTGAAATCCAAAATAGTGGGTTCATTGATATTTAAAGTTTTGACCTCTTTAATCCCACTTTTAACAATTTTTGCATCAAGATCTAAAAACTCCGAATTTTTGGAATGCCTTCTAGGTAAAGGTGGCTCATCTTCAGTCCCATCATTATCAAGATTCATATTGCAAAACAAAGATTTAATAGGAGACACATCAATAAATCCTTCTTGCTACCTCTTGAGCACTGCATTGGTTTTCCCTTGAAGAGGAAACGGTGATGCAACAAAGTAGCGTAAGTATTTCCCCTCAGTTTTTGAGAACCAAGGTATCAATCGAGTAGGAGATCACGCTCAAGTCCCACGCACCTACACAAACAAATAAGAACCTCACAACCAACACAATAAAGGGGTTGTCAATCCCTTCACGGTCACTTACGAGAGTGAGATCTGATAGATATGATAAGATAATATTTTTGGTATTTTTATGATATAGAGAAATAAAGATGCAAAGTAAAATAAACGAGAAAGAAAATAACTAAGTGTTGGAAGATTAATATGATGGAAGATAGACCCGGGGGCCATAGGTTTCGCTAGTGGCTTCTCTCAAGAGCATAAGTATTACGGTGGGTAAACGAATTACTGTCGAGCAATTGATAGAATTGAGCATAGTTATGAGAATATCTAGGTATGAGCATGTATATAGGCATCACGTCCGCGACAAGTAGACCGAAACGATTCTGCATCTACTACTATTACTCCACACATCAACCACTATCCAGCATGCATCTAGAGTATAAAGTTCATAAGAACAGAGTAATGCTTTAAGGAAGATGACATGATGTAGAGGGATAAACTCATGCAATATGATATAAAACCCATCTTTCTATCCTCGATGGCAACAATATAATACGTGCCTTGTTGCCCCTGCTGTCACTGGAAAAGACACCGCAAGATTGAACCCAAAGCCAAGCACTTCTCCCAATGCAAGAAAGATCAATCTAGTAGGCCAAATCAAACTGATAATTCGAAGAGACTTGCAAAGATTAACCAATCATACATAAAAGAATTCAGAGGCGAATAAAATATTGTTCATAGATAATCTGGATCATAAACCCACAATTCATCGGGTCTCGACAAACACACTGCAAAAGAAGATTACATCGAATAGATCTCCAAGAGAATCGAGGAGAACTTTGTATTGAGATCCAAAGAGAGAGAAGAAGCCATCTAGCTAATAACTATGGACCCGTAGGTCTGAAATAAACTACTCACACACCACCGGAGAGGCCATGGAGTTGACATAGAGGCCCTCCATGATCAATGCCCCCTCCGGCGGAGCTCCGGAAAAGGCCCCAAGATGGGATCTCTCGGGTACAGAAGGTTGCGGCGGTGGAATTAGGTTTTCGTGGTGCTCCTGGATGTTTGGGGGGTACGTGGATATATATAGGAGGAAGAAGTACATCGGTGGAGCAACGGAGGGCCCACGAGGGTGGAGGGCGCACCCAGTGGGGTAGGCGCGCCCCTTGCCTTGTGGCTTCCTCCGTTGTTTCTTGACGCCCACTCCAAGTCTCCTGGATCACATTTGTTGAGAAAATCACATTCCCAAAGGTTTCATTCCGTTTGGACTCCATTTGATATTCCTTTTCTTCGAAACCCTAAAATAGGCAAAAACAACAATTTGGGCTGGGCCTCCGGTTAGTAGGTTAGTCCCAAAAATGATATAAAAGTGTAAAATAAAGCCCATTAACATCCAAAATAGATAATATAATAGCATGGAGCAATAAAAAATTATAGATACGTTGGAGACGTATCAATAGAGAATAACCATATCTTCAAAACATCCTTACTGAACTTCATCAAAACATGCATGGATTCACTTGTAGCAACAAATTAACATGGCAACCTAATGTAACAGGAAAAGACTTAGCAGGAAAACTAGGTCACTGAAATCAGCAACATCAAGTGGCCTACTTGGCATGCTTGTGCTAGTCACCATAGGGCACATAAAAATACAAGGATTGCACCACTGTAAAGATGGCATGAAGATGCTCCTAAAACATGTTGACATGATGCTCAAAAGATAAACACACAAAATGCTATGAAAAAGACAAGTCAGCAAGTTATGATAGTTTCCAGCAGATAACACCATTTAGCACTTTTGCAACAAAGATTAGGGTGTCAATATGGACAGTAACATGCATGCAAATGACACTAGCATGTAGAGCAACACGAGAAGAACATTTTGATATATCATGCACGTGAAACTGAGTTACGAGCATGGGGTTATGACATGGCAAAGGGGCACACATGATACTGGAATCTCAGGACTTAGAAGAAATTCAACCTCGTGGAGAAGTGGACGCGGAGGACCTGGGACAAAGCGTTACGGCACGGAGACGGTGTATGGTTTGCGAGATCCGGTGGATCTGGGACGGGGATGTCCTAGCGCGAGGTCGAGGCTAGGCCGGCAATGGCGGCGGACGCACGGCTCCGGCGAGCGCGCAGGAGGTCGGGGACGAGCGCGGAGCGCCGGATCCGGGCGGCTCCTGCCCGAATCTGGCCGGAGACGGGGGCCGACAACGAGGAGGCGCCCGGGCGATGGTTGGTGGCGATGGGGCAGCGAGCTCGAGAAGGTGCAGCGGCCGGAGCGGGAGGTGGTGGCCGCGTGCAGAGCACGGTGGCGGGAAAGGCGCACAACGGCGGCGGAGGTGGTGGTGGTGGCTGACGTGACGGAGGCAGCAGCGCACGGAGGCGGCGGTTGCAGGCCCGTTGCGGCTCGGTTCGGCCCGAGGCGGGCCGGATCTGGGCCCCGGGCAGTTGGTGGCGAATTGGGCGTGGGGGAGGTGAGGTGGCGGCTTCTGATTGGTCCGGGCTAGCGGACGGACGTGTCCGGCGGCGCGAGGAAGGGGAAGGTCTAGGGTTTCGCCTGAAATTTCGGAGGGGAGGCCTATTTATAGATTCTGGGAGCTAGGAGAGGGCTATTGAGGTGCGGTTTTCGCCCACACGATCATGATCCAAGGACGGAGAGCATGAAGGGGGTTTAGATGGGCTAGTGGGCTGTTGTGGGGGGGGGTGCTGGGCTGCAAAGAGAGAGGGGTTTCGGTGGTTACACGGTTAACCGTTGGGGCATCAAATGATCTCCAAATGGAACGAAATTTGACAGGCGGCCTATCGGTGATGTACCAAGGCCACTCGAAAAATCTCGGCCCGTTCCAAGAACGTTTTTCTGTCGCTCACAAAACGAGATCTGAGAGGTGCAACAAGTGCATGTGTGAGTGTCGGATTCCGAAACGGACAACGGGGAAAATGACCGGATGCATGGACGAACACGAATGCAAAAGAGATGCACATGATGGCATGAGATGAAATGCATGCCTTGAACAAAATGCAAAACAAAGACAAAACCCAACTGCAGAGGGCAAGAGTTGGAGTTACAATTATGGAATGTTACATCCGGGACGTTACAATTTGCAGTGCTCAAAATTATCGAAGGAATGATTCTGAACCACGGGAAATCCTCCAAAACCCTGGTTCGAGGGGCTTGGTTTGCGTCTACGTGGCTATGAGCTAGGCACGACAAGGACACAATGAGCTACCCAGGTTCGCGCCACCGTGCAGTGTAAAGCCCAACTCCTGCTTGGTTGTATTGCTTGCGGACGGAGCTCTTGGAGCTACAAGATGAGCCAGAGCTCTTTGGGAGTTAGCAATGGCGCTAGAGTTTGATCAGGACTCGATGCTACAGTGGTTTCTCTGCCCCTTTTACAGGTGCCTCGAGCCTCTTTCCTGAAAATATGAGCAGGAAAGGGCTTTCATAGGGCGGAAATTTAAAAGGGGACACACGTCGGTGCTTATCCTAACAAAAGGTGTGAAGGAAATATGCCCTAGAGGCAATAATAAAGTTATTATTTATTTCCTTATAATCATGATAAATGTTTATTATTCATGCTAGAATTGTATTAACTAGAAACATAATACATGTGTGAATACATAGACAAACAAAGTGTCACTAGTATGCCTCTACTTGACTAGCTCGTTAATCAAAGATGGTTATGTTTCCTAACCATGAACAATAAGTTGTTATATGATTAACGAGGTCACATCATTAGTTGAATGATCTGATTGACATGTCCCATTCCATTAGCTTAGCACCCGATCGTTTAGTATGTTGCTATTGCTTTTCTTCATGACTTATACATGTTCCTATGACTATGAGATTATGCAACTCCCGTTTGCCGGAGGAACACTTTGGGTGCTACCAAACGTCACAACGTAACTGGGTGATTATAAAGGAGCATTACAGGTGTCTCCAAAGGTAGATGTTGGGTTGGCGTATTTCGAGATTAGGATTTGTCACTCCGATTGTCGGAGAGGTATCTCTGGGCCCTCTCGGTAATACACATCACATAAGCCTTGCAAGCATTACAACTAATATGTTAGTTGTGAGATGATGTATTACGGAACGAGTAAAGAGACTTGCCGGTAACGAGATTGAACTAGGTATTGGATACCGACGATCGAATCTCGGGCAAGTAACATACCGATGACAAAGGGAACAACGTATGTTGTTATGCGGTCTGACCGATAAAGATCTTCGTAGAATATGTAGGAGCCAATATGGGCATCCAGGTCCCGCTATTGGTTATTGACCGGAGACATGTCTCGGTCATGTCTACATTGTTCTCGAACCCGTAGGGTCCGCACGCTTAAGGTTACGATGACAGTTATATTATGAGTTTATGCATTTTGATGTACCGAAGGTTGTTCGGAGTCCCGGATGTGATCACGGACATGACGAGGAGTCTCGAAATGGTTGAGACGTAAAGATTGATATATTGGAAGCCTATGTTTGGACATCGGAAGTGTTCCGGGTGAAATCGGGATTTTACCGGGTTACCGGGAGGTTGCCGGAACCCCCCGGGAGCCATATGGGCCTTCATGGGCCTTAGTGGAAAGGAGAAAGGGGCAGCCCAAGGTGGCTGCGCCACTTCCCCCTCCCCTAGTCCTATTAGGACTAGGAGAAGGTGGCCGGCCCCCTCTCCCTCTTTCCCCCTTTGGGGAATCCTAGTTGGAATAGGATTGGAGGGGAGTCCTACTCCCGAAAGGAGTAGGACTCCTCCTGCGCCTCCCTCCTTGGCCGGCCAGCCTCCCCCCTCTACTCCTTTATATACGGAGGCAGGGGACACCTCTAGACACACAAGTTGATCCACGTGATCTATTCCTTAGCCGTGTGCGGTGCCCCCTGCCACCATATACCTCGATAATACTGTAGCGGAGTTTAGGCGAAGCCCTGCTGCTGTAGTACATCAAGATCGTCACCACGCCGTCGTGCTGACGGAACTCTTCCCCGACACTTTGCTGGATCGGAATCCGGGGATCGTCATCGAGCTGAACGTGTGCTCGAACTCGGAGATGCCGTAGTTTTGGTGCTTGATCGGTTGGATCGTGAAGACGTACGACTACTTCCTCTACGTCGTGTCATCGCTTCCGCAGTCGGTCTGCGTTGGGTACGTAGACAACACTCTCCCCCTCGTTGCTATGCATCACATGATCTTGCGTGTGCGTAGGAAATTTTTTGAAATTACTACGAAACCCAACTGTGGCATCCGAGCCTGGTTATTTATGTTGATGTTATATGCATGAGTAGAACACAAGTGAGTTGTGGACGATACAAGTCATACTACCTACCAGCATGTCATACTTTGGTTCGGCGGTATTGTTGGACGAGACGACCCGGACCAACATTACGCGTACGCTTACGCGAGACCGGTTCTCCCGACGTGCTTTGCACACAAGTGGCTTGCGGGCGACTGTCTCTCCAACTTTAGTTGAACCAAGTATGGCTACGCCCGTTCCTTGCGAAGGTTAAAACGGAGTCTATTTGACAAACTATCGTTGTGGTTTTGATGCGTAGGTGAGATTGGTTCTTACTTAAGCCCGTAGCAGCCACGTAAAACTTGCAACAACAAAGTAGAGGACGTCTAACTTGTTTTTGCAGGGCATGTTGTGATGTGATATGGTCAAGGCATGATGCTGAATTTTATTGTATGAGATGATCATGTTTTGTAACCAAGTTATCGGCAACTGGCAGGAGCCATATGGTTGTCGCTTTATTGTATGCAATGCAATCGCGATGTAATGCTTTACTTTATTACTAAACGGTAATGATACTCGTGGAAGCATAAGATTGGCGAGACGACAACGATGCTACGATGGAGATCAAGGTGTCGCGCCGGTGACGTTGGTGATCATGACGGTGCTTCAGAGATGGAGATCACAAGCACAAGATGATGATGGCCATATCATATCACTTATATTGATTGCATGTGATGTTTATCTTTTTATGCATCTTATCTTGCTTTGATTGACGGTAGCATTATAAGATGATCTCTCACTAAATTATCAAGAAGTGTTCTCCCTGAGTATGCACCGTTGCGAAAGTTCTTCGTGCTGAGACACCACGTGATGATCGGGTGTGATAGGCTCTACGTTCAAATACAACGGGTGCAAAACAGTTGCACACGTGGAATACTCAAGTTATACTTGACAAGCCAAGCATATACAGATATGGCCTCGGAACACGGAGACCGAAAGGTCGAGCGTGAATCATATAGTAGATATGATCAACATAATGTTGGGGAACGTAGCATAAATTCAAAATTTTCCTACGTATCACCAAGATCTATCTATGGAGAGACTAGCAACGAGGGGAGGGAGAGTGCATCTACATACCCTTGTAGATCGCTAAGCGGAAGCGTTCAAGAGAACGGGGTTGATGGAGTCGTACTCGTCGTGATTCAAATCACCGATGATCCTAGCGCCGAACGGACGGCACCTCCGCGTTCAACACACGTACGGAACGGAGACATCTCCCATGCCTTGATCCAGCAAGGAGGAGGGAGAGGTTGATGGAGATCCAGCAGCACGACGGCGTGGTGGTGGATGCAGGGCGTCACAGTAGCAGGGCTTCGCCTATACTACGAGAGAGAGACGTAACGGGGAGAGAGGGAGGCGCCAGGGGCTGGTGTATGAAGTTCCTCCTCTCCCCCACTATATATAGGAGGGCCAAGGGGGGTGGTGCACCAGCCTAGGAGATCCAATCTCCTAGGTGCGGCTGCCCAAGGGAGGTTTCCCTCCCCCCCAAGGCACCTAGGGGTGCCTTCCACTAGTGGGACTCCTCCCCCATGGAAACCCTAGGCGCATGGGCCTAGTAGGGCTGGTGCCCTTGGCCCATGTAGGCCAAGGCGCACCCCCTACAGCCCATGTAGCCCCCCGGGACAGGTGGCCCCACCCGGTGGGCCCCCGGGACCCCTCCGGTGGTCCCGGTACAATACCGATAACCCCGAAACTTGTCCCGATGGACGAAACAACACTTCCTATATATAATTCTTTGCCTCCGGACCATTCCGGAACTCCTCGTGACGTCCGGGATCTCATCCGGGACTCCGAACAACATTCGGGTTACTGCATACACATATCTTCATAACCCTAGCGTCACCGAACCTTAAGTGTGTAGACCCTACGGGTTCGGGAGACATGCAGACATGACCGAGACGTTCTCCGGTCAATAACCAACAGCGGGATCTGGATACCCATGATGGCTCCCACATGTTCCACGATGATCTCATCGGATGAACCACGATGTCAAGGACTTAATCAATCCCGTATACAATTCCCTTTGTCTATCGGTATGTTACTTGCCCGAGATTCGATCGTCGGTATCCAATACCTTGTTCAATCTCGTTACCGGCAAGTCTCTTTACTCGTTCCATAACACATCATCCCGTGATCAACTCCTTGGTCACATTGCGCATATGATGATGTCCTACCGAGTGGGCCCAGAGATACCTCTCCGTTTACACGGAGTGACAAATCCCAGTCTCGATTCGTGCCAACCCAACAGACACTTTCAGAGATACCTGTAATGCACCTTTATAGTCACCCAGTTACGTTGTGACGTTTGATACACCCAAAGCATTCCTACGGTATCCGGGAGTTGCACAATCTCATGGTCTAAGGAAATGATACTTGACATTAGAAAAGCTATAGCATATGAACTACACGATCTAGTGCTATGCTTAGGATTGGGTCTTGTCCATCACATGATTCTCCTAATGATGTGATCCCGTTATCAACGACATCCAATGTCCATGGTCAGGAAACCGTAACCATCTATTGATCAACGAGCTAGTCAACTAGAGGCTTACTAGGGACATGGTGTTGTCTATGTATCCACACATGTATCTGAGTTTCCTATCAATACAATTATAGCATGGATAATAAACGATTATCATGAACAAGGAAATATAATAATAACCAATTTATTATTGCCTCTAGGGCATATTTCCAACAGTCTCCCACTTGCACTAGAGTCAATAATCTAGTTCACATCGCAATGTGATTAACATTCACAGGTCACATCGCCATGTGACTAACACCCAAGAGTTTACTAGAGTCAGTAGTCTAGTTCACATCACTATGTGATTAACACTCAATGAGTTTTAGGTTTGATCATGTTGCTTGTGAGAGAGGTTTTAGTCAACGGGTCTGAACCTTTCAGATCCGTGTGTGCTTTACAAATCTCTATGTCATCTCCTAGATGCAGCTATCACGCTCTATTTGGAGCTAATCCAAATAACTGTTCTACTTGGAGCTATTCTAAATTGTTGCTCCATTATACGTATCCGGTATCTCTACTCAGAGCTATCCGGATAGGTGTTAAGCTTGCATCGACGTAACTCTTTACGACGAACTCTTTTACCACCTCCATAATCGAGAAAATTCCTTAGTCCACTAGTTACTAAGGATAATTTGACCGCTGTCCTGTGATCCATTCATGGATCACTCTTGTACCCCTTGACTGACTCATGGCAAGGCACACTTCAGGTGCGGTACACAGCATAGCATACTGTAGAGCCTACGTCTTAAGCATAGGGGACGACCTTCGTCCTTTCTCTCTATTCTGCCGCGGTCGAGCTTTAAGTCTTAACTTCATACCTTACAACTCAGGTAAGAACTCCTTCTTTGACTGATCCATCTTGAACACCTTCAAGATCACGTCAAGGCATGTGCTCATTTGAAAGTACTATTAAGCGTTTTGATCTATCCTTATAGATCTTGATGCTCAATGCTCAAGTAGCTTAATCCAGGCTTTCCATTGAAAAACACTTTCCAAATAACCCTATATGCTTCCCAGAAATTCTACGTCATTTCCGATCAACAACATATATTCATCAGAAATTCTATAGTGCTCCCACTCACTTCTTTGGAAATACCAGTTTCTCATAAACTTTGTATACACCCAAAATCTTTGATCATCTCATCAAAGCATACATTCCAACTCCGAGATGCTTACTCCAGTCCTCAGAAGGATTGCTGGAGCTTTGCATACTTATTAGCATCTTTCAGGATTGACAAAACCTTCTGGTTGTATCACATACAACCTTTCCTCAAGAAAATCGTCGAGGAAACAATGTTTTGACATCCTATCTGCAAGATTTCATAAATAATGCAGTAATCGCTAATATAATTCCAACAGACTCTTAGCATCGCTACGAGCGAGAAAGTCTCACCGCAGTCAACTCCTTGAACTTGTCGGAAAACATCTTAACGACAAGTCGAGCTTTCTTAATGGTGACATTTACCATCATTGTCCGTCTTCCTTTTAAAATCCATCTACACTCAACAGCCTTACGACCATCAAGTAGTTCTTCCAAAGTCTACACTTTGTTTTCATACATGGATCCTCTCTCGGATTATATGGCCTCAAGCCATTTATCGGAATCCGGGCCCACCATCGCTTCTCCATAGCTCGTAGGTTCGTTGTTGTCTAGCAACATGACTTCCAAGACAGGATTACGTACCACTCCGAAGTAGTACGCATCCTTGTCATCCTACGAGGTTTGGGAGTGACTTGATCCTAAGTCTCATGATCAATATCATAAGCTTCCACTTCAATTGGTGTAGGTGCCACAGGAACAACTCTTTGTGCCCTGCTATACACTAGTTGAAGTAACGGTTTAATAACCTCATCAAGTCTCCACCATCCTCCCACTCAATTCTTTCGAGAGAAACTTTTCCTCGAGAAAGGACCTGATTCAAGAAACAATCCCTTATTGCTTTCGGATCTGAGACAGGAGGTATACCCAACTATTTTGGGTTGTCCTATGAAGATGCATTTATCCGCTTTGGGTTCGAGCTTATCAGCCTGAAACTTTTCACATAAGCATCGCAGCCCCAAACTTTTAAGAAATGACAGCTTAGGTTTCTCTAAACCATAGTTCATACGGTGTCATCTCATCGGAATTATGTGGTGCCCTATTTAAAGCGAATGTGGTTGTCTCTAATGCCTAACCCATAAACTATTGTGGTAATTTGATAAGAGACATCATGGTATGCATCATATCCAATAGGGTGCAGTTATGATGTTAGGACACACCATCACACTATGGTGTTCCAGGCTGTATTAATTGTGAAACAATTTCCACAATGTCTTAATTCTGTGCCAAACTCGTAATTCAGATATTCATCTCTATGATCATATCATAGATCTTTTATCCTCTTGTCACGACGATCTTTCAACTTCACACTGAAATTACTTGAACCTTTCAATA
Organism: Triticum urartu; assembly: GCF_056163025.1. Classification (NCBI taxonomy): domain Eukaryota; kingdom Viridiplantae; phylum Streptophyta; class Magnoliopsida; order Poales; family Poaceae; genus Triticum; species Triticum urartu. The sequence goes on from NC_141878.1 coordinate 171,327,115, forward strand.
ATTCAGACTCGTGATTCATCAAGTAAATGTACTCAACATCTACTCAAATCATCTGTGAAGAAAGAACATAACGATATTCACTACATGCCTCAGCACTCATTGGACTGCACACATCAAAATGTATTACTTCCAGCAAGTAACTTTCTGGTTCCATTTTACTGAAAACGAGGCTTTCAGTCATCTTGCCCATGTGGTATGATTTGCATGTCTCAAGTGATTCAAAATCAAGCGAGTACAAAACGGTCCATTTGCATGGAGTTTCTTCATGCATACACACCAATAGACATGGTTCGCATGTCTCAAACTTTTCAAAAATGAGTGAGTCCAAAAGATCCATCAACATGGAGCTTCTTCATGCGTTTTATACCTATATGACTTACGTGGCAGTGCCACAAGTAGGTGGTACTATCATTACTATCTTTTGGCATGAACATGTGTATCACTATGATCGAGATTCAATAAACCATTCATTTTAGGTGCAAGACCATTGAAGGTATTATTCAAATAAACAGAGTAACCATTATTCTCCTTAAATGAATAACCGTATTGCGGTAGACATAATCCAATCATGTCTATGCTCAACGCAAACACCAAATAACAATTATTTAGGTTTAACACCAATCTCGATGGTAGAGGGAGCGTGCGATGCTTTATCATATCAACATTGGAAATACTTCCAACACATATCGTCAGCTCACCTTTAGCTAGTCTCCGTTTATTCCGTAGCTTTTATTTCGAGTTACTAACACTTAGCAACCGAACCGGTATCTAATACCCTGGTGCTACTAGGAGTACTAGTAAAGTACACATCAACACAATGTATATCCAATATACTTCTATCGACCTTGCCAGCCTTCTTATCTACCAAGTATCTAGGGTAATTATGCTCCAGTGGCTGTTCCCCTTATTACAGAAGCACTTAGTCTCGGGTTTGGGTTCAACCTTGGGTTTCTTCACTAGAGCAGCAGCTGAATTGCCGTTTCATGAAGTATCCCTTCGTGCCCTTGCCCTCCTTGAAACTAGTGGTTTCACCAACCATCAACAATTGATGCTCCTTCTTGATTTCTACTTTTGCAGTGTCAAACATCGCGAATATCTCACGGATCATCATATATGTCCTCGATATATTATAGTTCATCACGAAGCTCTAGCAGCTTGGTGGTAATGACTTCGGAGAAACATCACTATCTTATCTGGAAGATCAACTCCCACTTGATTCAAATGATTGTTGTACTCAGACAATCCGAGCACAAGCTCAACAATTGAGATTTTCTCCTTAGTTTGCAGGTTAAGAAAATCGTCGGAGGTCTTATACCTCTTGACGTGGGCACGAGCCTGAAATTCCAATTTCAGCCCTCAAAACATCTCATATGTTTCGTGACGTTTCAAAACGTCTTTGGTGCCTCAACTCTAAACCGTTTAACTGAACTATCATGTAGTTATCAAAATGTGTATGTCAGATGTTCGCAACATCCATAGACAACGTTCGAGGTTCAGCACACTGAGCGGTGCATTAAGGACATAAGCCTTCTATGAAGCAATGAGGACAATCCTCAGTTTACGGACCTAGTCCGCATAATTGCTACTATCAACTTTCAACTAATTTTTTTTCTCTAGGATCATATCTAAACAGTAGAACTATAGCGTGAGCTACGACATAATTTGCAAAATCCTTTTGACTATGTTCAGGATAATTAAGTTCATCTTATGAACTCCCACTTAGATAGACATCCCTCTAGTCATCTAAGTGATTACATGATTCGAGTGAACTAGGCCGTGTCCGATCATCATGTGAGACGGACTAGTCAACGTCGGTGAACATCTTCATGTTGATCGTATCTTCTATACGACTCATGCTCGACCTTTCGGTCTCTGTGTTCCGAGGCCATGTCTTCACATGCTAGGCTCGTCAAGTTAACCCTAAGTGTTTTTGCATGTGTAAAACTTCTTACACCCGTTGTATGTGAACGAAAGAATCTATCACACCCGATCATCACGTGGTGCTTCGAAACGACGAACTGTAGCAACGGTGCACAGTTAGGGGAGAACACTTCTTGAAATTTTAATGAGGGATCATCTTATTTACTACCGTCGTTCTAAGCAAATAAGATGTATAAACAGGATAAACATCACATGCAATCAAATAGTGACATGATATGGCCAATATCATATAGCTCCTTTGATCTTCATCTTGGGGCTCCATGATCATCTTGTCACCGGCATACTCATCGACATGTAAGTTGTGATTCCTTTGACAAGAACATGATCAATCTCATACATCACATATATCATTCATCACATCCTTTTGGCCATATCACATAGCATACCCTGCAAAAACAAGTTAGACGTCCTCTAATTGTTGTTTGCATGTTTTACGTGGATGCTATGGGTTTCTAGCAAGAACGTTTCTTACCTACGCAAAGACCACAACGTGATATGCCAATTGCTATTTACCCTTCATAAGGACCCTTTTCATCGAATCCGATCCGACTAAAGTGGGAGAGACAGACACCCGCCAGCCACCTTATGCAATTAGTGCATGTTTGTCGGTGGAACCGGTCTCACGTAAGAGTACGTGTAAGGTTGGTCCGGGCCGCTTCATCCCACGATGCCGCTGAATCAAGATAAGACTAGTAACGGCAAGCATATTGAACAAAATCAACGCCCACAACTACTTTGTGTTCTACTCGTGCATAGAAACTACGCATAGACCTAGCTCATGATGCCACTGTTGGGGAACGTAGCATAAATTCAAAATTTTCCTACGTATCACCAAGATCTATCTATGGAGAGACTAGCAACGAGGGGAGGGAGAGTGCATCTACATACCCTTGTAGATCGCTAAGCGGAAGCGTTCAAGAGAACGGGGTTGATGGAGTCGTACTCGTCGTGATTCAAATCACCGATGATCCTAGCGCCGAACGGACGGCACCTCCGCGTTCAACACATGTACGGAACGGAGACGTCTCCCATGCCTTGATCCAGCAAGGAGGAGGGAGAGGTTGATGGAGATCCAGCAACACGACGGCGTGGTGGTGGATGCAGGGCGTCACAGTAGCAGGGCTTCGCCTATACTACGAGAGAGAGACGTAACGGGGAGAGAGGGAGGCGCCGGGGGCTGGTGTATGAAGTTCCTCCTCTCCCCCACTATATATAGGAGGGCCAAGGGGGGTGGTGCGCCAGCCTAGGAGATCCAATCTCCTAGGTGCGGCTGCCCAAGGGAGGTTTCCCTCCCCCCCAAGGCACCTAGGGGTGCCTTCCACTAGTGGGACTCCTCCCCCATGGAAACCCTAGGCGCATGGGCCTAGTAGGGCTGGTGCCCTTGGCCCATGTAGGCCAAGGCGCACCCCCTACAGCCCATGTGCCCCCCCCGGGACAGGTGGCCCCACCCGGTGGGCCCCCGGGACCCCTCCGGTGGTCCCGGTACAATACCGATAACCCCGAAACTTGTCCCGATGGACGAAACAGCACTTCCTATATATAATTCTTTACCTCCGGACCATTCCGGAACTCCTCGTGACGTCCGGGATCTCATCCGGGACTCCGAACAACATTCGGGTTACTGCATACACATATCTTCATAACCCTAGCGTCACCGAACCTTAAGTGTGTAGACCCTACGGGTTCGGGAGACATGCAGACATGACCGAGACGTTCTCCGGTCAATAACCAACAGCGGGATCTGGATACCCATGATGGCTCCCACATGTTCCACGATGATCTCATCGGATGAACCACGATGTCAAGGACTTAATCAATCCCGTATACAATTCCCTTTGTCTATCGGTATGTTACTTGCCCGAGATTCGATCGTCGGTATCCAATACCTTGTTCAATCTCGTTACCGGCAAGTCTCTTTACTCGTTCCGTAACACATCATCCCGTGATCAACTCCTTGGTCACATTGCGCATATGATGATGTCCTACCGAGTGGGCCCAGAGATACCTCTCCGTTTACACGGAGTGACAAATCCCAGTCTCGATTCGTGCCAACCCAACAGACACTTTCAGAGATACCTGTAATGCACCTTTATAGTCACCCAGTTACGTTGTGACGTTTGATACACCCAAAGCATTCCTACGGTATCCGGGAGTTGCACAATCTCATGGTCTAAGGAAATGATACTTGACATTAGAAAAGCTATAGCATATGAACTACACGATCTAGTGCTATGCTTAGGATTGGGTCTTGTCCATCACATGATTCTCCTAATGATGTGATCCCGTTATCAACGACATCCAATGTCCATGGTCAGGAAACCGTAACCATCTATTGATCAACGAGCTAGTCAACTAGAGGCTTACTAGGGACATGGTGTTGTCTATGTATCCACACATGTATCTGAGTTTCCTATCAATACAATTATAGCATGGATAATAAACGATTATCATGAACAAGGAAATATAATAATAACCAATTTATTATTGCCTCTAGGGCATATTTCCAACACATAATGATGTTCACCGATGAAACTACTCCATCTCACGTGATGATCGGACATGGTTTAGTTGATTTGGATCACGTGATCACTTAGAGGATTAGAGGGATGTCTATCTAAGTGGGGGTTCTTCAGTAATATGATTAATTGAACTTAAATTTGTCATGAACTTAGTACTTGATAGTCACTTGCTTGTTTATGTTGATTGTAGATAGATGGCTCGTGCTGTTGTTCCATTGAATTTTAATGCGTTCCTTGAGAAAGCAAAGTTGAAAGATGATGGTAGCAATTACACGGACTGGGTCCGTAACTGGAGGATTATCCTCATTGCTGCACAGAAGAATTACGTCCTGGAAGCACCGCTGGGTGCCAGGCCTGCTGCTGGAGCAACACCAGATGTTATGAACGTCTGGCAGAGCAAAGCTGATGACTACTCGATAGTTCAGTGTGCCATGCTTTACGGCTTAGAATCGGGACTTCAACGACGTTTTGAACGTCATGGAGCATATGAGATGTTCCAGGAGTTGAAGTTGATATTTCAAGCAAATGCCCGGATTGAGAGATATGAAGTCTCCAATAAGTTCTATAGCTGCAAGATGGAGGAGAACAGTTCTGTCAGTGAGCATATACTCAAAATGTCTGGGTATAATAATCACTTGATTCAATTGGGAGTTAATCTTCCAGATGATTGCGTCATTGACAGAATTCTCCAATCACTGCCACCAAGCTACAAGAGCTTCGTGATGAACTATAATATGCAAGGGATGAACAAGACTATTCTCGAGCTCTTCGCAATGCTGAAAGCTGCGGAGGTAGAAATCAAAAAGGAGCATCAAGTGTTGATGGTTAACAAAACCACTAGTTTCAAGAAAAAGGGCAAAGGGAAGAAGAAGGGGAACTTCAAAAAGAACGGCAAGCAAGTTGCTGCTCAAGAGAAGAAACCCAAGTCTGGACCTAAGCCTGAAACTGAGTGCTTCTACTGCAAGCAGACTGGTCACTGGAAGCGGAACTGCCCCAAGTATTTGGCGGATAAGAAGGATGGCAAGGTGAACAAAGGTATATGTGATATACATGTTATTGATGTGTACCTTACTAATGATCGCAGTAGCACCTGGGTATTTGATACTTGTTCTGTTGCTAATATTTGCAACTCGAAACAGGGGCTACGGATTAAGCGAAGATTGGCTAAGGACGAGGTGACGATGCGCGTGGGAAACGGTTCCAAAGTCGATGTGATCGCGGTCGGCACGCTACCTCTACATCTACCTTCGGGATTAGTATTAGACCTAAATAATTGTTATTTGGTGCCAGCGTTGAGCATGAACATTATATCTGGATCTTGTTTAATGCGAGACGGTTATTCATTTAAATCAGAGAATAATGGTTGTTCTATTTATATGAGTAATATCTTTTATGGTCATGCACCCTTGAAGAGTGGTCTATTTTTATTGAATCTCGATAGTAGTAATACACATATTCATAATGTTGAAGCAAAAGATGCAGAGTTGATAATGAAAGTGCAACTTATTTGTGGCACTGTCGTTTAGGTCATATCGGTGTAAAGCGCATGAAGAAACTCCATACTGATGGACTTTTGGAACCACTTGATTATGAATCACTTGGTACTTGCGAACCGTGCCTCATGGGCAAGATGACTAAAACACCGTTCTCCGGTACTATGGAGAGAGCAATAGATTTGTTGGAAATCATACATACCGATGTATGTGGTCTGATGAATATTGAGGCTCGTGGCGGATACCGTTATTTTCTCACCTTCACAGATGATTTAAGCAGATATGGATATATCTACTTAATGAAACATAAGTCTGAAACATTTGAAAAGTTCAAAGAATTTCAGAGTGAAGTTGAAAATCATCGTAACAAGAAAATAAAGTTTCTACGATCTGATCATGGAGGAGAATATTTGAGTTATGAGTTTGGTGTACATTTGAAAAACTGTGGAATAGTTTCGCAACTCACGCCACCCGGAACACCACAGCGTAATGGTGTGTCCGAACGTCGTAATCGTACTTTACTAGATATGGTGCGATCTATGATGTCTCTTACTGATTTACCGCTATCATTTTGGGGATACGCTCTAGAGACGGCCGCATTCACGTTAAACAGGGCACCATCAAAATCCGTTGAGACGACGCCTTATGAACTATGGTTTGGCAAGAAACCAAAGTTGTCGTTTCTGAAAGTTTGGGGCTGCGATGCTTATGTGAAAAAGCTTCAACCTGATAAGCTCGAACCCAAATCGGAGAAATGTGTCTTCATAGGATATCCAAAGGAAACTATTGGATACACCTTCTATCACAGATCCGAAGGCAAGACTTTTGTTGCTAAATTCGGAAACTTTCTTGAGAAGGAGTTTCTCTCGAAAGAAGTGAGTGGGAGAAAAGTAGAACTTGACGAGGTAACTATACCTGCTCCCTTGTTGGAAAGTAGTACATCACAGAAAACTGTTTCTGTGACACCTACACCAATAAGTGAGGAAGCTAATGATAATGATCATGAAACTTCAGAACAAGATACTACTGAACCTCGTAGATCAACCAGAGTAAGATCCGCACCAGAGTGGTACGGTAATCCAGTTCTGGAAGTCATGCTACTAGATCATGATGAACCTACGAACTATGAAGAAGCGATGGTGAGCCCAGATTCAGCAAAGTGGCTTGAAGCCATGAAATCTGAGATGGGATCCATGTATGAGAACAAAGTATGGACTTTGGTTGACTTGCCCGATGATCGGCAAGCAATTGAGAATAAATGGATCTTTAAGAAGAAGACTGACGCTGATGGTAATGTTACTGTCTACAAAGCTCGACTTGTCGCAAAAGGTTTTCGACAAGTTCAAGGGATTGACTACGATGAGACCTTCTCACCCGTAGCGATGCTTAAGTCCGTCCGAATCATGTTAGCGATTGCCGCATTTTATGATTATGAAATTTGGCAGATGGATGTCAAAACTGCATTCCTGAATGGATTTCTGGAAGAAGAGTTGTATATGATGCAACCGGAAGGTTTTGTCGATCCAAAGGGAGCTAACAAAGTGTGCAAGCTCCAGCGATCCATTTATGGACTGGTGCAAGCCTCTCGGAGTTGGAATAAATGCTTTGATAGTGTGATCAAAGCATTTGGTTTTATACAGACTTTCGGAGAAGCCTGTATTTATAAGAAAGTGAGTGGGAGCTCTGTAGCATTTCTAATATTATATGTGGATGACATATTGCTGATTGGAAATGATATAGAATTTCTGGATAGCATAAAAGGATACTTGAATAAAAGTTTTTCAATGAAAGACCTCGGTGAAGCTGCTTACATATTAGGCATTAAGATCTATAGAGATAGATCAAGACGCTTAATTGGACTTTCACAAAGCACATACCTTGACAAGATTTTGAAGAAATTCAAAATGGATCAAGCAAAGAAAGGATTCTTGCCTGTGTTACAAGGTGTGAAGTTGAGTAAGACTCAATTCCTGACCACTGCAGAAGATAGAGAGAATATGAAAGATGTTCCCTATGCATCAGCCATAGGCTCTATCATGTATGCAATGCTGTGTACCAGACCTGATGTGTGCCTTGCTATAAGTTTAGCAGGGAGGTACCAAAGTAATCCAGGAGTGGATCACTGGACAGCGGTCAAGAACATCCTGAAATACCTGAAAAGGACTAAGGATATGTTTCTCGTATATGGAGGTGACAAAGAGCTCACCGTAAAAGGTTACATTGATGCAAGCTTTGACACTGATCCGGACGATTCTAAATCGCAAACCGGATACGTGTTTACATTAAACGGTGGAGCTGTCAGTTGGAGCAGTTCTAAACAAAGCGTCGTAGCGGGATCTACATGTGAAGCGGAGTACATAGCTGCTTCGGAAGCAGCGAACGAAGGAGTCTGGATGAAGGAGTTCATATCCGATCTAGGTGTCATACCTAGTGCATCGGGTCCAATGAAAATCTTTTGTGACAATACTGGTGCAATTGCCTTGGCAAAGGAATCCAGATTTCACAAAAGGACCAAACACATCAAGAGACGCTTCAATTCCATCCGGGATCTAGTCCAGGTGGGAGACATAGAGATTTGCAAGATACATATGGATCTGAATGTTGCAGACCCGTTGACTAAGCCTCTTCCACGAGCAAAACATGATCAGCACCAAGGCTCCATGGGTGTTAGAATCATTACAGTGTAATCTAGATTATTGACTCTAGTGCAAGTGGGAGACTGAAGGAAATATGCCCTAGAGGCAATAATAAAGTTATTATTTATTTCCTTATAATCATGATAAATGTTTATTATTCATGCTAGAATTGTATTAACCAGAAACATAATACATGTGTGAATACATAGACAAACAAAGTGTCACTAGTATGCCTCTACTTGACTAGCTCGTTAATCAAAGATGGTTATGTTTCCTAACCATGAACAATAAGTTGTTATATGATTAACGAGGTCACATCATTAGTTGAATGATCTGATTGACATGACCCATTCCATTAGCTTAGCACCCGATCGTTTAGTATGTTGCTATTGCTTTTCTTCATGACTTATACATGTTCCTATGACTATGAGATTATGCAACTCCCGTTTGCCGGAGGAACACTTTGGGTGCTACCAAACGTCACAACGTAACTGGGTGATTATAAAGGAGCATTACAGGTGTCTCCAAAGGTAGATGTTGGGTTGGCGTATTTCGAGATTAGGATTTGTCACTCCGATTGTCGGAGAGGTATCTCTGGGCCCTCTTGGTAATACACATCACATAAGCCTTGCAAGCATTACAACTAATATGTTAGTTGTGAGATGATGTATTACGGAACGAGTAAAGAGACTTGCCGGTAACGAGATTGAACTAGGTATTGGATACCGACGATCGAATCTCGGGCAAGTAACATACCGATGACAAAGGGAACAACATATGTTGTTATGCGGTCTGACCGATAAAGATCTTCGTAGAATATGTAGGAGCCAATATGGGCATCCAGGTCCCGCTATTGGTTATTGACCGGAGACATGTCTCGGTCATGTCTACATTGTTCTTGAACCCGTAGGGTCCGCACGCTTAAGGTTACGATGACAGTTATATTATGAGTTTATGCATTTTGATGTACCGAAGGTTGTTTGGAGTCCCGGATGTGATCACGGACATGACGAGGAGTCTCGAAATGGTCGAGACGTAAAGATTGATATATTGTAAGCCTATGTTTGGACATCGGAAGTGTTCCGGGTGAAATCGGGATTTTACCGGGTTACCGGGAGGTTGCCGGAACCCCCCGGGAGCCATATGGGCCTTCATGGGCCTTAGTGGAAAGGAGAAAGGGGCAGCCTAAGGTGGCTGCGCCACTTCCCCCTCCCCTAGTCCTATTAGGACTAGGAGAAGGTGGCCGGCCCCCTCTCCCTCTTTCCCCCTTTGGGGAATCCTAGTTGGAATAGGATTGGAGGGGAGTCCTACTCTCGGAAGGAGTAGGACTCCTCCTGCGCCTCCCTCCTTGGCCGGCCAGCCTCCCCCCCTCTACTCCTTTATATACGGAGGCAGGGGACACCTCTAGACACACAATTTGACCCACGTGATCTATTCCTTAGCCGTGTGCGGTGCCCCCTGCCACCATATACCTCGATAATACTGTAGCGGAGTTTAGGCGAAGCCCTGCTGCTGTAGTACATCAAGATCGTCACCACGCCGTCGTGCTGACGGAACTCTTCCCCGACACTTTGCTGGATCGGAGTCCGGGGATCGTCATCGAGCTGAACGTGTGCTCGGACTCGGAGGTGCCGTAGTTTCGGTGCTTGATCGGTTGGATCGTGAAGACGTACGACTACTTCCTCTACGTTGTGTCATCGCTTCCGCAGTCGGTCTGCGTTGGGTATGTAGACAACACTCTCCCCCTCGTTGCTATGCATCACATGATCTTGCGTGTGCGTAGGAAATTTTTTGAAATTACTACGAAACCCAACAAGGTGGTCTTCGCCTGCCAAAGCTTTTATCCATGACGCGCCAGGGGCTCCACAATGACCTCCCTCCTGCCGCGCCATTGTCTTGGTCTTCTTTTACCAAAGGGGAAACCTTTGGGACTTGCTTTGGGGAAGGTAGGCGCAGGTGTTGGCTTAGCACGAAAGGGGAAACTGCCCTAGCCGCACAGGCGGGTGCCTTGTCGTGGCGATGTCACCCATGTGATGGGCATGTGACCCGCGCAACGTGGGCTCCTTGAGAAGCCTTGCGGGGAGGCGCCTCGCAAGGGAGCCTTGCGGGGCTGCTTACTGTGGTGGTAGTCTTGGGGAAGTCCTTCGTCGGAGAAGCCCCTCGCATGGCGAGGCCCTCGCGAGGCTGCTGGCTTCACGGTGCCCACTGGTGGGCTGTCTTCTTGAGTTGGGTCAAGGGGCCCTTCCTGGGTCGTAGGCATAAGGCCCGTGGTACCCTGGTTCCCACCAGGCAGACAATAGCCCCCAGACATGCGGAGTGCATGTTCCGCCCGTTGGGGGACGAAACAACGTTGGGCCTAAAACTGCCAAGCCCAACACTGGTGCGCGTCGGTCCTAAACAAGCGGTTTTTAACCCCTTTCCGTGACGACATATGGAACTGTCTCCAAGTGAGTGTGGGCGATAGGGGGGTCCTTCCCACACGACCCAGAAACCATCGGGGATATGGAGCCTTGATGCATATAGTTGTCCCTGTATAACCGTTTCCGATATCTCGAATATCCCAAATGCTTCATCCTTGCCACTCGTTTGTGCTCCCATTGCCATCGCAGTCGGAGTTTTGTGGTTTTGCCAAAAACCAGGCAGATTCCAGGTACGGCGGCTTTCTCGGCAGATTCTAGGCACGGGAGATTTACGATGTCTGGCACATCACAAACAGTTCATGATTATCAACCGTGTATGATAGGTCGACAATCACACACATTTAGTTTTGCCGCACCGTATGCAATAGTGTCTGACATCACACACGCTTTGCAAACGGCAATTGTGTGCCTGCTTGCACACGTTTCCTCTCTGTGAACCGTCTTGGATTATGGTGTATATTGATATGTCTCCAACGTATATATAATTTTTGATTTCTCCATGCTATTATATTATCTATTTTGGATGTTAATGGGCTTTATTTTACACTTTTAAATCATTTTTGGGACTAACCTACTAACCGGAGGCCCAGCCCAAATTGTTGTTTTTTTCCTATTCTAGAGTTTCGAAGAAAAGGAATATCAAACGGGGTCCAAACGGAATGAAACCTTCGGGAACGTGATTTTCTCAACAAACGTGATCCAGGAGACTTGGAGTGGCCGTCAAGAAACAAGGGAGGAAGGCACGAGGCAGGGGGCGCTCCTACCCCACTGGGCGCGCCCTCCACCCTTGTGGGCCCTCCGTTGCTCCACCGACGTACTTCTTCCTCCTATATATATCCACGTACCCCCCAAACATCCAGGAGCATGATAACCCACAGGTATAGGGGAACGCAACAGTTTTCGATAAGTAAGAGTGTCAAACCCAACGAGGAGCTAAAGGTAGAACAAATATTCCCTCAAGTTCTATCGACCACCGATACAACTCTACGCACGCTTGACGTTCGCTTTACCTAGAATAAGTATGAAACTAGAAGTACTTTGTAGGTGTTGTTGGATAGGTTTGCAAGATAATAAAGTGTACGTAAATAAAAAGTAGGGGTTGTTTAGATAAAGAAACGATAAAGTAAATATAGCGAGTGTGGAAAAGTGGTGGTAGGAGTTGTGAAATTTTCCCTAAGCAATTGACTACTTTACTAGACCGATAGCAAGTATTATGTGGGAGAGGCCACTGCTAGCATGTCATCCCTTACTTGGAATTCTATGTACTTATGATTGGAACTATTAGCAAGCATCCGCAACTACTAATGTTCATTAAGGTAAAACCCAACCATAGCATTAAGATATATTGGTCCCCCTTCAATCCCGTATGCATCAATTTCTATGCTAGGTTGAAGCTTCTGTCACTCTTGCCCTCCAATACATAGTCCTATCAACATACAACTAACCCTATGGTGTGATCCACGCGCAACTCATATGATGGGCACCAAAGGACAGCAACATAACCACAAGCAAATTAAATCAATCATAGCAATTCATCAACCACCGATAGGACAACGAAAATCTACTCAGACATCATAGGATGGCAACACATCATTGGATAATAATATGAAGCATAAAGCACCATGTTCAAGTAGAGGGTAGAGCGGGTTGCGGGAGAGTGGACCGCTGTAGATAGAGGGGGGAAGGTGATGGAGATGTTGGTGAAGATGGTGGAGGTGTTGGTGAAGATCGCGGTGATGATGATGATGGCCACGGCGGCGTTCCGGCGCCACCGAAGGAGAGGGAGAGAGGGGCCCCCTTCTTCCTCTTCTTCCTTGACCTCCTCCCTAGATGGGACAAGGGTTTCCCCTCTGGTCCTTGGCCTCCATGGCATGGGAGGGGCGAGAGCCCCTCCGAGATTGTATCTATCTCTCTGTTTCTCTCTGGTTCTGCGTTCTGTTCTGGCTCTGTTTCACCATTTCGTATATATATGGAGATCCGAAACTCTGATTGGCCTAAAACCTTCGCCGTGATTTTTTTCCGAATATTAGCTTTCTTGCGGCAAAACAAGAGCGTCAACCGCCTTACGGTGGGCTCACAAGGGTAGGGGCGCGCCCTAGGGGGGGCGCCCCCTGCCTCGTGACCACCTCGGGCACTGGTTCGCGTTGATTTTCCTTCCGAATTTTCCATATTTCCAAAAATAAGATTCGTCTGTTTTTATCCCGTTTGGACTCCGTTTGATATGGATATTCTGCGAAACCAAAAAAATGCAACAGACAGGAACTGGCACTGGGCACTGGATCAATATGTTAGTCCCAAAAATAATATAAAAAGTTGCCAAAAAGTATATGAAATTTGAATAATATTGGCATGGAACAATCAAAAATTATAGATACGATGGAGACATATCAGCATCCCCAAGCTTAATTCCTGCTCGTCCTCGAGTAGGTAAATGATAAAAAAGATAACTGTTGATGTGGAATGCTACCTAGCATAATCTTGATCATATGTCTAATCATGGCATGAATATTAAGACACGAGTGATTCAAAGCAATAGTCTATCCTTTGACATTAAGACAATAATACTTCAAGCATACTAATAAAGCAATCATGTATTTTCAAAATAACATGGCCAAAGAAAGTTATCCCTACAAAATCATATAGTCTGGCTATGCTCCATCTTCACCACACAAAATATTCACATCATGCACAACCCCGATGACAAGCCAAGCAATTGTTTCATACTTTTGACGTTCTCAAACCTTTTCAACTTTCACACAATACATGAGCGTGAGCCATGGACATAACACTATAGGTGGAATAGAATATGATGGTGGAGAAGACAAAAAGGAGAAGATAGTCTCACATCAACTAGGCGTATCAACGGGCTATGGAGATGCCCATCAATAGATATCAATGTGAGTGACTAGGGATTGCCATGCAACGGATGCACTAGAGCTATAAGTGTATGAAATCTCTAACTGAAACTAAGTGGGTGTGCATCCAACTTGCTTGCTCATGAAGACCTCGGGCATTTGAGGAAGCCCACCATCGGAATATACAAGCCAAGCTCTATAATGAAAATTCCCACTAGTATATGAAAGTGATAACTCAAGAGACTCTCTATATGAAGAACATGGTGCTACTTCGAAGCACAAGTGTGCAAAAGAAGAGCGTCAACCGCCTTACGGTGGGCTCACGAGGGTAGGGGCGCGCCCTAGGGGGGGGGCGCCCCTGCCTCGTGACCACCTCGGGCACTGGTTTGCGTTGATTTTCCTTCCGAATTTTCCATATTTTCCAAAAATAAGCTCCGTCCGTTTTTATCCCGTTTGGACTCCGTTTGATATGGATATTCTGCGAAACCAAAAACATGCAACAGACAGGAACTGGCACTGGGCACTGGATCAATATGTTAGTCCCAAAAATAATATATAAAGTTGCCAAAAAGTATATGAAAGTTGAATAATATTGGCATGGAACAATCAAAAATTATAGATATGATGGAGACGTATCAAAGCACCACGAAAACCTAATTCCACCGCCGCAACCTTCTGTACCTGAGAGATCCCATCTTGGGGCCTTTTCTGGAGCTCCGCCGGAGGGGGCACCGATCACGGAGGGCCTCTACATCAACTCCATGGCCTCTCCGGTGATGTGTGAGGAGTTTAATTCAGACCTACAGGTCCATAGTTATTAGCTAGATGGCTTCTTCTCTCTCTTTGGATCTCAATACAAAGTTCTCCTCGATCTTCTTGGAGATCTATTCGATGTAATCTTATTTTGCGGTGTGTTTGTCGAGATCCGGTGAATTGTGGGTTTATGATCCAGATTATCTATGAACAATATTTGATTCTCCTCTGAATTCTTTTATGTATGATTGGTTTATCTTTGCAAGTCTCTTTGAATTATCAGTTTGGTTTGGCCTACTAGATTGATCTTTCTTGCAATGGGAGAAGTGCTTAACTTTGGGTTCAATCTTGCGGTGCTTGATCCCAGTGACAGAAAGGGAACCGACATGTATTGTATTATTTCCATCGAGGATAAAAAGATGGGATTTATATCATATTGCATGAGTTTATCCCTCTACATCATGTCATCTTCCTTAAAGCATTACACTGTTCTTAGGAACTTAATACTCTAGATGCATGCTGGATAGTGGTTGATGTGTGGAGTAATAGTAGTAGATGCAGAATCATTTCGGTCTACTTGTCGCAGAAGTGATGCCTATATACATGATCATACCTAGATATTCTCATAACTATGCTCAATTCTATCAATTGCTCGACAGTAATCCGTTTACCCACCGTAATACTTATGCTCTTGAGAGAAGCCACTAGTGAAACCAATGGCCCTCGGGTCTATCTTCCATCATATTAATCTTCCAACACTTAGTTATTTCCTTTGCCGTTTATTTTACTTTGCATCTTTATTTCTCTTTATCATAAAAATACCAAAAATATTATCTTATCATATCTATCAGATCTCACTCTCGTAAGTGGCCGTGAAGGGCTTGACAACCCCTTTATTGCGTTGGTTGCGAGGTTCTTATTTGTTTGTGTAGGTGCGTGGGACTTGAGCGTGATCTCCTACTGGATTCATACCTAGGTACTCAAAAACTGAGGGAAATACTTATGCTACTTTGCTGCATCACCCTTTCCTCTTCAAGGGAAAACCAATGCAGTGCTCAAGAGGTAGCATATATCGCAAACGTTTGTGTTTTACCAACCATGTGTGCCGTAATGGCCTGCACAATGTAATTTCGCCCTAATTTAATTGATGCTATTTAAAATTGTACCTAATTTAAACTTGAAAGTAGGCTATAGCTTTATTCATATCCATTAGGTTCAAACAACCAATGCATTATTCGATTCACAGGTACATGTGTTGAAGAATTACAGAAGCACCAAATAAAGAATGATGTACCAGGGTTCTATACTTGTACTATTACAGATGGTAAAGAAAGAGGCGACAGACATTCCAGTTATTGAACAAGGTGAAGAGGAATGGCCCTCTATTGTGCTCTCCTGGATGCAGAAGGCATGCAGGACTCTAGTCCAACCCCTTGTGATGGCCGGCCGCCAATCATGTAGTTTGAGAGGTAATCTTGAGTAAACTGCTTCAGGATCCACTGAAAAGAAAAAAGATTCAGATATTGTCATCTAACACAACTCATTACGGGCAGTAAAAAGAAGGCTACAGGGTTCTTACTTACCATCCTGCAGTTCACTGTTGTCTTGCATAAAGTGTAAACAAATAGTTCGATTGACATCTTTTGACCCATTTTAGTAACAATCTTTATCAGTTTACTCACTTGATGCTAGTTCATGAATATCTCATTGCCCCTGATACGTCTCCGTCGTATCTATAATTTTTGATTGTTCCATGCCAATATTATACAACTTTCATATACTTTTGGCAACTTTTTATACTATTTTGGGGACTAACTTATTGATCCAGTGCCCAGTGTCAGTTCCTGTTTGTTGCATGTTTTTTGTTTTGCAGAAAATCCATATCAAACGGAGTCCAAACGGGATAAAAACTGATGGAGATTTTTTTGGAATATATGTGAATTTTGGGAAGTGGAATCAATGCAAGACGATGCCCGAGGGGCCCACGAGGGTGAGGGGCGCGCCCTAGGGGGTCAGGCGTGCCCTGGGCCCTCGTGGCCACCCCGTAAGGCGGTTCGTGCCCTTGTTTCTCCGCAAGAAAGCCAATATCCGGATACAAATCGTGTTAAAATTTCAGCCCAATCAGAGTTACGGATCTCCGGGAATTTAAGAAACGGTGAAAGGGCAGAATCAGAAAACGTAGAACAGAGAGAGACAGAGAGACAGATCCAATCTCGGAGGGGCTCTCGCCCCTCCCATGCCATGGAAGCCAAGGACCAGAGGGGAAACCCTTCTCCCATCTAGGGAGAAGGTTAAGGAAGAAGAAGAAGAAGGGGACCCTCTCCCCCTCTCTACCGGTGGCGCCGGAATGCCGCCGGGGCCATCATTGTGTGACGGCGATCTACACCAACACCTCTGTCATCTTCACCAACATCTTCATCACCTTCCCCCATCTATCTACAGCGGTCCACTCTCCCACAACCCGCTGTACTCTCTACTTGAACATGGTGCTTTATGCTTCATATTATTATCCAATGATGTGTTGCCATCCTATGATGTGTGAGTAGATTTTCGTTGTCCTATCGGTAATTGGTGAATTGCTATGATTGGTTTAAATTTCTTGTGGTTATGTTGCTGTCCTTTGGTGCCCATCATATGAGCGCGCGTGTGGATCACACCATAGGGTTAGTTGTATGTTGATAGGACTATGTATTGGAGGGCAAGAGTGGCAGAAGCTTCAACCTAGCATAGAAATTGATGAAGGAAATATGCCCTAGAGGCAATAACAAAGTTATTATTTATTTCCTTATATCATGATAAAGGTTTATTATTCATGCTAGAATTGTATTAACCGGAAACATAATACATGTGTGAATACATAGACAAACAGAGTGTCACTAGTATGCCTCTACTAGACTAGCTCGTTAATCAAAGATGGTTATGTTTCCTAACCATGAACAAAGAGTTGTTATTTGATTAACGAGGTCACATCATTGGTTGAATGATCTGATTGACATGACCCATTCTATTAGCTTAGCACCCGATCGTTTAGTATGTTGCTATTGCTTTATCCATGACTTATACATGTTCCTATGACTATGAGATTATGCAACTCCCGTTTGCCGGAGGAACACTTTGGGTACTACCAAACGTCACAACGTAACTGGGTGATTATAAAGGAGTACTACAGGTGGGTCCAAAGGTAGATGTTGGGTTGGCGTATTTCGAGATTAGGATTTGTCACTCCGATTGTCGGAGAGGTATCTCTGGGCCCTCTCGGTAATGCACATCACTTAAAGCCTTGCAAGCATTGCAACTAATGAGTTAGTTGCAGGATGATGTATTATGGAACGAGTAAAGAGACTTGCTGGTAACGAGATTGAACTAGGTATTGGATACCGACGATCGAATCTCGGGCAAGTAACATACCGATGACAAAGGGAACAACGTATGTTGTTATGCGGTCTGACCGATAAAGATCTTCGTAGAATATGTGGGAGCCAATATGGGCATCCAGGTCCCGCTATTGGTTATTGACCGGAGATGTGTCTCGGTCATGTCTACATTGTTCTCAAACCGTAGGGTCCGCACGCTTAACGTTACGATGACAGTTATTATGAGTTTATGCATTTTGATGTACCGAAGGTTGTTCGGAGTCCCGGATGTGATCACGGACATGACGAGGAGTCTCGAAATGGTCGAGACGTAAAGATTGATATATTGGAAGCCTATGTTTGGACATCGGAAGTGTTCCGGGTGAAATCGGGATTTTACCGGATTACCGGGAGGGTTACCGGAACCCCCCGGGAGCCAAATGGGCTAACATGGGCCTTAGTGGAAAGGTGAGAAGGCAGCCCACATAGGGCTGCGCCTCCCCCCTCTCCCTAGTCCTATTAGGACTAGGAGAGGGGCCGGCCACCTCTCTCTCCCTCTCCCCTTTAAGGAATCCTATTAGGAATAGGATTGAGGGGGGGAGTCCTACTCCCGGTAGGAGTAGGACTCCTCCTGCGCCTCCCTCCTTGGCCGGCCAGCCTCCCCTCCTTCATCCTTTATATACGGGGGCAGGGGACACCCCAAGACACACAAGTTGATCCTTGAGATCGTTCCTTAGCCGTGTGCGGTGCCCCCTGCCACCAAATTCCACCTCGATCATACCGTTACAGTGCTTAGGCGAAGCCCTGCGTCGGTAGTACATCAAGATCGTCACCACGCCGTCGTGCTGACGGAACTCTTCCTCGACGCTTTGCTGGATCGGAGCCCGAGGATCGTCATCGAGCTGAACGTGTGCTAAGAACTCGGAGGTGCCGGAGTAACGGTGCTTGGATCGGTCGGATCGGGCAGAAGACGTACGACTACTTCCTCTACGTTGTGTCAACGCTTCCGTTGCGATCTACAAGGGTACGTAGATCATACTCTCCCCTCGTTGCTATGCATCACCATGATCTTGCGTGTGCGTAGGAAAAATTTTGAAATTACTACGCTCCCCAACAGTGGCATCCGAGCCTGGTTTTATGGTTTGATGTTATTTGCACGAGTAGAACACAAGTGAGTTGTGGGCGATACAAGTCATACTGCCTACCAGCATGTCATACTTTGGTTCGGCGGTATTGTTGGACGAGACGATCCTGACCAACCTTACGCATACTCTTATGCGAGACCGGTTCCCTCGACGTGCTTTGCACATAGATGGCTTGCGGAAGACTGTCTCTCCAACTTTAGTTGAACCAAGTGTGGCTACGCCCGGTCCTTGAGAAGGTTAAAATGGAGTCTATTTGACAAACTATCGTTGTGGTTTTGATGCGTAGGTGAGATGAGTTCTTGCTTAAGCCCGTAGCAGCCACGTAAAACATGCAACAACAAAGTAGAGGACGTCTAACTTGTTTTTGCAGGGCATGTTGTGATGTGATATGGTCAAGGCATGATACTAAATTTTATTGTATGAGATGATCATGTTTTGTAACCGAGTTATCGGCAACTGGCAGGAGCCATATGGTTGTCGCTTTATTGTATGCAATGCAATCGCGATGTAATGCTTTACTTTATTACTAAGCGGTAGTGATAGTCGTGGAAGCATAAGATTGGCGAGACGACAACGATGCTACGATGGAGATCAAGGTGTCGCGCCGGTGACGATGGTGATCATGACGGTGCTTCGGAGATGGAGATCACAAGCACAAGATGATGATGGCCATATCATATCACTTATATTGATTGCATGTGATGTTTATCCTTTTATGCATATTATCTTGCTTTGATTGACGGTAGCATTATAAGATGATCTCTCACTAAATTATCAAGAAGTGTTCTCCCTGAGTATGCACCGTTGCAAAAGTTCTTCGTGCTGAGACACCACGTGATGATCGGGTGTGATAGGCTCCACGTTCAAATACAACGGGTGCAAAACAGTTGCACACGCGGAGTACTCAGGTTATACTTGACGAGCCAAGCATATGCAGATATGGCCTCGGAACACAGAGACCGAAAGGTCGAGCGTGAATCATATAGTAGATATGATCAACATAACGATGTTCACCATTGAAAACTACTCCATATCACGTGATGATCAGGTATGGTTTAGTTGATTTGGATCACGTGATCACTTAGAGGATTAGAGGGATGTCTATCTAAGTGGGAGTTCTTAATTAATTTGATTAACTGAACATAAAACTTATCATGAACTTAGTACCTGATAGTATCTTGCTTGTTTATGTTGATTGTAGATAGATGGCTCGTGCTGTTGTTCCGTTGAATTTTAATGCGTTCCTTGAGAAAGCAAAGTTGAAAGATGATGGTAGCAATTACACGGACTGGGTCCGTAACTTGAGGATTATCCTCATTGCTGCACAGAAGAATTACGTCCTGGAAGCACCGCTGGGTGCCAGGCCTGCTGCTAGAGCAACACCAGAAGTTATGAACGTCTGGCAAAGCAAAGCTGATGACTACTCGATAGTTCAGTGTGCCATGCTTTATGGCTTAGAATCGGGACTTCAACAACGTTTTGAACGTCATGGAGCATATGAGATGTTCCAGGAGTTGAAGTTAATATTTCAAGCAAATGCCCGGATTGAGAGATATGAAGTCTCCAATAAGTTCTATAGCTTTAAGATGGAGGAGAACAGTTCTGTCAGTGAGCATATACTCAAAATGTCTGGGTATAATAATCACTTGATTCAATTGGGAGTTACTCTTCCGGATGATTGCGTCATTGACAGAATTCTCCAATCACTGCCACCAAGCTACAAAAGCTTCGTGATGAACTATAATATGCAAGGGATGAACAAGACTATTCCCGAGCTCTTCGCAATGCTGAAAGCTGCGGAGGTAGAAATCAAGAAGGAGCATCAAGTGTTGATGGTTAACAAAACCACTAGTTTCAAGAAAAAGGGCAAAGGGAAGAAGAAGGGGAACTTCAAGAAGAACAGCAAGCAAGTTGCTGCTCAAGAGAAGAAACCCAAGTCTGGACCTAAGCCTGAAACTGAGTGCTTCTACTGCAAGCAGTCTGGTCACTGGAAGCGGAACTGCCTCAAGTATTTGGCGGATAAGAAGGATGGCAAGGTGAACAAAGGTATATGTGATATACATGTTATTGATGTGTACCTTACTAATGCTCGCAGTAGCACCTGGGTATTTGATACTGGTTCTGTTGCTAATATTTGCAACTCGAAACAGGGACTACAGAATAAGCGGACACTAGCAAAGGACGAGGTGACGATGCGCGTGGGAAACGGTTCCAAAGTCGATGTGATCGCGGTCGGCACGCTACCTCTACATCTACCTTCGGGATTAATATTAGACCTAAATAATTGTTATTTGGTGCCAGCGTTGAGCATGAACATTATATCTGGATCTTGTTTAATGCGAGACGGTTATTCATTTAAATCAGAGAATAATGGTTGTTCTATTTATATGAGTAATATCTTTTATGGTCATGCACCCTTGAAGAGTGGTCTATTTTTGATGAATCTCGACAGTAGTAGTACACATATTCATAATGTTGAAACCAAAAGATGCAGAGTTGATAATGAAAGTGCAACTTATTTGTGGCACTGCCGTTTAGGTCATATCGGTGTAAAGCGCATGAAGAAACTCCATGCTGATGGACTTTTGGAACCACTTGATTATGAATCACTTGGTACTTGCGAACCGTGTCTCATGGGCAAGATGACTAAAACACCGTTCTCCGGTACTATGGAGAGAGCAACAAATTTGTTGGAAATCATACATACCGATGTATGTGGACCGATGAATATTGAGGCTCGTGGCGGATATCGTTATTTTCTCACCTTCACAGATGACTTAAGCAGATATGGGTATATCTACTTAATGAAACACAAGTCTGAAACATTTGAAAAGTTCAAAGAATTTCAGAGTGAAGTTGAAAATCATCGTAACAAGAAAATAAAATTTCTACGATCTGATCATGGAGGAGAATATTTGAGTTACGAGTTTGGTGTACATTTGAAAAATTGTGGAATAGTTTCGCAACTCACGCCACCCGGAACACCCCAGCGTAATGGTGTGTCCGAACGTCGTAATCGTACTTTACTAGATATGGTGCGATCTATGATGTCTCTTACTGATTTACCGCTATCGTTTTGGGGATACGCTCTAGAGACGGCCACATTCACGTTAAATAGGGCACCATCAAAATCCGTTGAGACGACGCCTTATGAACTATGGTTTGGCAAGAAACCAAAGTTGTCGTTTCTTAAAGTTTGGGGCTGCGATGCTTATGTGAAAAAACTTCAACCTGATAAGCTCGAACCCAAATCGGAGAAATGTGTCTTCATAGGATATCCAAAGGAAACTATTGGATACACCTTCTATCACAGATCCGAAGGCAAAACTTTTGTTGCTAAGTTCAGAAACTTCCTAGAGAAGGAGTTTCTCTCGAAAGAAGTGAGTGGGAGGAAAGTAGAACTTGGCGAGGTAATTGTACCTACTCCCTTATTAGAAAGTAGAACATCACAGAAAACTGTTTCTGCGACACCTACACCAATAAGTGAGGAAGCTAATGATGATGATCATGAAGCTTTAGATCAAGATACTATTGAACCTCGTAGATCAACCAGAGTGAGATCCGCACCAGAGTGGTACGGAAATCCTGTTCTGGAAGTCATGCTACTAGATCATGATGAACCTACGAACTATGAAGAAGCGATGATGAGCCCAGATTCCGCAAAGTGGCTTGAAGCCATGAAATCTGAGATGGGATCCATGTATGAGAACAAAGTATGGACTTTGGTTGACTTGCCCGATGATCGGCAAGCAATTGAGAATAAATGGATCTTTAAGAAGAAGACTGACGCTGATGGTAATGTTACTGTCTACAAAGCTCGACTTGTCGCAAAAGGTTTTCAACAAGTTCAAGGGATTGACTACGATGAGACTTTCTCACCCGTAGTGATGCTTAAGTCTGTCCGAATCATGTTAGCAATTGCCGCATTTTATGATTATGAAATTTGGCAGATGGATGTCAAAACTGCATTCCTGAATGGATTTCTGGAAGAAGAGTTGTATATGATGCAACCGGAAGGTTTTGTTGATCCAAAGGGAGCTAACAAAGTATGCAAGCTCCAGCGATCCATTTATGGACTGGTGCAAGCCTCTCGGAGTTGGAATAAACGCTTTGATAGTGTGATCAAAGCATTTGGTTTTATACAGACTTTCGGAGAAGCCTGTATTTACAAGAAAGTGAGTGGGAGCTCTGTAGCATTTCTAATATTATATGTGGATGACATATTACTGATTGGAAATGATATAGAATTTCTGGATAGCATAAAGGGATACTTGAATAAAAGTTTTTCAATGAAAGACCTCGGCGAAGCTGCTTACATATTAGGCATAAAGATCTATAGAGATAGATCAAGACGCTTAATTGGACTTTCACAAAGCACATACCTTGACAAGATTTTGAAGAAGTTCAAAATGGATCAAGCAAAGAAAGGGTTCTTGCCTGTGTTACAAGGTGTGAGATTGAGTAAGACTCAAAGCCCGACCACTGCAGAAGATAGAGAGAAAATGAAAGATGTTCCCTATGCTTCAGCCATAGGCTCTATCATGTATGCAATGCTGTGTACCAGACCTGATGTGTGCCTTGCTATAAGTTTAGTAGGGAGGTACCAAAGTAATCCAGGAGTGGATCACTGGACAGCGGTCAAGAACATCCTGAAATACCTGAAAAGGACTAAGGATATGTTTCTCATATATGGAGGTGACAAAGAGCTCAACGTAAGAGGTTACGTTGATGCAAGCTTTGACACTGATCCGGACGATTCTAAATCGCAAACCGGATACGTATTTACATTAAACGGTGGAGCTGTCAGTTGGTGCAGTTCTAAACAAAGCGTCGTAGCGGGATCTACATGTGAAGCGGAGTATATAGCTGCTTCGGAAGCAGCGAACGAAGGAGTCTGGATGAAGGAGTTCATATCCGATCTAGGTGTCATACCTAGTGCATCGGGTCCAATGAAAATCTTTTGTGACAATACTGGTGCAATTGCCTTGGCAAAGGAATCCAGATTTCACAAAAGGACCAAACACATCAAGAGACGCTTCAACTCCATCCGGGATCTAGTCCAGGTGGGAGACATAGAGATTTTCAAGATACATACGGATCTGAATGTTGCAGACCCGTTGACTAAGCCTCTTCCACGAGCAAAACATGATCAACACCAAGACTCCATGGGTGTTAGGATCATTACAGCGTAATCTAGATTATTGGCTCTAGTGCAAGTGGGAGACTGAAGGAAATATGCCCTAGAGGCAATAATAAAGTTATTATTTATTTCCTTATATCATGATAAAGGTTTATTATTCATGCTAGAATTGTATTAACCGGAAACATAATACATGTGTGAATACATAGACAAACAGAGTGTCACTAGTATGCCTCTACTAGACTAGCTCGTTAATCAAAGATGGTTATGTTTCCTAACCATGAACAAAGAGTTGTTATTTGATTAATGAGGTCACATAATTGGTTGAATGATCTGATTGACATGACCCATTCTATTAGCTTAGCACCCGATCGTTTAGTATGTTGCTATTGCTTTATCCATGACTTATACATGTTCCTATGACTATGAGATTATGCAACTCCCGTTTGCCGGAGGAACACTTTGGGTACTACCAAACGTCACAACCTAACTGGGTGATTATAAAGGAGTACTACAGGTGGCTCCAAAGGTAGATGTTGGGTTGGCGTATTTCGAGATTAGGATTTGTCACTCCGATTGTCGGAGAGGTATCTCTGGGCCCTCTCGGTAATGCACATCACTTAAAGCCTTGCAAGCATTGCAACTAATGAGTTAGTTGCAGGATGATGTATTACGGAACGAGTAAAGAGACTTGCTGGTAATGAGATTGAACTAGGTATTGGATACCGACGATCGAATCTCGGGCAAGTAACATACCGATGACAAAGGGAACAACGTATGTTGTTATGCGGTCTGACCGATAAAGATCTTCGTAGAATATGTGGGAGCCAATATGGGCATCCAGGTCCCGCTATTGGTTATTGACCGGAGATGTGTCTCGGTCATGTCTACATTGTTCTCGAACCGTAGGGTCCGCACGCTTAACGTTACGATGACAGTTATTATGAGTTTATTCATTTTGATGTACCGAAGGTTGTTCGGAGTCCCGGATGTGATCACGGACATGACGAGGAGTCTCGAAATGGTCGAGACGTAAAGATTGATATATTGGAAGCCTATGTTTGGACATCGGAAGTGTTCCGGGTGAAATCGGGATTTTACCGGATTACCGGGAGGGTTACCGGAACTCCCCGGGAGCCAAATGGGCTAACATGGGCCTTAGTGGAAAGGTGAGAAGGCAGCCCACGTAGGGCTGCACCTCCCCCCCTCTCCCTAGTCCTATTAGGACTAGTAGAGGGGCCGGCCACCTCTCTCTCCCTCTCCCCTTTAAGGAATCCTATTAGGAATAGGATTGAGGGGGGGAGTCCTACTCCCGGTAGGAGTAGAACTCCTCCTGCGCCTCCCTCCTTGGCCGGCCAGCCTCCCCTCCTTCATCCTTTATATACGGGGGCAGGGGACACCCCAAGACACACAAGTTGATCCTTGAGATCGTTCCTTAGCCGTGTGCGGTGCCCCCTGCCACCAAATTCCACCTCGATCATACCGTTATAGTGCTTAGGCGAAGCCCTGCGTCGGTAGTACATCAAGATCGTCACCACGCCGTCGTGCTGAGGGAACTCTTCCTCGACGCTTTGCTAGATCGGAGCCCGAGGATCGTCATCGAGCTGAACGTGTGCTAAGAACTCGGAGGTGCCGGAGTAACGGTGCTTGGATCGGTCGGATCGGGAAGAAGACGTACGGCTACTTCCTCTACGTTGTGTCAACGCTTCCGTTGCGATCTACAAGGGTACATAGATCATACTCTCCCCTCGTTGCTATGCATCACCATGATCTTGCGTGTGCGTAGGAAAAATTTTGAAATTACTACGTTCCCCAACAATTGATGCATACGGGATTGAGGGGGGACCAATATATCTTACTGCTATGGTTGGGTTTTACCTTAATGAACGTTAGTAGTTGCGGATGCTTGCTAATAGTTCCAATCATAAGTGCATAGAATTCCAAGTCAGGGATGACATGCTAGCAGTGGCCTCTCCCACATAAAACTAGCTATTAGTCTAGTAAAGTAGTCAATTTCTTAGGGACAATTTCGCAACTCCTACCACCACTTTTCCACACTCTCTATACTAACTTCATTGATTCTTTACCTAAAACAGCCCCTAGTTTTTTTACGTGCTCTTTATATGCTTGCAAACCTATCCCGTTACGCCTACAAAGTATTTCTAGTTGCATACTTATTCTAGGTAAAGCGAACGTTAAGCGTGTGTAGAGTTGTATCGGTGGTCGACAGAACTTGAGGGAATATTTGTTCTACCTTTAGCTCCTCGTTGGATTCGACACTCCTACTTATCGAAAGAGGCTACAATTGATCCCCTATACTTGTGGGTTATCAAGACCTTTTTCTGGCGCCGTTGCCGGGGAGTTATAGCGTGGGGTGAATATTCTCGTGTGTACTTGTGTGCTTTATCACTAAGTAATTTTTATCTGTTGTTCTAAGTTTTTCTCTATCTTTAGTTATGGATATGGAACACGAAATACCAAAACAAATTAGGTTACTCATGGAGATGGGGAACCTCCTAAAACCCTCGATGCTCATTATGTGAAAGATATTATGCACTACTTCAATAATCCTGAGAAAACCCCATTCAATTATATAATGGGAGACACGTTGGATCAACATGAATACTTTAGGGATTATTGCTTGACTCAAAAAGGGAAACTATTATGGGATCAAATTTATATGTTGCATTGGTATGCTCGGCAACTATGCTTGAGATATGATTATACTTGTTACTCTAGGATGAAGGCTCCACACCTTCCATTTTCATGCAATTTTAATGATAATGAAACCTTATCTTCTCATGCTAATGGTATATATGATTACTATGATGTGGAACGAATAGAAGAATTTGTTGCTTTTAAGGGTGCTTGTGAAATTGAATCTTTGTTTAAAGAGTTTGAAGATTTTGATGATTCAGTTTATAAACCTGAAAATTTAGCTATCCTTAAATATTTCTATGAGAATTATAAATACAATTATGATATTGATGAATTTATTGAGAAATTCTCCACTGTCCGAGAAGAGACTAATATTTTGCAAGAGTCTATGGAAGAAGAAATTGATGAAATTGTGAGCTCATTGGATGAAAAAGATGATGAGGAGAGCGAAGAACAAAAGGAGGAAGATAGTATTAGCTACCCGTGCCCACCTTCTAATGAGAGTAACTCTCCAACTCATAAATTATTTAATGTCCCTTCGTTCTTACCGAAGGATGAATGCCATGATAATTGCTATGATTCCGTTGATTCGTTAGAAATATCCCTTTTTGATGAACTTGATGCTTGCTATTCTTGTGGCCAAGATGCCAATATGAATTATGCTTACGGAGATGAACTTGCTATAGTTCCTTATGTTAAACATGAAATTGTTGCTATTGCACCCACGCATGATAGTCCTATTATCTTTTTGAATTCTCCCGACTACACTATATCGGAGATGTTTGCCCTTATTAAGGATTATATTGATGGGTTGCATTTCACTACTACACATGATGATTTTGATAGACATAATATGCATGTGCTTGATGCTCCCACTTGCAATTATTATGAGAGAGGAACTACATCTCCGCCTCTCCATGTTTCCAATAAGATAAAATTGCAAGAAAATGTTTATACTATGCATTGGCCTTTACTATGTGTGCATGAATTGTTCTTTTATGACATGCCGATGCATAGGAAGAGAGTTAGACTTCGTCATTGCATGACATATGTTACTTTGTGCTCACTACTAAATCACAAATCATTGTTAATTAAAATTGGCTTTGATATACTTTGGGATCCAGGTGGATCCATTACTTGAGAACTATATGCCTAGCTTAATGGCTTCAAAGGAAGCGCTGCCAGGGAGACAACCCGGAAGTTTTAGAGAGTCATTTATTTCTATTGTGTGCTTTTATAAAGTTTAAAAACAAGAATAATGTGTCAAGATTTGCCTTTAGGATGTTTACATTGCTTGTTGGTTCGTGCGGTGCAAGATAGAAACTTGGGCTGTAGTGCGCGATTTTACATTTTTTTTACTGCAACATCAAACGGTTCTAAAACTTTTTGCACTGTCTTTCTATACAAATTGTTTATTTTTCCTAATTTTTTAAGAATTTTTGGAGTAACATAAGTATGGTGAATGTTCAGATTACTACAGACTGTCATGTTTAAGACATATTCTGTTTTTGATGCATAGTTTGCTTGTTTTGATGAAACTATCGATTTCTATCAGTGGATTAAGCCATGGAAAAGTTATATTACAGTAGCTAAAATGCAAAAACAAAATATGAATTGGTTAGCAACAATACTTAGAGTAGTGATTTGCTTTATTATACTAACGGATCTTACCGAGCTTTCTGTTGAGTTTTGTGTCGATGAAGTGTTCGAAGATCGAGGAGGTATCGATGTGAGGAGAAGGAGGAGAGGAAAGAGCTCAAGCTTGGGGATGCCTAAGGCACCCCAAGTAAATATTCAAGGAGACTCAAGTGTATAAGCTTGGGGATGCCCCGGAAGGCATCCCATCTTTCTTCAACAAGTATCGGTATGTTTTCGTCTTCGTTTCGTTCATGTGATATGTGCAAATCTTGGAGCGTCTTTTGCATTCAGTTTTCACTTTTCTTTTATGCACCATGCTGGTATGAGATAGTCCTTGGTTGATTTACAGAATGCTCATTGCACTCCACTTATATTTTTTGAGTATGGCTTTATAGAATGCTTCATGTGCTTCACTTATATCATTTGAAGTTTGGATTGCCTGTTTCTCTTCACATAGAAAACTGCCATTTGTAGAATGCTCTTTTGCTTCACTTATATTTGTTAGAGCATGGGCATATCTTCTGTAGAAAGAATTAAACTATCTTGCTTCACCCTATTTAGAGAGATGACAGGAATTGGTCATTCACATGGTTAGTCATAAAATCCTACATAAAACGTGTAGATCACTGAATATGATATGTTTGATTCCTTGTAATAGTTTTGCGATAAAAAGGTGGTGATATTAGAGTCGTGCTAGTTGATTAATTGTGAAATTGAGAAATACTTGTTTTGAGGTTTACAAGTCCCGTAGCATGCACGTATGGTAACCGATGTGTGACAAATTTGAAGCATGAGGTGTTTCTTTGATTGCCTTCCTTATAAGTGGCGGTCGGGGGTGAGCGATGGTCTTTTCCTACCAATCTATGCCCCTAGGAGCATGCACGTAGTGCTTGGTTTTGATGACTTGTAGATTTTTGCAATAAGTATGTGAGTTCTTTATGACTAATGTTGAGTCCATGGATTATACGCACTCTCACCCTTCCATCATTGCTAGCCTCTTCGGTGCCGTGCATTGCCCTTTCTCACCTCGAGAGTTGGTGCAAACTTCGCCGGTGCATCCAAACCCCGTGATATGATATGCTCTATCACATAAGCCTCCTTATATATTCCTCAAAACAGCCACCATACGTACCTATTATGGCATTTCCATAGCCATTCCGAGATATATTGCCATGCAACTTCCATCATCATCATATACATGACTTGAGCATTCATTGTCATATTGCTTTGCATGACTGTAAGATATCTAGCATGATGTTTTCATGGATTGTCCGTTTTTTGATGTCATTGCTACGCT
Organism: Triticum urartu; assembly: GCF_056163025.1. Lineage (NCBI taxonomy): Eukaryota > Viridiplantae > Streptophyta > Magnoliopsida > Poales > Poaceae > Triticum > Triticum urartu. Next base: position 171,356,963 of record NC_141878.1, read on the forward strand.
AGATCATTGCACATCCCGGTACACCGCCGGAGGCATTCATATAGAGTCATACTTTGTTCTAGACATCGAGTTGTAATACTGAGTTGTAAGTAAATAAAAGTGTGATGATCATCATTATTAGAGCATTGCCCCAGTGAGGAAAGGATGATGGAAATTATGATTCCCCCATAAGTCGGGATGAGACTCCGGACTTAAAAAAAGAGGCCAAATAAGCCCAAATAAAAAAAGAGGCCAAAAAACCCACCAAAAAACAAAAAAATGAGAGAAAAAGAGAGAAGGGGCAATGTTACTATCCTTTTACCACACTTGTGCTTCAGAGTAGCACCATGTTCTTCATATAGAGGTATCTTGAGTTATCACTTTCATATACTAGTGGGAATTTTTATTATAGAACTTGGCTTGTATATTCCAACGATGGGCTTCCTCGAATGCCCAAGGTCTTCATGAGCAAGCAAGTTGGATGCACACCCACTTAGTTTCCAATTTGAGCTTTCATACACTTATAGCTCTTAGTGCATCTGTTGCATGGCAATCCCTACTCCTCGCATTGACATCAATTGATGGGCATCTCCATAGCCCGTTGATTAGCCGCGTCGATGTCAGACTTTCTCCCTTTTTTTCTTCTCCACACAACCGCCATCATCATATTCTATTCCACCCATAGTGCTATGTCCATGGCCCGCGCTCATGTATTGCGTGAAAGTTAAAAAAGTCTCAGAATACTAAAGTATGAAACAATTGCTTGGCTTGTCATCGGTGTTGTGCATGATGAGAGCATTTTGTGTGACGAAAATGAAGCATGGCCAAACTATGTGATTTTGTAGGGATGAGCTTTCTTTGGCTATGTTATTTTGAGAGGACATAATTGCTTGGTTATTATGCTTGAAGTATTGTTGTCTTAATGGCAAAGGATAGACTATTGCTTTGAATCACTCGTGTCTTAATATTCATGCCATGATTAGATTACATGATCACAATTATGCTAGGTAGCATTCCGCATAAAAAATTAGCTTTTATCATTTACCTACTCGGGGACGAGCATGAATTAAGCTTGGGGATGCTGATACGTCTCCGCCGTATCTATATTTGTTATTGTTCCATGCCAATGTTATACAACTTTCATATACTTTTGGCAACTTTTGTTACTATTTTTGGGACTAACATATTGATCCAGCGCCTAGTGCCAGTTCCTGTTTGTTGCATGTTTTTTGTTTCGCAGAAAATCCATATCAAACGGAGTCCAAACGGGATAAAAACTGACGGAGATTTTTTTTGGAATATATGTGAATTTTGGGAAGTGGAATCAACGCGAGACGAAGCCTGAGGGGCCTTCGAGGGTGAGGGGCGCGCCCTGGGCTCTTGTGGCCACCCCGTAAGGCGGTTGGTGCCCTTATTTCTCCACAAGAAAGTCAATATCCAGATACAAATCGTGTGAAAATTTCAGCCCAATTGGAGTTACGGATCTCCAGGAATTTAAGAAACGGTGAAAGGGCAGAATCAGAAAACGCAGAAGAGAGAGAGAGAGAGAGAGAGAGAGAGAGAGAGAGAGAGAGAGAGAGATCCAATCTCAGAGGGGCTCTCGCCCCTCCCATTCCATGGAAGCCAAGGACCAGAGGGGAAACCCTTCTCCCATCTAGGGAGAAGGTTAAGGAAGAAGAAGAAGGGGGGCCCTCTCCCCCTCTCTCCCGGTGGCGTCGGAATGCCGTCGGGGCCATCATCGTGTGATGGCGATCTACACCAACACCTCCGTCATCTTCATCACCTCCCCCCATCTATCCACAGTGGTCCACTCTCCCGCAACCCTCTGTACCCTCTACTTGAACATGGGGCTTTATGCTTCATATTATTATCCAATGATGTGTTGCCATCCTATGACGTCTAAGTAGATTTTCGTTGTCCTACCGGTAATTGGTGAATTGCTATGATTGGTTTAAATTGTTTGTGGTTATGTTGCTGTCCTTTGGTGCCCATCATATGAGCGTGCGCGTGGATCACACCATAGGGTTAGCTGTATGTTGATAGGACTATGTATTGTAGGGCAAGAGTGACAAAAGCTTCAACCTAGCATAGAAATTGATGCATACGGGATTGAAGGGGGGCCAATATATCTTAATGCTATGGTTGGGTTTTACCTTAATGAACATTAGTAGTTGCAGATGCTTGCTAATAGTTCCAATCATAAGTGCATAGAATTCCAAGTCAGGGTGACATGGTAGCAGTGGCCTCTCCGACATAAAACTTGCTATCGGTCTAGTAAAGTAGTCAATTGCTTAGGGACAATTTCACAACTCCTACCACCACTTTTCCACACTCGCTATACTAACTTTATTGCTTCTTTACCTAAAAGAGCCCCTAGTTTTTATTTACGTGCTCTTTATATTCTTGCAAACCTATGCCGTTACACCTACAAAGTATTTCTAGTTTCATACTTGTTCTAGCTAAAGTGAACATTAAGCGTGCGTAGAGTTGTATCGGTGCTCAATAGAACTTGAGGGGATATTTTTCTACCTTTAGCTCCTCGTTGGGTTCGACACTCCTACTTATCGAAAGAGGCTACAATTGATCCCCTATACTTGTGGGTTATCAGCCCCATATGTAGAAAGGGTTGAAGTGTGGATCTTTGGCAATGATATATGTACCTAAAAGCACCAAGTTAATATTAGAAGCTAAACAGCAATTGAAAAATGATGTAGTACAACACTCCATCCATCCCTTTATATAAGATTTTATTACATGTATATCTAGACATCATCAGAACATTAAGGTAACACTCTTCCTTGTTGCTATGTAGCCTGGGATTGCATATTTAATCATTCAGTACAATGCATGTTGCTAAACAACAATTGAAAAACGAAAAGGCATGTTAACTGCAATATCCTTCACAGCAACCAAATATCGTAATTCATTGTGGTATTGTTGAAACTGTTATTGATGAAATTGAACTGCACGACAAATAGTTGCACATATAGAGCATCACATTGTGAAGAACTAAAATAAACAAGTCATAAGGACATCTCTAGGTGATCATTAAAAAGTTAAAGGACTAAAACCCTTAGTGGATAATATATATATATATACTCCAGCGATTTTTGGTCTTTTCTAGTCGATCCCCTAAACTTAAGGTTGTAAACTTCAATTTGATCAAGTTCAAAGCAGGTTCAACCGAAAGTAGCATGCATTCAAACATTAACATGGATAGTTTTGCATAACCGAACATAAAACCTAAATTTAAACTAAGCTAAACTACTTTCGGTCGAAGTAGAGGTCGAGCCAATCCTTCCTCGTCACGCACGGTGTGCCGCGAGCCGTGTCCGGGCCAGCACCGTCGTCGGGGTCATTGGGGAAGGCACTCCTCCACTCGTCGACGTCGATCTCCTCATCCTTGGGGCCCACCTCGACGCCCTCCGCGCCGCCGTCGCCGCCGCCTTCGTCCTCGTCATCAGAGGAGAGCGCGATAACCTCGTCGCCCTCCACGCCACCGTCCTCGCCGCCTTCGACCTCGTCATCGGAGGAGAGCACGATAACCTTGCCGCCCTCCGCTCCGGCAAAGATCGCCCGCTCCGCCTCCACGAGCTCCGGGTGCTGCGGCAGAGCTCTTGCATGTAGGCCTCGGCGGCGGCCTCGGCCTTGAGACGCTCCCACGCCTCGCGGTCCTCCCATGCCATAGCCGAGCTCATCACCCCTGGCTCCGATGGAATGAGGTGGACCGGACGTGTGCCGAAGGGGAAATTGAGACTAGCCATCGCGCCGTGGTAGCGGACCTACCAGCGGTCGTACTCCATGGCCGCGAGCTCGGCCGTGTGGAAGCTACTGAGCCACGGGCGAGTGTGGGTCTCCCGATCTATAATCTCGACGACCCACGTCCCCCACCGGCGCTGCCGGACCCCGAAGTAGGAGTTCGTCGGCTGTCGGGTCCAGGGGAGGACGAGGAAGTCCGCGAACTGGCGTAGGGGCGTGGCGGCGGTCAGATCGGGGGACCGACGATGGCGGATCGGGCCAGCGGAGGACGACGGGGACACCTCGGCGGCCACCTCGGCGTCGTCGGGCGAAAAGGCCGCGATAAACCTCTTTTTGGCCATTGGCTACTCGAGCTCCCCGACACATAGGCATAGGTTGAGGATGGAGGCTCCGGTGATGGCGGCGACCTACCAATGGTTTCGAGGATTGTGTGTGTCTGTGTGAGCAGAGGTTGTGTTTGAGGAAATACTGTGGCAACTGAAAATTTTACTAGGCGGGAGTAACAAGGCAGGGCTACTGAAAATTTGGATCAAGGGCGAGCAGATATTTTTGAGATTGCGAGGGATGCAGAGGCGGGAGTAAAATGCCGGGGCTACTGAAAATTTGAATCAAGGGACTGAAGCAGAGCGGGAGTAACAGACATCGCACACGGTCCGCACATACTAATCGTGTGCTATCAAACATTAAAACCTTCCAGGCAGTAGATATTTTCGAGATTGCGAGGGATGCAGAGGCGGGAGTTTTGGGGGAGCGAGCTAGTGTGCTTGACACGCTGGTTGTGGACTGTAGCCGACGCACCTTCTCACGTAAGCCATATGTGTACTATACATCGACGGTGCTCCAAGATATTTTGTACTACATCTCACACGGTTGGTGAGAATAAACTGTGTGTGATCTACTTGATTTGAATTACAAAATGGGGTCACAGCGGCAACGGATGGTGTTTGAATTGCTAAACCTTTTATCTGCAGTAAACATGCAATTGTATGTGTGTCGTAAAAGAATTGGAATTATTCAGGGTTCGTTTGGACATTTCATACATTAAGCTGGTTTTCTAGCCATTTCAGGTGCACAATTCAAAACTAAACTACATGCACATGCTCCGATGCATACAAATTGGTTGAAAAAACAAATTTGTGTCCTTCAGTGCATGCTTAGGTCCCATGGAAGAAATGTGAATGAATTTTTCGGGGTTCGTTTGGCCTTTTTATACATTAACTGGGTTTTCTAGGCATTTTATGTGCATAATTCAAATTTGAACTACAAGCACATGCTCCAATGCACCAAAGTTGGTTGAAAAAACACATGTGTCCTTGGGTGAATTTCTAGGTCCCATGCAAGAGATGAGAATGAAATTCAAACACCATGGCACTGTTGATTACTGGCAAAACGTTGAGATGCCTAGTTTTTAAATTCTAGTAAATCCAAAACTCGTCTGAAATTCATGAAACTTGGCATGCTATCATGGAGCGGCATCAACATGCCGTGGTGAAAATTTTGTCCCATTTGGGGCAGGTTCAGGTATAAGCTTCTCACAAACCAGAGCTTCTCACAACAAGCATGATGGTTTCGATAGGGAACGTACCACCTTTGGTGACGGGACGATATCCGTTGCCTCTTATTGCTTTCAAAAAAAATCTAGTGTTAACATAGAAAAACAGGAGTGTTGTGTTCAATCTTGGAATTTTTCGGGGTTCGTTTGGCCTTTTTATACATTAACTGGGTTTTCTAGGCATTTTATGTGCATAATTCAAATTTGAACTACAAGCACATGCTCCAATGCACCAAAGTTGGTTGACAAATCACATGTGTGTCCTTGGGTGAATTTCTAGGTCTCATGCAAGAGATGGGAATGAAATTCAAACACCAGGGCACTGTTGATTGCCAGCAAAATGTTGAGATGCCTAGTTTTTAAATTCTAGTAAATCCAAAACTCATATGAAATTCATGAAACTTGGCATGTTATCATGGAGCGGCATCAACATGCCATAGTGAAAATTTTGTCCCATTTGGGGCAGGTTCAGGTATAAGCTTCTCACAAACCAGAGCTTCTCACAACAAGCATGATGGTTTCGATAGGGAATGTACCACCTTTGGGGACGGGATGATATCTGTTGCCTCTTATTGCTTTCAAAAAATTTCTAGTGTCAACATAGAACAATAGGAGTGTTGTGTTCAATCTTGGAATTTTTTGGGGTTCGTTTGGCCTTTTTTATGCATTAACTGGGTTTTGTAGGCATTTTATGTGCATAATTCAAATTTGAACTACAAGCACATGCTCCAATGCACTAAGGTTGGTTGAAAAATCACATGTGTGTCCTTGGGTGAATTTCTAGGTCCCATGCAAGAGATGGGAATGAAATTCAAACACCACGGCAATGTTGATTGCCGGCAAAATGTTGAGATGCATGGTTTTTAAATTCTAGTAAATCCAAAACTCGTATGAAATTCATGAAACTTGGCATGCTATCATGGAGCAGCATCAACATGTCGTGTTAGAAAATTTATCTCATTTGGGGCAGGTTCAGGTATATGCTTCTCACAAACCAGAGCTTCTCACAATAAGCATGATGGTTTCGGTAGGGAACGTCCCACCTTTGTGGACGAAATGATATCCATTGCCTTTTATTGCTTTCAAAAAATTCTCATGTCAACATAGAACAACAGGAGTGTTGTGTCAATTTTTGGGATTTTTCGGGGTTCGTTTGGACATTTTTATGCATTAACTGAGTTTTCAATACATTTATGTGCATAATTCAAATTTGAACTACATGCACATGCACATGCTCCAATGCACTAAGGTTGGTTGAAAAATCTAATCTGTGTCCTTGGGTGAATTTCTAGGTCCCATGCAAGAGATGGGAATGAAATTCAAACACCAGGGCACTGTTGATTGCCGGCAAAACGTTGAGATGCCTGGTTTTTAAATTCTAGTAAATCCAAAACTCATCTGAAATTCATGAAAATTGGCATGCTATCATGGAGCGGCATCAACATGGTGTGTTAAAAAATTATCCCATTTGGAGCTGGTTCGGGTATATGCGTCTCACAAACCAGAGCTTCTCACAACAAGCATGATGGTTTCGGTAGGGAACGTCCCACCTTTGGGGACGAAACAATTTCCATTGCCTCTTATTGCTTTCAAAAAAAAATTCGTGTCAACATAGAACAACAGGAGTGTTGTGTCAATTTTTTGGGATTTCTTGGGGTTCGTTTGGACATTTTTATGCATTAACTGAGTTTTCAATGCATTTATGTGCATAATTCAAATTTGAACTACATGCACATGCTCCAATGCACTAAGGTTGGTTGAAAAATCTAATCTGTGTCCTTGGGTGAATTTCTAGGTCCCATGCAAGAGATGGGAATGAAATTCAAACACCAGGGCACTGTTGATTGCCAGCAAAACGTTGAGATGCTTGGTTTTTAAATTCTAGTAAATCCAAAACTCGTCTGAAATTCATGAAAATTGGCATGCTATCATGGAGCGGCATCAACATGGTGTGTTAAAAAATTTGTCCCATTTGGGGCAGGTTCGGGTATATCCGTCTCACAAACCAGAGCTTCTCACAACAAGCATGATGGTTTCGGTAGGGAACGTCCCACCTTTGGGGACGAAACAATTTCCATTGCCTCTTATTGCTTTCAAAAAATTTCTCGTGTCAACATAGAACAACAGGAGTGTTGTGTCAATTTTTTTGGGATTTCTCGGGGTTCGTTTGGACATTTGTATGCATTAACTGAGTTTTCAATGCATTTATGTGAATAATTCAAATTTGAACTGAATGCACATGCTCCAGTGCATATAAATTGGTTGAAAAATCAAATCTATGTCCTTGGGTGCATGCTTAGGTCCCATGCAAGAAATGGGAACGAATTTCAAACACGAGGGCACCGTTGATTGCCAGCAAAACATTGAGATGCCTCGTTTTTAAATTCTAGTAAATCCAAAACTCGTCTGAAATTCATGAAACTTGGCTTGCTTTCATGGAGCGGCATCAACATGTCGTGGTAAATTTTGTGTCCCGTTTGGGGTACGTTTGGGTATATGCTTCTCACAAACCAGAGCTTCTCACAACAAGCATCATGGTTTCGGTAGGGAATGTCCCATCTTTGGGGACGAAACGATATCCACTGCCTCTTATTGCTTCCAAAAAATTTCTCGTATCAACATAGAATAAGAGTGTTGTGTCAATTTTTGTGATTTTGGGGGGTTCTTTTGGACATTTTTATGCATTAACTGATTTTTCAATGCATTTATGTGCATAATTCAAATTTGAACTACATGCACATGCTCCAGTGCATATAAATTGGTTGAAAAATCAAATATGTGTCCTTGGGTGCATGCTTAGGTCCCATGCAAGAAATGGGAATGAATTTCAAACACCAGGGCACCGTTGATTGCCAACAAAACATTGAGATGCCTGGTTTTTAAATTCTAGTAAATCCAAAACTCGTTTGAAATTCATGAAACTTGGCATGCTATCATGGAATGGCACCCGGCATGATGTGGTATTTTTCGTGTCCATTTGGAGAGAAGGTGCACTCGAATAATGACAGCCAACAAAGGCATTTTGAAAAAATAGCTACCACTTTAATATCTCAAACATTTGTATAATTCAAACCGTGTGCATTCCGTTAACCATTCACGTGACGCCACGTGTCTTGGTTTTATGGCTGTAGGAGGTGTCGTGTGGACAGCTGCTGGACCTTGACTGAACAGGAGGCGTGCGAGCGCAGTCCGGTGCGCAGGCTGACCGAGAGGCGTGCAAGCTGTCCTCCAATGCGTAGGCTCACTGGGAAGCGGGCGAGCTGTACACCGCATAGGCTCACTAGGAAGCGAGCCCTTTGACTTCCATGGCCGCCCGCCTTCCTCTCCATTAATGGCGCCCGAGCCGTTGTTTAATACGGACGGCCTTACTGTTCGCCTCCCATTCCCTTCCCCCCCTCGCAGACCTCCACCACCATGGGCAGAATGATCATCTGCCACTAGTCCTCAAGTTTGGTGAAGTCGACTCCGAGCCGGAGGAGATAGAAAATAAGGAGGAATGGGGCCTCATGGACATGGCGCAGAATGAGCTGGCCGCGGCGGTTGCTGCTCCCGCTCCCGTCCCAGCTCCCATCCCCACGCCCGCGCCAGCGACCATCCCCGTAGCATTAACGGGCTGGTCGCCGAGCACTATCGCAGAGCTGGAAGCCGCAGGTGTTAGCGAGGTCTCCGCGGACCCGTGCGAGCTCATGTACATGCCAGCACCAGCACCCGTGCCCGTGCCCATGCGCACCCCTCCACCCACTGTGGTGCCGACCCCCGTGCGTTTGGCTGCACCTATCGCGCCCGTGCGCGCCCTCCACCCACGGCGGCGCCGGTCCCCGTGTGTTTGGCTGCACCCGCCGCGCCCATGCCCGTGCCCGTGCGCTCCCCCCCCCCTCAGCGGCATGGGACGCTGCTGTCGACCGCTACCTCTCAGCGACGCCAGTTGTCGTCCTCCCGCGCCCCGCCCGTCGATCACGCGACGACATGACGTTTGATTTACAAGTGAAGAACATTTTGTGCTGCCTTGAAGACTTCAACAACGGCGTCCCGGAGGACGACAACGACAATGACGGCACGGCACGCCGCCTCCGCCGCCGCCGGAAATAGTTTTTTTGGTGTTTAATATTGTATCTCGAATTCCCGATCATATGAATATAAATTCGCAGTGTGACTGAATGAAAGATATGGTTTGAACGAACTTGTGTTTCTCTCTCTCTTAATGTACAGACTTATCAAATGATTTTCTTTTAAAAAACATCAACAGTTTTTAAATATAAAACACTTCTCGCAAACGTTTTAGTTAGAACACCCGTATGCAAACCGACAGCTTCCCCAGGAAGCCAAGGGAAAATGTGCCGAGCAGGATTTTTGCATCCCTTCAACGCAAACGATTGTTTTGCATGACCCGTGTGCAACCACGTACAAAAAATTGGGTAAGATTTGCATATCTGTCATTTTGGGTATGTTGCCATTTCTCAAACTGGAAAGATTGACATTTGTTTATCTAGTAACATTGCCATTTGTCAACCTTGTAACACTGCGGTTTATCAAAATATGCAGCTACCAATCACTAGCACTATCTAATTTTTGCAACTAAAATCACTAGCACTGTTCATATGGACACCACTAGCAGGCGTGAGTTCATGGACGCATATGCAAATGTACCATTGATTACATACAACAAATCATCAACCCACAACGACAACGAGGATACACGTTGGATTATAGATCATTTCCAACAAAACATTCAATTCTAGTAAAGTTTTTCTCACACAACAAATAACAAAGCGATGAAATGAACTTCAGCTCAACCACTCATTAGCATTGGAATCGCTTGCTTTAAACCAGAAGTGCTTCTCTGGGAAGGGCCAGCTACTGTCAATCTCGAGACCAACGCAGGACTGATCATCGAGGCTGAAGCGGCCTATGTTGGGACCCATATTGGGATGGTAGGGAAGCATAGTAATGTCCGAGGTATAGATATGGTTGCTTCTCCTAAATGGTAGTAACGTTGTGTCAATAGCAGCTGGATCGCCTTCCACCATCATTGGATAGTTTTGTCCAAAGAAGAGCGAGTTTCCTCCAAGACTTTCAATACTGAACCAGGGAGAAGGTGTTGGCTCTAGTACACTAGTATCCATCCGGAATACCCTACAACGTATGTTGAAATAGTTCCAGAGAGTGCGACCATACAAGACAACACCTGCTTCATTAGTAACATTAGCAGTGCCCCGTATACAGACAAGAAGAGGTGATCCATCGGAATAAGTTGCCAGGCGCCACTGAGTATATGGGTCCTGCTCGTCCTCATGCTCGTGAATAAAATTTTCAAGTATAGGTGGTGGAATGTTCACAAGACCTTGGAAACACAAGAAGGTTAATTAGTAAAGGGAAACTAGCTAACCCGCATGCATGTGGGTGAAACAATTATAACTACAGTGGAAGACAAACGTACCGAAATCATGAGGATTCCATGCAAAAACAGTGCCTCGAGTGGTGGCAGCAAACACAACACCCTCGTATTGAATTGCATCACAGTACTCATCCATGTATAGAAACTGATTTTTGAGCAATATCCATCAAGTCGAACCATGAAGGATGGCAACAAGCTTGTCGAAGATAGCGACAACATAAGCATTCCTATAACCCCAAGAGTGGTTGGGAACTCGACAAATTGCTATCTTCCATAGACGACAGTCAGCATGATCGTATTTGAACTCATGTAGAATACCGGTGTACTCAACCTCTGGCAATCGTCTGAGATTTTTCGAAGTGGAACCCAGTGACGAGTGTACACATTCACAAGTTCCCACTCGCAGTTGTACCCAATATAAACAACCCAATCTCCATTTGTGCCTGCCCAAGCCTTTCCCTCAAGCGATGGCATCTTAACATCATACGTATCATAATCAGGCGGCATCAACTTACACAAGGCGAGGCTTCCCTCGTCCCCGCGCCAGTCAGCAGGGTCACGGCGAAGAAGATAGGGGAGATCAAACTGCTCCTGAACCCTTGGGTTCCTTGTAATGATGTTATTAGTTGAGTCAAGAATGGTCTTAAATGAACTTGCCATGCTAGCCGAGGTGATGACGTCGCACTGATCAATGAGTTCCTCCACTGTGTCATCATTCAGATCGGGGCAAGAATAATGGGGTCATTTCCGGCCTGTTCCCTCCATGGAGAAGAGGATCAACAATGGCAGAAGGAAGGGTGAAAGCAAATGGAGGAGGGAGGAAGAGCTAGCGTGCGATAGCAGTTCCAAATCGAGAGGGAAAGGCGAAGAGTCGGTGGACGGTTGCCACAGTACACGAAGAGGCACCTGGGGAGCGAACGGTTGCCACAGAGGTCACACATTGACGACAACGGCTGAGCGAACCACATGTAATCCCATCGCACAACACACACGTCTTGTTAAGTTGAACCGTTTCTGTTCTCTTGTGTCAACGCAAACAGTTCATCCGAGTGAACCGCATGTCGTATACCGCACACACCTTGATCTAGCTCGCTGTTTCTTTTGTGTTGCCTAATCACAAACAGTTCATCCGAGTGAACCATATGCTATATATCGCACACACCTTCACCGGGCTGCCCATTTCTTTTGTGTTGCCTAATCACAAACAGTCCATCCGAGTGAACCATAAGTTGTGTATCGCACATGCCTTCATCTGGCTGCCCGTTTCTTTTGTTCCTCCTCATCGCAAATAGTTAATTGAACTGAATCGTATGCCCTTCATCGCACACGCAACTAAAATATGAACCGCGTTTGATGCATCCTCCATCTCAAACATTTTCACCTTTTTTGACGGTTTTCATACACCACCGTTTGCGATTATTTCATCGCATATAGTTTCTCGAAGGGTCTCTGATCGTAGTTTCGTGTTAGCAGCATCCTACAGTAGTGCAAGTAGGGGCGCATGGTAGCAATGATGGGACGAGACGCCTCCACTGCCCTGCAGCGCATCTGTAACTGCCGTCTTGGTCATAAAGCCCGCCCGCGCAGGGCACAGGCGCATCATTGCTTCCCATCTCGCAGAACGTGCCTGATGGAAATATGCCCTAGAGGCAATAATAAAATGGCTATTATTATATTTCCTTAATAATGATAAAAGTTTATTATTCATGCTAGAATTATATTCATCAGAAACTTAAATACATGTGTGGATACATAAACAAATACCGTGTCCCTAGTAAGCCTCTACTAGACAAGCTCGTTGATCAAAGATGGTTAAGATTTCCTAACCATAGACACGTGTTGTCACTTGATAATGGATCACATCATTAGGAGAATGATGTGATGGACAAGACCCATCTGTTAGCTTAGCATATGATCGTTCAGTTTATTGCTATTGCTTTCTTAATGTCAAATACATATTCCTTCGACTATGAGATCATGCAAGTCCTGGATACCGGAGGAATACCTTGTGTGCTATCAAACATCACAACGTAACTGTGTGATCATAAAGATGCTCTACAGGTATCTCCGAAGGTGTCTGTTGAGTTGGCATGGATCGAGATTAGGATTTGTCACTCCATGTATCGGAGAGGTATCTCTGGGCCCTCTCGGTAATACACATCACAATAAGCTTGCAAGCAAAGTGACTAAGGAGTTAGTTGCGAGATGATGTATTATGGAACAAGTAAAGAGACTTGCCGGTAATGAGATTGAACTAGGTATGAAGATAGAGACGATCGAATCTCGGGCAAGTAACATACTGACAGACAAAGGGAATTATGTATGTTGTCATAAAGGTTCGACCGATAAAGATCTTCATAGAATATGTAGGAACCAATATGGGCATCCAGGTCCCGCTATTGGTTATTGACCGGAGAGGCGTCTCGGTCATGTCTACATCATTCTCGAACCCGTAGGGTCCGCACGCTTAACGTCCGTTGACGATATAGTATTACATGATTTATTTATGTTGGTGACCGAATGTTGTTTGGAGTCCCGTATGAGATCACGGACATGACAAGGAGCTCCGGAATAGTCTGGAGTTAAAGATTGATATATGCGATAATAGTGTTTGGTCTCCTGAAGGGTTTTGGAATTCACGAGAAGGGGTTTTAGATTTTTCCCAAAATGTTCTGGTGCGAGAACACTTTATTTTGGGCAAGGGGTAAATCCCATGAGGCTTTTGGTAAGTGCAAAAGGAAGTTTTGCGGGAACCCTGGTGTCTAGTCCTGGAGTCCGAGAAGGACTGTTGCCTTTCGGGAAAAACCGACTTTGAGGGGGCTTTAACTCCAAGTTTCGACCCCAGGGCTCAACATATAAATAGAGGGGCAGGGCTAGCACCCAAGACACATCAAGATTCACGAAGGCGTGTGCCGGCAATCCCGTCCCATCTAGTTTATCCTTCGTAATAGTTTCCGTTGTGCTTGGCGAAGCTCTGCAGAGATTGTTCTTCACCACCACCATCACCATGCCGTTGTGCTATCGGAACTCATCTACTACTTCGCCTCTCTTGCTGGATCAAGAAGGCAAGGACGTCATTGAGTTGAACATGTGCTGAACGCGGAGGTGCCATATGTTTGGTACTTGATCGGGACGGAACGTGAAGGTGTATGACTACATCAACCGCGCGTTGATAAATGCTTCCGCTTAGCGGTCTTCAAGGGTATGAAGATACTCTCCCCCTCTCGTAGCTATGCATCTCCATAGATTGATCTTGCATGTGCATAGAAATTTTTTGTTTTCCATGCAATGTTCCACAAATGTGCCTTCCTGTGCATTGCTCCTCTCTTCCTTCCTACTGCGCCCAATCTGCTCCCAATATCTCCACCGCCATGGTGTTTGATGTCACTTGAAGCTACGTTGGTATTTTCCCAAAGAGGAAGTGATGATGCAGCACAGCAGCGGTAGGTATTTCCCTCATATATGAAACCAAGGTTATAGAACCAGTAGGAGAACCAAGCAACACAACGTAAACATCCCCTGCACACAAATAACAAATACTCACAACCCGACATGTAAAAGGGGTTGTCAATCCCTTTCGGGTAACGGTGCTAGAAATTGGCAAACGAACGTGAGAGAGTTGTAAATAATGATAGATCGAACGCCAAATAAAATAAATTGGAGCAAGGTATTTTTGTATTTTTGGTTTAATAGATCTAAAAATAAAGCAAAGGAAAAGTAGATCGCAAAGGCAAATAATATGAGAAAGAGACCCGGCGTCCGTAGGTTTCACTAGTGGCTTCTCTCGAGAAGAAATAGCAAACGGCGGGTAAACAAATTAATGTTGGGCAATTGATAGAACTTCAAATACTCATGACGATATCCAGGCAATGATCATTACATAGGCATCACGTCCAAGATTAGTAGACCAACTCCTGCCTGCATCTACTACTATTACTCCACACATCGACTGCTATCCAGCATGCATCTAGTGTATTAAGTTCATGGGGAAACGGAGTAATGCAATAAGAACAATGACATGATGTAAACAAGATCTATCTATGTAGAGATAGACCCCACCGTTTTATCCTTAGTAGCAACGATACATACGTGTCGGTTCCCCTTCCGTCACTGGGATCAAGCACCATAAGATCGAACCCACTACAAAGCACCTCTTCCCGTTGCAAGATAAATAGATCAAGTTGGCCAAACAAAACCCAAATATCGGAGAAGAAATACGAGGCTATAAGCAATCATGCATATAAGAGATCAAAGAAACTCAAATAACTTCCATGGATATAAAAAGATAGATTTGATCATAAACTCAAAGTTCATCGGATCCCAACAAACACACCGCAAAAAGAGTTACATCATATGGATCTACAAGAGACCATTGTATTGAGAATCAAACGAGAGAGAGGAAGCCATCTAGCTACTAAGTACGGACCCGAAGGTCTACAAAGAACTACTCACGCATCATCGAAGAGGCACCAATGGAAGTGGTGAACCCCTCCGTGATGGTGTCTAGATTGGATCTGGTGGTTCTGGACTCTGCGGCGGCTGGAATTGATTTTCGTCGACTCCCCTAGGGTTTCTAGAATATTTGGGTATTTATACAACAAAGAGGCGGTCTGGGGGGCACCCGAGGTGGGCACAACCCATCAGGGCGCGCCTGGGCCTCCTAGCGCGCCCTGGTGGGTTGTGCTCCCCTCCGAGCACCCCCAGGTGCTGCCTTGGCCCATTGGGTGTCTTTTGGTCCCAAAAAATCTCTGTAAAGTTTTGTTGCATTTGGACTCCGTTTGTTATTGATTTCCTGCGATGTAGAAAACATGCAGAAAACAACAACTGGCACTTGGCACTATGTCAATAGGTTAGTACCAAAAAATGATATAAATGATTATAAAACATCCAAGATTGATAATATAACAGCATGGAACAATCAAAAATTGTAGATACGTTGGATACGTATCAGCATCCCCAGGCTTAACTCCTACTTGTCCTCGAGTAGGTAAGTGATAAAAACAGAATTTTTGATGTGGAATGCTACCTAACATGTCATCTTATATTCTTTTCTTTATAGCATGGATATTTGGAATTTTATATTATTCAAAGCAATAGTCTAGTTTTGACATGATAACTTAAATACTCAAGCATATCAACAAGCAACCATGTCTTTCAAAATATCAACGCTAAAATAAGCTATCCCTAGCCCATCATGCTCAATCTCATTGATCCATTCATGAAACACACTCGCGTATTAACTACACCCAATGCTCAAGTGCAATCATAGTGCCTCCTAGTTGGTGCTTTATAAGAGAAGATGGAGACTCAAATTCAAAATAAAAATTGCATAAAGTAAAAGAAAGGCCCTTCGTAGAGGGAAGTAGGGATTTGTAGAGGTGCCAGAGCTCAAAGCGAAAAACTTAGAGATAAAAACATTTTGGGAGGTGTATCCTTCCCACCAACGAAAACGACTTAGAGTTACCAACACTTTCCATGCTAGATATATCATAGGCGGTTCCCAAACAGAAAATAAAGTTCATTCCTTTTTCCACCATACTTTCACTTTCCATGGCTAACTGTATCCACGGGTGCCTTCCATACCAACACTTCCCAAGGAATTTATTATTTGACAACATAAAGTAAATTCATTTTTCATTTCGGGACTGGGCATCCCTGATACCTTTGCCTTACTCTCGTGCAATGACAAGTGAATAAACACTCATCGTGAGAATAACACATCTAGCATGGAAAATATTAGCCACCCCTCATCGCTCCACGAGCGGTACGAACACACAAAAGAGAAGTTTATTTTGAAAATTAGAGATGGCACATAAAAATTTGCTTAGAACAGCAAAATAATATTGCATATAGGTAGATATAGTGGACTCATGTGGCAAAACTGGTTTAAAGGTTTTTGGATGCACAAGTAGTGATCATACTTAGTGCAAAATGAAGGCTAGCAAAAGATCGAGAAGCGACCAACCGAAAAACGAATAATCTCATAAGCGAGCATTAAGCATAATTAACACCGAATAATGCACCAAAAGTAGGATATAATTTCATTGCATAATTATTTGCTTTCATGCTTGCATAGGGAATCACAAACCTTAACACCAATATCTATCTATTATATAATTAAAACGATAGAATACCAACGGTGATGATTTGGCACTGTAAAAGCTAAGATGTATCAACGGCGAAGATCTATAAGTGTTTTTTTCTAGAAAAGATCTAAAACGAGTTGATATTAGGAAAGTGCACACGGACGTGTACTATTGCACGTGAATTTTTTTGCACCTGAAAAAAAAACTGAAACGGACATGTCCTATTGCATGTAACATTAGGCAAGTGTACACGGACATATACTATTGCACGTGGAAGACTCTGAAACGGATTGTTATTAGTCAAGGATACGGTCGTATACTATTGCAAAAGTCATCCGTACAGAATTCAAACTCAGCAACCTTTGCCTAATATAAAGGTTGGGGCAAACACCCCAGAACACCCACGGAATAATAGACGCCAGAACACCCATTGAAGGGAGATCCACACAACAACATATCCACACAAATCGAAGGGGCGACATACGTCGGGACACCCAGCACATCGAAGGACGAAAGAAGAAACGACAGACACATCAAGTTTGGGTAATATATATAGCTTAAATCTTGAGGTCTGTTTACATCTTTCCATCCCTGCATGTCTTTGCAACCTCCTTATGAACACCATGTTTTCCTGTTCATTAACCATTAGTTAGAACGCTTCTTTCTAACCAAATTTCATTATTGCATTACCATATGAACCACTCCTTCTAAAATTGTTTTCAAGGCAACATCTCCATGGCGTACACGAAGTTGAGTGAGTTAACCACAAGAGGACAGGCATGGAATATTAAAGCCAAACTAATGAGAATGTGGGACTCGATCAATCCTTCGACTGATGAACTTATAAGCATCGATATGATCTTGATGGATGAGCAGGTATTTTCTTCACATAATTAACAATGGGGATTGTTTTATTGTTAAAATTACTACTAAATTTTTCTTTCATTGAATTTTGAAGGGCCATACAGTTCATGCTACTATTTGGAAGAATCTAATAGACACTTACAGAGCAAAGATCAATGAGGGTTCTATATATGCTTTTAGCAATTTTAAAGTTGTAGATTCGACAAAATATCGACCAGTCAGCAATGAAATTAAAATTACTTTTTATACAACACAAAATTAAAGGAGATGAAAGGTTCATCGGATAATTTTCCAGATTACTACTTTGAGTTTGCTAGCAAAGATGCCCTACAAGAACGTCTAGAAAAAGACCAACAATGCTCAGGTATGTTGACAGTCATATTCTTACTTCCAAGTGGACAATTTAAATTTGATGTCATTTCTTGGTGGTTGTATTAATAAACTCAAATGAATAACTTTCTAATTTTTGAAGTCTTTAATCTTCCAATTTGCAGATGTCATTGGGTTACTTACCAAGATTAAGCCAATAGAATCAAGGATAACAAAGAAGAAAACACCTGCAGATGTACGTCAGATTGAAATTCTAATGCCAGAGTAAGTGTATATCCATGTATCAACTTTTCACTAAAGGGTAAAGGCTGTTTTCTTCCACTTACATTATTATTACCATTAATTACTTTGGAATGAATTATTCAGGGGTGATAGAATCAGAGTATCATTATGGGGAAGATTAGCTCATCATTTAAGTGAGGATGTAATTGGCAATCAAACAATTATTATTGTTACCTCAACAATGGTGCAAGAATTCAATGGTAAGTTGAATCTGTTTACATGTCTTTTTTCATACCAAAATAATAAATCTAACTGATTTATTGTTCATTAAATAGGTTTGTGCCTGAAGTCAACTAGCGCCACAAGATTATATACGAATCTAGATATACCCGAGACTTGGGAACTTCGTGGCAGGTATTAAGCACAATTTGTAGGTTCTGGTCATATAGAATTTCATAATATATCTTCATTTACTAACTTTTTTATAGCCACTCCACCGAAGAAACTTTACCAAAAATGATGGAGATAGATAAAAGTACTCAAGGGACACTAGAAGATCAAATGTTTTATAGAAGGATAACCTTAAAAGAACTTACTGGAATTAGGCACGATAACCCAACAGATGAGGTAATGAATCAAAACTCTTCTAAGACATGATATTGTAGAAGCCTCCAATACCTACAGATGTATTTGACATATTTGTATGAGTGACCGCATATTCTTTAAAGAGCTATATTTTCTTCATCAACTTTCAGGACTTTGTGTTCACAACAATAGCTACAATTGATCGGTTACAAGAAAATATTCAATGGTGGTACATGTCATGTGATGTTTGCAACAAAACTGCTACGAAAGAATCACATAATTATTATTGCAAGAATTGTGATACGTATCCAGAAGGTTTAACACCTAGGTAAGCATATTCTCTTGATTTCACCATCATTATGTAATATCACATTTGTGTTACACTAATGAAATGTGATTCTAGGTATCGTATTCGGCTTCAAATTAGTGATCGCACTGCTACTACAAGTTGCACTTTATTTGATGAAGAGGCTGAAAGAATGCTCAATACATCAGTCTCATTCCTGTTGGATTCCTTAGATGGAAAATCTGAAGAAGTCCCAAAGATTATACAAGAATTATGTGGACAAAGACTTATCTTTTGATTCAAACTCAACAATAAGAACCTCACTCTAGGCATGCAGAACTATGCAGTAAAGAAAATATTTGTGCCTGATGAGAAGCTTGAGAAGCGATACTTAGAGGATAAAGCTGAAGAGGTAGTGGTCTATTAAACTATCAAATCTATTTAAACACCAATTATTATACTCTTTTATATGGAACTATTGAAGCAAGTATTTACAATTCTTAATCCATTGTGCTCAACAGGATTTGATGGATGATGAAGTGGACAACATGTTAAAACGAGAAACAAAGAAACTGAATGAGCCAGTCAAAAAGGTGATTGAATACTTCACTGTACAAGCTTTTCTTTACATAAATTCATCTCTTAATTCATCCATTTATGTGATTTTTGCAGGTACAAATCAGCAAGTGTGAACTTAGCAAAAACATATGTGAGTTGGTCCCTGTGAAAGAGGAGCCAGAAGATAAAAGCAATGGGAGTACAGTACATCAGAAGGAGCATCAACATCAAAAATCATCAACGAGTGTCGATGGTGGGAAAAGGAGGCGAAGATCTGTTGTATTATCAGACTCGGAAGATGAAGAAGTGGAAAATAGTATATCTGAAAAATTAGAAAAGGCAACGCCCAAAAGCACCAGAAGTGTTCATGCAAAAAACAAGAAGACAAAAGTTGAACATGAAGGCTCCACAAGGATGACACGAAGTTTGACCAAGAAGACTAATAGCATCAAGACGATGTAATCGTCAACTCAAAGATCAAGTACACCAAACAAGACCCAAGAGAGGAAGGACCTTTTCCAGAAATTTTTTAGGACAGTACTTTATCCTATATTTATTATTTTAATGTATCCGAGGACTGGAATATTTAGTGTGTTTTTATATATGATCAATATGTATGAACAATATGACATTTTGTTTTCAAACAATTCAAGTATTGTATACTATTCAGAAGAGAGAATGACCAGTACATTCCTTTGATCTTAATCAATGTAGCATGGCATTTGTGTGGTTGGTCAAAGCTCTAATGTGCCTGCAACATTTGCTAAAACTACAATGTACTAGCATGGCCTAGAATATATGAGAACAAAAATGCTCAACTGTATTTGAAAAGATTGAGTTGGAAATCCATCTAGAATACTATGAAAAAAGTAATCAAAATCATCGACTGCGAATTGTTCCATATGAAGCCACAATGAAATTTAAAACGACAGAAAGATGGATTGAGCTTTTATCCGGGGCGTATATTATTACATCACGGACAAGCATATGGATGGGGACTCACAGACTTAAGCTTATTTTTTTCTCACTAACCCTCAAAAGATCCGACCAAAATTATTTTGCAGACAAAATGTATTTGGGCCAGACGCACACCTAGCTGAACTAGGTACTGACTAGGCAAGATAGTTGAAGGCCAAACCTGCGCTCCTACTTGCGCCACTGATGCACCCAGGTTCCGCTCCTTAGTGCCTGCTGCGCGGCGCTGCTCCATGCAGGTTGATAGCTACTTGGTTCACCTCGCGAAAGCTTGCTTGTGCCGACATTTCCGTGCAGCCGCCGGCCGCGCCACCGCATGCCCTCCTTAGCGCAAGAGCGGATCCAGTGAGAATCTTAGCCCAGCAGGTCGCCAGAAGCTAATCGGAAGCGATTTGCTCATCCAAAGAATATCCTTTTAGAAGGAACTGTGCGGAAGAGGAATAGTCCATTGATACGAAGTGTGATAAGGGCTTTCATAATTCCCAAGAAACTTCCCGAGCTCGCGGCGTCTCGCGCTCGCGCAGGTGCAGGCGCCACCGCCGCCGGCTGATCTCCTCCCTCCGGCCACCTCAGGCCCAGCCAAGCATAGATCCGGGACCCTCCGGGCGTCCTCTCTCCATCCATCCCGAAGCCCGGCGCCGTCTTCGCCGGCCCTCTCCCCGCGGAGGAGTTCGAGTCCGGCCCTCCCCCTCTTCCTGTCCCGCTCCCGTGCGGCCACGCCGGGCCGCACCGGGGCGCCCCTGTGGGCTCGAGCAGGTCCCCCTGCGCCTCCCTCTCCTCTTGCCGCCGCCAGAGGCGTCGCCGGGCAAAGCCCTGGCGGCGCGGCGGCAGCGGGACCCCTCGGTCGCCGTTCTCGACAGCGGGGGCGGCGCTGCTCCGCTGCTCCAGGCGGTGATGCTGCTCGGCTCGGCCAGACTTGGTGCTCTGTCGGGTGTTGCTCGATGGGCTCGCTCCGGCGCGGGCTAGCGCGGCTCCGGTGGTGGGTGGGCGCGGCCAAGCGTGGACCTGGTGTGGCGATGTGCGGCGCCACGGTCCCCGCGGGATGGTGGTGCTCGGCCCGGCGGCGTCTTGGTGGTGCTCCGGCAGCTCCTGGTGCTGTGGATCCGGCGGATGGCGGGGGGCGGCAGCTCCGGGCATGCGTGGCTGGCTCTGGCCGGCCCTGGGTTCTCCGGATCTGGCTGCTTCGTTGCGGCGAGAGGCTGTTTGGTGGTCCGGCCGGGCTTGGGCTCGGCACACGGTGTGGCAGCGCCGGGCGAAAGCTCTGCCTCGGGCTTCTGGCCGGGGCCGGCGACGGCGACGCACTCCGGTGTCGCGCTCTTCTTGAAGACGTCGTCGAGGTGTGCTGTCTGCCCTGCTCGTGTCTTCGGTCGGTGAGACCAGTGGTGTGGTGGTGGCTTCTGCTTGGTCATGGCGCGATGGCTTCGTGGGAGGTGTGCGGGTCAGCGGAGGTGCAGTGCGTGAGGATGTGGTGTTGGGCGGTGCTCCGGGCGAAGGCTTGCCAGGTTTCTACCGGCCGACGGCGTCGGCGTCCGCAGATGTCGTGTCACCTCCTTGGAGGCGCCGCCGTGGAGTCCACCCCCTGCACATCCTCGGTTCCAGCTCTTCGGGTGAAAGCCTAAGGCCCAGTCAGGTCGGGCGACGGCGTCGACATCGTCGCTTCCTCCTTTGGGGCGTCGCCTTGAAGAGCATTGGATCCCGTTTGCACTTTCCTTGGGCTGGACGCTCGCGGCATTGCGGTCAGCGGCTGTCTGTCCGGCAATGTGGATGTTGCGCGACTTCTAGTGTGGCAACGATGGCGGCTTCAAGCGAAGTTGGGCGGCTGCTGAGCTTTGGTAGTCGGTCTCATCCGGCGTGTTCGAGGGATTGTCGGGCCTCATTTTTCTTCCTGAAGTCGGAGCTGCAGAGGAGGTGCTTCCGCGGCGAAAATGACACGAGACGGGTGGTCGGCTCCGGTGCCGGCTCGACACAGGCCCAACGCTTTCCCCCTACAATGCTCGTAGACAGAGTCGGAGCTGCCTGGTCGTCGGCGTGTGCGGTGGACTGTTTGGCATCGACCGACGCAGGCCTCGACGCTTGTTCGTGGTTTTCTCTTCGACGGCGTGTGTGCGTTCTTGTGTGGGTTGCCAGGTCGCCCTGTGTGCCTTGTTTTTGCGGGCACGTTGACGGTATTCACCCGGTTTTCCGTTAATTAACTGGGTACTTCTCTTCGACCTTTTTTAATGAATCGGGCTCTAAGGGACCGCGTTTCAAAAAAAAAGTGTGAGAAGATAATAAGCGGCGTAGCAGGAATTTTATTTTATTTTATTTGGACAGCACTGCAGCAGGAGAGTTGAAGTGCGAATAAAATACAGTACATTTTTAGGGGAGCTAGACAGCTTTCTGACAGCCAAGCACCAGCCCAAATTAGCTCATTAATCAGAAGTTGCTGGTGTAGGACTAACTATTAGTCGTTGCTCAAAAAAAGCTACTATTTATTCAAGCTAAATTTCCTTTAAAGACAATCCGTATTGTACTGTCCGATTTTGACTCACTACATGATTCCTAATCCTACACGTCTAGGAAAACATCTAACCATATCATTATATAAAGTGCATCATATCACGTCCTACTAGCACAACAAGCCTCATCGCCGACTGATCCGTCTTCTCAAATTCGAAGCAACTCGACGACTAAGCAGGCAAAGGTTCCAGGGTATTATATATTTTCTCTCTTTAATCTGTGCATTATTTTAGCTTCCTTATCAGCCAACATATTCTCACAAAAACTTTCTCCTCAGGTGATCTACATTAGTCAAATTGCTAGATCATAGTCTCAGAAAACAAACAAGAGGTATATGGTCACATACACTCATCCCTCTGCTTATATCACATAAACATCATTCAACCATAATTTTACAAGACATACATTCATAAATGACCCATGATGCACTTTCTCAATAGCTACTTTTTCATGATGTCGGGAAGATCAAACACACGAGACGGCCGACAAATTGAAGGTATGGCAACAACTCCAGCAACTTGCATCCAATATACGCCGGCGACACCCAAACGATCACAGGCACAAAGAAACGTCCAACGAACTGAAGACACAACATCAGCACCATCAACCTCAGGTAATATCCCGATGCAATTCTTCATGTGTGTGCCTGCATTTTGATCTCAGCTCAACATTGCGTCAAAACTCTTCTCATACTGAACTATAAAGCTCTTTTTTTCATGCATCCTAACACTACCATGATAATAATGTGAAAGCTACAAAAAGAGCAACATGGTTGAACAATTATTGATTTTTAGTTCCCTACCAGATAAACAACATTAATCTCCACATGTACTGTATGTGACAACGTCCATTAGTAGTCATCACCAAATGCACTTGCATGCCTGCAAAAGCAAAACACTATTAAGTACTCTCTCTGTAGAGATATAAGAGTGTTTAGATCACTACTTTAGTAATCTAAACGCTCTTATATTTCTTTACGGAGGGATTACAAAATAAATCATATTACATGATACTATGTTAAGGAAACTATACCCACTGACGAAATCACATTTGCAGATATGAGAGTCCAACATACGTTAGACCCAGCAGCTCACCAGACAAAAAGAAAGAAAGAACAACCTCTAAACTCAAGGAGTACAAAGCGGACAAGGACTGCAGAGGGAAGAAGAAATGCGAACACAGAGGCTCCTAAACGATTGAGAAAGGCTAATTCTGAAGAAGATAGGGAATTGAAGCGCGCCAGAAGCGAAACCAACAAAAACAACACTAGAGTCAATGTTGGAGACAACAACAGAACCAGAACCTCGACAAGTGCTAATAGCAAGCCATGGAACTTCGGAAGGCCAACATACAAATGCCAATATTGCAAAGCATTGCTATGGTGTGAAGAAAGATTAAATTCAAACAAAGGAACTACGGCACCCTCTTTTGGAATATGCTGCAAACAATGGAAAATCGATCTGCCGCCACTAAGAGAACCTCCACCATACCTTGGAAACCTCTTAAGAAGTGAAGGGCAGGATTCGGTAAACTTCAAAGAAAATATAAGGTCATACAACTCAATGTTTTCATTCACATCGATGGGAGGAGCTGTGGACAAGGAAATAAACACTCGCAAAGGACCTTATGTTTTTCGTTTGCATGGACAAAACTACCACCATATCGGAACTCTTTTGCCTCAACGTACAGACAAACCTCGGTTTGCACAGCTATACATCTATAATACCGAAAATGAGGTGGAAAACAGGATAAATGCGTCAAGATGCAATGATAAAAAATCAACAGTGGACCCCAACATCGTCAAAGAACTGAAAATAATGCTCGACGACAACAACATCCTCGCAAAAACCTTCAGAATGGCAAGAGATAGATTCCAAGAAGGAGACTACCATGATTACACACTTCGGATACTAGGCAAAAGGAACGGAACACACAACCTTCCATCCGCATCTGAAGTTGCAGCATTGGTAGTAAGAGATCCAACCGGAGAGAGTGAAGGACGTGACATTGTTGTTGAGTACAAAAATATGGAGCCGCAAAGGATATCAGAGATCCACCCGAAATTCATGTCCATGCAATATCCGTTGTTGTTCCCATATGGAGAAGATGGTTTTAAACTTGAGATACCCTACAAGAAAACAAAAGGAGGTACAAACAGCAGGAAATACGTAACGTTGTTGGACTACTATGCATTCTACCTACAGCAACGTCCTGATCAAGGAATGTTACTACTCAAGTCCGGGCATTTGTCACTGCAATTTTGGGTGGATGTATACACATGTATCGAGCAAAATAGACTAAACTGGATCCGACACAATCAAGGAAAGCTACGAACTGAACTTTACAGTGGATTGCAGGATGCGATTGAGCAAGGGGACACAAGAACAGAGCAAGTTGGAAAGAGGATAATTGTGCCTTCATCTTTTACAGGTGGTAGAAGAAACAAGGCACAATATTTGCAAGATGCCTTTGCAATATGCCGTTGGGCTGGATACCCAGACCTATTTATAACATTCACATGCAATGCAAAGTGGCCTGAGATCCAATACATGCTAGATGAAGTGGGAGGTGGCCAAAAGCCAGCCGATCGGCCAGACATTGTGGACAGAGTATTTATGATCAAACTAAAGGAGCTAATGAGAGACATAAAAGAAAAGAAATACTTTGGAGAAACAGTTGCAAGTAAGTCCCATTGACTATCAATCTTTACTCTTTCTTGCATCATCTTATAGTCCGTCAGACTGTTGCTCTTTAGAAACATGCATCATCTTATACTCCGTCAGATTCTAGCTCTTTAGTAACATGCATTCCAATTTAAGCTAAATCTGACAAACTATTAATCAACTGCAGTCATCTACACAATAGAATTCCAGAAGAGAGGACTCCCGCATGCGCACATACTAATATTTTTGAAGGACAAAGACAAGTACCCGGAACCATCGCAAATCGACAAAATAATAAGCGCTGAGATCCCAAACAAGGATGAGGATCCAGAGGCATTTGAAGCTGTTGAGAACTTCATGATGCATGGCCCGTGCGGGAGAGGCTAAGAAAAACTCACCATGCATGGTGGACCATAGATGCACCAAGCATTTCCCAAAAATATACAATGTCAGCACTACCATTGACGAGGACGGATTTCCAGTATATAAAAGGAGGGATGACGGAAGGCAGATCAAAAAGGGAGGGGTGATGCTCGACAACAGATTTGTCGTGCCATACAACCGGAACCTTCTGGTCAAGTATCAAGCTCACATAAATGTTGAGTGGTGCAATAGGTCCAGATCAATCAAGTACCTATTTAAGTATATCCATAAAGATGACGACCATGTTACAGCCTTGCTCAAGGAAAGTGGCACGGCAAACGAAACTGACGAGATCAAGAAATACCTAGAGATGAGATACATATCAACATCAGAAGCATGCTGGAGGATATTTCAGTTTGATCTTCAGTATCGCGATCCAGCAGTTGAGAGGCTACCTTTCCATCTTGAAAATGAGCAACAAGTTGTTTTCCAGACTCCACTGATCTTGAAAAGATATTAACAAGGGACGGATCTAAAATCACCAAGTTCACTCAGTGGATGGAGGCAAATAAAATATATGATCTAGGAAAAGGATTGATTTACGCAGAATTCCCTACAAAGTTTGTATGGAAAAGCGAAACAAAATGTTGGCAGAAGCGAAAAAGGGACTGCGCAATTGGAAGAATCTACTATGCACATCCCGCAAGTGGCGAGAGATATCATATGAGGATGCTTCTAAACACCAAGAAAGGATGCACATCATTTGAGGACATTAGGACCGTTGATGGAGTCATTCACCCAACATACAAATCAGCATGCCAAGCCCTCGGATTTCTCGATGATGACACCGAGTGGACTGACTGTATCAATGAAGCATCAAGTTGGGCTTCCGGAACACAACTGCATCAGTTATTCACCACCATATTGTCCCATTGCGAAGTCACAAACCCAAAGGTATTGTGGGATTCAACATGGGAGGCGTTGTGTGAAGATATGCAATACAAAAGAAGGACTATTCTAAACTTTCCAACACTTTGGCTTACAAACACACAGAAGAAAGCGTATGGTCTGATTGAGATAGAAAAACTGATGAGGCAAGTAGGAAAGTCACTAAAGGACTATCCAGACATAGAACTACCAAATGCCGCAGAGCTAGAAGAACTTGGGAACAGACTAATAAACGAAAAGGTCAACTACGACATGGACAAACTCAAGGATGAGCACAAAATCATACTAAACAATCTTAACCAAGACCAGAAAAAGGCCTATGATGCAATAATGGAGTCAGTCGACAAAGGCCTAGGAAAGCAGATATTTGTCGAAGGCTACGGTGGCACAGGAAAAACCTATCTATGGAAAGCAATAACGACAAATCTAAGATCAGAGGGGAAGGTAGTGCTTGCGGTAGCATCATGTGGCATTGCAGCGTTGCTTCTCCAAGGTGGAAGAACAGCACACTCAAGGTTCCATATTCCACTTAATATCACTGAAGAATCAACGTGTGAAATAAAACAAGGCTCGCATTTGGCTGAACTGCTAAAGAAGACCTCACTTATATTGTGGGACAAGGCTCCTATGGCAAACAAACACTGCTTCGAGGCACTAGACAAAAGCCTGAGAGATATTCTAAGGTTCACTAATGAAAACAGCGATGAAAATCCATTTGGTGGAATGACAGTTATACTAGGAGGCGACTTCAGACAAATCCTGCCAGTTATAACCAAAGGAAGGACAGAGCAGATAGTAAATGCTTCAATCAAAAGGTCATATCTGTGGAAACACTTTGAAATATTTGAGTTAACACAAAACATGCGACTGAAGTGTTTGTCAGATGATCCAATACAAAAGCAAAAGGTCGCTGAATTTGCAGAGTGGATACTACAGATTGGCGATGGCAAAACAACATCTGATGAAGGAGAGGATTGGATAAAAATACCAAAAGACCTACTGCTAGAGAAAGGAGAAAATCGTAAAGAACAAATCGTCAAAAGCATATACCCAAATTTGCTGCAAAAATACCGTGAGCGGGATTACCTAGAAGAAAGAGCAATACTATGTCCAAGAAATGATACAGTCAAGGAGATAAATGACCACATAATGAGCCAAATACAAGGTGAAGAGGTGACATACCTAAGCCTGGACACAGTGTGCAAGGCAACGACAAATACCAACATCATGATGAACATGCAGCCTACTGAGCTCCTCAACACCTTAACGTCCCCAGGAATACCAGACCATAAGTTAAAACTGAAGGTAGGTTTGCCGGTCATGCTCCTATGCAACATCAACCAAGCAGCAGGCTTATGCAACGGTACAAGAATGACAATTACACAACTTGGAAACAAATACATCGAGACACAAATAATCACAGGAACACATGTCGGCGATAAGGTATACATACCTCGAATCATCATGTCACCAAGCGACTCAAAATGGCCATTCGTGCTGAAAAGAAGGCAATATCCATTATCAGTGTGCTTCGCAATGACAATAAACAAGAGCCAAGGTCAGTCCTTAAACAAGGTAGGCATATATTTGCCTAAGCAAGTGTTCTGCCATGGACAACTATATGTGGCACTATCAAGAGTGACAAACAAGGAAGGATTGAAGGTGCTGATCGATGACGAAGAGTGTCCAACCGAAGATGTCGCAAAGAATATTGTTTACAGAGAGATTTTTTAATTGATAGTGCAGTTCCTCAAGTCATTAGACAATTCATGTATAATTACATAGAGTCACAGACAACCTTACCATACATTTTGAACAACACATTTACTTGGTTGGCATGTTAAATTTTTAAATAATTATTAATCCATAGATATATATGTTTGATCTTTCTGTAAAATATTAAATTTAAAATTAGTTATTTATCCTTGAATATTTTTAACACAAAAAATATCGCAGCAGATGAAACAATGAAATCACCAATGGATTCCACCTACAATAAGCTTTTCGCAATCTCCCACATTATAGCCACGACCCACAACTAAAATATATTCACGGTTAATCTCAAAATCCAAATCTTTTAAAAACGTCCTATAGAAAGTTCACCAATTAATTCCCCTAAATAGCCATTACTAATCTCTCACAATCTAACACTCACATCTCTCTCACAAATAGTTTCCGATTCCCCAAATCTCCTCAATTTGCCTCTCTAAAAACATAGGCATTAGCCTCCTCGAGCGAATAAATGTAAGCGTACATATGGATCTTTAATCTTTCAATAAAATATATAAATTTCTGTTCATCAGTTCTGTATCCGTGAACTAACTCTATCATGTTTGTACACATAAGTTCTTTCTACATTAATATTTATATAAACTTAGAAGTAATCTCTGAGAGCAAAAAATACAGATCGTACCTTTTTCATTTGGCAATGGATATCAACTCTACTGAATATAACATCATCTCTCTCATACCACATACTTCCAGAAGATCACGATACCAACTCTAATCCCTCTAATGAATAGTCCCCAATTCTCAATCTATTTTGTAGCAGATCCAAGAAAAAGTTCCTGCAGCAAGGAGATTTAAATATCTTCTTTACTAAATCTTGAGCGTGGTTGTGGCATGGAGATTTTACCCAACAATTTCTAATCTGGGATGGCATTTACCTCATGTGAGATGCACAAAAATTAGGGATTTTACCTGTGAAGGGCTGAAGGCTCCCTCAAATCCATTCGGAAAAAGAGATCGGGAGAGACGCTGCGGCATACATCTTCCATCCGCTGAAGCTATGGTTGGCGGCGGTACGCAGCCGAGCCAGCGACGAGCGCA
Organism: Triticum urartu; assembly: GCF_056163025.1. Lineage (NCBI taxonomy): Eukaryota > Viridiplantae > Streptophyta > Magnoliopsida > Poales > Poaceae > Triticum > Triticum urartu. Next base: position 171,386,856 of record NC_141878.1, read on the forward strand.
TGCGATGGTGCTGCCACTGAAAAGCAGGGGAGAAGAGCTGTGCTAGAGGCCTTCTTGACGATATTTTGGTCCAGTCTTTTTCTAGACGATATTTTGGTCCAGTCAAGAATAGAGTACGAATGGAATCAACTTCACACATAGCCGTACAGTTCCATATAAAAGAATATTTCGAAGCTTCTATTCCCTCCGTTCCTAAATATAAATCTTTTTAAAAAATTTAATATGGACTACATACAAAGCAAAAATAAGTAAATGTACACTCTAAGATATATCTATATACATCTGTATGTAGTCCGTATTGAAATCTTTAAAAAAGACTTATATTTAAAAACGGATGGAGTAAAAGACAGTCACAAAAAAGTTTAAATCTATCATGCATAATTTTCATGAAATGAACAAAATGAATACATAAATAGAAAGGGCATTTCCTTTCAATAGTTTTTATGTTAGCTAAATGGTTCGATTCTTAATTCTATATAAAAAATATATTTTTAACACAATACAAACACAGACACTCATACATGTACATATACACTCACTCCTATGAGGGCAGGCAAGCACACCGTACGAGTGGATTAAAGAGACTAACTCGACTTATCAGCAATAGTGTCAAAGTCAAGGATTTGAACGCCAATAAGTTGGAAATACCACTGCACTCCTAACTATATAACCATAGGCTGGTTTGCAACAAAAAACACAATACTTAATACCTTCTAACACACACTCACAAATATAATAAAAATCTTTCGAAATAAATCTATCATATATAATTTTCATATAATGGAAAAAATTAGCACATACAAAGAAAAAATAATTTCATGCTAAAATATGTAATGAATGCTAAAATATCACACCATAATGTTAAATGCACAAATAAAGTCAAAAGTCCAAACCAATGTAATCATAAATAAATAGTCTAGCCGCGCAAATGCGCGGGTAGCTCCGCTAGTTCTTTATAATGGGAAGCTCAAAAAACAATCTTTGTAAAGTAGGATGAGTACAGATAAATTTGCTTTCAAGTTTCAAAACTAGTGCTGAAATAGCATCCGCATAAGATCTAGTAGTCCTAAGTATAGGAGCATCATCAAGACTTAAATTCCAACACAATTGAAAAATTCTTGGATACGTTCTTTTCCCATAACATTCCCATGCCCCAGGATAAAAGTTTTAGCATCCAGACTGCCCATACGTCCAATCTTAGGAGTTAGGCCATCATCTGTTGGTGCCATACCGAAATCTCTCATGATTGCAAGCAAAGGATAGATCTAACGAGAAAACGGCAAACGAAAAAGAGGGCCGAATAAAAACGGCAAATATTTGTGAAGTGGGGGAGAGAAAAACGAGAGGCAAATGGAAAATGATGTAAATTGCGAGGATATGAGGTTTGTGATTAGGAACCTGGTATATGTTGAAGATCCTCCCCAGCAACGGCGCCAGAAATTCCTTTTGATGTCGCTTGAAGCTATGTCGGTATTTCCCCAAAGAGGAAGGGATGATGCAGCACAGCGGCTGTAGGTATTCCCCTCAGATATGAAACCAAGGTTATTGAACCAGTAGGAGAACCAAGCAACACAACGTAAACAGCCCCTGCACACAAATAACAAATACTCGCAACCCGACGTGTAAAAGGGGTTGTCAATCCCATTCGGGTAACGGTGCCAGAAATTTGTAAACGGACGTGAGAGAGTTGTAAATAATGATAGATCGAACGCCAAATAAAATAAATTGCAGCAAGGTATTTTTGTATTTTTGGTTTAATAGATCCGAAAATAAAAGCAAAGGAAAAGTAGATCGCAAAGGCAAATAATATGAGAAAGAGACCCGGCGGCCGTAGGTTTCACTAGTGGCTTCTCTCGAGAAGAAATAGCAAACGGCGGGTAACCAAATTACTGTTGGGCAATTGATAGAACTTCAAATACTCATGACGATATCCAGGCAATGAGCATTACATAGGCGTCACGTCCAAAATTAGTAGACCGACTCCTGCCTGCATCTACTACTATTACTCCACACATCGACCACTATCCAACATGCATCTAGTATATTAAGTTCATGGAGAAACGGAGTAATGCAATAAGAACGATGACATGATCTATACAAGATCTATCTATGTAGAGATAGACCCCATCATTTTATCCTTAGTAGCAACGATACATACATGTCGGTTCCCCTTATGTCACTGGGATCAAGCACCGTAAGATCGAACCCACTAGAAAGCACCTCTTCCTGTTGCAAGATAAATAGATCAAGTTGGCCAAACAAAACCCAAATATCAGAGAAGAAATATGAGGCTATAAGCAATCATTCATATAAGAGATCAAAGAAACTCAAATAACTTCCATGGATATAAAAAGAGAGATCTGATCATAAACTCAAAGTTCATCGGATCCCAATAAACACACCGCAAAAAGAGTTACATCATATGGATCTCTAAGAGACCATTGTATTGAGAATCAAATGAGAGAGAGGAAGCCATCTAGCTACTAACTACAGATCCGAAGGTCTACAAAGAACTACTCATGCATCATCGGAGAGGCACCAATGGAAGTGGTGAACCCCTCCGTGATGGTGTCTAGATTGGATCTGGTGGTTCTGGACTCTGCGGCGGCTAGAATTGATTTTCGACGAATCCCCTAGGGTTTATGGAATATTGGGGTATTTATAGAGCAAAGAGGTGGTCCGGGGGGCACCCGAGGTGGGCACAACCCACCAGGGCGCGCCTAGGCCTCCTGGCATGCCCTGGTGGGTTGTGCTCCCTTCGGAGCACCCCCAGGTGATGCCTTGGCCCATTGGAGAAATTGGATCTTTTACCCCACTTTACTTCTCCATAAGATCATTTCCCCCCCCCCCTGAGAGGCTACCGAGTGGGGCCCGGGGCCACTGTCATTGAGACAATCACAGGGCAAATCATCCAACCCCTTGTAAAGTGGGGCAAATCATCCAATCCCCTGGCCCATTGGGTGTCTTCTGGTCCAAAAAAATCTCCGTAAAGTTTCTTTGCATTGGGACTCCGTTTGGTATTGATTTCATGTGATGTAAAAAGCATGCAAAAAACAGCAATTGGCACTTGGCACTATGTCAATAGGTTAGTACCAAAAATGACATAAAATGACTATGAAATGATTATAAAACATTCAAGATTGATAATATAACAGCATGGAACAATCAAAATTGTAGATACATTGGAGATGTATCTGTGCCCAGGGCCGCCAAGAAGGGAAAGGGGAAGGCAGCCATGTCGGGACCGTCGGCCCCGCCGGGGCCGGGGCCGGCACTGCTGAGGTTCATCATCCTCAATGATGAGGGCTTGGATAAAGTGCGGCCAATGACGGCTAGCACCCACAACAAGCACGGGGCGACGAAGATCTGGCCGACATCGCACTCGACCGCCCTGCAGAAGGGCAGAACCTTCCCGTTCTTCTTCCACTCTGTCTTTGCTGGATTATGATGTCTACTACACAACTTATTCTTGTAGACTCGTGTTCGGCCTCCAAGCGCCGAGTTTTGTGGGATAGTAGCAATTTTTCCTCAAATGGATGACCTAAGGTTTATCAATCCATGGGAGGCATAGGATAAAGATGGTCTCTCTCAAACAATCCTGCAACCAAAAACAATAAATCTCTTGTGTCCCCAGGACACCAAATACAATGGTAAATCGTATAGGTGCACTAGTTCGGCGAAGAGATGGTGATACAAGTGTAGTATTGATGACCCACAAGTGTAGGGGATCTATCGTAGCCTTTTCGATAAGTAAGAGTGTCGAACCGAACGAGGAGCAGAAGGAAATGATAAGAAGTTTTCAGTAAGGTATTCTCTGCAAGCACTGAAATTATCGGTAACAAATAGTTTTGTGATAAGGTAATTTGTAATGAGTAGCAAGTAATAAAAGTAAATAAGGTGCAGCAAGATGGCCCAATCCTTTTTGTAGCAAAGGACAAGCCTAGACAAACTCTTATATAAAGGAAAGCGCTCCCGAGGACACATGGGAATTATCGTCAAGCTAGTTTTCATCACATTCATATGATTCGCGTTTGGTACTTTGATAATTTGATATGTGGGTGGACCGATGCTTGGGTACTGCCCTTACTTGCACAAGCATCCCACTTATGATTAACCCCTATTGCAAGCATCCGCAACTACAACAGAAGTATTAAGGTAAACCTAACCATAGCATGAAACATATGGATCCAAATCATCCCCTTACGAAGCAACGCATAAACTAGGGTTTAAGCTTCTGTCACTCTAGCAACCCATCATCTACTTATTACTTCCCAATGCCTCCCTCTAGGCCCAAACAATGGTGAAGTGTCATGTAGTCGACGTTCACATGACACCACTAGAGGGATGACAACATAAATCTCATCAAAATATCGAACGAATACCAAATTCACATGACTACTTATAGCAAGACTTCTCCCATGTCCTCAGGAACAAACGTAACTACTCACAAAGCATATTCATGTTCATAATCAAAGGGGTATTAATATGCATAATGGATCTGAACATATGATCTTCCACCAAGTAAACCAATTAGCATCAACTACAAGGAGTAATCAACACTACTAGCAACCCACAGGTACCAATTTGAGGTTTGGATACAAAGATTGGATACAAGAGATGAACTAGGGTTTGAGATGAGATGGTGCTGGTGAAGATGTTGATGGAGATTGACCCTCTCCCGATGAGAGGATCGTTGGTGATGACGATGGTGATGATTTCCCCCTCCCGGAGGGAAGTTTCCCCGGCAGAACAGCTCCGCCAGAGCCCTAGATTGGTTCCACCTCGTGGCGGCGGAGCTTCGTCCCGTGAGCTAGCTTATGATTTTTTTCCTCGATGAAAGACTCCATATAGCCAAAGATGGGCATCAGAGGGCCACCAGGGGGCCCACGAGGCAGGTGGCGTGCCTAGGGGGGTAGGGCGCCCCCCACCCCCGTGGACGGTGGGTGGCCCCCCTCTGGTACTTCTTTCGCCCAATATTTTTTATATATTCTGGAAATAATTCCCGTGGAGTTTCAGGACTTTTGGAGATGTGCATAATAGGTCTCTAATATTTGCTCCTTTTCTAGCCCAGAATTCTAGTTGTCGGCATTCCCCCTCTTCATGTAAACCTTGTAAAATAAGAGATAAAAGGCATAACTATCGTGACATAATGTGTAATAACAGCCCATAATGCAATAAATATCGATATACAAGCATGATGCAAAATGGACGTATCAACTCCCCCAAGCTTAGACCTCGCTTGTCCTCAAGCGAAAGCCGAAATTGAAAAATATGTCCACATGTTTAGAGATAGAGGTGTCGATAAAAATAAAATACGGACATGAGGGCATCATGATCATTCTTATAACAGCAACATATATAAATATTGTCATATGATCTCCCATGCTAAAGTAACAATTCATTCACATACTCAAGTATGAATCAGAAACTTCATTGAAGACTAACAAACTATAATCTCAGTCATTGAAGCAATTGCAATTTATCATAACATAGGAAATAGTCAATATAAGAGCTTTTCAGCAAGTCCACGTACTCAACTATCATTTAGTATTTCACAATTGCTAACACTCACACAATATTTATGGTTATGAAGTTTTAGTCGGACACAGAGAAAGATAGGGGCTTATAGTTTTGCCTCCCAACTTTTTACCTCAAGGGTAATTTCAACAATAATAGTTCATGAAAATCCACATCCAATTAGCCATATATATCAGGATCTTTCCAACACATTGTGTTTGCCAAAGGATAAAATGTAAAAGGGAAAGGTGAAGATCACCGTGACTCTTGCATGAAATATAAGACAAGCATAAAAGATAGGCCCTTCGCAGAGGGAAGCAGAGGTTGTCATGTTCTTTTATGGTTGGATGCACAAAATCTTAATGTGAAAGAACATCACTTTATATTGCCACTTGTGATATGGACCTTTATTATGAAGTCCGTCGCTTTTATTTCTTCCACATCACAACATCGTATAAAGCTTATTTTCTCCGCACTAATAAATCATACATATTTAGAGAGTAATTTTTATTGCTGGCAACAATGACAACTTACTTGAGGGATCTTACTCAATCCATAGGTAGATATGGTGGACTCTCATGGCAAGACTGGGTTTAAGGATATTTGGAAGCACAAGTAGTATTTCTACTTGGTGCAAAGAACTTGGCTAGCATGATAGGGAAAGGCAAGCTCAACATGTTGGATGATCCATGACAATATAATTTATCTCAGATGTAAGAAAACATAAGCCATTACGTTGTCTTCCTTGTCCAACCTCAACTCTTTAGCATGTCATATTTTAATGAGTGCTCACAATCATAAAAGATGTCCAAGATAGTATATTTATATGTGAAAACCTCTCTTTCCTTATTACTTCCTATTAATTGCAATAATGACCAAAACTATGTTTGTCAACTCTCAACAACTTTTATTCCTCATACTCTTTATATGTGAAGTCATTACTCTCCATAAGATCCATATGATCTCTTTATTTCTTTTTCTTTTATTTTATTCCCTCAAGATCATAGCAAAATAATCAAGCCCTTGACTCAACACTAATATTTATTATATATAGCTCCCGGACTCGATTACATAGAAGGATCATAAAGCAGAACTAAAAACTAGATCATATCAAAACTTTATTCTACTAGATCAAGATATTACCAAAAGGATCGAACTAAGAAAAACGGTAAAGATAAAAGTGTGATGGTGATACGATACCGGGGCACTCCCCCAAGCTTGGCAGTTGCCAAGGGGAGTGCCCATACCCGATGCACAGTTCTTCTTTGTTGGTGAAGAAGGTGTTGGCGATGATGGATAGTCGCACATCGAGCGTAGGAGATCCTCCAATTTGCGGATAATGCCCTTGAGTGTGATGATATGCTCCTTCAACAAAGTATTCTCACCTGTGAGATACTTGTTTGGAATGCGAGCTAACTCGATCATCTTGAAAGCTTTAATCTCCATTGGGGTAAAGAGAATGTGGTGAGGTTGAAGGATATCTTCTTCTGCTACTGCCGGAACTTGATCCCCCATGGCCTTCTTGATCCCATCATCCTTGTTGATCTCTCCGGGTTCTTCTCTCTTCAGCTCTATCTTCATTAGCCAAGCATCGTTTCCCTCATTGTTGGAGGAGGAGGGACATGACATGATGCCTGGCCTTGACAACCCTGGCAGAAAACAGCTCGAAACAAAAACAGGAGATATTTGCATGATACGGTGGTCAAAACCTTCGGGAGATTATATAGTGAATTTTTGCCGACCAAAAGAAGTATCGTGCAAGAAAATGGAGTCCAAAGAGCACACGAGGTGCCCACGAGGCAGGGGGCGCGCACAGGGGGGTAGGGCGCGCCCTCCACCCTCGTGGACGCCTTGTGTCCTTCCCGGACTGCTTCTTATTTTCCTATTTTCTTAAATATTCCAAAACGGAGAAAAATTGCCATTAGAACTGTTTTGGAGTCGATTTACTTACCGTACCACGTACCTATTCCTTTTCGAAGTCTGAAACGTTCTGGAAAGTGTCCCTTATGTATTTCTCTGGGGTTACAGTTTCAATAACATTAGTTTCAACATTTATGGGATTACCTGAGATATAATGTTTGATCCTTTGACCGTTCACCACCCTCAGATTTGTGCCTTCGAAGTTGTTGATTTTTATGGCACCGGAACGATAGACCTCCTCGATGATGTAAGGACCTTCACATTTAGAGAGGAGTTTTCCTACAAAAAATCTTAAACAAGAGTTGTATAACAATACATAGTCACCTACATTAAACTCATGTTTTTGTATCCTTTTGTCATGCCATCTTTTAACCTTTTCTTTAAACAGTTTGGCATTCTCATAAGCCTGGGTTCTCCATTCATCAAGTGAGCTAATGTCAAAAAGCCTCTTCTCACCGGCAAGTTTAAAGTCATAGTTGAGCTCTTTAATAGCCCAATATGCCTTATGCTCTAATTCGAGAGGTAAGTGACAAGCTTTACCATAAACCATTTTATATGGAGACATACCCATAGGGTTTTTATATGCAGTTCTATAAGTCCATAATGCATCATCAAGTTTCTTGGACCAATTCTTTCTAGATCTATTAACAGTCTTTTGCAAAATTATTTTCAGCTCTCTATTGTTCAGTTCCACTTGACCGCTAGACTGTGGGTGATAAGGAGATGCAATTCTATGATTAACATCATACTTAGCAAGCATTTTATGAAAAGCACCATGAATAAAATGTGAACCACCATCAGTCATTAAGTATATAGGGACTCCAAACCTCAGAAAAATAACTTTTTTAAGCATCTTAATAGAGGTGTTATGATCAGCACTACTAGTTGGAATAGCTTCTACCCACTTAGTAACGTAATCAATAGCAACTAAAATATGTGTATACCCATTACAGGAAGGAAACAGTCCCATAATCAAAGCCCCAAACATCAAATGGTTCAATAACAAGTGAATAATTCATAGGCATTTCTTGACGTCTACTAATATTACCAATTCTTTGACATTCATCACAAGACAAAACAAACTTACGGGCATCCTTGAAGAGAGTAGGCCAATAAAAACTGGATTGCAATACCTTGTGTGCAGTTCTGTCTCCAGCATGGTGTCCTCCATAAGCCTCGGAGTGGCACTTGCGTAGGATCTGTTCCTGTTCATGCTCAGGTACACAACGTCTAATAACACCATCTACTCCTTCTTTATAAAGATGTGGGTCATCCCAGAAGTAATGTCTTAAATCATAGAATAACTTTTTCTTTTGCTGGTATGTGAAACTAGGTGGTATAAATTTAGCAACAATGTAATTAGCATAATCAGCATACCATGGAGTAGTACGAGAAGCATTTATGATAGCTAATTGTTCATCAATAAAGCTATCATCAATAGGTAGTGGGTCATCAAGAACATTTTCTAACCTAGACAAGTTGTCTGCAACGGGGTTCTCAGCTCCCTTTCTATCAATAATATGCAAATCAAATTCTTGTAGTAAGAGAACCCATCTAATAAGTCTAGGTTTAGCATCTTTATTTTCCATAAGATATTTAATAGCAGCATGATCAGTGTGAACAGTCACCTTAGAATCATCAATGTAAGGTCTGAACTTATCATAAGCAAATACAACTGCTAAAAATTCTTTTTCGGTAGTAGCATAATTTCTTTGATCATTGTCAAGAGTTTTACTAGCATATTGAATAACATTTAATTTCTTATCAACTCTTTGTCCTAGAACAACCCCTACAGCATAATCACTAGCATCACACATAATTTCAAATGGTAAATTCCAATCAGGAGGCTGCACAATAGGTGCAGAAACCAAAGCTTTCTTAAGTATTTCAAATGCTTCTACACAGTCATCATCAAAGACAAAAGGAACATCTTTTTGTAAGAGATTAGTCAGAGGCCGAGAAATTTTAGGAAAGTCCTTAATGAATCTCCTATAAAAACCGGCATGACCAAGGAAACTTCTTATACCTTTAATGTCCTTAGGACACGACATCTTTTCGGTAGCATCAACTTTAGCTTTATCAACTTCAATACCTCTTTCAGAAATTTTAAGCCCCAAGACAATACCTTCATTAACCATAAAGTGGCACTTCTCCCAGTTCAAGACAAGATTAGTTTCTTCACATCTCTACAAAACTCGATCAAGGTTGCTTAAGCAATCATCAAAAGAAGTCCCATAAACGGAGAAATCATCCATGAATACCTCAACAATCTTTTCACAAAATTCAGAGAATATAGCAGTCATACATCTTTTAAAGGTAGCAGGTGCATTGCATAAACCAAAAGGCATACGTCTATAAGCAAAGGTACCGAAAGGGCAAGTAAAAGTTGTCTTTTCTTGATCCTCTTTTGACACAGGTATTTGAGAGAAACCAGAATAACCATCTAGAAAGTAAAAATGTGTGTGTTTGGATAATCTTTCTAGCATTTGATCAATAAAAGGTAAATGGTAATGATCCTTTTTAGTATCTTTATTTAATTTTCGGAAATCAATTACCATTCTATAACCTGTAACAATTCTTTGTGCGATCAATTCATATTTATCATTAGGAACAACAGTAATACCTCCCTTCTTAGGGACATAATGGACAGGACTTACCCACTGACTATCAGCAACGGGATAAATTATACCTGCCTCCAGAAGTTTTAGTATTTCTTTTCTTACCACTTCTTTCATCTTAGGATTCAACCATCGTTGGTGATCAACAACTGGTTTAGCGTCTTTCTCCAGCTTTATTTTGTGCTGACATAGAGTGGGACTAATGCACTTAAGATCATCAAGAGTATATCCAATAGCATCACGGTGCTTCTTCAGAGTTTTCAATAATTTCTTTTCTTCATGCTCTAAAAGGTTAGCACTAATAATAATAGGATATATCTCTTTCTCATCAAGATAAGCATATTTAAGAGTATCTGGTAAAGGTTTAAGCTCAAATACAGGATCACCCTTAGGTGGAGGAGGATCCCCTAGGATTTCCACAGGCAAGTTGTGTTCCAAAATAGGTCCCTGTTTAAAGAATACTTCATCTATTTCCCTTCTTTCATTCATAAACATATCATTTTCATGGTCTAGCAAATATTGTTCTAAAGGATCACTAGGAGGCACGACAATAGAAGCAAGACCAATAATTTCATCTTTACTAGGCAATTCTTTATCATGGGGTTGTCTACGAAATTTAGCAAAATTAAACTCATGAGACATATCACCTAAACCAACAGAAACAATACCCTTATTGCAGTCTATCTTAGCATTAACAATATTCAATAAGGGTCTACCAAATATAATGGGACAAAAGTCATCTTGTGGGGAGCCGAGAACAACAAAATCAGCAGGATATTTAACTTTCCCACACAAGACTTCAACATCTCTAACAATCCCAACTGGTGAAATAGTATCTCTATTGGCAAGCTTAATTGTAACATCTATCTCTTCTATCTCAGCAGGTGCAATATCATGCATAATTTCTTTGTATAAGGAATGAGGTATTGCACTTGCACTCGCACCCATATCACATAAGCCATGATAGCAATGATCTCCTATTTTAACAGAAATAACAAGCATTCCTACAACAGGTCTATGTTTATTTTTAGTATCAGGTTTAGCAATTCTAGCAGATTCATTGCAGAAGTAAATAACATGCCCATCAATATTATCGGTTAAGAGATCTTTAACCATAGCAACACTAGGTTCAACTTTAATTTGCTCAGAGGGAGTAGGTGTTCTAGTATTACTCTTACGAACCACAGTTGAGGCTTTAGCATGATCCTTTATTCTAACAGGGAAAGGTGGTTTCTCAATATAAGCAGTAGGAACAACAGGATCATTATAAGTGATAGTCTTTTCTACAACTTTAATAGGTGCAACTACTTCTACTTCAATGGGAGGATTAAATTTAAACCACTTCTCTTTAGGGAGGTCAACATGAGTAGCAAAGGATTCACAGAAAGAAGCTACTATCTCAGAGTCAAGTCCATATTTAGTGCTAAATTAATGGAAAGTGTCGGTATCCATAAAAGATTTAACACAATCAAACTTAGGTGTTATACCTGACTCCTTACCTTCATCGAGGTCCCAATCTTCAGAGTTGTGTTTAATTATTTCCAATAAATCCCATTTGAATACAATAGTCTTCATCATAAAAGATCCAGTACAAGAAATATCGAGCATGGAGCGATTACTGAGAGAAAGCCGAGCATAAAAATTCTGAATAATCATTTCTTTTGAGAGCTCATGATTGGGGCATGAATATAACATTGACTTAAGCCTCCCCCAAGCTTGAGTGATGCTTTCTCCTTCGCAAGGCCAAAAATTATATATATAATTACGATCACGATAAACAAGATGCATAGGATAAAACTTTTGATGAAATTCCAATTTCAATCGTTGGTAGTTCCATGATCCAATATCATCACATAGCCTAAACCATGTCAATGCATCTCCCTTCAAAGATAAAGGGAGGACTTTCTTCTTGATAACATCCTCGGGCATACCTGCAAGCTTAAATAATCCACAAACTTCATCCACATAGATTAGGTGCAAATCGGGATGTAATGTTCCGTCACCTGTGAAAGGGTTAGCTAGCAGTTTCTCTATCATACCCGAAGGAATTTCAAAGTAAACATTTTCAGTAGGTTTAGTAGGTTGAGGAGCAACTCTTTGCTCTACTGGTCGGGGTGAAGATACCCCGAACAAGCCCCTCAAAGGATTATGTTCCATAGTAACAAGTGACAGTAAATTTCAGCACACTATATAAATTTTTCCTTACCAAATTCCACCTACCAAAGGCGCTTCACTCCCCGACAACGGCGCCAGAAAAGAGTCTTGATGACCCACAAGTGTAGGGGATCTATCATAGCCTTTTCGATAAGTAAGAGTGTCGAACCCAACGAGGAGCAGAAGGAAATGATAAGCAGTTTTTAGTAAGGTCTTCTCTGCAAGCACTGAAATTAACGGTAACAGATAGTTTTGTGATAAGGTAATTTGTAATGAGTAGCAAGTAATAAAAGTAAATAAGGTGAAGCAAGATGGCCCAATCCTTTTTGTAGCAAAGGACAAGCCTGGACAAACTCTTATATAAAGGAAGGTGCTCCCGATGACACATGGGAATTATCGTCAAGCTAGTTTTCATCACGTTCATATGATTCGCGTTCGGTACTTTGATAATTTGATATGTGGGTGGACTGGTGCTTGGGTACTACCCTTACTTGGACAAGCATCCCACTTATGATTAGCCCCTATTGCAAGCATCCGCAACTACAACAGAAGTATTAAGGTAAACCTAACCATAGCATGAAACATATGGATCCAAATCAGCCCCTTACGAAGCAACGCATAAACTAGGGTTTAAGCTTCTGTCACTCTAGCAACCCATCATCTACTTATGACTTCCCAATGCATCCCTCTAGGCCCAAACAATGGTGAAGTGTCATGTAGTCGACGTTCACATGACGCCACTAGAGGGATGACAACTTACATCTCATCAAAATATCGAACGAATACCAAATTCACATGACTACTTATAGCAAGACTTCTCCCATGTCCTCAGGAACAAATATAACTACTCACAAAGCATATTCATGTTCATAATCAGAGGGGTATTAATATGCATAATGGATCTGAACATATGATCTTCCACCAAGTAAACCAACTAGCTAGCATCAACTACGAGGTGTAATCAACACTGCTAGCAACCCACAGGTACCAATCTGAGGTTTGGATACAAAGATTGGATACAAGAGATGAACTAGGGTTTGAGATGAGATGGTGCTGGTGAAGATGTTGATGGAGATTGACCCCCTCCCGATGAGAGGATCGTTGGTGATGACGATGGTGATGATTTCCCCCTCCCGGAGGGAAGTTTCCCCAGCAGAACAGCTCCGCCAGAGCCCTAGATTGGTTCCGCCTCATGGCGGTGGAGCTTCGTCCCGTGAGCTAGCTTATGATTTTTTCCTCGACGAAAGACTCCATATAGCCAAAGATGGGCATCAGAAGGCCACCAGGGGCCACGAGGTAGGGGGCGTGCCGAAGGGGTAGGGCGTGCCCCCCACCCTCGTGGACGGTGGGTGGTTCTCCTCCGGTACTTCTTTCGCCCAATATTTTTTATATATTCTGAAAATAATTCCCGTGGAGTTTCAAGACTTTTGGAGATGTGCAGAATAGGTCTCTAATATTTGCTCCTTTTCCAGCCCAGAATTCCAGCTGCCGGCATTCCCCCTCTTCATGTAAACCTTGTAAAATAAGAGAGAAAAGGCATAAGTATCGTGACATAATGTGTAATAACAGCCCATAATGCAATAAATATCGATATAAAAGCATGATGCAAAATGGACGTATCAAGTATCGATAGTAGATATAGGTTTTTGTAATCTGAACATAAAAAAACAACAATGTAGCAAGTGATAAAATGGAGCGCAAACGGTGTTGCAATGCTTAAAAACAAGGCCTAGGGTTCATACTTTCACTAGTGCAATCTCTCAACAGTGCTAACATAATTGAATCATATGGCAATCCCTCAACGTGCGACAAAGAGTCACTCCAAAGTTCTTATCTAGTGGAGGACATAAGAAGAAATTATTTGTAGGTGATACGTCCATTTTGCATCATGCTTTTATATTAATATTTATTGCATTATGGGTTGTTATTACACATTATATCACAATACTTATGCCTTTTCTCTCTTATTTTATAAGGTTTACATGAAGAGGGAGAATGCCGGCAGCTGGAATTTTGGACTGGAAAAGGAGCAAATATTAGAGACCTATTATGCACAACTCCAAAAGTCCTGAAACTTCACGGAGCTTATTTTTGGAATATATAAAAAATATTGGGCGAAGAAAGAACCAGAGGGGGCCACCAGCCAACCACAAGGGTGGAGGGTGCGCCCCCCGACCTTGTGGGCCCCCTGGCAGGCCTTCGGTGCCCATCTTTGGCTATATGGTGTGTTTTGACCTAGAAAAATCAGAAGAAGAAGCTTTCGGGACGAAGCGCCACCGTCTCAAGGCGGAACCTGGGCAGAAGCAATCTAGGGCTCCGACGGAGCTGTTCTGCCAGGGAAACATCCCTCTGGGAGGGGGAAAGTGTTGCCATCGTCATCACCATCGATTCTCTCATCGAACTTGTGATATGGAAGAAATAAAAGTGATGGAATGCATAATAAAGGTCCTTATCACAAGCGGCAATATAAAGTGACGTTCTATCTCACTAAGATTTTGTACATCCAACCATAAAAGTGCATGACAACATCTGCTTCCCTCTGCTAAGGGCCTATCTTTTACTTTTATCTTCTACCCTTATACAAGAGTCATGGCGATCATCACCTTTCCTTTTTATACCTTCCTTTGGCAAGCACTATATGTTGGAGAGATCGGGATATATATATATATATCCCCTCGGATGTAGGTTTTCATAAAGTATTATTATTGATACACTTGAGGTAAAAGGTTGGGATGCGAAACTATAAGCCCATATCTTTCTCTTTGTCCGGCTGAAGCTTTGAACCCATAAGTGCTTTGAACCCATAAGTATCGCGTGAGTGTTAGCAATTGTGAAAGACTAAATGATAGTTGAGTATGTGGACTTGCTGAAAAGCTCTTTAATTGACTCTTTCCAATGTTATGATAAATTGCAATTGCTTCAAGGACTGAGATCATAGTTAGTTAGTTTTCAATGAAGTTTTTGATTCATACTCTATCTTGTGAATGAATTGTTACTTTAGCATAAGAAATTATATGGCATTATATGTTGTTGTTCTGAAGATGATCATGATGCCCTCATGTCCGTATTTTATTTTATCGACACCTCTATCTCTAAACATGTGGACATATTTATCGATATCAGCTTTTGCTTGAGGACAAGCGAGGTCTAAGCTTGGGGGAGTTGATACGTCCATTTTGCATCATGCTTTTATATTAATATTTATTGATTATGGGTTGTTATTACACATTGTATCACAATACTTATGCCTTTTCTCTCTTATTTTATATGGTTTACATGAAGAGGGAGAATGCCGGCAGCTGGAATTCTGGACTGGAAAAGGAGCAAATATTATAGACCTATTCTGCACAACTTCAAAAGTCCTGAAGCTTCACGGAGCTTATTTTGGGAATATATAAAAAATATTGGGAAAAGAAAGAACCAGAGGGGGGCCACCAGCCACCCACAAGGGTGGAGGGCGCGCCCCCCGACCTTGTGGGCCCCTGGAAAAAATTGGAAGAAGAAGCTTTCGGGATGAAGCGCCGCCGTCTCGAGGCGAAACCTGGGCAGAACCAATCTAGGGCTCCAGCGGAGCTGTTCTCCCGGGGAAACATCCCTCCAGGAGGGGGAAATCATCGCCATCTTCATCACCATTGATCCTATCATCGAGAGAGGGTCAATCTCCATCAACATCCTCACCAGCACCATCTCCCCTCAAACCCTAGTTCATCTCTTGTATTCGATCTTGGTCCCAAAACCTCGGATTGGTACTTGTGGGTTGCTAGTAGTGTTGATTACTCCTTGTAGTTGATGCTAGTTGGTTTATCCAGTGGAAGATTATATTTTCAGATCCTTAATGATACTTAATACTCCTCTGATTATGATTATGAATATGCTTTGTGATTAGTTACATTTGTTCCTGAGGACACGGGAGAAGTCTGGTTATAAGTAATCATGTGAATTTAGTATTTGTTGGATATTTTGATGAGATGTATGTTGTCTTTCCTCTAGTGGTGTTATGTGAACGTCGACTACATGGCACTTCACCATTATTTGGGCCTAGGGGAAGGCATTGGGAAGTAATAATTAGATGACGGGTTGCTAGAGTGATAGAAGCTTAAACCCTAGTTTATGCGTTGCTTTGTAAGGGGCTGATTTGGATCCATATGTTTCA
This sequence comes from Triticum urartu, assembly GCF_056163025.1. Lineage (NCBI taxonomy): Eukaryota > Viridiplantae > Streptophyta > Magnoliopsida > Poales > Poaceae > Triticum > Triticum urartu. Next base: position 171,403,218 of record NC_141878.1, read on the forward strand.
TGCTATGGTTAGGTTTACCTTAATACTTCTTTCATAGTTGTGGATGCTTGCGAGGGGGGTTAATCATAAGTGGTAGGCTTGTCCAAGGAAGGGCAACCCCCAAGCACCGGTCGACCCACATATCAAATTATCAAAGTAACGAACGTGAATCATATGAGCATGATGAAAACTAGCTTGACAACAATTCCCATGTGTCCTCGGGAGCACTTTGATTTATATAAGAGTTTGTCCAGGCTTGTCCTTTGCTACAAAAAGGATTGGGCCACCTTTCTACACCTTGTTTACTTTTGTTACTTGTTACCCGTTACAAATTATCTTATCGCACAACTATCTATTACCGATAATTTTAGTGCTTGTAGAGAATACCTTGCTGAAAACCGCTTGTCATTTCCTTCTGCTCCTCGTTGGGTTCGACACACTTAATTGTCAAAAGGACTACGATAGATCCCCTATACTCGTGGGTCATCAATACTCTTTCTGGCGCCGTTGCCGGGGAGTGAAGCGCCTTTGGTAAGCGGAATTTGGTAAAGAAACATTTATATAGTGTGCTGAAATTTACTGTCACTTGTTACTATGGAAAATAATCCTTTGAGGGGTTTGTTCAGGGTATCTTCACCTCGACCAGAACCACAATTAGTTGCTCCTCAACCTACTGCACCTACTAAAAATATTTATTATGAAATTCCTTCGGGTATGATAGAGAAACTGCTAGCTAATCCTTATGTAGGAGATGGAACATTACATCCCGATATGCACCTAATCTATATGGATGAAGCTTGTGGATTATTTAAGCTTGCAGGTATGCCCAAGGATGTTGTCAAGAATAAAGTATCCCCTTTATCTTTGAAGGGAAAGGCCTTTACATGGTATAGGCTATTGGATGATATTGGATAATGGAACTACAACCAATTGAAATTGGAATTTCGTCAGAAGTTTTATCCTATGCATCTGGTTCATCGTGATCGGAATTATATATATAGTTTTTGGCCTCATGAAGGAGAAAGTATTGCTCAAGCTTGGGGGAGGCTTAAGTCCATGTTATATTCATGCCCCAATCATGAGCTCTTAAGATAAGTTATTATTCAAACAAATTATGCTCGGCTGTCTCATAATGATCGATCCATGCTCGATACTTCTTGTACCGGTTCCTATATGAAGAAGGATATTGAATTCAAATGGGATTTATTGGAAATAATTAAATGAAACTCTAAAGATTGGGATGTCGACGAAGGTAAAGAGTTAGGTATAAACCTTAAGTTTGATTGTGGTAAATCTTTTATGGATACCAATGCTTTCGTGATTTTAGCACTAAATATGGACTTGACTCTAAGATAGTAGCTTCTTTTTGTGAATCTTTTGCTACTCATGTTGATCTCCCTAAGGAGAAGTGGTTTAAATATTATCCTCCCATCGAAGTTAAAGTAGTTAAACCTATTAAAGCTGAAGAAGAAACTATTACTTACAATGTTGATCCTATTGTTCCTACTGCTTATATTCAGAAACCACCTTTCCCTGTTAGAATAAAGGATCATGCTAAAGCTTCAACTGTGGTTTGTAAGAGTTATACTAAAACACCTACACCCTTTGAACAAATTAAAGTTGAACCTAGTATTGCTATGGTTAAAGATCTCTTGGCGGATAATATTGATGGACATGTAATTTATTTCTGTGATGAAGCTGCTAGAATTGCTAAACCTGATACTAAAGATAAACATAGACCTGTTGTTGGTATGCCTATTGTTTCTGTTAAAATTGGAGATCATTGTTATCATGGCTTATGTGATGTGGGTGCTAGTGTGAGTGTAATTCCTCATACCATATATAAAGAAATCATGAATGATATTGCACCTGCTAAGACAGAAGAAATTGATGTTACTATTAAGCTTGCTAATAGAGATACTATATCCCTGATGTCTACTACACAACCTTCTTCTTGTAGACGTTGTTGGGCCTCCAAGTGCAGAGGTTTGTAGGACAGTAGCAAATTTCCCTCAAGTGGATGACCTAAGGTTTATCAATCCGTAGGAGGCGTAGGATGAAGATGGTCTCTCTCAAGAAACCCTGCAACCAAATAACAAAGAGTCTCTTGTGTCCCCAACACACCCAATACAATGGTAAATTGTATAGGTGCACTAGTTCGGCGAAGAGATGGTGATACAAGTGCAATATGGATAGTAGATAATAGTTTTTGTAATCTGAAAATATAAAAACAGCAAGGTAACAAGTGATAAAAGTGAGCGTAAACGGTATTGCAATGTGTGGAAACAAGGCCTAGGGTTCATACTTTCGCTAGTGTAAGTTCCCTCAACAATACTAACATAATTGGATCACATAACTATCCCTCAACATGCAACAAAGAGTCACTCCAAAGTCACTAATAGCGGAGAACAAATGAAGAGATTATGGTAGGGTACGAAACCACCTCAAAGTTATTCTTTCCAATCAATCCGTTGGGCTATTCCTATAAGTGTCACAAACAGCCCTAGAGTTCGTACTAGAATAACACCTTAAGATACAAATCAACCAAAACCCTAATGTCACCTAGATACTCCAATGTCACCTCAAGTATCCGTGGGTATGATTATATGATATGCATCACACAATCTCAGATTCATCTATTCAACCAACACAAAGGACCTCAAAGAGTGCCCCAAAGTTCCTACCGGAGAATCACGACGAAAACGTGTGCCAACCCCTATGCATAGGTTCATGGGCGGAACCCGCAAGTTGGTCACCAAAACATACATCAAGTGGCACGTGATATCCCATTGTCACCACAGATATCCACGACAAGACATACATCAAGTGTTCTCAAGTCTTTAAAGACTCAATCCGATAAGATTACTTCAAAGGGGAAACTCGATTCATTACAAGAGAGAAGAGGGGGGGGGAGAAACATCATAGGATCCAAATATAATACCAAAGCTCGCGATACATCAAGATCGTATCATCTCAAGAACACGAGAGAGAGAGAGAGAGAGAGATCAAACACATAGCTACTGGTACATACCCTCAGCCCCGAGGGAGAACTACTCCCTCCTCGTCATGGAGAGCACCGGGATGATGAAGATGGCCACCAGTGAGGGTTCCCCCCTCTGACAGGGTGCCGGAACAGGGTCCCGATTGACTTTTGGTGGCTACGGAGGCTTCTGGCGGGCGGAACTCCCGATCGATTGTGCGTTCTGGTAGTTTTAGGTCACGTAGGTATATATGGGTGCAGGAGGTACGTCAAGGGAGCCACGAGGGCCCCACGAGACAGGGGGCGCGCCCTGGGGGGGCACCCTCGTGAGCACCTCGATCCTTCCTTGACGTGGGGTCCAAGTCCATTAGGTGTGTTTCCTTCCAAAAATAACTTCTCCAGTTGATTTCGTTCCGTTTCGACTCCGTCTGATATTCCTTTTCTTCAAAACACTGAAATAAGTATAAAACAGCAAATGGGCTGGGCCTCCGGTTAATAGGTTAGTCCCAAAAATAATATAAAAGTGGAAAATAAAGCCCAATATTGCCCAAAACAGTAGATAATATAGCATGGAGCAATCAAAAATTATAGATACGTTGGAGACGTATCAAGCATCCCCAAGCTTAATTCCTGCTCGTCCTCGAGTAGGTAAATGATAAAAAAGATAATTTTTGATGTGGAATGCTAGTTGGCATAATTTCAATGTAATTCTTCCTACTTGTGATATGAATATTCAGATCCATAAGATTCAAGACAAAAGTTTAATATTGACATAAAAATAAAAATACTTCAAGCATACTAACAAAGCAATTATGTCTTCTCAAAATAACATGGCCAAAGAAAGTTATCCCTACAAAATCATATAGTCTGGCTATGCTCCATCTTCACCACACAACATTTTTAAATCATGCACAACCCTGATGACAAGCCAAGCAATTGTTTCATACTTTTGATGTTCTCAAACTTTTTCAATCTTCACGCAATACATGAGCGTGAGCCATGGATATAGCACTATAGGTGGAATAGAATGGTAGTTGTGGAGAAAAAAAGGAGAAGATAGTATCACATCAACTAGGCGTATCAACAGGCTATGGAGATGCCCATCAATAGATATCCATGTGAGTGAGTAGGGATTGCCATGCAACGGATGCACTAGAGCTATAAATGTATGAAAGCTCAACAAACGAAACTACTGGGTGTGCATCCAACTTGCTTGCTCACGAAGACCTAGGGCAATTTGGGGAAGCCCATTATTGGAATATACAAGCCAAGTTCTATAATGTAAAATTCCCACTAGTATATGAAAGTGACAACATATGAGACTCTCTATATGAAGAACATGGTGCTACTTTGAAGCACAATATATGAGACTCGCTATATGAAGAACATGGTGCTACTTTGAAGCACAAGTGTGGAAAAAGGATAGTAGCATTGCCCCTTTTTACATTATTTTTTTATTTGGCCTTTCCTTTTTTATGGCCTTTCTCCCTTTTTTTATTTGTCCTTCCTTTTTTTATTTGGCCTTTCTTTTTTTATTTGGGATAATGCTCTATTAATGATGATCATCACATTTCTATTTATTTACAACTGAATGATACAACTCGATACTAGAACAAAGTATGACTCTATATGAATGCCTCCGGCGGTGTATCGGGATGTGCAATGATGCATGAGTGACATGTATGAAAGAATTATGAACGGTGGCTTTGCCACAAATACGATGGCAACTACATGATCATGCTAAGCAATATGACAATGATGAACGTGTCATGATAATGGAACGGTGGAAAGTTGCATGGCAATATATCTCGGAATGGCTATGGAAATGCCATAATAGGTAGGTATGGTGGCTGTTTTGAGGAAGGTATATGGTGGGTTTATGGTACCGGCGAAAGTTGCGCGGTACTAGAGAGGCTAGCAAAGGTGGAAGGATGAGAGTGCGTATAATCCATGGACTCAACATTAGTCATAAAGAACTCACATACTTATTGCAAAAATCTAGAAGTTATCAAAGCAAAGTATTACGCGCATGCTCCTAGGGGGATATATTGGTAGGAAAAGACCATCGCTCGTCCCCGACCGCCACTCATAAGGAAGACAATCAATAAATAAATCATGCTCCGACTTCGTCACATAACGGTTCACCATACGTGCATGCTACGGGAATCACAAACTTCAACACAAGTATTTCTCAAATTCACAACTACTCAACTAGCATGACTCTAATATCACCATCTCCATATCTCAAAACAATTATCAAGTATCAAACTTCTCATAGTATTCAACACACTCATAAGAGAATTTTATTATTCTTGAATACCTGGCATATTAGGATTTTAAGCAAATTACCATGCTATTTAAGACTCTCAAAATAATATAAGTGAAGCATGAGAGTTCATCTATTTCTTCAAAATAAAACTACCACCATGCTCTAAAAGGTATAAGTGAAGCACTAGAGCAAATGACAAACTACTCCGAAAGATTTAAGTGAAGATCAATGAGTAGTTAAATAATTATTTAGCTATGTGAAGACTCTATAACATTTAATAATTTCAGATCTTGGTATTCTATTCAAACAGCAAGAAAAGCAAAATAAAATTACATTCTAAGAATAGCAAACATCATGTGAAGAAGCAAAAACTTAGGATCAACCGATACTAACCGATAATTGTTGAAGAAGAAAGGTGGGATGCCAACCGGGGCATCCCCAAGCTTAGACGCTTGAGACTTCTTGAAATATTATCTTTGGGTGCCTTGGTCATCCCCAAGGTTGAGCTTTTGTGTCTCCTTAATTCCTCTCATATCGCGGTCTCCCTAAATCTCAAAAGCTTCATCCACACAAAACTCAACAAGGACTCGTGAGATAAGTTAGTATAAACTATTGTAAAAACCTTATCATACTATACTGTAGCAAATCACTAAAATTATTATTAAACATTGCATACTAAATTCCTCTACATATTTAATAGTCCTATCCTCAAATAGAATCATTAAAGAAGCAAACATATGCAAACAATGCAAACATAACAGCAATCTGCCTAAACAGGATAGTCTGTAAAGAAAGCAGCAACATCCATACTTCCCTAGCTCAAAAAATTATGAAATAAAATTCTAACTGTAGTAAATTTATCAGAGCTTAATATGCAAAAGGTTTCAACATTTTATCACATTCTGAATTTTCTAGGGAATTATTGCAACAGCGGTAAACTTTCTGTTTTCAAACAGCAACATGTATACTTGTAACATAGGCATAGTAAAGACCATAAATGCCTCTTTTATTGGAATAAAATATGCAAAACATTGTTCTAAATAACAGCAAGCAAATCCTAACAAAATAAATTGACGCTCCAAGCAAAACACATATAATGTGGCGAATAAAAATATAGCTCCGAGTAAAGTTACCGATGAACGAAGACGAAAGAGGGGATGCCTTCCGGGGCATCCCCAAGCTTAGGCTCTTGGTTGTCCTTGAATATTACCTTGGGGTGCCTTGGGCATCCTCAATATTAGGCTCTTGCCACTCCTTATTCCATAGTCCATCGAATCCTTACCCAAAACTTGAAAACTTCACAACACAAAACTTAACAGAAAACTCGTAACCTCCGTTAGTATAAGAAAATAAATCACCACTTCAAGGTACTGTAATGAACTCATTATTTATTTATATTGGTGTTATAATTACTGTATTCCAACTTATCTATGGTTTATAAACTATTTTACTAGCCATAGATTCATCAAAATAAGTAAACAACACATCGAAAACAGAATCTGTCAAAAACAGAACAGTCTGTAGTAATCTGGATCAAACGTATACTTCTAGAACTCGTAAAATTATCAAATAAATTTCTGGACCTGAGGAATTTATCTATTAATCATCTGAAAAAATAATTAACTAAATTTCTCTCTTCAAATAAAAATGACAGCAGTTCTCGTGAGCGCTAAAGTTTCTGTTTTTGACAGCATGATCAACAAGACTTCCCCCAAGTCTTCCCAAAGGTTCTACTTGGCACAAACACTAATTAAACATATAAAACCAAATCTAAACAGAGGCTATATGAGTTATTTATTACTAAACAGGAGCAAAAAGCAAGGGACAAAAATAAAATTGGGTTGCATCCCAACAAGCGCTATCGTTTAATGCCCCTACCTAGGCATGATGATTTCAATGATGCTCACATAAAGGATAAGAATTGAAACATAAAGAGAGCATCATGAAGAATACGAATAGCACATTTAAGTCTAACATGCTTCCTATGCATAGGGATTTTGTGAACAAACAACTTGTGGGAACATGAATCAACTTGCATAGGAAGGTAAAACAAGCATAACTTCAAAACTTTAAGCACATAGAGAGGAAACTTGATATTATTGCAATTCCTACAAGCATATGTTCCTCCCTCATAATAATTTTCAGTAGCATCATGAATGAATTCAACAATATAACAAGCACCTAAAGCATTCTTTTCATGATCTACAAGCATAGAAAATTTACTACTCTCCACACAAGCAAAATTCTTCTCTTGAATAGTAGTGGGAGCAAACTCAACAAAATAACTATCACGTGATTGAAAATTAAGATCAAGATGACAAGTTTCATGGTTATCATTATTCTTTAAAGCGTACGTGTCATCGCAATAATCATCATAGATAGGAGGCATGCTTTCATCATAGTAAATTTGCTCATCAAAGCTTGGGGGACAAAAAATATCATCTTCATCAAACATAGCTTCCCCAAGCTTGTGGCTTTGCATATCATTAGAATCATGGATATTCAAGGAATTCACACTAAAAACATTGCAATCATGCTCATCATTCAAATATTTAGTGCCAAACATTTTATAGATTTCTTCTTCTAGCACTTGAGCACAATTATCCTTTCCATCATACTCACGAAAGATATTAAAAAGGTGAAGCGTATGAGACAAACTCAATTCCATTTTTTTATTTTATAAACTAAACTAGTGATAAAACAAGAAACTAAAAGACTCGATTGCAAGATCTAAAGATATACCTTCAAGCACTCACCTCCCCGGCAACGGCGCCAGAAAAGAGCTTGATGTCTACTACACAACCTTCTTCTTGTAGACGTTGTTGGGCCTCCAAGTGCAGAGGTTTGTAGGACAGTAGAAAATTTCCCTCAAGTGGATGACCTAAGGTTTATCAATCCGTAGGAGGCGTAGGATGAAGATGGTCTCTCTCAAGAAACCCTGCAACCAAATAACAAAGAGTCTCTTGTGTCCCCAACACACCCAATACAATGGTAAATTGTATAGGTGCACTAGTTCGGCGAAGAGATGGTGATACAAGTGCAATATGGATAGTAGATAATAGTTTTTGTAATCTGAAAATATAAAAACAGCAAGGTAGCAAGTGATAAAAGTGAGCGTAAACAATATTGTAATGTGTGGAAACAAGGCCTAGGGTTCATACTTTCGCTAGTGTAAGTTCCCTCAACAATACTAACATAATTGGATCACATAACTATCCCTCAACATGCAACAAAGAGTCACTACAAAGTCACTAATAGCGGAGAACAAACGAAGAGATTATGGTAGGGTACGAAACCACCTCAAAGTTATTCTTTCCAATCAATCCATTGGGCTATTCCTATAAGTGTCACAAACAGCCCTAGAGTTCGTACTAGAATAACACCTTAAGATACAAATCAACCAAAACCCTAATGTCACCTAGGTACTCCAATGTGACCTCAAGTATCTGTGGGTATGATTATACGATATGCATCACACAATCTCAGATTCATCTATTCAACCAACACAAAGGACCTCAAAGAGTGCCCCAAAGTTCCTACCGGAGAATCACAACAAAAACGTGTGCCAACCCCTATGCATAGGTTCATGGGCGGAACCCGCAAGTTGGTCACCAAAACATACATCAAGTGGCATGTGATATCCCATTGTCACCACAGATATCCATGGCAAGACATACATCAAGTGTTCTCAAGTCTTTAAAGACTCAATCTGATAAGATTACTTCAAAGGGGAAACTTGATTCATTATAAGAGAGAAGAGGGGGGAAGAAACATCATAGGATCCAAATATAATACCAAAGCTCGCGATACATCAAGATCGTATCATCTCAAGAACACGAGAGAGAGAGAGAGAGAGAGAGATCAAACACATAGCTATTGGTACATACCCTCAGCCCTGAGGGAGAACTACTCCCTCCTTGTCATGGAGAGCACCGGGATGATGAAGATGGCCACCAGTGAGGGTTCCCCCCTCCGACAGGGTGCCGGAATAGGGTCCCGATTGACTTTTGGTGGCTACGGAGGCTTCTAGCGGCGGAACTCCCGATCTATATTGTGCGTTCTGGTAGTTTTAGGTCACGTAGGTATGTATGGTGCAGGAGGTACGTCAAGGGAGCCATGAGGGTCCCACGAGACAGGGGGGCGTGCCCTAGGGGGGGCCCACCCTCGTGAGCACCTCGTTCCTTCCTTGACGTGGGGTCCAAGTCCATTAGGTATGTTTCCTTCCAAAAATAACTTCTCCAGTTGATTTCATTCCGTTTCGACTCTGTCTGATATTCCTTTTCTTCAAAACACTGAAATAGGCATAAAACAGCAAATCTGGGCTGGGCCTCCGGTTAATAGGGTAGTCCCAAAAATAATATAAAAGTGGAAAATAAAGCTCAATATTGCCCAAAACAGTAGATAATATAGCATGGAGCAATCAAAAATTATAGATACGTTGGAGACGTATCAATCCCCAATTCAGATTGTTAGAGGTATTGAAGTCTTGTGTGGCAAAATCAAATACCCTACTGATTTTCTTGTTCTTGGTTCCCCACAAGATAATTTTTGTCCCGTTATATTTGGTAAACCTTTCTTAAATACTGTTAATGCTAAGATAGACTGCGAGAAAGATATTGTTACTATTGGTTTAGGGGATATGTCTCATGATTTTAATTTCTTTAAATTTCATAGACGACCCCATGATAAAGAATTGCCTAGTAAGGATGGAATTATTGGTCTTGCTTCTAGTGCCGTGCCTCCTGCTGATCCTTTAGAACAATATTTGCTAGACCATGAAAATGATATGTTTATGAATGAAAAAGGGAAATAGATGAAGTATTCTTTAATCAAGGACCTATTTTGAAACACAATGTGCCTATTGAAATACTTGGGGATCCTCCTCCACCTAAGGGTGATCCCGTGTTTGAGCTTAAACAATTACCTGATACTCTGAAATATGCTTATCTTGATGAAAAGAAGATATATCCTGTTATTAGTGCTAACCTTTCAGGGCATGAAGAAAAGAAATTATTGAAAACTCTCAAGAAGCACCGTGCCGCTATTGGATATACTCTTGATGATCTTAAGGGCATTAGTCTATATGTGCATCTAGTGCCCCTTAGTGATTTTGGTGTATTGAAGACTTATAGGTTAAGGGACTAATGCGTTTGTGAGTGTACACAGGTCTATAAGTCTATGAGGAGTTTGATATTTACAGAGAAAGTCGACCCCTAAAAATGAATGTCTTCAATTGAAGACTTTGGATTTCTGAAGACTTTGAAAGTGAAGAAATTTGTGTGACCGTGAAGACTTGTTATTCATATGAGGAACATAAAGCATGAAGACTTTTGTTTTCGTAGTTTCATTTTCTCTTTCTTGAGTCATAGGAAACACCGTACTGTTAAAGGGGGTCGAGGTAAAACTAAGGAAAAGTTTCCAAGTGATGCTCATCTCAAAATCCTACACCTACCAATCCCTTCGAGTGAAGCCATTAGAAATCTCATACAGTTCAGTCAATTTCTTCAGTGACAAAGACGAAGTTCTTCTGGTCTCTGAGGAATTTGTTCTGACTGAGGAGTTAGGAATTCGCCAGTGCGTATTACCTACAAGTGAGGAACATGATAGCCCTGAGGAATTGGATAGTCAAATTTCCGACCGTTGTTGTGCTACGCGCCAACTGTCCCAAAATATCTACCCACCTAACGGTCATATCATTGAAGGGCATTTATGTCTTATCATGTCGGGTTGCTCCCTAGGCTATAAATAGCCGCCCCCTACAACCACTAGCTGGTTGTCTGCTCCGCGAGAAATTGACACTTGTCATTGAGGGCATCCCATCCTCCGAGGACTTTGAGCGAAAATCATCAAGTGAGGAAAAACCCAAAACCCCAAACCAAACACCTACAAACCAAAGTGATTGAGCATCAATGAAGAGATTGTTCCTGTGTGGAACCGACGCTTGTTACCTTTGAGGACTGTGCATCCTCTAGACGGTTAGGCGTCATGGTCTAGAGCATCCAAGAGGAAATTGTGGATTGTCGCATGACCAAGTTTGTGAAGGTTTGGAAGTCACCTAAAGACTTACCACGAGTGATTGGGCGAGGTCTGTGTGACCTTAGTTCAAGGAGAATATGGTGAGGATTGTGTGTCCTCAAGTTTAATTACCTAGCCGCTCTAACCAGACGTACAATTGTCACAGTAGTTGGAACTGGTCTACCAAATCATTGTCTTCACCAAGCTTACTGGTTCTATTTTCTCAACCCCTTCATTTCCTCATTACTGTGTTGTGTGCTTGTTCATATCTGTTTGAAGGCTTTGACTGAAGACTTTCTCAATTTCCTCAGTTCAATTTCTTCAGTCTGTTTGTCTTCATCCTGTTTTATCATGTGCTTATGCTTTTTGTACTCTGTTCATGTTTTTATTTCATCATGATATCCATGTTTATGTTATGTCATGTACGCATCTGAGCACTTATTCCGCTGCAAGTAGTTCTTCACTCAGGAATTTCCTCACCCTGAAATTCCTTTGTGAAGAATTCATAAAAATTGCCTATTCACCCCCCTCTAGTCGACTTAACGCACTTTCAATTGGTATCAGAGCAAGGTACTCCCTTGTTTTGTGTGATTTTGGTTTAACCGCCTGGAGTTTTAGTTATGTCGACCGCAAGAATGAAGACTGTGACATGCCCCATCTTTGACGGTCATGATTATCCCAAGTGGAAGGCCATGATGCAGAAGTGCCTCATGGCGATGAACAGCTAACTCTGGACTGTCACTGAGATTGGTCTTACTGGCCTATGCAAGATGGCGGAGGCTGATGATATTCGCAAGTACACGCTACTCAACCTCACGGTGAAGGACATCATCTGCTCCGGCTTGTCACAAAATCAGTTCAGGAACGTTATGCATCTCTGCCATGCGAAGCTCATCTGGGGCCGACTCTCTGAGGTCTATGAAGGCCATCGATCTCACCATGAACCCTGGTTTGAGGATTTCATGGAATCGCGCAAGGCTATGACTTTCAATCCAGAATCCTCATCCTCTGCACCATGCCTTATGGCAAAAGGTGACAAGGTAACTGAATGCTACTTATCTGAGTCCAGTGATGATGAATCTGGTGATGAATTTGGACCCAGTTATGTCAAACTTGCTTCCCTTGCCACTAAACAATAAAGAGCTTTGGAAAAAGTTCAAAACATGCTAGATGAAGTGATGATATGTTGGGTGAAGAAATGGGTCATTCTAAAGCTTTGGCTGAAAGTCTTCAGGGACTTTAGTCCAAATTTGACAATATTCAGAGTCATCATAACACTCTCTTATCTGATCATGAGAAGCTTTCTTATGAATTTCTTCAAAGAAAGCGAGATATTGAGCAGTTAAGAGTGAGTTATGAAGATCTTCAGAAGGAGCATGATTCATTACTTGCTCAACAAATCAGCGCTGCTCAGGAAGAGTTTAATCCTCCATGTTTGAAGTGCATTGAACGTGAATCTGCTAATTCTTCACCTGAATGTTCAAATGCTTCTATTGCTGCAAATTCTTCACATGCCTCTGCTATCACTAATTCCTCGTCTGAGGATGCTACTAGTATCATGACCATGCAGGGCTGAAGGAATTGTATGTGACAGGCATGTACAAAAGCCTCAAAGGGCATCAGGCTCTTTGTGATGTGCTTAAGAAGCAGATCCTCAACAGGAACCCTAGGAAAGAGGGTATTGCCTTTGAGAGGAAACTCAATGCTGATGGGACCTACTGGAAACCTGAGTAGTATCCTAAAACCACATGGGTTGCTGCAAAGGGACCTTCAGCGGATCCATCTACTTTATCTGGCTTTACATGTGAATCTTCACATTCTTCTGATGAATCATTGACTCCAATTACAAACTGTTCAAAAATCAGAATGGTGAAGTATTTGCTAGATATGTTGGCATTAACTGCAGGAACGGTCCCCCTATGAAGAAAATCTGGGTTCCCAAAAGGTGCCTTAAAATTCTTTAGGTGAATGTCATCATGACACCACCTGTGAAGAATAGGAACCCCAGATCAAACTCTTCATATGTACCAAATTCTTCATATGGATCCAAGTCCTCATACGGACCAAATTCCTCAAAAGGATCAAAGTCCTCACATGAACATCATCGTGCTAACACCTCTATTTCGCAAGGAAAGGCTAAGGATTATGGATATGTGCACTATTCTTCAAATCATTATGTTCATAAATCCTCGAAGAATTTCTATGCTTACTCGTATGCTTACCCTAACCCCTCTTATGCGAAACGAAGTGGACTGGCATCTATGCCACCTTTCTCTTATGGAGCTCGCAGAATGATGAACTCTTTGCCACCCCTTCAGATGTGGGTGGTGAAGAAAAAGAACTAATCTCTTATGCAGGGTCAGGTCTCCAGACGAACTTAAACGTGTGAAGAATTTGCTGGAGACCTGAATATGCTTGAAAGGACGCAAGCTAATCATGAAGAAATGAATTTTCATTTCTCATGTCCTCACATTGCTATATCTATTCTATTGCTTGATGAAATTGATCTGATGAGTTGATGTCATATTCTTCCTAATGAAGTATATGAGTTCATAAGTTACACTAATTCATCTGTAGGATGATCAACCCAAAGGCACTGAGTGGGTCCTCGATAGTGGATGCACAAATCACATGACTGGTGACAAGAATCTATTGATGGACACTCCCTTATCTCCATCGCATCTGAAGCATATCACCTACGCTGACAAAGGCAAAAGCAAGGTATTGGGTCTAGGTAAGGTTGCAATCTCAAAGGATCGACACATGGACAAAGCCATGCTTGTCGAGTCCTTAGGGTTCAACGTCATGTCTGTCTCAATGCTTTGTGATCTTGATATGGTTGTCGTCTTTGGCAAGTATCGTTGTGTTGTGATCATGGAAGCTGACAATTCCAAAGTCTTCGAAGGATTTAGGAGAGGAGATTTGTATATTGTTGATTTCTCTACAGGACCACAACCTGCTACATGTCTACTTGCAAAAGCCTCAGAAGGCTGGCCATGGCATAGACGACTTGGTCATGCTGGGATGAGGAACTTGCACACGCTCGCGAAGAAAAAGCATGTCATTGGCATCGAGGGTGTCAAATTCCTCAAGGACCATTTGTGTGGAGCTTGTGAAGCTGGAAAGATGACCAAGGCCAAGCATCCCTCAAAGACCATCATGACTACCACTCGTCCATTTGAATTGCTTCACATGGATCTCTTTGGCCCTACTCATTATGCCACATTTACTAATGTTGCATCTTTATATGGCTTTGTCATTGTTGATGATTATTCTCAATATACATGGGTGCATATCATCACTTACAAAACTAAAGTGCAGGAAGTCTTCAAACCATTTTCCTCGAGGGCTTCAACCAACTTTGGTGTGAAGATCAAGCACATCAGAAGTGACAATGGAACTGAGTTCAAGAACACCGGTCTCGATGACTATCTTGATGAACTTGGTATTACTCATGAGTTATCTGCTCCCTATACTCCTCAGCAGAATGGTGTCGTGGAGCGCAAGAACAGGACTCTTGTTGAGATGGCCCACACTATGCTCGATGAGTACAAGATGCCTCCTCGCTTCTGGCCTGAGGCAATTGATACTGCGTGCCACATCATCAACAGAGTATATCTTCACAAATTCTTCAAGAAGACTGCATACGAACTCCTCACTAACAAGAAACCCAATGTGAGTTATTTCAAAGTCTTAGGTGCTAAATGCTAGATTAGAGATCCTCATCACAGTTCTAAATTTGCACTAAAAGCACATGAAGGTTTTATGCTTGGTTATTGTAAGGACTCGCACACCTACAGAGTCTTCAACACCTATCACCACAAGGTTGTTGAAACTGTAGATGTGCGGTTCGATGAGACTAATGGCTCGCAAAGAGAGCACCTACCTCCTATGACAGATGAAATACCTCCTGAGGAATCTATTAAGTTCAAGGCTACTAAGGATGTCATTCCTACCGAAGAATCTGCTAAAGAAGTTATTCCAGAACATGAAGAACATCATGTTGGTGCACCTGAAGAAAATGGCTTTGAAGAAAATGCTGAGCAAATTCCTCATCATCAACCAGCTCATCCTCGTGTCGCTAATGAAGTGCAGATTGAGAAAATCATCAGCGACATCAGTGCACCAGAGCCCACTAAGGTAGATGAAGCATTTCTGGAGCCCAAGTGGATTCAAGCTATGCAAGAGGAATTACATCAGTTCGAGCTCAACAACGTCTGGGAACTTGTCAAGAGACCAGACCCTCGCAAGCACAATATCATCGGCACAAAATGGATCTACCGCAACAAGCAAGATGAAAATGGCCTTGTGGTGAGGAATAAGGCACGACTTGTAGCTCAAGGCTACACACAGGTTGAAGGAATTGATTTCGATGAAACTTTTGCACCTGTTGCTAGACTTGAAGCTATTCGTATATTGCTTGCTTATGCTAACCATCATAATATCATCTTATATCAAATGGATGTGAAAAGTGCATTCCTCAATGGTAAGCTTTAGGAAGAAGTATATGTTGCTCAACCCCCAGGTTTTGAGGATCCAAAGCATCCCGACAAAGTCTTTAGACTCAATAAGGCCCTCTATGGCCTCAAGCAGGCCCCTCGGGCGTGGTATGATACTTTGAAGGAACTATATAATACCCCATGTGTTGCAGCGGGATGTTACTGTGTGACAAAGAGCTCAAAAGAGAGGGGAGAAGTTAGAAAATCTAATTTTATACGTGATCATAGTATTTTATTAGATGATCAAAAGTACTTTGTTCATATCAGTGGAAAGGAGACCATCAACTAAAAAAATATTATCACATAATTTATTTAAATGAGAAAACTAATATAGGGAGAAGATAAATGTAAAAACATCATGACCAAGAGGCTTGATACAAAATATATTAGTGTTCGTGTAGGGGACCAAGATCGGGTAGATGAGTGAAGAAAAGAAGCAAGAACTGAGGCGAACCGCATGACCTGCTAGGCCACATGAGCTTCGGGGGAGAAGGCTGGCCAGATGGCCCAGCTCAAGCAATCTGTGGTGTTCCCCTGCGCTCTCACAAAGCGTGGCACTGGTGGCATCCTCAGCTGCGGTGGCGCCCCGCTATCGTGCCTCCTGTCTAACTGGGCCGGTGATGCCGACATGCATCCTCTCACCCTCTCGTCCCACCTCGCTGTCTCCATATTCAACGTCATGGCTGCCGTCCACGTCCGGGGTAATGTCTTCAGCCATGTTGTCGCTCCTCACAGTGCTGGCCTAGGAGCCTAAATGTGCGCACCCATTGTTTCGAGCGAGAGACTGCGGGATGGGAAAGGAAAGGACAAATCCAAGAATTGGAGAGGGCATCTTAAGGACAACAGTGGACAGGAATAGCCCCTCGTCTAATGGGATGCATGCCTCTGTTACTCCTAAATTTGTTTCCATGAGAAGTCAAAGAGCCATTGACATTCAATAATGGGATATGAAGAACCAGTATAGTTTCTTTTCCTTTCTTCAGCCTGAAGGAGATAATGGGCTGGTTGAGTTTACAATTAACTTCCCAAGTAAAGGATGGTCAGGCTGACCGAGAATTATTGTCTGTGGATTGGTTGGTGTTTGGAACTAAAAGCTTATGTGGCATGCATGATGATGTGGACAATGTGCATGTAGAGAGAATTGCTTGGAGTGGGGATCAACTTCTTAAGAATAGTAGATTCCTCATGAAGAAAGTCTTCAAACCTGGTTCACTTGACCCAACTCTTTTCACCAAAGCTTATGATGATGAATTATCTATGTGCCAAATATATGTTGATGATATCATCTTTGGCTGTACTGACCAACGTTACAGTGATGAATTTGCCTACATGATGAGTGAAGAATATCAAATGTCTGTGATGGGAGAACTGAAATTCTTCTTAGGTCTTCAGATTCATCAACAGCGCAATGGCATATTCATATCTCAGGAAAAATACCTCAAGGATGTATTGAGGAAATTCGACATGCAAGATTGCAAAGACGTCAAAACCCCTATGCCCACAAATGGCCATCTATGCACTAATGAAAACGGTATTGACTTCA
The DNA here is from genome assembly GCF_056163025.1 of Triticum urartu. Classification (NCBI taxonomy): domain Eukaryota; kingdom Viridiplantae; phylum Streptophyta; class Magnoliopsida; order Poales; family Poaceae; genus Triticum; species Triticum urartu. The sequence continues at coordinate 171,420,503 of NC_141878.1, forward strand.
ATCAAAAGGTATACCGCTCCATGATTGGTTCTTTATTGTATTTATGTGCATCTAGGCCAGATATTATGCTTAGTGTTTGCATGTGTGCCCGCTTTCAAGCTACATCGAAGGAATCACACCATAAGGCTGTGAAGCATATTCTTTGATATGTAGCTCACACTCCAACACTTGGGATTATGGTATCCCAAGGGATCAGATTTTGATCTCATTGGATATTTAGACTCTGACTATGCTGGTGATTGTGTGGACCACAAGTCAACATCAGACACATGCCATTTCCTCGGAGGATCCTTGGTCTGTTGGTCTCCGAAGAAACAGAACTGCATATCACTCTCTACTGCTGAAGCTGAGTACATTGCTGCTAGATCGTGTTGTGCTCAATTGCTATGGATGAAGCAAACTCTCAAGTAATACGGCATCAATGTGAAGAATGTGCCACTCTATTGTGACAATGAGAGTGTCATCAAGATTGCGCATAACCCAGTTTAGCACTCAAAGACAAAGCACATTCAGATCCGTCATCATTTTCTTCGGGATCATGTGTTGAAGGGCGACATCTCCATCGAGCACGTGAAGACTGAAGAACAGCTAGCCGATATCTTCACAAAGCCCTTGGATGAGAAGAGATTTAGCAAGTTGCGGTGTGATCTAAATATCTTAGAATCTTCGAATGTCCTTTGAAAAGGACACACATCCTAACACTTATGCAAAATTGATGACTTAGATGTGCAACACACGAAGTAACGTTTTTATTCAATCAATGAAGACTAACCCTCTAAGTGTGAAGAAATTAACGAAGAATTTGATTCTCACAGCCCTACGACAATTGTACGCGGCATCTGAAATCATCATTCTTATACGGTGGGTCACGCCACCAACAAAAGTTGAAAATCTTCAATTTGAGTTTTTCTTCATTTTTGAAATTCCTCAGTTGTTCAAATTCTTCAACTTTGCAAGTCTTCATTGATTCCGTCGTTTTTCTTCATTGGCTATATATATATGAGTTTATGTCCTCTACAACATTCACTTATTGTTATTTTTCAAGTTGCTTCTTCTATTAAGTGAATGTGATCGGACCCTTCCCCCTCTATGCTAAACTCAACCCAGTCTGTTCACAAATTCTTCATGTGCGTTCTATTTGAAACCCGTTCAAAATCTTCACTGTGTCCTTTTCAACTGAAGAATTTGCGAATGAAACATTAAAAAAATTCATATCTGAATTTTTGGCTTTTGCCGCTCAAACCGTTCCACATTCCATGTTAATACTTATCTATTCACCCACGATCTCACACGATCTCCACCTCATAGTACGTGGGTGACACATGTCGCACATATGAGAAAGGTCAGGGGCACGTTCGTCCATTTTCCTCGGACGAGCAATTTTTCACCGTGGCTATAAATACCCATTCCCTTCCTCAGTCTGTTTTACTCCGCTCGACCTCACTCGCTCGCTCGAGCTCTCAAAACCTAGCACCTCCGCTACTTCATCATCGCCGGTGAGGAAGAGCTTCGCTACCTCGACCTCGTCGCCGTCGTACTCGTGCCGGCCACGGATTTCTTCACTCCGCTGCCGTCGTAGCCGTCTTCCTCTGCCAAGTTAGGGCGTCAAAGATCTGCACTGATGAACTTCCAATCTACATTCCCAGTTCATCGTCTTCTTCATCAAGGGTAATTAAAAGTTACTTTTACTGCCCTTTATTGATTCTAGTGATTTCGTCAAAATCTTCAAAATGTGTTTATTCTTCAATCTTCACACTCTAAACACCCCACATAAACATCTGTTCTTGATCTGTTTCCTAAGCCATGTTTTTCTTCAAGATTCCTCAATTGTGTGGATTTTCAATCTACACAACTCAGGAACCTAAGTCAAAGAACGCTTAGTGAAATTCCTCAAGACACATCTGGTCAAATTCCTCAAACTTGTTCTTTTTGCAAAAACTTCTAAGAACGCATATGACCTCTCCAAATTCTTCACACCTATACTCTGTTCACAGGTACACATGTCTGCTGCTGAATCACTAGGTTCTTATCAACTTAACTCATTTGCAGCATTCCTCGAAGAAAAACTGCATACCTCTTCAGAGAATTCAACTGTTCAAAATCCTCAGCTGAAGAAAATGGCTGATGGAAAGAAACCTCAGAAGGGAGGAAAGAAGCTGGAAGTCAACACAACTTTTGAGATCCTTGATGACATTTACAAGGATTATTGCACTCCTGGTGAGACCGCACATGGAAAGGAGGACAAAAATCAGCGCAAGGTGCGCATACAAAGGATAGAGAGGAGATGGGCACGGGAATGGAGGGAGTATAGGTATGTAAGTCCAAAGTACATGAAGAAATTCGCTCTTCACCCTCCTTTCCCAAGACCTCCACTGGCACCTGGCCAAGAAGCTGATCCCACCAGCCTCAAGCACGGTGAGGACTATCCCGATGAATGGGCCAAGTGCCAAGCAAAACTAGCCAAAATGGCTAAAGAAGCAGTGATGAAATTCAATGAAGACTCTACTGTTGCCACCGCTGAGGCCTCTGCTAGCAAGCCTAAGAAGGCCATGCCTAAGAAGCCCGCACATAAGCCAGGCACTTCTTCTTCAATGCCCTCATGGCCAAGCTCTTCCACTAAGCCCTCATGGCAAATCCCTCAAGCTGCCCCAGTTCCTCAAGTTCCAAAACCCTTGGCTCCTCTGGCAAAGTCCTCAGCACCTGTGCATCTCGCCTCGTGCCAAAGGACCACAGGAAAATCTATTGCCTCAGGAGCCTCTGCAAGTTCTTCAGCTCCTCTGCATTCCTCAACTGGCCCCACATTGCTGAAGACTAAGGCCACTGCTGGACGAGGCACTAGACCAATTCCTCAAAAGAAGCAGGTCGCCTTTCAGGTACCATCTTCTGATGACGAAGCTGATGATGAAGAACTTGAAAAAAGCATCAGAGACAGACAACAGAGGGCCGCTAGAGCCAAAGGAAGTGAAATTCCTCTCCTACTGGATCCAAAGTTGATCCTTGAATACATTGATCTCTAGCACAAGGACCCTAGCACTCCTATGCCAGACTTCAAGCTGACTTATGGCCAAAGTCACATGTTGACCACCTTCATAGGCGAAGAAAAATGGAAGTTTGAAAAGGTTAGGCAGCTGAAGAAAGCGCAGTACAAGAAAGAGCGCTATCTGAAGAAGAACATTGTCAAGATGACAACTGATGAACTTGTGGCTGTTCAAGCTGAGATCAAAAACCTAAGTGATTAATTTGATGCCTACCATGCTGACTGGAAGGGCGCCAAAAGTCAGATTTGTGAAATTGGCAAAGACATTCACCTCCAATGTTGCTACTCAAACGCACATTGAAATTCCTTAGGCTAAAGCATCGACTCAGCCTACTGAAGGAAATGCCAGCACCGCTGATGACAATTAGGCTGCTGAAGAAAATTTGAGTACTAAGGCTGATGACTACATTCCAGCCGCTGATGACATTGCCAGGGCAACCACTAGTGTTGCACCTGAAGAACAAGCCAGGCCAACTGAGGCATCAACCGCTAAGCTTGAGGAATCTGAACCAACTAGGGCAACTACATCAGTTGCGCCTGAAGAAACAGAACCTATTTCCTCCACTTCTCCCACACCAACAACAAGCTCAGTTCTTCCTTCTGCATCAGAAGCGAGGAAAACCAAAGCTGCGGAGCGAGCAACAGTGAAGAAAAGGAAAGCATCTACCTCATCTCAGTCTTCGGCTCCAAAGAAGATGAAGAAATTGACAAGCTCTTACGAGAATCCAATTGATGCTATTCCAGTTTCAAGCATGCCATCAAAGGAACTCATTCCTTTTGGTGAAGATTATGAGATCCCAAGCGGATCGGATAAGACGTTCCTTCCGCTGCTTCTACAAAGAAGATAGACGAAGAAACTGAAGCGGGTGATATCCCTTCAACTCCAATCATCTCATCGCCTATGCCTCAGTTCACAGCTGAAGAGGCAGGCATTGAAGAACTGAATGAGGAAGATGTGGATATTGGGTGCTCCATTCCAGTGCTAAATGATGACTATTGGGATAGTCAGCACCCCAACTCTCCGCTCTTCACCCCACTCCAACAAATCCCTCAGTCCCCTGTGCACACTGAAGTTATTGCGGGCTCTGAAGAACCTCGTGTTCCTGAAGGACCTCCAGCCACTAGCGCTGATGAAAATACTGTTGAAGCAATTCCAGCCACTAGCGACGCTGATGATAATGCTAGTGAAGAAATTCCAGACACTAGCGATGATGAAAAAGCTACTGAAGAAAATAAGAACCAGGCTGCAACTGAAACTGAAATTCCTCAGCCTGTGGTTCCTGAGAATGTGATTCCTGAGGCTATGATGACTTTGACTGACACTCCTTAGCCCAAGCCGAAGAATCCCTTCTCCAAGAAGCAAAAAAATCAAGGTTGCTGACTTCTTCCATGTGCACGTATTCTTCACAGATTATAACCCATATGACTCTGCTCATCTTAGAAGGAAGTGTTTCTGGACTGCCAGCCAAGCAAACTTCTATTCTTCACTACTTTTTGATAAGGACAAAGTCTTCGACCATGCGCGTATTCCTCATGTGGACATGGAATCAATGCCTTGCTTCACGTCAGTCCTCAGTGTTCTTCACGATGCTGGACTGCTCAACTTCTGCACTAATATATGTGACTGGAATGAAGAACTAATTCTTCAGTTCTATGCAACGCTGCACATCATAGGAAATGCTGAAGATGTGAAATCTTGGGTATTGGACCGGATGACAGAGAATACTCACTTCAAAGCACCGGCCTCTGAATTGCTTCATGCCCTGCCTGTCAGTCCTCTCCTTGAAGGTGTGTGTTGTATATATCATGAACCTGAACTTACTGACTATTATATGCAAGTGTTGATGAAGCCTCTAAAGCCCGGTCAAGCCTCAAGGACCAAATTCCTCGTGAAGGAATTGCTATATGTACCACGAACTGTATATCGCATCTTGTCCAAGACTCTGGGTCCTATTAAGGGCCACGACTCAGATGAAGAAGAGGTCGTTGGTATCATGAAGAATCTGCTATTCAACATCATTCATGGCATCCCTGTCAACTACCATGATTTCTTCAGGAGGAATCTGGCCAACGTTGCACTGTCTCCTTTTGAATTGAAGCCTTACGCTCCCTGGATTATGAGATTCCTCAGATCAAGGTCTTCAATCAACTACAAGGCTGATTTGCAGAATCACGTCAGTTACTTGCCCCCAATAGAAGTCCTCAAGTGGACATTTTCCTCAACTGATGAAAAGGGCAAGGCTACTGCTATTATTGTTGAAGGCATTCGTCCTTTGGATGGTCAGTTTCGCAAAGCTGCATTTTATTCCACCAATGATGACTCTGCCACTCATGACTCTGCCGCCAATGCCTCAAAGCAAAATCCTCAAGGCATAGCTCCAAGGGTGATGACTGATCGTGAGCTTCTCCTTAGTCTTCACCAGAAGGTCGATCGCAACCAGAAATGGGTTAAGCGTCATTTTGGTTCTATTCTTCACAACATGACTGCTACACAGAATGCAGTGAAGAAAAACCACTTCTACATTCATGAAGTATTCAGTCGCACCTGAGTTGTTTTGTCTCATCTCTATGGTGATGAAGATCTGAAGCAAATGGGTTTCAAGTAGGACTTTGAATGGTCTCAACCACCAGTGAAGAAATTCAAGAAGACCAAAGTTCCTTCCTTGGTAGCCAGCTCATATTCTTCATCGCGTGAGACTGATGAGCATGAAGATTTGGACGACACTGCGAAAGGCTCTACCTCAACAACCGACCCCAACAATGCTGGCGCTCCTTCATCGACTCAGTGATGATATTCTTCAGGGGCGTTAGTCCTCACTTTTCGTCCCTTTTGGTCATTCGATGACAAAGGGTTGGAAATTTGAGTTAGTCTTCAAGCGGGTATCTTTATATGGGTGTTTTTTCTAAGTTACAACTCTCGTTCTTCTGAAGATTTATTGGATCGAGTTGTAAACTTAAACCCGATGGTGGTCTGATACTTTTGCTATGTTCTTCTGCATGCTATTTCCTCATATATGCTAATGCACGCATGCTGAATCACATCAGTCACCATAGTTCATCATGCATTTCAAATTCTTCATATCATATGTTAAATGTGTGTATGAATTACAAGATATAGGGGGAGATCTCCATGATTCTACTCTTCAAATGTGCATTGCTTCAAAAGAAAATTCCTCACTATGCACATCTTCAGGGGGAGTTCTTCTATATCTTGCAATCAAATTCCTCAGTATCGGTATTTACACTTCATATGTTTATCCCCGTTGAAAACTTAACCTATATTGTCATCAATCACCAAAAAGGGGGAGATTGTAAGTGCATCTAGCACTACAAAAAAACACACATCCATGACATTTTGGGCCGAACGAAATTTTTTTCTGTCATACATATGACACTTCTATGGCGATAATTGTGACAAAACCTGGTATCATCATAGATGTGGTGGGCTCCTACTTCTATGACAAAAAATCATGACAGAAAATGGGCTTTTCGTCCTGGGCAGGCCGGAGACGCAGCTGCATGACATTCTTTGGGTCGTCCATGACGGAAAAAACCGTGGTAGAAGCGAGGGGGAGGAAAATTTCGGGGAGTTCCCGGTTACGGTGGGAGGTCGGGAGCCGAGCGATGCGCGTTTCTCTCGTACACGTACGCGCGTGTGTGCAAGGCGTTGGCTCTAACTGAACCCGAGCGAGGCGTTGGGCTCTAACTGAACCCGAGCGATTGCACTGTAGGCTACGCGTTACTGAACCCGAGCGATCGATCGATGGCTGTTAACTGAACCCGATCGAGTGATTCCTTCGCTACTGCTGCTAACTGAAGCCGATCGATGCTGCCTCTGGATGAACAGTGAGTGTTAGGGGGGGTAGATGAACAGTTCCCGGTGGGGGTGGATGAACAGGACCCCGATCGATCGAGCCGGTTGGGGTTGGATGAACAGGACCCCGTGGAGGGCTGGATGAACAGGCCCCCGTGGAGGGTTGGATGAACAGGACCCCGTGGAGGGCTGGATGAACAGGGCCACCCCGTGGAGGGCAGGATGAACAGTAGACGCTGGAGGGTAGGATGAACAGTAGACGCTGGAGGGGCGGTTGAACAGGAGCCCGTGGAGAGGGCTGGTTGAACAGTAGCCGGTGGAGTAGCGCGCGGTGGAGGCTGGATGAACAGTCGCAGGTGGAGGCTGGAGGAGGTCGACGGTGGATGAACAGTAGCTCGTGGAGGCTGGAGGGGGTCGACGGTGGAGATGAACAGTATCTCGTGGAGTCCCGTTTTGCGGTATGCCACACTCCTCCTGATGAACATGACCCCCGTTTCGACCGTAGCGCTCCTACACAAGCCCGTTTCGTCCGTTTTGCGGTACGCCACACCCCTCCCGATCAATAGGACCCCCGTTTAGACCGTAGGAGGTCTGTTTCCTCTGTTTTGCGGTACGCCAGACCCCTCCCGATCAACAGGATCCCGTTCCGAACGTGGCCGGTCGAACACAAGGTTGTTTCCTCCGTTCTTCGGTACGCCAGGCCTCATTTCCATCGCCTATTCCGTCCAAGCCCTCCCGATGAACACGACGCATTTCGTTGCCTCCCCATGAACACGACGACGACGCGGTTTCTCCGTTCCGACCCAGCCATGTACACGAGCCCTCGCCGTACGTATGCGCGAGTAGGCGTTCGAGACCCCACCCATATGTACACATACGTGGCCGTATTTTCTTTCTTGCACCCTGACCGCTGTACGTACATGTACGGCGAGGCGTTGGGCTCTAACTGAACCCGAGCGATTGCACTATAGGCTACGCGTTACTGAACCCGAGCGATCGATGGCTGTTAACTGAACCCGATCGAGCGATTCCTTTGCTACTGCTGCTAACTGAAGCCGATCGATGCTGCCTCTGGGATGAACAGTGAGCATTGCGGGAGGGGGGGGGTTGGATGAACAATGAGCAGTGGCGTTGCCTCTGGATGAACAAGACCCCGTGGTGTGGTGGAGGGCTGGATGAACAGTAGACGATGGAGGGGTGCCCGTGGAGGGGTGGTTGAACAGGACCCCGTGGTGTGGAGGGCTGGATGAACAGTAGACGGTGGAGGGGTGCCCGTGGAGGGGTGGTTGAATAGTAGCCGGTGGAGTAGCGCACGGTGGAGGCTGGATGAACAGGAGCCCGTGGAGGCTGGAGGAGGTCGACGGTAGCCCGTGGAGGCTGGAGGAGGTCGACGGTGGAGATGAACAATATCCCGTGGAGTCCCGTTTTGCGGTACGCCACACCCCTCCCGATGAACAGGACCCCCGTTTTGACCGTAGTGCTCCAACAAAAGTCTGTTTCGTCCGTTTTGCGGTACGCCACATCCCTCCCGATCAACAGGACCCCGTTTCGACCGTAGGAGGTCCGTTTCGTCCGTTTTGCGGTATGCCACACCCCTCCCGATCAACAGGACCCCCGTTTTGACCGTAGGAGGTTTGTTTCCTCCATTTTGCGGTACGCCAGACCCCTCCCAATCAACAGGACCTTGTTCCGAACATAGGAGGTCCGTTTCCTCCATTGTGCGGTACGCCAGGCCTCGTTTCCATCGCCTGTTTCGTCCAAGCCCTCCCAATGAACACGACCAGGAATTCCATTCCGACCCAGCCGGTTGGCTCCCACGCGTTCCGTTGCCTCCCGATGAACACGACGCATTCCGTTGCCTCCCCATGAACACGACGACGACGCTGTTTCTCCGTTCTGACCCAGCCATGTACACGAGCCCTGGCCGTACGTATGCGCGAGTAGGCGTTCGAGACCCCGCCCGTATGTACACATACGTGGCCGTATTTTCTTTTTCTTGCACCCTGGCCGATGTATGTACATGTACATGCTACGTTTGCGCCTCTACTACGACACATACGCGCCTCTACTACGACACGTGCGCGCCTCTACATCCACCAGTTTATATGTACGTACACGTTTGCGACCAGAATGACAACACTACGTACGCTTCGACCAGGTGGGTCCCGACTGTCAGGCACTTCCTTGCCTGCAAAGATGTAGCTGGTGGGTCCCAGCAGTCAGGGGGCGAATCATTTTTTTTGCCCGGACGCACTTCCTTGCGTGCGAAGATGTAGCTGGTGGGTCCCAGCAGTCAGGGGCAAACGTTTTTTCGCGAAATACGGTGGCCCGTCGGGTGGGTCCCCCCTGTCAGGTGGAGGAATAATTATTTTGGACGTAATAAGGAGGCACTTCCTTGCTGCAGCCGTGGACCCAGTTGTCAGCCTCTCCACGTACAGTCCACGTCCGATGGAAGCCGTTCGTTGACCATGTTGACCATGCCGCACCAAGAGCACCAGGGCGGTGGACGACGGCGAGGCCTAGGAAGGGGACGACGCGGAGCCGGGGAAGACGCGGCAGTGGATGCCCACGCGTAGAGGAGTACGAGGGTTCACTGGTTCGCTGCGGTGTGAGGCTGCTGTCGCCGCAGAATAATAGGGGGTGTGGGTGAGTAGAGGGATGGCCTGGCCAGCGGTGGGAGTAGTAGGGGGCGGTGAGGCCTCCGCCGCATCGCAGCCGGCCACGGGAGGCAGGAGCATGAGGCACGACCGGTGCTAGTTTGGGCGGCTGGAGCAAGAAGACCAGAGGTTGAAGAAGCACTACGGCCGTTGGATGGACATCGTACGGTCACTAGAGCTAGAATCGTGCATATTGACTAAGTTGACAAAGCCCTCCGTCCCCGTCAACTTAGTAGGCCCACAAGTCAGCCTGCCACTATACTGGGTCCCAGCTAACAGGGGGAGTATTCATTTTTTTGTGCGTAATAAGGAGGCACTTCCTTGCGTGCGAAGACATAGCTGGTGGGTCCGAGCTATCAGCGGCGGTAACGTTTTTTCGCGAAATACAGAGGCCCTTTCGGTGGGTCCCTGATGTCAGGTGGAGGAATCATTATTTTGCGCGTAATAAGGAGGCATTTCCTTGCATGCGGCCGTGGACCCAGCTGTCGGCCTCTCCATGTACAGTCCACTTCAGATGCATGTCGGTCGTTGACCACGTTGACCAGGCCGCGCCGAGAGCACTAGGGCGGTGGACGAGGGCGAGGCCTAGGAAGGGAACGACACGGAGGCAGGGAAGACTCGGTAGTTGTTTCCCACGCGGAGGAGAGTACGACTGTACGAGGGTTTACTAGTTCGTCTGCCGTCGCCGGATAATAACAGCAGGTGTGGGTGAGTAGAGGGATGGCTAGGCCAGCGATGGGAGTACGGTGGGGCGGTGAGGCCTGCGCGGCAGCACAGCCGGCCGCGGGGAGGAGGGAGCAGGCAGTCCTGCCGGCGCTTGTTTGAGCGGCTGGAGCAGGAAGAGCAGAGATTGAAGAAGCACGACGGCCGTTCGATGGACATCCAACAATCACTGCTTGTGCGTCAACCTTTTTTTTAGGAAAGCCTCAAATCTGTGGAAAATAGCATACAACCCATCTGCCATTATTTCTAATAATTTACAGCCCATTTGCTAATTCTTAAGGTTTTTTTGGAGCCCATATTCTTTTTGTTAGCATTACAGCCCATATTGTGGCCACGGTTAAAAAATTATACGAAATTTTGCATATTTCGGTGCGGTCCGAACTATTTTTAATCCCGAAATTTCGACTCACATTCAAACTGATTTTAAAAATAAATGTATATCAATATAAAATCCAACAAATTCTCCACGCATAAAAATTAATGTAATTTAAAATCTCGAAATAAAAAAAAAGATATTTGAAACTAATTGCTGGTTTGATGTGTTTTAAAAATGTACAACCCATTTCTCATTACTGATGGGCCATTTTCTTGGCCAGCCGAATGAAAGCTCTCCTCGTCTTGAAAGATTTGTAGCCCAACAGGCCTGACAAAGTGACTTACTTGGCAAATCACAAAAAAACTGGGTTGTGGCCGTGGACACAACTGTCAGCCTCTCCATGTACAGTACTCTTCTGATGGAAGTCGTTCCTTGACCACGTTGACCACGCCACGCGGAGAGCACCACGGCGGTGGACGGCGGCGAGGCCTAGGAAGGGGACGACGCGGAGCCGGGGAAGACGCGGCAGTGGAAGCCCGCGTGGAGCGGAGTACGAGGGTTCCCTAGTTCGGCTGCGGTGTGAGGCTGCCATCGCCGCAGGGCCTGGCCAGCGGTGGGAATAGTAGGGGGCGGTGAGGCCTCCGCAGCAGCACAGCCGGCCACGGGAGGCAGGAGCATGCGGCACGAACGGCGCTGCTTTGGGTGGCTGGAGCAAGAAGACCAGAGGTTGAAGAAGCACTACGGCCGTTGGATGGACATCGTACGGTCACTGGAACTAGATTCGTTCATATTGACTAAGTTGACAAAGCCCTCTGTCCCCGTCAACTTAGTAGGCCCACAAGTCAGCCTCCCACAATGGTGGGTCCCAGCTAGCACGGGGGTATTCATTTTTTGTGCGTAATAAGGAGGCACTTCCTTGCGTGCGAAGATATAGCTGGTGGGTCCGACATGTCAGCGGGGGGAACGTTTTTTTTGCGAAATACAGAGGCCCTTCCGGTGGGTCCCAGCTGTCAGGTGGAGGAATCATTATTTTGCGCGTATAGTCCACGACCGATGGATGTCGTTCGTTGACCACGTTGACCAGGCCGCGTCGAGAGCACCATGGCGGTGGACGACGGTGAGGCCTAGGAAGGGAACGACATGGAGCCGGGGAAGACTCGGCAATGGTTGCCCACGCGGTGGGGAGTACAAGGGTTTACTGGTCCGGCTGCCGTCACCGGAAAATAACAAGAGGTGTGGGTGAGTAGAGGAATGGCCTGGCTAGCAATGAAGTAGGGTGGGGCGGTGCGGCCTGTGCGGCAGCACAGCCGGCCACGGGAGGCGGGAGCAGGGAGTCCCACCGGAGCTGGTTTGGGCGGCTGGAGCAAGAAGATCAGATATTGATGAAGCAGCATGGTCGTTGGATTAACGTCCAACGGTCACTGCTACTAGAATCGTTTGTGGACTAAGTTGACAAAGCCAAAGTACATGTCAACCTAGTAGACCCACAAGTCAGCCTCCAAATCTGTCCCAAACAGCATACAACCCGAAATTTCTAGCCAGATTCAAATTAATTTTAAATCTAAATATACCTTAATTTAAATTCAATGAAAATTTACCCGCACAAAAACAATGAAATTTAAAATATCAAAATCCGAAAGAAAACTGTATTTTGGAACTAATTGCCTGTTTGCTGTATTTTTTCATTTTACAGCCCATTTATTATTACTTATAGCCCATTTCTTATTACTTATAGCCCATTTTCTGGGCAAAATGCATCCCTCCTCGTCTTGAAAGATTTCCGGCCCAGCAGGGCGTAGAAAAGCAAGTAGGCCTACGTTGGTTATTCTGCAAAAAACAAAATAGCTGGCTAGCCATTTTCAGAAAGGAAAAAAAACAAACTGTGCTGGTAATGTGCTAAACATATGAAATAAAAGCCTGGGCTAGACGGGCCACGGGTCCCGCACAACCCAGTTGATACCCTTCTCCGTCCCGAAAAAACAAAATTACTGCGTGCGCTGCTGGGTCCCTACTGTCATCCTCACCATGTACAGTCATCTCCTTATTCCTCTCGGTTGTTGACCATGTTGACAACACCGGAGGGCGGCGCCGCGGCGAGCGAACCAAGGAGGAGGACTGTTGGTGTCAAAACCGGCGGATCTCGGGTAGGGGGTCCCGAACTGTGCGTCTAGGCCGGATGGTAATAGGAGACAAGGGACACAATGTTTTACCCAGGTTCGGGCCCTCTTGATGGAGGTAAAACCCTACGTCCTGCTTGATTAATATTGATGATATGGGTAGTACAAGAGTAGATCTACCACGAGATCAAGGAGGCTAAACCCTAGAAGCTAGCCTATGGTATGATTGTTGTATGATGAAGTTGTCCTACGGACTAAAACCCTCCGGTTTATATAGACACCGGAGAGGGTTAGGGTTACACAAAGTCAGTTACAATGGTAGGAGATCTTGAATATCCGCATCGCCAAGCTTGCCTTCCACGCCAAGGAAAGTCCCATCTGGACACGGGACGGAGTCTTCAATCTTGTATCTTCATAGTCCTGGAGTTCGGCTGAAGGTATAGTCCGGCTACCCGAACACCCCCTAATCCAGCACTCCCTCAGTAGCCCCTGAACCAGGCTTCAATGACGACGAGTCCGGCGCGCAAATTGTCTTCGGCATTGCAAAGCGGGTTCCTTCTCCAAATTCTTCATAAAAGTTTGTAAACACCAAGAGTAGTGTCCGGCTCTGCAAAATAAGCTTCCACGTATTGCCATAGAGAGAATAATATTAACACAAATCTAATCTGCTGACGTATTCCGCAGCGTGACATCACACTACGGCCAAGCCTTTATTCGAATCGTTTTTGCTTTTCCACCTCAGCGTGTTTTGCGAGGCGGTTTCCTTGGCACGTCTTGTCAAAGCAGAGATCGTGTCCCCTTTATTTATGGGATTCTCATCAATACGGATGTGGGTAACCCAATCGTGCTCGTTAGCATGTTTTCTCGATTAAAGGCGAGTCCCAAACGGTTACGGGGAGGGCTCCTGGTATTCAACCTCTTATAAAGAGACCAAGCTTTTCTCCAATCTCAAAACAAGTTCGCCTGTCGCCTCGAGTTCCAATGCCCTAGGCTCCAGATTCCAGGCGCTTCGGACCTTTGACAATGTCCGGTTCTGACCTTCAAGGCCGATGGATGACCTCCTCCGTCATGGAGGAGGACGTGCTAAGGTTGAGAGAGGCTAAGTTTTTGACCGCCGAAATTTCGCATAGGTTTCCTGCTCAAAGGCAGGCTATTCCCAGTCCCCAGCCTGGTGAGAGCGTAGTGTTCATGTCTCACTTCCTTCGGGGTTTAGGCTTCCCGATGGATCCCTTCGTGAGGGCGCTGATGTTCTATTATGGGATGGAATTTCATGACCTAGCTCCGGAGTCCATCCTCCACATTTCCTCATTCATCGTTGTGTGCGAAGCATTCCTCCGTGTTACTCCTCACTTCGGATTATGTCTCAAGACTTTTGGAGTGGAGCCGAAGATGATCGAGGGACAGCACGCAGAGTGTGGAGGTGCCGTCATAAGTAAGAATGTCGATGCTCCATGGCCCAAGGGCTCCTTTCAAGAGGAGCTCGGCTTGTGGCAACGAGAGTGGCTCTATATCACCGCTCCCAGGAGCGCCAAGTGGGTGGCGCCTCCTGCATTTCGCTCGGGTCCCCCACCACGGCTAGCGTCATGGGTCAACAAAGGATTAGATTGGGGGTTATCCAAAGACGTGCCCCTATTGCAGGGCCGCATTAGGGATCTCTTAGAAGGAGACCTCAACCTGGTCAAGGTGACGCAGGTCATGCTGATTCGCCGAACATTGCCCGGCAAACGTCGCTCCCTTCATCTGTGGGAGTTTAATCCGGAGGGACCACGAGCTCTCCAGCATTTTATGGGCGCAACGCCCGTGGAGATGTATAAAATGTTCTTCCGATCACAAGCAATGTGTCCGGATTTGACCGAGGACGCAAGTTTAAGCTGCAATCTCCCGGATACTCAAGTAAGTAACCTTGTGCCCGGACTCGCTATTCGTAAAATTGTCATAGACTCGCCCCTAAAAGAGCTGTCCTTTTAAACAGGAGTGGGTAGCGAAGGCGAAGCTGATCAGGTGTCTGGCTCCCCTTCCTGAGACCAGGCCGGATCCCGTGCTAGTCAGGATGTTGAAGATCGTGCCTTTGGAGGGAAGTGAGGGGGAGGACAAGGAAACTATGGCCTCCTCAAAGGAGGCTGCTCCGAAGGGAGGAACCGACAATTCCTCTCCTAGGGGGAAGAAGAGGGCCGCCTCTGACGACCCGGAGACCATGGCCTCAAAGCGGGGGAAGAAGTCCTCGTCAGAGGGTCCGGCGCCGGGGAGATCCTCGGGAACTACGCCCCCCAAAGGGATCAGCCCTCCAGCAAGCCGTAAGTAGAGAAAGATTTTCCTTTAGAGGGATGAGAGAAATCCTTACTTTTTATCTGAGAAGATAACCAAAATTTTACCTTGTAGCTCGAACCTCAGCCCTTCTCAGCAGAGCTCGTCTTCGGGGGATCTTCTTCTGGAGATGATGGAGAGTGGAACGCCTCCCCCTGCCGTACCTCCTAGCGAGGCGGGCGACCCTGAGGTGTCGTCGCGGAGGGTTTCTCCGAATCCGGCAGGGGTGGAAGGTAGCCATATGGCCCCCCAAGGTTCTCCGCGTCCTGCCTTCGATGGAGGTCGAAGGACGAGTCCGGCACCGTCTGGTGCGTGGTCGGAGGAGCTGATGATTCTGTTGGGGCGAGCTTCTATCTCAGAGGAGCACCGTGCATTGATGGGTACGGTGATTGGAAGGATTTCGTCCGCGGAAAGCGGATTGCACGAGGCCGTCAGAAGTTTGCTGACGGGTTTTGAGGTACGTTCGATAATGTACTTCTTTGTCAGTTGCGCATAAACAAGATGCGCCCTGTGTAGATAGTAGCCCCTGAGACTCTGTGCGTTGTCAAAATTGACGGCGCACAGAGGATCATAATCCCAGGTCTAATTTTTGCCTTTGTATATAGGTGGCGAAGTGTCCGGAATCGAGACGAACTGATGATTTTGCCGAACTAAAGCGGCAACTTGACGTGGCAGATGCCGACATCGCGCTCGTCAACGAGCGACTTGATGATGCTCAAGGTATGCAATTCCTCGGGCGGCATCTAGTAAGAGAAGCTTTTATGCTAGTATATTACAATGTGTGTGCTTGACGCAGGTGGTGCGGCCGCCGTGGAGAGTCTCCGGGCGGAACTTGCCCGAGCTAAGGAATAAGCCAGGACAAGTGATGCGGCTGCCGAGAAGGCACTTGAAGAGCTGAGAGCCGAACAGGCTGCTCACTGCCGAAGCAAGAAGGAGATGGCCGAGATGGCCGTGAAGTTAAAAAGCGCTGCTGACCGTTGCAAGTCTCTTGAGAAAGAAGACCGGGCGAGACAAACGGACTTAGAGAAGGCCGTTGTTGATGCCAAGGACGCTCGCTCTGCGATGACAGCTGCGAAGGAGGAGCTGCGTCAGGCCGGACAGATTGCGGCTGGAAAGCCCTTTATGCTGCGGAGGAAGTTTGGCGATCCGAAGTTTGCTCCGTTGGACCGGATGTGGAGTGCGAAGGACACCTATCTAGATTTGGCAGCGAGTGCTGCTGATGCGACCGAACACTTTCGAGATCAAGAAGATCGCGAGGTGGAAAGGCTTTTCTGGTCGCAGTTCCACAATCCAGAGCGTCCACTGGCAGTGGACGATCGTCTGGCTCAATGGGCCAAACTGAATAGATTGTCTGGACTCGCCATGAAGTACGTCATGGGTCATCTGTGACCGGGGAGATTAGAGTCGAAGAGTTATTTCAGCTTGGTGCAGCAATTCCTTGGCGCGGTGCCATGTATCGATGCGATGAAGAGGTCAGCATGCATAGAGGGCGCACGGGTGGCTCTTGCCCGTGTCAAGACATACTGGGCAGAGATGGAGACCACCGTTGTTGCATCCCGAGATTCGGACCAAAGCCGAGTACCCTCCGAGCACTATTTTCCGGAAGTCCTTGAAGGCGCTCGTGTAATAGAGATGCAGTGCTCGAAGGATGCTATGTTCTGATAGCATATGTAATTATGAAGTAATATTTTGATGAATTGTAGTATCCTTTTATACTTGTGCCTGCAAGTATGTGGAACACCTCTTGTGCGGCCATTTTAAGATATACATACAAAATCTGAAAGATGGCAGTCGTTGGCTTTAGCCCCCACGCACATAGTGCGGGGGTGCTCGCAGAAGGCGCATTTTCACACTTAACCCAACGTCTTGGTCCTACAAAGGAGGTGATAGCGCAGCGAGCTAGGCAACCGGACTATAATGCTTTAACACTTTCACTTAGCCATAGGAGCTTGACAATGGGACTATTTAGGTAGCCCCTGGTGGCAACTGCGCTCGCCCGAATTCGGGGCGCGTATGTGCCTGGCCGGGAAATGGCCCTTCGTTAATGCGGGGGAATCCTATAGATTCCGGAGAGTCATCGAGTGGTTGACCAGTCTCACGCCATATCATGACAGTCGGTTTTCAGCTTTCTCTACTGAGGTGCTCGCCTGGCCGAACCAGGGCACAATCGCAGTAGTTCTCCTGGTGCCGCCTTAGCCGATAGAGCGGAACGTAAGGCGGCCGAACACAGGAGCCAGGCAACCCAACATTTGACCAAAATCATGACTCGGAGCTGATGCATATAAGGCCAAACTCGCGACGCCGAACACTCCCTAAGGTATTCGGTCTTTATGAGAGCGGGCTAAGTGACGCTCTAAGGTATAAGCCCCTAGTGTCCAGGTACGCGCAAGAATTCTGACGTGGCCACATGCCAAGACGCCAGCCTCCTCCTTGGTCATAGAACCAGGGGATGTGTATCAACAAGAGACAGTAAAAAAGGTTTACGCAGGGTCTTAATCTGAAAAGAATCCTTGAAACAGGTCCCTACTGCATGTCTGCGCATGTGTCTCCGTTGTGCCGTATCCTGGACGGGCGCAGCATGACGTTCATCTGGGAGTTCCATAATGCGGCGTGGCTTGTCTGCTTCCCTGGATCTTGCATCATTTGTGCGGCAGTTGAATTGCCGAACAGGTCGTCCGAAGTATGGAGTCCTGAGAGTAAGAGAAAAAAAGAAGGAATCCGGCAGCCCCTGGTGCGGTTTAAGCCGTATTTCGGGCGTGCCGTGATAGTGCCCCTTCCCCGGTTCCCATGGTATTTCAAGAGCGTAGTTATGTACGCGAAGCGCTGGTTTTGCTATATCGCGAGGGCTAGGGTTGGGGCCGCATTGCTATGCTAGCTCGGAACGTGCCAGGCGGTCTTGTTGTAGGGTACTCCGGGCGCGCTTGACAGTGTCCGGCTTTTTGAAGGCCGAACTGGGGGACTGCCTAGAGAGGCTGCTTTGTACTTCTGCTGCGAGCGCTGCCGTGTGCTCCTCCGTTCGGAGGGAGCGTTCAGTGTTCCCATTGATCGTGATTACTCCCCTAGGGCCTGGCATCTTGAGCTTGAGGTATGCATAGTGCGGTACCGCGTTGAATTTTGCGAATGCGGTTCGCCCGAGCAGTGCGTGATAGCCACTGCGGAACGGGACTATGTCGAAGATTAACTCCTCGCTTCGAAAGTTATCCGGAGATCCGAAGACCACTTCCAGTGTAACTGAGCCTGTACAGTTGGCTTCTACACCTGGTATGACGCCTTTAAAGGTCGTTTTGGTGGGCTTGATCCTCGAGGGATCTATGCCCATCTTTCGCACTGTATCCTGGTAAAGCAGGTTCAGGCTGCTGCCGCCGTCCATGAGGACTCTTGTGAGATGAAATCCGTTAATGATTGGGTCTAGAACCAATGCGGCAAAGCCGTCGTGACGGATGCTAGTGGAGTGGTCCCTTCGATCAAAGGTGATCGGGCAGGAGGACCATGGGTTGAACTTTGGGGCGACCGGATCCATCGCATATACGTCCCGTAACGCACGCCTCCGCTCCCTCTTGGGGATGTGGGTTGCGTATATCATGTTCACCGTCCGCACTTGTGGGGGAAATCCCTTCTGTCCACTATTGTTCGGCGGCGTGGGCTCCTCCTCGTCGTCGCTATGCAGCCCCTTGTCTTTGTTTTTGGCTCTTAACTTACCTGCCTGCTTGAACACCCAACAATCCCTGTTGGTGTGATTGGCTGGCTTTTCGGGGGTGCCATGTATCTGGCACAAGCGGTCGAGTATTCGGTCCAAACTGGACGGGCCCTGAGTTTTTCTTTTGAATGGCTATTTCCGTTGACCGGATTTGTAGCCTCGGAATCCGGCATTAACCGCCGTATCCTCGTTGCTGTCGCTGTTAACGCGACGCTTTTGTTTGTTCCGACATGACCTGTCACTTTTGTCCTTGGTATTCGAATTACCAGTGTTCTTGGTTAAGTTATTACTGCAAGCTAGCCAGCTGTCTTCTCCCGCGCAAAAGCGGGTCATGAGTGTCGTGAGGGCTGCCATAGATTTCAGCTTTTCCTGTCCTAGGTGCCGGGCCAGCCACTCATCACGGATATTATGCTTGAAGGCCGCTAAGGCCTCTGCGTCCGGACAGTCGACTGTCTGGTTTTTCTTTTTTAGGAACCGTGTCCAGAATTGCCTGGCCGATTCTTCTGGCTGCTGAATTATGTGGCTTAGGTCATCGGCGTCCGGTGGTCGCACATAAGTGCCCTGGAAGTTGTCAAGGAATGCGGCTTCCAGGTCCTCCCAAGAACCGATTGAGTTTGCTGGCAAGATGTTAAGCCAATGCCGGGCCGGTCCCTTAAGTTTGAGTGGGAGGTATTTGATGGCGTGTAGATCATCACCGCGGGCCATGTGGATATGAAGGAGATAATCCTCGATCCATACCGCAGGATCTGTTGTGCCATCGTACGATTCGATGTTTACGGGTTTGAAGCCCTCGGGGATTTTATGATCCATTACTTCATCTGTGAAGCATAGTGCGGCGCCTCTGTATTGGGCTATATCACGACGCAGCTCGAAGGAGCTTTGTCTGTTGAGTTCGGCCCGACCGGATTCATTGCGTCCGGAGTGACGATCACCGTCACGTGCCGTGGGGCGCCTGCGCGATCCGTAGATCGATCTTGTTTGCCTTGCCTTATCCTCCAGGATGTCGCGCAGGTCGGGCGCATTTTCCCGTGCCTTAGTATGCTTGACGCGGTGCCGGGGCATGGCTTGAGTGGAGGGCCAAGAGGCCTCTCTGTCGCGGCCACGAGGTGGCCGGTCGGCCATGTCGTGCGCTGGTGATGTAGGTGCTTCCTCCTCTAGTCGGGGTAGCAGCCTACACTTTGGGTAGCTCTTGGAGGGGCGTTCGAGTTCATACTCTTCGGCCGCAAGGACTTCAGTCCATCTGTCAGCTAGCAAATCCTGATCAGCTCTAAGTTGTTGCCGCTTTTTCTTGAGGCTGCTTGCCGTGGCCATGAGCCTGCGTTTAAAACGCTCTTCTTCGGCAAGATCCTCTGGCACGACGAACTCGTCGTCGTTGAGGCTTGCCTCGTCTTCGGAGGGAGGCGTATAATTATCATCCTCAACCTCTTGGTCCCCCGCCCTCTCGTGAGGGCTGGCTTCTCTATCCTCCTGTGCCAAATTTTGCTGGAGGGGGTGTTCTTCGGCGCTATCTGGAGTAGTATTATCTCCCGTGCCGGAATCACCGTTTTTGCTTTGGCGGGATTTAGAGCGGCGCCGCTGACGCCGGCGCTTGGGCTGTTTCTTAGAGGTATCATCCATCGTTGTTCCATCGCCATCTCCATCCTTTGGAGTGTCCACCATATATATGTCATATGACGAGGTGGCCTTCCAACGCCCTACAGGTGCTGGTTCTTGTTCGTCTCCGGCATCGTCGTCCATGCCGTCGATGTCTTCGGAGTCGAAGTCAAGCATGTCGGTTAAGTCGTCGATAGTGGCTATGAAGTGGGTGGTGGGTGGGTTTTGAATTTCTTCATCGTCCGTATCCCAACCTTGCTGACCGTAGTCCGGCCAGGGCTCTCCTGATAAAGAGAGAGACTTTAAGAATTCAGGATGTCGCCGAAGGGCGAGTGCTGAAAGATGTCCGCGGCGGTGAACTCCATTATCGGCGCCCAATCGGATTCGATCGGCGGGGGCGCGGGGGGCTCGGAGTTCGGAGAGGAATCCGGCTCCTCGGAGTCACGGGCCATGCGAAGTGCGGGGCTGGAGTTCGGCTCGATCGCCTCTGAGATCGCAGTCCCTGAGGCAGCGTCCAACCGCTGATCCTCGATTGGCGCAGTGGGCTCCGATTCAATGGTCGGAACCGATGCGTGTGCGGCCTCCAAGGCGTTGTTCGGCGGTAGAGCTATATCATGCCCATCGAGACAGTGCGGCACGCTTGGCTGTGGCTCGAATCCGTCGAAGATCGAGTCCCCGCGGATGTCAGCCGTGTAGTTTAGGCTTCCAAACCTGACCTGATGGCCAGGGGCGTAACTTTCGATCTGCTCAAGGTGACCAAGCGAGTTGGCCCGCAGTGCGAAGCTGCCGAAGACGAAGATCTGTCCGGGGAGAAAAGTCTCACCCTGGACTGCATCGTGGTTGATGATCAAAGAAGCCATCGGGCCTGAAAGCGACGACACAGAGGAACTCTCAATGAAAGCACCAATGTCGGTGTCAAAACCGGCGGATCTCGGGTAGGGGGTCCCGAACTGTGCGTCTAGGCCGGATGGTAACAGGAGACAAGGGACACAATGTTTTACCCAGGTTCGGGCCCTCTTGATGGAGGTAAAACCCTACGTCCTGCTTGATTAATATTGATGATATGGGTAGTATAAGAGTAGATCTACCACGAGATCAAGGAGGCTAAACCCTAGAAGCTAGCCTATGGTATGATTGTTGTATGATGAAGTTGTCCTACAGACTAAAACCCTCCGGTTTATATAGACACCGGAGAGGGTTAGGGTTACACAAAGTCGGTTACAATGGTAGGAGATCTTGAATATCCACATCGCCAAGCTTGCCTTCCACACCAAGGAAAGTCCCATCCAGACATGGGACGGAGTCTTCAATCTTGTACCTTCATAGTCCTGGAGTTCGGCTGAAGGTATAGTCCGGCTACCCGAACACCCCCTAATCCAGGACTCCCTCAAGGACGATGGTGAGGCCTCGGACGGGAACGAACAGGAGTCGGGGAAGATCACAGCCAGCCGTGGGAGGCGGGAGCAGGCGGTCCCGCCGGCGCTGGTTTGGCTTTGGCGGCTCGAGGAAGAAGAGACTGAAGAAACGCGACAGACGTTGAATGTCAATCCAACGGTCAAGGTTGGCACAATCGTTTGTTGACTAAGCGAACACCAAGTAGCATACTTTTTTATATATAGAAAGAAAATCAAAGACTTGGGAAGGTGTACAGAACAAGCTAGTGTACCAGTAAAGAGACGTTGCCGAGTTTTAGAAAAAAGAAAGACGTGCTCCTGTAGCTGGTTTGAATCCAAACCTAGACTATGACTATATATGGTGCTATGCTACTCTGCAAGTAATGAAACTGACATATCCAACGTTCGCTTCTCCTCTTCTCTACTTACTCTGCCTAGCATCAGAAGCTCTGGTCGTAGCAACCATGTCCGCTGGCTGCTCGTCCACCTGCTCTTCAGCAGGCAACAACCAGATATGCGCCAAGTCGCCACCCATACCATCGCCTGTGGGTCTCATCACACCCCCGCCGGCACGCGCACCGCAGCCGATTGCTCATGGCAACCCGCTGCCGTTGGTGTGGTGCCACTGCTGCAAATCACGCAGAGTCATCCGTCACATATCAACCACAATCCGCAACCCTGGCCGAGTCTTCTACAAATGCCCGAATCATGGGGTAATAATATGTTTAAGTGTTGTTCTGCTGCTTTCAGTTGCTGATTTTTTTAATAGTTTGGTTGATGATCTTCCAATTTGATTCGTGCAGAAAAGGGAAGATTCGTGTGATTTGTATTTCTGGGAAGTTGCTGATGTGGGGGAATGCAACTACGCTGATTATTTGGTTAGCCGAGGAATCCCAATACCAGCAGGTTGGGGTGTTGGACAAGTAACTGAAGGAATGACAGAAGAGGAAGATGCAGAGCAGAAGGTTAAAGATGCAGTTCCTCTGATCATGGCCAAGCAACAGCTGCTGAACGGCCTTGACAACAATGAGGAGATGTAAGAGCTTGTGAAGATAATGGGAAAAATCGATGTGCTCTGTAGGATGATTGTCTCTTTATTTGCAGTGTATGTAGCACTCGTGATGTATTCAGTGGCTATGACATGAGCACTTTGCTGAAACTAGTAATGAATGAAACCTGTGTAGTAGGCTGGGCGTAGTGTTGTGAACATCTAATGGTTTCTATTAACGAAAATCAGGGGTACCCCTTTTTCTCATATAAATAAATAAATAGCAGAGGCCCTGTCGGGTCAGCTTTGTTCTCATTCGAAGACGTCGAGCAAATTGCAGTCCAACAGCAAACTATGTCATCAAATTCAAGTTTCACAGCCAAAGATGAGTACAACTAAACGACAATGTCATCATGTTTTAGTTGTCATACAATCACCAAACACAAATCAGCACACATAACAAGTGATGTTCTCACAGCAAAATACTAAACAACATGTTCATCAGGTTTCAGTTATCATAGCAAACACAATTTCACATAGTAGATAAAAAAACGTCTTCTGACAGGCAAATACGACAAAAGCAATGTAATCATCATCCGCAGCAGCAGTGTCAACATCTTTGCCATGTGTATCAGTCTGAATCGTAATTCCCCACGGTGTCATCTTCTTCTTCGTCCTCAATGTCCTCGAACGTTGGCTTCTTCTTGATCAACTCTTGTATGTCCACAGCACGACAGGCAATCTTTTCGCCGGCGTCATTGACGTGATGGTTCTCAAAGATATTAGGAACATCTGTGTTATCTTGTACATCAGGAGCAGTGTAAGCATCATCTTGTTGTGCAACTTCATTAAACGAATTCCTCTTCTCAAACCTTTGCAATACTCTCCAGTCATCGCTATGTGCAAATGTGTCTTCCAAGAAAAAATATCTGTGTTGCTTGATTTGCCAAAATAAAAGGCTCGTTGGTCTGGTACGCCGCCTTGACATTGATGGATTTGAAATAATCATCAGCTCTAGGTTTTGCGATCCTGGAAAACAGGTTATACCAACGACAGCACAACAGAACCACACACCGATGATCCTCGAAACTGGAGATATACTGCGACTGAACAATGTCTGTTATGTTAGCATACATTTCAGTTGTCTCTTTGTCACACGTATCCGTGCTCATGATGGAACTATTTTGTGTCTTCCTGCCTTCGTCTCGTGCAAGGGTGTTGTAGCGCACATCTCCAACAACGCAAGATTCATAATGTCTTACCCGAGTATCAGGACCCATTGCTAGTGAGTAAAGGGCATCATCAACTGCCTGCCCATCCTCCCGCATCTTCTTAACCTATGGTTAGAAAATAGACAAGCTGATCATCTTATGTACTCAATATATTAAAAAAAACTGACAGTGCACTTCAAAAGCTTACATGGTTCTTGAACCATTTCACAAATCCTGCCATAACCAGTTTGTCAATGTTTCTTGGATTTTGCGACAGTAACTCCTCTTTGTAGATGCTGCACAACATAGTGATCGCGTCAAACATCTAAATATATAAGAATGTGCTGCAAGTTTAGTAGATTACGATGTATAAGCTGCAGTACTGCACTTACTTGATATAAGGTAGTATCTCAGGACAGTTATTCAACACATACCAAACCATTTTGTCCAAATCTTTAGGTTTGTCCTCTTGTTGACTCTTCCCTGTAACTCGAACAGAATAATCGAAAACATTGAGCCCGGGATTGTCTTCACCCACCTCTGTGCTAAGCTGATCAGCTGTTTCAATGTATTTTGAGCAGAATG
Organism: Triticum urartu; assembly: GCF_056163025.1. Taxonomy (NCBI): domain Eukaryota; kingdom Viridiplantae; phylum Streptophyta; class Magnoliopsida; order Poales; family Poaceae; genus Triticum; species Triticum urartu. The sequence goes on from NC_141878.1 coordinate 171,444,939, forward strand.
TCAACGCTTCTGTAGCAATGTAGGCCTCTGCAATGGAACCCTCGGGTCTAGCTCTGTTCCTAACATAGCCCTTGAAAGTGCCTAGCCGCCTTTCAATAGGGTACATCCAGCCATACTGTACTGGACCTCTAAGTAGTGCCTCATCAGGTAGATGAACAGCCAAATGCACCATCACATCAAAGAAGGCTGGAGGATATATCTTCTCAAGGTCGCATAGGATAGTTGGTATCTTGTCTGTAAGACACTCCAAAGCATCTATCCTGATATTCCTACTGCAGAGTTCCCTGAAGAATTGTCCCAACTCTGCAACTTCTCTGTATAAGTCAGGGCGGCCCAATCCTCTAAGGATAACAAGTAAAACCCTTTGAAGTAGGACGTGGCAGCCATGAGTTTTCAACCCTTGTACCTTGTTTCCATCTGCACTGACTCTCCTTTCAGGGTTGGAAGCAAATCCATGTGGGAATCTCACACGTGACAGGACCTCACAGAATTCTTTTCTTTTTACCTTGTCCAAGACGTACACAGCTGGTGCCATATCCCGTGGTTTACCTTCATCTTGCACCTGCAAATCCTTTCTGATACCTAGGTGTGTCAAATCAATCCTAGATTTTAGGGTATCTTTCGTCTTGCCTTCAATATTAAGAAGTGTGCCGATAATGCTGTCACATATATTTTTCTCGATGTGCATCACATCAAGATTATGACGCAGATCCAAATCTTTCCAATACTCCAAGTCCCACAAAGTGGACCTGCGGGTAAACAACAATCTCTCTTCTACCCTGCCACACTTCCTTTTCCCGCTACCATTACCAGGATGGTTTCCTGGTGTAATATGCCTGACCTTCTCTAATTCCACTTGCAACTCATCGGCGGTGAGCCTCTTTGGTGCATCACGGTTTTCATGCTTTGCATTGAACACATGTCTTCAATATTTTCTAGGATGCGGCTTGTCCTTGGCAAGGAAACGACGGTGTCCAATGTAACAGATCTTGCTAAGTATTGCGTATGATAGAGGATTCCTGTCACAGCGAACACATGCATTGTAATCATGTGTCGTTCGCCTTGACATAGTGCCCAAAGCCGGATAATCATGGACGCACTAAATTATAACAGCACGCAGAAAGAAATCAGCTGGTGGGCTGCTATATAGGTCTCGAGTGAGAACACCCTTCCATAGCTGTTGAAGTTCCTCCACAAGAGGCTCCATGAAAAAATCAAAATCCTTTCCAAGACTTTTTGGACCTGGGATGAGCAAGGCCATCATGTAGTTTGATTCTTTGGTGTAGACATTTGGAGGCATGTTGTAAGGGATAACAAGCACTGGCCACATGCTATATGTGGCGCTCTGGTGGCCAAATGGGTTAAATCCATCTGAAGCTAAGCCAAGTCTAATGTTTCTCGGGTCAGCAGCAAACTCTTTGTGTTTATCATTGAAGCTTTTCCACTCACTACCATGAGATGGATGGCTCATTACATTCTGATCTCTGTACTCCTGGTTCCTAGAATGCCACAGTACATCCTCTCTTGTTTCAGCATCATGAAACAACCTCTACAATCTTGGTGTAATTGGAAAATGTCTCAGAACATTATGAGGAATCCTCTTCACAACATTGCCATCTTTCCATCTTGATGATTCGCATTTCGGGCATTCACTTAAGTTGGCATAATCCTTCCGGAACAGAACACAATTATTCTTACAAACATGGATCATATCATATCCAATTCCAACTACACGAAGGAAATTCTTCATTTTACTATAGGTGTGTGGAAGCTCAGACGCATCTGGGAAAGATTTGCGATAAGCAGCCAACATCGCATCGAATGATTTGTTGGTCATCCGCTCAGACGTCTTCACCTGAAGAAAGGTGACCACAGCTGAGAATACTGACAGCTTATTTCCTGGGGTGACAGCAACATTGCATTGATCCAACATGCGGGCCCACCATTTTTCTTCTGCAGGTGAAAGTTCACGGAATGCACGAGCATTTCGTAGCATTGTTTCAATGTTGGTCAAACTCACTGGCTCCGCCACCACCACCTCCTCCTCCTCTTCCACCTGAGCATCAGGCAGACCAAGATGGTGATCTGCTGCTTCCACGTAGTCAATAACATTGGCGTTCACAGCTTCACCATGATGAACCCACCTAGTATATGTGACCGACATCCCATACAAGTGTAGATGATTTTGCATAGTTGACTGGGGTCTTGTAACTGAATTCATACAACTGCTACACGAGCAGAGCACGTCTGATTCCGGACCACCGTACTCAGCTCTGATAAAGTTCATGGAGTTTTCAACCCCTCAACATATGCAGCGGAGAATCTTCGAGCAGAAGTTATCCAAGTCCTGTCCATCTGTTAGAAATACAAATTAGTTCTTCTACTAGATATTACAATAAAAATATATATGCTTTTTTATGAAGTCCAGAAAAAAATACCTAGGTCGATGTCTAAAGCTATGGCAAGATATTTGGACGAGCAGATCTAAGTAACGAAATATATGTAAAGCTAATTCAGCAAACAGATTTGAGTGCCAAATTATGGCAGGCTGTTTCAGCAGTCAATGAGGCCGAGCACACAGCCATCAAACTATCGAAGGCCATCGCAGCAACAAAGATCTAGTATAAAACGGTGTAGAGCTATTTCACCTAACAGATTGGCTACTAGACCATGGCAATCTACGTCACAATAAATATATGGCAGGATATTATAGCAACTAATCGGCCTTGGCATGCCATCTCAGCTAAGCAGATGTGACGCCCAGATAATTAGGCGGCAGTAATCCCACGTTAACGATGCCACGTCACCGTGGTTACTATTGCTAATCTCGCATTGGATCAAAAGTGTTCAAATTTGAATTTGAATTTTTGTCAAACATCAAATTTTTTCAAACAATAAAACTAAAATGTTCGGAGTGAGCCAAATAATGCATAGTTAATTATGGTGTAGAAACCTCACCTTTATAAAATATTTAAACTATTAGATGAATAAAACAGTAGCGAAAACTATTATCTAAATACTTTCAAATATTAAATAATTACGAAACTATCTTAGTTTGGGTAGCAAGTTATTGTGGCATTAGAATAAGTAGTAATACTATTTTAGGAACTAATTTTATATTTTATAAAACTATATTAAATAGAAAATAAAACATAACAGTATAAAGCATGAATAAAAGATAAGAGAAACAAAACAACAAACCAAATCTACCCTACTTGGCCCATCTAACTGAAACCAGCCCAACTCCCCCTCTCATCTTCCACCTCCTGTTCACAGGAGGTTGGGTGGCTTCCCCTCACACGTCCATGGCCATGGATGGCCACGTGCCGGCCATCCAGCTCCTCCCCCGAAGCCTACAATTCCTCCCCTGACCACCCAGGCCGAACCCTAGCATTCTTTCCCTCTCCCCCTCGCGCCGCTTTCCTCTTACGTATACATGGTCGAACCACCACCGCCAAGCTCTTCGTCGATCCCGCGGTCACCGGCCTCCACTCGCCGCGCCAAGGTGTCCAGAAGCTCTGCAAGCGACAGCTACGTCCTCCTCGACCACGAGCTCAAGCCGGGAGCCCCTACCTCGTCGGGATCGAGCTCCGTTTACCTTGGATCACCGCCGGCGTTCGTCTTTGATTACGGCGCCGTCGAGCCCTCCCCGAGCCCGCTTTGCACGTCTACAGGCTCGTTGTGAGCATCTAATCCCTTCCCCTCTCTCTTTCCCGCGCGTATCCACCACCGTAGTCGTTCCCCTACTCGAGGTTGAAGCCGTCGTCCGCCTTGGACACGAGTTCGTCGTGGTCGTGCTCCCGATTGACCTTTTGGTCGCACCCGCGAGTCCCTACCTCGCTTGGTGGTGCCCGACTGCACCTGCACCGCGCGCTAGCTGCTCCCGTCCAATCGCGGCCTCGCGCATTGCACCCTCGACCTCTCGTGCGCGTGCGTCTGCCTGTTACTGCTGCTTGTCAACACTCTATGTCTTCAAACCTTTTTGGTCCTTGCTGACAAAAGGGGCAGAAGCATATGGGTTGATAGTCTTCAAGCGGGTCCATATGGGCGGGTGCTTTATGTTTTGCTATATTTTGCTTCGTGCTTACAACTCTCGTTTTTGCTTCATTTGGTTCTTATGAGTTGTAACACTTAAACCAGATGGTCGTCTGCTACTTGTTTGCCACCCTGTTTTGCGAAGATAAATTCCGCATGTGCGACGATAAATTCCGCACTTAGCTCATTCTGCAGACGTCCATTTTCCATTATGCATGTCATTATCTTCATATACTTTCACATGCATAGTGGATTGTCATCATAAGCTGAAGTGGATCTCCAAGTACAACCTGCCATGTGCATTTGCATTCCAAAAGCAAATTAACTTATATGCACATCTTCAGGGGGAGCCCTTGCAACTTATGAAGACAATTCCTTATCCTTTACAATTTCACAGACTATATTCCCCGTTGAAAACTTCAACTAGTTTGTCATCAATCACCAAAAAGGGGGAGATTGTAAGTGCATCTAGTGCCACCCCTAGTTGGTTTTGGAGTATTGACGACAAACCTAGTTGAGGGACTAATGTGTTCGTGAGAATTGCAGGATAACACAGGTAGAAGTCCCTCATTGATTCGGTTTTACTACCAGAGATGACCCCTAAAAATGTATGAAGACATTGAAGCCAAAGGTGGTATATGAAGATATTCACATTGAAGACTATGACAAAAGAAGACACGTTATGAAGCCTATGGAGCTCGAAGACTTAGATCTTTCGTAGTTCCTTTTATTTTTGTGTTGAGTCATAGGAACCACCGTACTGTTAAGTGGGGTCCAGGAGAACCAGTCAGAATGACTGAAGTGATGCCTAAACCAAAAACCAATGTCTTCGAGTGAAGACAATGAGAGAGAATCTTGTCCAGAGCCGGACAAGTCAGCTTTGCTTGTAGCCCAAGTAAAGTTGCCATGAGAGTTTGAAATCTGACCGTTGCGACACGTGTCAGTTCCTTAGTGACCCAGGGTCATTTCGGACAAATCAGGTCGGGTTGCCAAGTGGCTATAAATAGCCCACCCCCTACAACCATAAACGGTTGGCTGCTCAAAATTCAGTGCACGGCTTTTGTCGTTTGAGAGCAACCCACCTCGAAGCCTTTGAGAGAAAATTCCCAGCGAGGACAAAAGCCCTAACCACCCAGAGCCAGAGTAAATTGGGCATCACTTAAGTCTTCTTGTCTGTGTGATCTGAAGACTTATTACACTTGAGGACTGTGAATCCTCCAGACGGTTAGGCGTCGCGTTCAGAGCATCCAAAAGACATTGTGGATTGCTAGTGAACGAAGTCTGTGAAGGTTTGGGAGTCTACCTTGAAGACTTACCAGAGTGATTGGGCGAGGACTTTGTGACCTTAGCTCAAGGAGAATATGGTGAGGACTTGGTGTCCTGAGCTGCGTGTTCAGGACTGGGTGTCCGGGACTGTGTGTCCTAAGGTTTAAATACCTAGCCGCTCCAACCAGATGTACAGTTGTCACAGCAACTGGAACTGGTCCAACACATCATTGTCTTCAACGAGTCACTGGTTTCATCTTCACTTCCTTTTCTTACTGTTACTCATTGTGAAGCCATTGCATGCCTGCTCTATCTTTTGTCTTCACAACGTGAATGTATGATCTGTTTGGCTTCATAACTTCTTCCTACCTGATCCTTATTACACTGCAGCTGTTTGTCATTGTGCTTTCACTCTATTGAATACTTGACCATGGCTAGCCTAGTGTAATCTAACTTCCGCTGCATAGTGATAGGCATAATCTTCACTGTTTGTCTTCATAACTCCCATGTTTTGAAGACGTTCATAAAAATCGCCTATTCACCCCCCCCCCTCTAGTCGATATAACGCACTTTCAATTGGTATCAGAGCAAGGTGCTCCCTTGTTCTGTGTGATTCGGTTTAACCACCTGGAGTTTTAGCTATGTCGACTGCAGGGATAATCAAAGTCTCCGCTGCGTGTCCCGTCTTCGATGGAACTGGATATCCCTACTGGAAGAATAAGATGCGCATGCATCTTGAAGCCATTGACGTCGACCTATAGTATGTCGTCGAGAACGGCATTCCCAAGGCTGGAGAAGGTGTCACTGCTGCTGATGTCAAGAAGTTCACTCAACTGGACTCTACTGCCAAAAATATCATCTGTGGTCATCTGACAAAAGGACAGTATGGCCGTGTGAGTGCCTTGAAGACATCCAAGCTGATCTGGGACTGGCTCTCCAAGGTCAATGAAGGCATATCAACCCAGAGAGATCAAAGAATCAGTGTTCTTCGCAACCTCTTCAACCGCTTCAAGCGAAATGACAATGAGAATGTCCAGCACACATTTGACCGGCTCACTGACATCACAAATGAGCTTCAGGCCCTCGGCGCCACTGAAATCACCAAACATGAAATCGTCAAGACGCTGCTGAGATCACTTGATAGTTCGTTTGACATCCTAGCCCTGATGATTCAAGAACGTCCTGATTTCAAGACACTCGATCCGTCTGACATACTTGAGAGGCTCAACACACATGAGTTTCAGCTTTCTGAGAAAAGAGATATCTACGGTCCAAACTATGGGCGAACTCGTGCCTTGAAGGCAAAAGCTGTTTCCTCATCTGAAGAAGAATCTGACAGCAGTTCTGATGATCCTGAAGACATTGGAAGGGAACTTGCAATGCTAGTGAAGAAGTTCCAAAAATTCACCAAGAAGAAAGGCTTCAGAAAATCTTCACGATCAAGCTCAAGGAATGATGAAGCTTCTGCTCATGACTACAAGAAGAAAACATGTCACAAGTGCAAGAAAACTGGACACTTCATCTCTGAGTGTCCACAGTGGGACAATGAGAACAGAAGGAAGAAGAAGAGCAAGGAATATGAGTCTGACGACAAGAAGAAGAAGAAATACTCAAAGTCTTCTTCCAAGTCTTCCTCAAAGTCTTCATCACACAAGAAGAGCTCATCTGGCAAGGCACGTGCGTTTGTTGGCAAGGAAATGGATTCAGAGGAGGAGTCCGCTTCTGAGGAGGCAGAGGTGGAGTCTGAGGAGGAGTCTGATTCTGGCATTGCGAGTCTGGCTACAGCATATGTCGCCAAGTCCATCTTCAACACTGAAGACAATGACTGTATCACCGACACCGACGCAAATGACAAGAACGACTCCACTCCTACCTACTGCTTCATGGCACGCGGTGCCAAGGTAAACACATGCACTACTCGCTATCAAACATCTAGTGACGATGACTCTGACTGTGATTCAAAACCCAGCTACAAAACACTTGCTAAAATTGCAACTGAACAACAGAAAGCTATGGAACATATTCAAAAACTGTTAGACAGAAGCGATGATCTGTTGGGTGCTGAAATGACTCGATCTGAATCCTTAATTGAAGACATAAAAAATCTTCACATTAAGTATCAGGAACTTGAAGATCGTCTTGATACTCTCTCAACAACTCATGAAAAGCTTTCCTATGATTATCTTCAAAGGAAGCAAGAACTTGAGAAATTGAGAGCGGCTCATGAAGATCTTCAAAAGGAAAATGAGTCACTTCGCGCCGAACAGATCAGTTCCGCTCAGGAAGGATTTGAACCACCATGTCTTAAATGCATTGAGCGTGATAATGCTACTTCTGTTGCTGAATGTTCCACTGCTACTGCTGTTGCAATATCTTCAACTGTTGATGTGGTAACTAACCCCTCTGCTGAGGATACCACTGCTATTGCTGATGAGAATGCTAGGTTGAAGACATTGCTTGAAACAGGGATGTACAAAAGTCTTAAAAGACATCAGACATTATGTGATGTCCTCAAGAAGCAGATTCTGAACCGAAACCCTAGGAAAGAGGGTGTTGGGTTCGTAAGGAAAATGAATGCAGATGGCTCTTACTGGAAACCTGAGCAGTACCCCAAAACCACATGGGTTGCTGCAAAGGAACTTTCAGCAGATCCATCCAATTTATCTGGCTTCACTTGTGCTAACCCCATTATCATTGATGAATCCTTTGATGCAAACTATAAACTGTTTAAGAATCAGAATGGTGAAGTGTTTGCCAGGTACATTGGTACTAACTGCAGGAATGGACCACCTATGAAGAAGATCTGGGCTCCGAAAAAGTGTCTGGAAAATCTTCCTATGAATGTCTTCATGACACCTCACTTGAAGAAGACAAACCTCAGACCAAAGGCTTCATACGGTCCAAAGGCTTCATACAAACAAAGGACTCACCTGAGTCACACTAACACAAATGTTTTGCAGGGAAACCATACTCAGGCATATGAATATGAGAGCGATTCATCGAACCGTCATGTTCATATGACCAAAAATTATTCTGCTTATTCTCATGAGTATTATTGTCCACCTGCAAGACTGTTTGCTAAGGCTTCAAAGCCAAAATTCTCAGATGCTGCACTTAGACTTATTGCTTCTAAGCCACCCTTGAAGATGTGGGTGGTTAAGAAAGCTTAACTCTCTTTTGCAGGGAAAGGTCTCCAGCAGAAAAACAAAATCTTCTGACGCTATTGCTGGGGACCTTAAAAATCTTGTAGGGCGCAAGATAAAATGCCCGAATGGCATCATTATGTACTTCGTTCCTGAATCGCATGCTACTTTCCCTATTAGTCCTAATCTGGATCTAAGTTTTCATAACCCACTGGTTCCTCAAATGTTTTTGCTTCACAATTCTCTTCGTGAAGCCTATCCCCCTAACTGCACTGTAGGGTACGACACCAGCGACTTCAAAGTCTTCAGAATGGATTATTGACAGTGGGTGTACAAATCACATGACTGGCAAAAGAAGCCTTCTTATGGACTCAACCTTACGTCCATCCGACAAGAGCCACATCACATTTGCTGACACTGGTAAAAGTAAGGTATTGGGTCTAGGTAGAGTTGCAATCTCAAAGGATCAACACATGGATAAAGTCATGCTTGTTAAATCCCTTGGCTTCAACTTAATGTCTGTCTCAATGCTTTGCGATTTGAACATGATCGTAATGTTTGGAAAATATCGTTGCCTAGTACTAATGGAATCTGACAAGTCTCTGGTGTTTGAAGGGTATAGGAAAGATGATTTGTATGTGGTAGATTTCTCAGCAGGGCCACAACTTGCAGTATGTCTTCTTGCAAAAGCTTCAGAATGCTGGCTTTGGCATCGAAGGCTTGGGCATGCTGGCATGAGGAACCTCCACACCCTTGCGAAGAAGAAGCATGTCATAGGCATCGAGGGCGTCAAGTTCAAGAAAGATCACTTATGCGGTGCCTGTGAAGCAGGGAAGATGACAAGGGCAAAACATCCTTCGAAGACAATCATGACTACTACACAACCCTTCGAACTACTCCACATGGATCTTTTTGGTCCCACTCACTACTCAACTTTTACTACTACTGCTTGCCTCTATGGCTTCGTCATTGTTGATGATTACTCTAGATATACTTGGGTGCACATAATCCTTTACAAGACTGAAGTGCAGGATGTCTTCAGACGATTCACCAATCGAGCTATGAACAATTTTGGCGCCAAGATAAAGCACATCAGAAGTGACAATGGCACTGAATTCAAGAACACTGGACTTGATACATATCTTGATACCTTGGGCATCACACATGAATTCTCAGCTCCGTACACGCCACAGCAGAATAGCGTCGTCGAACGCAAGAACAGAACACTCATTGAGATGGCCAGAACAATGCTAGATGAATACAAGACTCCAAGAAAATTCTGGACTGAAGCCATTGACATTGCATGCCATACAATCAATCGTGTTTATCTTCACAAGCTTCTGAACAAGACATCGTATGAACTCCTAACTGGCAAGAAGCCAAATGTCAGTTACTTCAGAGTATTTGGCGCAAGGTGCTGGATCAAGGACCCACACCACACCTCAAAGTTTGCACCAAAAGCACATGAGGGCTTTATGCTTGGATATGGAAAGGATTCGCACTCCTACAGAGTCTTCAATCTCTTTCATTACAAAATAGTTGAAACAGTGGATGTGCGGTTCGATGAGACAAATGGTTCACAAAGAGAGCAACTGCCAAATGTGCTAGATGAAGTTCCAGCTAGTGAATCAATCAAGCTTATGGGAACTGGAGAGATTATGCCTTCTAAAGCTCATCCTGAAGAAGAACTTATCATCTCAGCACCTGATCAACATGAAGACAATGCTCAGCCTGAAGACATTCCTCCCAACAACAACACAGATCAGCAAGAGCAAAGTCTTCGCCCTGTACATCCTCGTGTTGCCAATGAAGTGCAGATTGACAGAATAATTGACAGCATCAATGCACCTGGTCCACTCACTCGTTCAAGGGCAACTCAGCTAGCAAATTTCTGTGGGCACTTCGCATTCGTATCAATATCAGAACCCAAGAAAGTAGAAGAAGCCTTCATGGAACCTGAATGGATTCAAGCTATGCAAGAAGAGCTTCAACAGTTTGAGCTGAATAATGTATGGGAACTGGTCAAGCGTCCTGATTCACGGAAGCACAACATAATAGGCACCAAATGGATATACCGCAACAAGCAAGATGAGCATGGTCAAGTTGTCAGAAACAAAGCTCGTCTCGTTGCTCAAGGATATACTCAAGTGGAGGGCATTGACTTCGATGAAACATTCGCTCCTGTGGCAAGGCTTGAAGCCATACGCATACTGCTGGCCTATGCAAATCATCATAACATACTTCTATATCAAATGGATGTGAAAAGTGCCTTTCTCAATGGCAAGATTGAAGAAGAAGTTTATGTTGCACAACCGCCTGGCTTTGAAAATCCAAAACATCCTGACATGGTATACAAGCTCAACAAGGCACTGTATGGCCTCAAACAAGCCCCTAGGGCTTGGTATGACACACTCAAATACTTCCTGAAGAGCAAAGGCTTCATACCTGGCTCCCTGGATCCCACTCTTTTCACGAAGACATATGATGGTGAACTTTTTGTGTGCCAAATATATGTGGATGACATTATCTTCGGCTGCACCAATCAGAAGTATAGTGAAGAGTTTGGATATATGATGCAAGAGAAATATCAGATGTCCATGATGGGGGAGCTGAAGTTCTTCCTTGGTCTTCAAATACGACAACAACGCAATGGCATCTTCATATCTCAAGAGAAGTATCTCAAAGATTGCCTGAAGAAGTTCGGTATGCAAGACTGCAAAGGCTTCACAACACCAATGCCAGCCAAACATCATCTGGGTCCTGACGACAATGGTAAAGAGTTCGATCAAAAGGTATACCGCTCCATGATTGGTTCTTTGCTTTATTTATGTGCATCTAGGCCAGATATTATGCTTAGTGTTTGCATGTGTGCTCGATTTCAAGCGGCACCAAAGGAGTCGCATCACTTAGCTGTGAAGCGAATTCTTCGATATTTGGCTCACACCCCAACTCTAGGATTATGGTATCCCAAGGGCTCAGAGTTTGATTTGGTTGGATTTTCGGATGCTGATTATGCTGGTGACAAAGTTGATCGCAAGTCTACCTCAGGCACATGTCACTTTCTGGGACGATCACTTGTATGTTGGTCTTCAAAGAAGCAGAACTGTGTATCTCTCTCCACTGCTGAATCTAAATACATTGCTGCTGGATCTTGCTGCGCTCAGCTTCTGTGGATGAAGCAAACACTCAAGGACTATGGCATTCATTTGAAGCAAGTGCCACTTTACTGCGACAACGAAAGCGCCATCAAGATTGCCAACAACCCAGTTCAGCACTCGAAGACAAAGCACATTGAAATTCGTCATCACTTTCTCAGAGATCATGTTGTGAAGGAAGACATTGATATCATACACGTCAACACTGAAGAGCAATTGGCAGATATCTTCACCAAGCCCTTGGGTGAGAAGAGATTTCGCAAGTTACGGTGTGAGCTAAATATCCTGGAATCCTCAAATGTCCTGTGATCAGGCACACATCCTAACACTTATGCATATGATGACTTAGATGTGCAACACATAAAGTAAAGTATATCTTCAATCAATGAAGACATACATTCTAAGTGTGAATACATTAATGCGGAATTTGACTTTGGAGCGCCACGATAATTGTGCGCCGTGTCTGGGTCTAATACTTCCTATACGGTGGGTAACACCACCACCAAACATTCTATTTTGAAGTGTTTCACTCATGGCGTTACCTTGCAATATCTTCACATTTGGTTTGGCTTCGAACTCAACATGTCTTCATTATTATCTTCACTACGTTGATTATATAGATATATACATACTAGTGTTCTGTCCTCTACAACATTCACTTATAGCTATGTCTTCTTGGTTGAATCTTTTGAACTAAGTGAATGTGATCGGACCCTAATCTCTCTATGCTTTCTATCTCAAATTCTATCTCTCCAAGTCATATGCATTCTATTGAAACTGTTGAATGTCTTCACTGTGTCCTTGTCAGCAGAAGATAAAGAGATAACCATAAAGTCCGTTTTCAATGCTCATTCCTCCACATAAAATCCGGAGAAGCAGGAACGACCGCCCGATAATTCAGGCGTGCGTGGGACGTGGAACAAACCCAAAACTTCCGCAAACTGGCCACGCGTTCCTCAGATGCGAATCGCCAGGGGCACCTGTGTAATAGCACAGTGCCGCCCTTGAGCCTATAAATTCACACTTACCGCGGTCATTATCTCCTTCTTCCACCCTAGCACGAACCCTAGCGCCACCGCTAGCACTCGACGACGCCGGCGACGAAGCGCTTCGCTGCCGCAACTTCTCCGACGCCGTCTTCACGCCGATCGCGGACATCGTTCTCTCCGCCGTCGCCGTAGGTGTCTTCCATCGCCAAGTTAGGGCACGGAGGACTGAACTACTCGGCATCATCTCCCACTCCGTCTAGCAGTTCCAAGTGTGGTAAATAAAACCTCTTTTTACAGCCCCTTTTGATCTCATGGTTCTGTCACTTTATACCATAAGAAGTTTCTCTTCACACAAGTTAGATCTCTCTATCTGCATCTCATAACATGCCTAGTATATTCACTTGTGCTTCATAAAGTAGTTAGATTCCTCACTTGTACTGATCTATGGGTTCGTACAAATCTGGAACCAACTTCTTATCTATGAGTGAATGTCTTCGCACGATGAGGTCAATGTCTTATAAACTGATTAATCTTCAAAACCTTCTGAGAATGCATATGACCTCTTCCCCTTCCCTCGCACCTTAATGCTGTCACAGGTACATGTTCGTGGGAGAATCCTTCGGTTTTCATAGTCTGCATTCATTTGCAGAATTCCTAAAGCATCACATAAACTCTCCTGAAGCCAGTTCCTGTTGGTCCAGCAAAAGAAAGCCTTTGAAGCCTTTGAAAGTTTTGAAGCCTTTCAAGTTAAAGTTTATGGCTTCAGAAGCAGCAGCAAGGAAGGGGGCAGACAGAGACGTGAGGGTACTTCCAAAGATCTACCTGAAGACCTGGCAGAAATGTATAAAACAGATCCAGAAGAGAGTTATGGGCAGCGCAAGACCCGAATCCAATGGATTCGACGCTATTGGGCAGAACAGTGGTTCAAATACCGCTTCGTCACTCAGGAGTATGCTGAGAAATGTGCCATCAAGAAACCATGGGGGGACATCATTTACAAGAATCTCATACCCAGGACCAGAGATGAAGCCATTGCTCAAGGCTTCTACCCATGCATGGTTCGAGGACCACAGCCTGATGATGCGCATCTGTCGTCACTCCTCTGGTGTCGTGACGACAATCTTTTCAAGCGCAACTTCCAGTTTGCCCAACAATCTGCGAAGCTGAACAAGAAGAAATTTGGGTTAGACTTCAACCCTGGCCCCTCCGCACCAAGGGCAGATGGCACACGCTACGCAGAACCCAATGTCATCGGTCCGTTTGCCAACCTTGAGGGCCTCATCACCCACATCTTAGTCCAAGGGACTGCCGTGAATGACCCTCCAGCTGACTCTGAGTCTGATGAAGCTCCTGCTGAACCGAAGCCAAAGCAGTCGAAGAAGCCAAAAGCTTCAAAGCCGGCCCCTTCCTCAAAAGTCTCAAGGGCGAAGCCATTGGCAACTGCACCTCCTGAAGACAGTGTGCAGTCTGAAGACGTATCCCGCGTCTCCAAGCCCCAAAAGGACAAGGTGCCTCAGCCACACACCGGCAAAGAACTCACAGTTGCTGCCATTCTGTGAAGCGAAGCCATTGATCTATCAAGTGATGAAGATCTTGGAGATGACGCTCTAGAGCAGCTCATCAAAAGCAAAGAGGAAGCTGAAATCTTCAACAATTTGCCTCTCTTTGATGTCGCCATCATCCACAGCTTCATCGACGAATGGTTTGCCACACCAGACATAAGCTTCGAAGATCTGCAGCTGCCTGTTGGCCTCAGCGTCGCCTTTCAAGGCGCAATCGCTTCAGAACTTGCCATTGCTCAGCGCATTGTTGAGCTGAAGCAGAAAATTGATCATGAAAAGGCTCAGTTCAAGAAGAATATGGCCAAGCTCAGCGTGCAAGAAGTGAAGAGCTTCAAGACCATGCTGCATGAGCTAAAGGAAAATTTTCTGAAGAAGCGTGCAGAAGCTCAAGGTTCACGTGAGCGGATGAAGTCTCTGGCAGAACGATGTGTGCAGGCCTACAATGAGGCCGAGAAGCGCAAGGCACTTGGGCGTCCTGGCATCAACCCCAAGATGGCCGCGAAGAAGAAGAAGAAGCCTGCTATGGCTGAACCAGAGGCACCTAGGCAAGAAGCAGTTCCAATCGTCTTCCAAACTGCAACGACTGGCTCGAAGCCAAAGAGCCGGTCAACTGCTTCAGAACTGAAGAAGACAAGAACTGCTGAGGCTGAAGCTAGGAAAAGGAAAAGCTCTGAAGCCTCTCCTACTGCCCCCAGCAAGAAGAAGCGCAAGATCAAGAAATCTCGGGCTGCTCCCACAGAGCCCCTGATAGTTGAACCTATCTCTATGGTTCACCCCAACGCAGAAAGACAATTGACAGTTCATGAGCCTGCTTCCACAGAGGCTCCTGAAGCTGAAGACATACCAGCAGCCGACCCAATTGCTGCTGAAGACATTGGTCATCAGGACAATGTACAAGATGATGCAGCCCTTCCTCAGTATGAACAAAGCGAACTCATCAGCATTGGTCATCCCCTGACGCCAATTGCACAAGATGCGTCATGGGCGGATCGCCCTCAAGAGGAGGAAGACTTTGAGGCCCAGCCCGCTCCAACACCACAGGCGTCGTCTGCGTTCCGCAGGCTTCGCAAAGGTCCAAGGCCTCAAGTCCGTGCTGAAGACATTCCGGCTGCATCAGCCAAAGAAAATGAAGAAGTACCACAAGATCCTACTCCCCCGCTACACCAAGAAGCAGTTCTCCAGGAGAACGTGCCTAAGTCTGACCCTCCAACTACACAAGTGGCGGCTGAAAATGAGGCTACCACAACACACACTGAAGCAAATGTGGAGCCCTCCCCACCAAAAGCTTCAGCAGACAGCGAAGCTACTGATCCAGACACTTCTGTTCCTGAGTCTGCTGCTGGTCCTCAATTTGATTATCATGTTGAGCACAGGCCTCATGTCCAGAAGCCAGTCCCAAGGCTTCCAAGGTTCCCAGGTCCTGCATCAGCACCTGGCTCCTTTGATATCAATAGCTTCAAGGCAGATAACACGTTCTTCAACAGCTCCAAGAACCCCTATTCAAGGAAAAGGATTGTATCAGATAGGTTCTGGAGCTATCCTCAGCGCAGCTACTACTCAAGCATCCTATACAACCAAGGTCGCATCTTCCCGCACAAGCGCCTTGAGGTTGAAGCCATTGCTGGTCTGCCATGTCTAGAGGAAGCTTTGGATTGCTTTAAGCAAGTGGGTCTGCTGCCGTTTGTCACAGATGAAGAGCACTGGAATGAAGAGCTTCTGCTTCAATTCTATGCCACCCTCCATATTAAAGGATACAACAAAGATCCGAAGACTTGGGTCCTGGAGTGGATGACCGGCAATGTCCATCATGAAGCCAATGCATTTGATATCATTGAGCTTACCGTCCTGCCCACTCCTGGCGAATTCTACGAGGAAGGCTGTCAACTACATGTTGAAGCTATTGAGAGCATATTCCAGAGGCCTGAACCAAATATGAGTCAGATGCTCTCAATGATGAAGCCATTGCCCCACGATGCTCCTTATCCAACAGAGTTCTTTGTTGAAGACTTTGAGTTCCTGCCCAGGACCATATATCACATCATCCGGCGGACTCTCTGGCCTATTAAAGGGCACTCTCCAACTGCCAAGATCGAAGGTGCAATGAAGACTACGATATTCTGTATCCTTCATGGCAAATGGTTCAACGCACAGGATTTCTTCATACGCCAACTTGCAGCGTCAGGCTCAGATTTATTTGGTTTTAAGTTCTATGCTCCTTGGGTGATGAGGCTGATCAAACTGCACTCTGCGATCTCGTATCAGCCCTCAGCCCGAAACCATCGAATCTTCCTGCCAGATGTGGATACCTCTATTGAAGCTATATATCCAGAGCCTGCCAAGCAACCGTTGAGTCTTCAGAATGCAGAACACCAGAGCTTCACTCAGAACGATGAAGGTGTTGAAGCCATCTCCAGGGTGTATCCTTTGGCTGGCACTACACGTGCGCCACACCCTGCTTCAACTGAAGCCACTGATAGTGCACCTGCTTCAAGACCCAAGAAGCGGACTCGTGTTCTCACTGACCGAGAGCTTCTTGTGGCCCTTCATCAAAAACAAGATAGGCATCACGACTGGCTAAAGCGTCAGATGAAAAGCCTCTTGGTGGATGTTAATCGACTTCGAAATCTTGCCACCAAGAATGCTTTCGTCACTCATGAAACCTGTCGTCGTACCTGGAAAGGGCTCTCAATGATATGTACTGAAGCTGAACTTGAAGAGGATGGCTTCACAGAGCGATTCAAGTTTGACACCACACCTCCTAGAAGGGCTGTGATGCGCAACACACCATCACTTGAAGACTCTGAGTTTTCTTCATCTGCTGCCACAGTCACTGCCAGAATCATTGATGAAGAAGACGATGCTACATCACCGCCACCTGCTTCAGCACCTCCAAGCTCTTCTGCACCGCCACACACCTCCAACGATCCTGCTGCTCCTGGGAACGAGTAGACACTCTATGTCTTCAAACCTTTTTGGTCCTTGCTGACAAAAGGGGCAGAAGCATATGGGTTGATAGTCTTCAAGCAGGTCCATATGGGCGGGTGCTTTATGTTTTGCTATATTTTGCTTCGTGCTTACAACTCTCGTTTTTGCTTCATTTGGTTCTTATGAGTTGTAACACTTAAACCAGATGGTCGTCTGCTACTTGTTTGCCACCCTGTTTTGCGAAGATAAATTCCGCATGTGCGACGATAAATTCCGCACTTAGCTCATTCTGCAGACGTCCATTTTCCATTATGCATGTCATTATCTTCATATACTTTCACATGCATAGTGGATTGTCATCATAAGCTGAAGTGGATCTCCAAGTACAACCTGCCATGTGCATTTGCATTCCAAAAGCAAATTAACTTATATGCACATCTTCAGGGGGAGCCCTTGCAACTTATGAAGACAATTCCTTATCCTTTACAATTTCACAGACTATATTCCCCGTTGAAAACTTCAACTAGTTTGTCATCAATCACCAAAAAGGGGGAGATTGTAAGTGCATCTAGTGCCACCCCTAGTTGGTTTTGGAGTATTGACGACAAACCTAGTTGAGGGACTAATGTGTTCGTGAGAATTGCAGGATAACACAGGTAGAAGTCCCTCATTGATTCGGTTTTACTACCAGAGATGACCCCTAAAAATGTATGAAGACATTGAAGCCAAAGGTGGTATATGAAGATATTCACATTGAAGACTATGACAAAAGAAGACACGTTATGAAGCCTATGAGCTCGAAGACTTAGATCTTTCGTAGTTCCTTTTCTTTTTGTGTTGAGTCATAGGAACCACCGTACTGTTAAGTGGGGTCCAGGAGAACCAGTCAGAATGACTGAAGTGATGCCTAAACCAAAAACCAATGTCTTCGAGTGAAGACAATGAGAGAGAATCTTGTCCAGAGCCGGACAAATCAGATTTGCTTGTAGCCCAAGTAAAGTTGCCATGAGAGTTTGAAATCTGACCGTTGCGACACGTGTCAGTTCCTTAGTGACCCAGGGTCATTTCGGACAAATCAGGTCGGGTTGCCAAGTGGCTATAAATAGCCCACCCCCTACAACCATAAACGGTTGGCTGCTCAAAATTCAGTGCACGGCTTTTGTCGTTTGAGAGCAACCCACCTCGAAGCCTTTGAGAGAAAATTCCCAGCGAGGACAAAAGCCCTAACCACCCAGAGCCAGAGTAAATTGGGCATCACTTAAGTCTTCTTGTCTGTGTGATCTGAAGACTTATTACACTTGAGGACTGTGAATCCTCCAGACGGTTAGGTGTCGCGTTTAGAGCATCCAAAAGACATTGTGGATTGCTAGTGAACGAAGTCTGTGAAGGTTTGGGAGTCTACCTTGAAGACTTACCAGAGTGATTGGGCGAGGACTTTGTGACCTTAGCTCAAGGAGAATACGGTGAGGACTTGGTGTCCTGAGCTGCGTGTTCAGGACTGGGTGTCCGGGACTGTGTGTCCTAAGGTTTAAATACCTAGCCGCTCCAACCAGATGTACAGTTGTCACAGCAACTGGAACTGGTCCAACACATCATTGTCTTCAACGAGTCACTGGTTTCATCTTCACTTCCTTTTCTTACTGTTACTCATTGTGAAGCCATTGCATGCCTGCTCTATCTTTTGTCTTCACAACGTGAATGTATGATCTTTTTGGCTTCATAACTTCTTCCTACCTGATCCTTATTACACTGCAGCTGTTTGTCATTGTGCTTTCACTCTATTGAATACTTGACCATGGCTGGCCTAGTGTAATCTAACTTCCGCTGCATAGTGATAGGCATAATCTTCACTGTTTGTCTTCATAACTCCCACGTTTTGAAGACGTTCATAAAAATCGCCTATTCACCCCCCCCTCTAGTCGATATAACGCACTTTCAGCTAGCCACCCCCCTCTTATTCCGGCATTCTGCAGTTCAGTCCACATATGATACCCTTACTCTATTTGATACCAATGCATACATATGTAGTGTAGCTCCTTGCTTGCAAGTTCTTTGGATGAGTACTCACGGTTGCTTTGCTTCCCCTTTTCCCCCTTCCTATACTCAATTGCTGCGACCAGGCGATGGAGCCCAGGAGCCAGACGCCACTGTCAATGATGACTACTACTACTCGGGAGGTGCCTACTACTACGTGCAGCCCGCTGACGATGACCAGGAGTAGTTTAGGATGATCCCAGGCAGGAGGCCTGCGCCTCTTTCGATATGTATCCCAGTTTGTGCTAGCCTTCTTAAGGCAAACTTGTTTAACTTATGTCTGTACTCAGATATTGTTGCTTCCGCTGACTCGTCTATGATCGAGCTCTTGTATTCGAGCCCTCGAGGACCCTGACTTGTAATATGATGCTTGTATGACTTATTTTATTTGTATAGTTGTGTTGTGATATCTTCCCGTGAGTCCCTGATCTTGATCGTACACGTTTGCGTGTATGATTAGTGTACGATTGAATTGGGGGCGTCACAAGTTGGTATCAGAGCCAACTGCCTGTAGGAATCCCCCTTCCACACTCCTTGGCCGAAGTTGAGTCTAGACATTACAAAAACTTTTACTAACATGGCTGTGTGCCTTACGGGCCCACGTCGCCATTTGGGTGGTATTAGGATCTTTTACTCCTCGATCTATACTCTGGGACCCTGATCTCTCTTCTATTCGGGTTAAATGATTTTGCTAAAATCTAACTCTAGGTTCTCGTTACCACTTCCTGCCGGAGAGTCCCTTCATTCCAGATGATCGACTGCTTCAACAGAAGATTCTGACAATACTCTCCGATGTTCTGCCGAGACTTTGTGCCATCGCTTTTGCAATTCCCTTCCATCGATAAACCCTATGGATAACCACGTACACTTGGCATTCATGCAATGATTCCCCGTTGATCTTGTTATTACAAGATACCTTGAAATTCTCTCTATTGTTTTGAGAATCCTTTAAGCTTACTGCCATAAAGTTCTTTGCCACAAGAGTGCCCCTACATATAGTTCCTTGCACTTATTGAGTATCCACTCATTCTCAGTTGTTCAGGTGTTTCGCATAAGCCTTCGAAATACTATTTGATCTTTCGAAATCCTCAGTAGCCTATTGCTCTCGAGATTCTTGCTTGCTTGCATTATGGGTAATGCCACAAGTCTGGTAATCTTATTGGCATCCCTTGACATTATCATTTTGAGTCTGCTGATTCACTATGTCGCGAATGCTCGCAATCTTCAATCAGGTCCTAGAATTCATCCTTCCAGCTCAGACATCATTTTAAAAATGAGCTGGATCTAGACCAATCAAATGGCCAGCGATTGTACCCCTAAGCCTACTCAACATATTCATCCTTAATCAGAGCGTTTGCTTCTGATCCCTTGAATTGGAAATCATAATTCCTTTGCATTTGAGCTTTGAATTAGTCAGTTGTTTCTATAATCTGACCTCCTTGCATTCTTCCTTTGGTTGAGTACCGATGCTCACATCAGATCCCTAGAGGACCATCGGATCCTTTGTTGAAATATCATCCGACAGTGTCCTTCGTATACAAAAACCTCGAGAAATTCTTTCCCTGATACATAATGCCTTTGGTAAATTGTATCCTCTCATTTTGTCACCCATGCTCTACTATCGAGCTTGTGTTATTTACTATTGAATCTTGTGGTATAAGTTCCCAAGATGCCCCTAAGGGTCGAACCTATATGCCTTCCCAGATTCGGGTAAACCCGAGAGTTATCACGAGTCATACTCTTCTCGTGTTTTGCTAGATAAAATTTAAACATTACAACTTCTTCAAAAAATGAGAAGTGAATGAAAGGTTAAGCATTGGAGAAGTGGGAGTCGACCTTGAACTTTGTGTTCTTGCCCATAGACACGATGTAGATCCTATCATAGAAGCTTCTTGTAATAATAACTATTTCCTTGATATGATATCATCTGGTATCTATGTATTGATCCTTTGCAATCGTGGTCCCGACCACATTTTCTCCTTGATTCCTTTTCCCAGACAAGTTAAAGTACTTGTCTTCTGCAGATCAATACATTTGTTCAACCTTTACTCTGCTCTACCTTCGAGTTTTACCCTCTGGTATCTCGAGAATATCACAGAACTACATAACTCATCATGAGTTCTTCATCTACTATTATTCTCACCGATTCCAATTTTCCCCCGGGTTCTGAGTTGTTAGACACTCAAGGAAACCGATAACGAAATCGAGTCTGCACTGCGATTCAACGAGGATTAGAGATCTTTATTGCTTACAAGTTTAATACTCCATCATGTCTTTCCTAGCCTGAACGGCTACATCATTATCATGCTAATTTTAACTGTGCTACCTGGTCCTTCTTCCCGGAGCAAAAATTTCGACGGCGAGCTAATCTTACGTCGATCTTCCTCGTCATATCATTTATCATTGAACAACAAACTTGATTTCAAGTTTGTGTCGTACCCATGGTTCCAATAGCCATTCGCTTCATCATTCCTTTGACTTGATGCCATCGTCGATCGATTACATCTTCATGAAAAATCTCGACAAATGTGTCATGATCATCTTCAGCATTCTGAGCTCTTCTAGGATATCAACTGAATTCATGATGAGAAATACCATCCTTGCCCTCGATGATTGGTGTTATCATCAACCACTTTATTGCCTTCCGTTCAACACAAACTTGTTCGTGTTTTGTGTTATACCTTGAGATCCTTGCTATCCAGCATTTGTTCTTCTTTACCTTGGAGTATTACCATCTTTTATGTCAAGAATGTCGTGAGAACACCACCTTTTAGGAATTCCTAATACAGTAATACTTCTCACCATCTCTGTTCATATCTTGGTCCTCGTGTTGTTTCTAACCGGGATACCAGCCATTTAACTATGATGTGTGAAGTCAAAACTTCTAGCAACCCTATTGCTTATAAGTTAATGAACGATAGTTACATTCTTTGTGTATTGGATATCGAATCACCCTTCTAACATTGATCTTGCTACCTAAGCCCATATTTTGGGTGCACCTTTCAATCAATGATTAATTGTGTATGCATTCCTCGAGCATACACCATTATATCATTTGATCTGACAAATATTATCGCCTTGTTCACATGATTGTGGAAACCCATCTTTCTGGAAATCTTGAGGAATGATCGCTGAGTCCATCAACCACCTCCTCATCCTCTCCTTGGTTTACTGAAGAACTCTTGTTTTGGAACTCACTTCCATAGTTTATTTCCCGAGAATCTTACGATGTCTTCTCGTCAATTTATGTCGCACCTTTTCTTCTTAGGCATCCTAAGTCTGAGGTATCCTGACCCCAACCAGATCTGAAACTCGGCCAGATATGATGGTTGGGACATATTTCCAAAAGTTATAACATTGGTCCTTATATACCGGTAAGGTGATGTCATGCCTAGCACACCTGGCCGGAGGACCTATTGTTATAGTTTCCTTTTTAGCAAGGTTAGCCATTCTTCCATGAGGAAATTGTAAGACTTATTATATAAGTTGTTCCTGATGAATCCTTTGAGTATCCAAAATATGACCTTGATTGAAGAACATGTCAATGCTATCTCGAAGCATGTTTGTGGTACTCCGTTCATCAACAAGAGCATTGAAAGCGCAATGCTAGATTTTCTTTATCAATTATCCAAACACCGTTGTATGGGTAATGTCATGAAATTTCTCTCCCCTTTCCTAAAGGGTTTTCTACGTTATATCCTGTCATGGATATCATTCTGCTTGTCCTTGGGAAGGATATACCCTTGAAATGTGTGTTTAAACACATTTTCCTTTCCATTGTTCTGTTTAATCTGAAGATCACATTTTCCTTTCCATTGTTTTGTTTAACCTTTCTGGTGTTCTATATGATCTAAGCAGTAATATTCTTCTGCTTATGCAAACACCTTGGTGTACTACTCTGTCAATAAGACCCTGTTACTATTGTTGATGACATTCCGGTAGCCACCGATGGACGAGAACCTTGCCTATTGGTCTGCCTCGTTCAACGAGCAGGAAAATGGTTCTCTTCGTCCCTCGCCCTTGGTACCAACGTTGTTGCCAACATAGCTGGCAGGCTACCCTCTGATATGCCTTGCTATTGTGACCGTGCAAGATGTCAGCCTTTCTACTTTTAACCCACATGGTGGGCCCATAACCCACAGTTCCATATGATCGAAACCTGACTCCTGTACACCCCATGTTTCCAAAGTTATTCCACGCGCATGGCCTCGTACGTGATTCACGAGCCACCTTCTGAGAAATCATAAATTTTGGTATCAGACACAATACTTATTCCCATTGCTCTGAACCCCTTTCACACGCTGTTTTAGGCATCGAACGATTGCCTACCCACTCAACACTTCTCATGGTAACTTCTTACTTTGCTCTCGATATTTTCTTAAGTTTCAGTTCGAGAGTTACTTTCTGCCACCTTCCCCGATGTTAGCTATCAGATAGTTAACCTTGCAGAGGTCCGTTCTCCCAGAATACCTCCCCCCTTTATTCTTTCGAAAGTACGATGGAATTCCTGAAGAAAGGATGCCGACTTCATCATGATGACCTGAAGCAGAGAAATGAAGACATCAATGTATGGGACCGGCCTCTTTGAGAAGAGCAAGCCAAAATGAGAAGACCTGCTAGATTCGTTACCAAACCTTCCCCCTTTCACTACCTCTTAAATCTCGGGACGAGATTTCTTGTAGTGGAGGAGAATTCTGACGCCCGGATAATTAGGCGACAGTAATCCCACGTTAACGATGCCACGTCATCTTGGTTATTGTTGCTAATCTCGCATTGGATCGAAACTGTTCAAATTTGAATTTGAATTTTTGTCAAACATCAATAATTTTCAAACATTAAAACTAAAATGTTCGGAGTGAGCCAAATAATGCATAGTTAATTATGGTGTAGAAACCTCACCTTTATAAAATATTTAAACTATTAGATGAATAAAACAGTAGCGAAAACTATTATCTAAATACTTTCAAATATTAAATAATTACGAAACTATCTTAGTTTGGGTAGCAAGTTATTTTGGAATTAGAATAAGTAGTAATACTATTTTAGGAACTAATTTTATATTTTATAAAACTATATTAAATAGAAAATAAAGCATAACAGTATAAAGCATGAATAAAAGATAAGAGAAACAAAACAACAGACCTAATCTACCCCACTTGGCCCATCTAACTGAAACCAGCCCAACTCCCCCTCTCATCTTCCACCTCCTGTTCACAGGAGGCTGGGTGGCTTCCCCTCACACGTCCATGGCCATGGATGGCCACGTGCCGGCCATCCAGCTCCTCCCCCGTCGCCTACAATTCCTCCCCCGACCACCCAGGCCGAACCCTAGCATTCTTTCCCTCTCCCCCTCGCGCCGCTTTCCTCTTCCGCATACATGGCCGAACCACCACCGCCAAGCTCTTCGTCGATCCCGCGGTCACCGGCCTCCACTCGCCGCGCCAAGGTGTCCAGAAGCTCTGCCAGCGACCTCTACATCCTCCTCGACCACGAGCTCAAGCGGGAGCCCCTACATCTTCGGGATCGAGCTCCGTTTACCTTGGACCACCGCCGGCGTTCGTCTTCGATTCCGGCGTCGTCGAGCCCTCCCCGAGCCCGCTTTGCACGTCTACAGGCTCGTTGTGAGCATCTAATCCCTTCCCCTCTCTCTTTCCCCCGCGTATCCACCATCGTAGTTGTTCCCCTGCTCGAGGCCGAAGCCGTCGTCCGCCTTGGCCACGAGTTCGTCGTGGTCGTGCTCCCGGTTGACCTTTTGGTCGCACCCGTGAGTCCCTACCTCGCTTGGTGGTGCCCGACTGCACCTGCACCGCGCTAGCTGCTCCCGTCCAATCGTGGCCCCGCGCGTCACGCCCTTGACCTCCCGTGCGCGTGCGTCTGCCTGCTACTGTTGCTTGTAGATGCGGCTCTGCTCGCTGCACTGCTGCTTGGTGCGAGTAGTCGTGCGCCCTGCTTCGTCTACTTGCCGTGCTGCTTACTGCGATGCGCTAGCTGCTGCTGCTCGTACGCCTACTGCTGCTATTCCCCTCGCCCGCGTGTTCCTCTGCCGTCGCTGCTAGCTACTGCCGCAACTGTCTGCTATCGTTGTTGCAGCCGCTGCGCTGCTGCTTGCCGTCGCCGGCGCCCCACCCTATCTGCGCACGCATGACGCCTCGCCTGGCCGCCTGCATCCGCGCGCCGCCCGCCTCTGCCTGCTGGTCGCCGAGGCCGCGACCCCCCTCCCTCTCGTCGCCCGTGGCCTCCCCCTGCGCGCTGCTTCTACTCTGCTCCAGCCGCGCCCCTGCGCCGCGCCGCAAGTGCCCACGACCGCGCACAATCACGGCAGCCTGCGTCGGAGCCTCCTAGCGCCCTCCGTCGCTGCTCCCGTCGCTTCCCGAGGTCCTCCGCCATGGTCAGGGGCCGTCGCCATTCACTCACCGGCTTAAACAGCATGTGGCACTAATCCCCTCCCTAATAACCCTCTGTTAGTATGACTAGTGGTCCCACCTGTTAAATTAACCTTTTAAACTAAGTTAGCATACTAACAGTCAATGACAATTCTGGTAAAAAAACAGTCAATGACAGCTGGGCCCTACTGTCCTTGTTGACCAGTCAATGCTGAACAGTCAACTGCTGACTGGGCAGTTGACTGGACCCACTGGTCAGCCTCTCTGGTGCACTACACCGGGTGCACCCAGTTTTTGACCACTGGTTTTCGAAATTAAAAATAAATAAGAAAATTTCAGAAAATGTTTAAAACTTTGAAAATTAATATAAAATAAACCGTAGCTCGGATGGAAAAATTTTTTACATGAAAGTTGCTCAGAACGACGAGAAGAATCCAGATACGTAGCCCGTTCGTCCGCCACGCATCCCTAGCATAGCAAACACGCAACTTTCCTCCTCCAATTCATTTGTCCGAAAACGCGAAACACTGGGGATATTTTCCTGGATGTTTCCCCCCTTCACCGGTACCACCACATATCGCGTTAGGGCTCCCCTAGCACCGCTACTTGTCATGTCATGCATCGTTATGCATCTGTTTGCTTAATATTTATTGTTTCTTCCCCCTCTTCTCTACGATAGACTACGAGACCGACGCCGCTACTACCCACTACGACTACGATGTTGGCGACCCCTCTCTCTTGCCAGAGCAACCAGGCAAGCCCCCCCCCCTTGATCACCAGATATCGCCTACTCTTCTCTCTACTGCTTGCATTAGAGTAGTGTAGCATGTTACTGCTTTCCGTTAATCATATTCTGTTGCATAGCCTGTCATTGTTGCTACAACTGTTGATACCTTACCTGCAATCCTACATGCTTAGTATAGGATGCTAGTTTATCATCAGTGGTCCTACATTCTTGTCCGTCTGCCATGCTATACTATCGGGCCGTGATCACTCGGGAGGTGATCACGGGTATATACTTATACTTATATACATACTATACAGGTCATGACTAAAGTCGGGGCGGCTCGTTGAGTACCCGCAGGTGATTCTGATGTGGGGGCTGAAGGGGCAGGTGGCTCCATTCAGGTAGTGGTGGGCCTGAGTTCCCGACGGCCCCCGACTGTTACTTTGAGGCGGAACGACAGGGTAGGTTGAGACCACCTAGGAGAGAGGTGGGCCTGTCCCTGGTCGGCGTTCGCGGATACTTAACACGCTTAACGAGATCTTGGTATTTGATCTGAGTCTGGCTACTGGCCTATATGCACTAACCAACAACACGGGAACAGTTATGGGCACTCGACGTCGTGGTATCAGCCGAAGCCTTCGTGACGTCAGCGACTGAGCGGCACGCGCCGGGTTGGACTGGAATGCCTGCTCTTGTATAAGGGAGGCTAGGTCTGCTCTCCGGCCGCCCTCGCAACGTGCAGGTGTGCAATGGGCGATGGGCCCAGGCCCCTGTGCCTTAGGATTTAGACCGGCGTGCTGACCTCTCTGTTGTGCCTAGGTAGGGCTGCGACGTGTTGATCTTCCGAGGCCGGGCATGACCCAGATAAGTGTGTCCGGACAAAGGGGATCGAGCGTGTTGGGAAATGTGGTGCATCCCTGCATGGAAGTTAATCTATTCGAATAGTCGTGATCTTCGGTAACAGGACGACTTGGAGTTGTACCTTGACCTTATGACAACTAGAACCAGATACTTAATAAAACACACCCTTCCAAGTGCCAGATACAGCCCGGTGGTCGCTCTCTAACAGGGCGACGAGGAGAGGATCGCCGGTTAGGTTTATGCTATGCGATGTTACTTGGTGAACTTACCATCTACTCTCTTCTCCTGCTGCAAGATGAAGGTTACCAGAAGCGTAGTCTTTGAAAGGGCTAGCCACCCCCCCTCTTATTCCGGCATTCTGCAGTTCAGTCCACATATGATACCCTTACTCTATTTGATACCAATGCATACATATGTAGTGTAGCTCCTTGCTTGCGAGTTCTTTGGATGAGTACTCATGGTTGCTTTGCTTCCCCTTTCCCCCCTTCCTATAGTCGATTGCTGCGACCAGGCGATGGAGCCCAGGAGCCAGACGCCACTGTCGATGACGACTACTACTACTCGGGAGGTGCCTACTACTACGTGCAGCCCACTGACGATGACCAGGAGTAGTTTAGGATGATCCCAGGCAGGAGGCCTGCGCCTCTTTCGATATGTATCCCAGTTTGTGCTAGCCTTCTTAAGGCAAACTTGTTTAACTTATGTCTGTACTCAGATATTGTTGCTTCCGCTGACTCGTCTATGATCGAGCTCTTGTATTCGAGCCCTCGAGGCCCCTGGCTTGTAATATGATGCTTGTATGACTTATTTTATTTGTAGAATTGTGTTGTGATATCTTCCCGTGAGTCCCTGATCTTGATCGTACATGTTTGCGTGTATGATTAGTGTACGATTGAATCGGGGGCGTCACAGCAGATTTAGTGCAGAACAGGGCAAGGAAGCTTCTTAAGTAGAGCATATTGATAGTAAACTACTTCGGCAAACAATGAGATTAACAGCGTCTATCAGCTAACATTCAGCGCTACACCGACATGAACGGGGCCTCAGTCTAGAATGCATGTACCATGGGAGAAGCTGACCATCGCGCATCTCCACACGAACGTCGCCAGCGTGGCGGCGCTGACCGACGTGCGCCTCCACAAGAACGTAGCCAGAGGTGGCGGCGCGGCTAGAGGACGGCAGTCTATGAGAGCGTACTGTGGGAGCGAGAGGATCGCCAAACTGCGGCGCCGACGTATCGGCGCGGCGGGGAGGGCGACTTTGGCGGAGCGAATGGAGTGGAGCGGGACAGGGGGGAGGGGGCTTGGGGAATATTATTGGCTAGTTGGCCGAAGGGCGATTGAATCGGATTTGGGGGGAATTTTTGGGTGTGGGGGAGGGGGGATTTTCGCACGGTGGGCGGGGGGAGTTTGGCGCATGGTCGGTTTCTCCAAGTGCAGTCCCACGTGTTAGTGAAGAGGCAAGCCGAAGCGCGTTCCGTTTGTGTGAGCCGTGTGCAGGACCGAACGTGTGTGGGGTGCAATGCGACCGCGACAGGAATGCTGTGAGTGTACCGCCTTTTTTCCTTTTAAACTAGGTGCTTCGCCCCCTCAAAAAAAATGTTGTTGCTTCGCGCGATCCATTGATACTACTACTAGTAATCCGGTAAACCCGACTAAAACGGCGCGGCCGGGTCTTTTCCCGCGCGATATGCTAGGAGGTTGGCTTAGTTGGGTTTTTTAGGACGAGTAATGCTACACCTATGTAATCCCAGTTACGTAATTAACGTAATGTGAAACGTGTGAGCTGTTGATTGTAGATTGGGAGGAGGGAGGGGCTCACCACCATGAAAATCAGGGGAGGAGAGAGAGAGGCAATTTACGTTAACCCTTTCGTAGGTTCCCGTAGATGTAGAAAGATGTGAAATGCGTGAATGTGTAGTGGACGTATTATTGGAGTGCCTAAGATAATTTGTGTATGTATAGACCCTATGTGTTTATTGTACTTCGCATGTTAGATTTGTCTCGTTTCAATAAAAAGCAGAGTTGGTGATGATGGTGTGCCTGTCATCCTGCAATATAGGCCGTCCGATCTATATCTAACGGATAGGAAGGAAACTATGACATTTACCCGCACTCCTCTCCACATTTGCAGATAAGGCTTTCCCTCGTTCATCCTTTTCTCCCACAAGATCTTGATCTTCCGTGCAACGCACAAGCATCTTGCTAGTACTCCTACAATATGTATATTATTGTGAAAGTTCATATACACCGGCCGAGATTAATGCAAACATGGCAGATTTTCATTACATTTCGAACTTTTATAGGACAGAAAAATAAAAGAAACCCGACCCTAAACCTATTCTACGGCGGCGACCGACGTCCTCCATCTGCGATCTCTATGTACGGGGGCGGGGTTCAAGACCTGTGAAGTGAAGGTGCGGTCTCCGGCGAGGAAGAGTATAAGACGAGATACGGACCGGCCAGTTGGCACACCATGCTCTGCCCCCTCCCATGCCCTACTCGTCCTCGGAGGAGTCCCCAACCTCGGCGGTGCCGGACGTTGGACGGCAGCAAGTAGGACGCGTGGCTGACGGTGCTCCCGTCGTCGGCCGCCAGCATGGCCACCGCTTGTGCGGTCGCGTCCGCGTCCGGCTACGTCGCTATTGCGTCGCGAGAGGCGACTTGAGCGAGGGCGGCGACCTCGAGCTTCATCCTCGAAGACAAGCTCTCCTGCAGAGTGTTCGCACTTGTGGTCATGGCGGATGTGGTGCCAGGTAGGAGGACGATGCGCTATGGTGTGGAGGTTAGCTGGGCGTTGCCACTTTAAGTAGCGCATTCCGGTGAGGCCAAGCGTCCGGGTGCATCATTAAGTCGCCGGAGTTGGTTCCTCAGGCACCGAGCCTCTTAACGACGACATACGAACGGACGTCATGAATGCGGGAAGTTAGCGCTGGCTGGGAACACACCGCGCGACAACGCGAGGGACGAGGGTTTTGGTATGCCAGGGTAGTCAGCTGCGGTCGCGGCAACGTTGGAGATTCCCTTTGCTCACATGCCATCCACGCATGTCATTGAAAAAGCAAGACGACCCGGCATGGTCTCAGGTCCAGAGGATGCAATTGGCCGCGCTACACCACTCCGCGGACGCGTCGCGGCACCCTGTGCATCCTCAACGAGCCGGGTGTTGGGGTGTGTTTGGATTGTGGCCAAAGTGCACCTTACCAAAATTTTGGGCATGAACCAAAGATTGGCCTTTGTTTGGATGGTTGTCATTTTTTTGGCATGCCAATGAACCCTAGCCAACTCTAGTTCATTTTTCTTGCCAATGTCGGTCAAATCATGGGCAACCAATACCTCAACCAAAATTTTGGTCATGACCCAAAGATTGGTCTTTGTTTGGATGGTTGCCATTTCTTTGGCATGCCAATGAACTCTAGCCAACTCTAGTTCATTTTTCTTGCCAATGTCGGCCAAATCATGGGCAACCAATACCTCAACCAAAATTTTGGCTACCCAATACTTTGGTGGGGCAACCTTGGGCACAAACCAAACATACCGTTGGTCCTGCCACAGCACTAACGCCACCCTCGGCACACTGAAACCGACCGTGTCTAGCTACAATATGAGCGTGTCGCTCACCGCGGTCACCGTGTCCAGAGGCGGTGTTGGAGCTGCGCCCCGTTGTTGGCCCCAACGACCCACATGAACGGTTGTCGGTGGCGAGGAGGTCGTGGTCCAGCTCCTCCATTGTACTAGTCTGCGCTACGTCGTCTCGACGGGTGTGCCCCACATGTCGGTTTCCCTGTTTTCCCGGCCATATTCGAGCGTCAGTGCTCCGCGTTGCGCATTAGGCCTTTCACTATGTAGGCCAAGCGAGGCAACTTATTGTTTATTTGATCCGTTCAAGTATAATCATGTGGCGTTTGCTTATTTCTCATTCCTCTCCAACCCTCTTCTCCATCGATCATGTCGCCCTCCAGTCGAGTCCATCCTCCCGCATGCCTCATTTGAACATTCCGTCGAGTATCATTCGCATGGACCCACCCTAGTCCTCTTTCAATAGATCTCCGGACCCCGAGATGAAATCGAGAGGGAACGAGTGGGGGCACGTGATACCTAAGGCGGATTCAAAATTTTGAATCGGTGATCATAACATCCGCAAATCATATATAAAGGGTATTCAATGTTCGTTTCGTTTTTGAACGTACAATATACTCCCTCCTGTCCTTTCTAGTTTACATATAAGTTTTATGTGTAGTCAAAGTATCTCTACTTTGATCAAAAAGGTATCAACATTCAACAACGCCCAATCAATATTGTTAGATTCGTACGTACTCCTAGATTTGTACTCGAGATGGTTTCCAATTTGACTATTGACAAGATTAATAGTATATGAGATGTATAATGTGAAAATTATATCATTGGAAACTCCTTTCACATACGAATTTGACCGTATGCTTTGTGTAAGTTGCATGTCGTATATTATTACTCTAACATTTGGTCAAAGTTATCCTCGAAAAACGCATTAGACCCTGTATGCTTTGTGTAAGTTGCATGTCATATATTATTACTCTAACATTTGTGTAAGTTGCATGTCATATATTATTACTCTAACATTTGGTCAAAGTAGTATAGTGGAAGTGGATCCTCTGACGTAGGTATCCCTGCCTTACCCTCCCTTTCGGTCACTTACTGGAGGACCCCATGCTTGCTAGGCCCTGCATGTCAGTTACTCAATGGGTTCGGCCACGTCAGGGGATCCTCATCCGTAGTATACTCCCTCTGTTTTTATTTACTCCGCATAAAACGGAGGGAGTGGTGGTATAATAAATGACACGGGCGGGGGAGGGGGAGGGACGTTAGTTTGCTCTCAACTGCGGTCCCACAAGCGAGCGAAAACGCAAGACGAAGCGTGTTCCATTCGGTGAGCGACGTGGAGGGTCCAGTGTGCCGGGCTGCAACGCGAACATGACAAGAGCGATGTACAGTCAAAACCGATTGACCGGTCGTCACTGGAACCACTATTCACACCAGAACCTTCGCTGCTCGGCCTACGCCAGCCACTGCCCTAAAACCACACCAAACCTCCAGCCCATTCCCCCACCTTTTGATCCCCTAGCCCGCATCAAGCGTCCCCTAGTTCACCGGAAAGTCATGGTGCGCCGCAAGATCACTTACTACAAGATGCTGACGCCGGAGCGCCGCGCAGAAATCGCGGCGGCGGTCGGCGCCACAGACCTTCGTTCCCAAGCTCGCTTTGCGGCGAGCCAATCCCCGAGTTCTCTAGAGCCAAGCTACGAGGAGGAGGAAGCCAATCCAATGTTCATGGCGGAGGTCGCGGCGCAGAAGGCCCCCGATGGGTATGAGACGATGGACGTCGACTTCGTGCCGGCGTCTGAGTCCCCCATGGTGCAGGCGGACCAGCAGTTCAACATGGCGATACTAAAGGAGGACCGGGAGGCAGAGGCTCAACTCGACGCGGAGCGCGCGCATGCCGCTGCCATCGAGGCTCCTGCAGGCGGAATCGAATGTCGTGGATGTGAACCGGGCGGCGGAGGCTCAACTTGAGGCGGAGCGCGTGGATGCCACTGCCATCGAGGCCCTCCTGCAGGCGGACCGGACATCCTGGACTTGAACCGGGCGGCAAAGGCTCGACTCGACGCAGAGCGCGCGGATGCCGCTCTCATCGACATCCTCCTACAGGCGGAACCGGACATCCTGGACTTGAACCGGGCGGCGGAGGCTCGACTCGACGCGGAGCGCGCGGATGCCGCTGCCATCGAGGCCCTCCTGTAGGCGGAATCAGACGTCCTCGACTTGAACCGGGTTGTGCTCTCGTCCGTGCAGAGTGCCCGCACGCTCCACTTGAACGAGTAGCTCAAGGCCGAGGACAACCATGGTGCGGAGACACACGTCGACAGCGACGGCTGGTTCGCGCCGGCAGCCAAAGACGACGAGGCCGTCTCTTTCCGCGAGTAGTGATAGTTTTTCTTTATGTTGTTGTTTTTATGGATCTTTTGCTGTGTAAAAACATATATTTGTTATGCAAGTCGTCTGACTTGGGCCAGTCTACCATTTCAGGCGGTTGGATGAATATCCTACATCTCCTAACCCTTCTTTCCTTCTTCCTCACCTCTTCTTCTTCCCCAACAGACCACCGCACGGGCCGTACGGATACTCCCCAACATGCGTTGGATAAACATACTCTATGAACGAAAATTATGTGCCAGCGATAGGATGGCTGAGTTTGGTTTGTTCACATGCGACATCACGTGTCAGTGAGGGTGTGTTCCCTTGGTTGGGTTTGCGGCGTGCAGGAGCGACTGTGTGAGGGTGCGGTGCGACCGCGGCGTGCAGGAGCGACCGTGTGAGGGTGCGGTGCGACCGCGACAGCCATGCACAAGTGTACCTCCTCATTTTGAAAACTTTAGGAAAGCTTGGCAAAAATGTGTGGCGAAGTTTGGCAATGCAAGGCCTAGACCCAAACAGGATAAGTATGTACGTACGAGTACCAGTGTTAAAAAAGAAAGGCGGGGTTTTCCTTCACGGGATTTAATCAATACAAATCCTCGTTTCACGTTTCAATTAATGCGTATTTTTTTCTCCAAAGACCAAAGAGCTAACCATCTCACTCCTCATCGCTTGATTAATGCAGCGCCATGCAAACCAACCTTCTCACTTCCGCATGCAGGTAGGGGATATTAATGTCCTTGGTTGCTAACCCCATCAATTTTGCCTTGATTAGTGTTAGTGGCCCTTTGCAAATTGTAATTTTGATATACTGGCCTTGTATACAAAAAATGGAGGTAGTAACTATATTTGACTTCCTTCCCCATTGCGGTGACGTCGACGATATCTTTTTTTGGTGGTTTGGCGAAGTGCGTTCGACGGAGAACACCATTGAGGGAGACCACGGTAAGTCGTTCGCAAGTGCCGCCTGCAAGCCGAGACAACCGCCTTATTTGCATCCAGGAAGTCCTTTACTAGTACTACTAGGAGTACTAGTGCGGTGAGATGGTTTCTCGAAGAAGACGATGGAGAAGCGGAGTCAGCGAAGAGTGAAATGATGGTTGCTTCGTCCGTGCTTTTGTGATTTGACGCCTCACTGCTTTGTGATTTGTGATAGAAGGGACAGGGGAGTAGACTGTGTGCTCTATACTATACTACATGCGTCCAAGCATGGGAGAAAGAGGAGAGACGTTGCATTTTTCTATTCCTTCAATCAATCAATCAGGGAGCTTCGGTTCCATCTTTTTGGCTTTGGCAACACCGTCTACAATGGTTCCCACGATGCCAAAAGCTATTTTCACATTTGGCTACACATTGTGGATGCCCTTAACCGTACCACTTGGTTTTGCTCCTGTGTGCTATCTATACAAATCTCAATTATATTGATCTAAAAAATTATAGAATCAAGATTAGTAAAAAGAAGGTGATTTTGCCGTGCGAATGGCGGGGGAGGTTTCTTATTTGAGCAATGCTACATCCACGTAATCGTTTACGTAAAGTTATGAACTGATGTGATGTGGGACTATTTGATTGGATTAAAGGAGAGGATTAGGCCCACCCCACCTGAAAATCAGGGGGGGGCATATATAGATTAGATGGAAAGTATATGTAGCAGCTACGTAGCCCTTTGTAAGTCTAGGATTAGGCTTCTTATTTTCGGAGGACGTTGTCCTGGCGGTTTGCTAACATGCAGTCCCACGTGTCAGTGCTTTACCAAGCCGATCCGCGTCCCACATGAGGCAGAACAATGGCAGAAGCAACACGTGGTTAAGTTGAAGAAGATGAGGGAGAAGCGGATTCAGCAATGAGTGAAATGATGGTTGCTTTGTCCCTCCAACTTAACTGCGGGAAAGGTGCAGCTTTGTGATTTGACGCCTCATTGCTCATTACTACGCCGGCGCCATGACTGGGGTGCTTCACCCCGGCTGCTCTGCACTGTATTCCGGTATGGCACGTGGACCCGGTAGCTTGATGTCCCACATGTCGGCGAAAGGGACTAGAAGATTTATGAAAGCGAGCGCTCCACTCTTACGACGGAGGAGTAGACGACACGACGGCCCAGTGAACTGTCACTTGTACTATATAGTACTATAGTTTTGCTATTTCGCACGATCCATCGATACAAACCCGATTAAACAGGAAAGGGCGGGATTTTTCCCACGCGGTAGATGATACTGGCCATACATTTCAAAGGCAATTTTAATGTATGCAAACTGAATAATTATAAGTAACAATATGATATCTAGTAAAACTAAAAACACATATGATTTATTGTGTTAGAGTGTAGTAGTAGTGCTGTATTGCATAGTTGTTAGATGTAACATGCGAGAACGTGTAGAGATGTAGTTTTGGAGGGCCTACAGAGAGAAAAGCGTAATACGGTCACCGAACTTCAGAATAAGCTGATTCAGTCACTATATACGTTTTGCGGTGATTATACGGTCACTTGCTCATAGTTCAGCATCGGATTGCACTCTGTTGACCGGCCAAATAGTTTGTGTGGCACCATGTTGACTAGTTAAATTGACCACGTTCCTTGTGGGTCCCACCTGTCAGTTCGCATAGGCAAAAGGTCAGATAAACACAAATTTACGCAGGCGCGACAAGGCTCCAACCCGTGCGCGGGAATCACCTGGTTGTGTATGTGTCTGTCAGGGCCTGATGTGTGCGCATGCACGTGTAGGTTGAGCACTTGAGCGTGAGAGTGTGTGTTGGTCGTGTGGTGTACTGGTGTGTGCATGCATGCGTGCGTGTGTGCGTGTGAGTGTTGCGTGCATGGCTGCGTGTGTACGTGTGAGTGTTGCGTGCGTGCGTGGGTGGGTGCATGTGTTTGTGTGAGTGTTGCGTGGATGCGGTTCGTGTGCATGCGTGCATGTGTGTATAATCACCACACCAGCTCATGTGTGTTAAAACAGACGGCTCAGCATACCAATACAAGGCCACCTTGTCCGTTGTGCCCGCGGTCATGACTTCGAACCACCGTCCAAATATTTTTGTTGTTGTTTGTTTTCATTCTTACTAGCAAGATGCCCGTGCGTTGCACGTAACATCAAGATGCATTTGTATGCCTTGTTTATCTTGTGAGAGAAAAGGGTGAACAAGGGAAGGCCTTATTTGCAAATGTGGAGAGGTGTGTGGGTACCTTTTTGCAAAATTGCCATAGTTTCTTTCCTATCCGTCAGATATAAATCGGACGGCCTATATTGTAGGAAGGCAGGCACACCATTATCACCAACTCTGTTTTTTATAAGAGTGTATTTTATGTATTTTATAAGAGTGTAGATGTAGAGTAGATACAAGTCGACAGGTGGGCACGATGGTAGTGAGATAATGTGATGCAACACTAGAGGTGCCACGTGGAGCATTTAACTGGTCAACTAGTCATGTCATGAGCAAATATAGAGTTGTACGGTGAGCCTGTGACTGTATAATAACCACTAAACGTAAATGGTGACCGTAATGAGTGGATTCTGAAGTCCAATGTATGTATCGTGCTTTCGCTTCAAATACAATGATCGTCATTGCATATATCGCGAGAGAAAGATGAAACATGCGTGAATTTTCTGGGGGCTTACTTTTAGAGGACCTGGAGATAGTTTTGTGTGCATACGTGAAAGGGGCGTACAGGGGGGTATGCGATGGAGAGAGATGCTCTTCGTTTCTCTTTATTATGACTAACTTTGTATATAGTATAAAAATATACAAATTCACAGTGTGGAATAAATATCATTGTGGGCACCATGCAATGAAAATTAGCGTTCGTACTCCTCCATATAACTTTGTAATGTTGTATACATGTTGAAACTCTAAAATAATTTTTGGCCACACTTTACTCAAAAGGAATGTTGTATGCAAAATAAACATGAAGAGAGGGCTTTTTAGATCAATGGGGTACGTGATGTAACATGTGTGAGTGTGTAGTTGATCCATTTGGCGGGGCCTGGAGAGGTATGTGTGTGTATTACGTATTCGAGAGAGGCATGGATAGAGGGGCCAACGGGGGGCGTGGGAGAGATAGCATGATAAATGAGAGTGTTCTAGAGAGAGAGAGAGACGAATATGATGTCACGACAAGAGATTCCATTCCCTTGAGTGTGTATATGCAAGGGGGGAGGGAATAGAGGCACTAGGAGAAATTTTATGTGTGTGTGGTGTTTGTGTTGGTATGTGTGGGTGTGAGAAGATAATGAGACGTGGGGGCATAGAGTGTGTCACCGCGTGAGGTCCGGTGGGTCGAGGTGAGGCCCTTCGTTCGGTTCCGTCCTGCGCCACATTGGTCGGCCCGTGACGCATTTAGGAAGACCCATGGATGACTAGTCGTACAAGACAAAGATAACAGAATTGTGAAGGACTCTGTGTCCACTGACAAAGCCGGCTAGGATTTGTAACCCTAGGTTCTCGGACTAAGGTAACCCCTTTATCTCTGATATTACTATTCATCCAACCTACCTTTAAGGGGCATCCTACAGAATGCTCTGCTAGAATCATACTCGTCGATTAGGAAGAGAGGTGTGAGACAATGCGTGAGAGACAGGCGTAAAGATAACGTGCATACATGAGACACGTAGGCAGGTCCATGTATATAGAAAGGGTCGATGAGGATTGTGCGTGTGTATGTTTTGAGAGGAAGAGTGCTTGTGATAAAGGTTAGTGGAAACAGTTGTAAATGGTTACGAGAGGGAGGGAGGGTTATATCTAGAGCATGTGTGTGAGAAAGACACCTCGGGAGAGAGTGTGTGAGCATGTGTAAGAGACCACTGATGGAGAGTGAAACTACACGTAAAAGACTGCTCTACACATTGATTAAAGATATAAATTGTATCCAAATATTAGTATGGGATCATGATATTTGCAATTCGCGTAAGGAGCGGTCATTGATCCATCAGACATCTAGATTCTATCGAATTTGAGCATGACTATGTTATTATTCGACACAATTGATCCACATAGTTAGTATTTTGAACTCCAAACAATGCATCGCTTTAGCAATCGAATATAAACGTGAGTATAGTTCATGTTATGTGTATAAAGCACATTATACATACGAAAGTTACACAATGGACATTATAAATAGCTACCTATGAACTAGCATACATTTGAATTCAACTTAAGGTGGTTTAAAAAATTGAATTCAACATGAAGTCCATTCAATTATTTGAATTTGATATCATGGCATTTGTAAACCATACCTAAATTATGGGGGCACCAATCTTTGCTCAGATTTTGTACATAATAGCATATGTAGTCGTGTACAAAATGGATTCAAATTTAGCTCTTCCATTCCAAAATAATCGTAGTTATAGGATTTTCAAGTGTCAAAATTTCAAAAAGAAGTGGATAATTCAATGAGGTTTTCGAACATACAAGGTCAAATATAACATTGTCTATTTAGGTCAATCCTCATAGTTCAAGAGTACTCTAAACGTGAATGCTTGTGTTTCAAAATTTCGAACGAAATGCCAAAAGAGCCTCTACTCGCCCGAAACCGCGTGAGACCAATGTTTGGTAGTACAAGGAAATTACTTTTCTAATAACTCCGACCCGTGAAACCTACCGGCCCGACGTCCAAAGGTCTAAACCGGGGTAGGTTTGTAGCTTCATCTAGACGCCACGCAACCGCATCCGAAAAACATTCATACACAATGGTCGCCTAAGCACACATGCGCGCGGCCGAAATCGCTCCCGTCCACTATTTGGGACACCTGGGATTACCATCCTACCCCCGACCCGCAGTGGGTCCGAAATTTAAGAGGGGGGCAAAGTTTGTACTTTCCCCAAATTTCAAACGAGCGTGTCCCATCTTCCCTTCAAAAAAGCCAAAAACAAGCGCGTCCCAGACCGAAACATGGTTCCCCCCCACCCGTCCAATTCCCCATTCGTACTCCGTGGGCGCCAAAACTACCTCTCCACCAGCCGTGAAACCCCGGCGTCCTCCGTCCGCCACCCCATCCCACCCATCAACCGCCGCCCTCCTCCATCACACCGGAGCAGATGCCCCGACGTCGTCGTCCACCGCAACCTCAACCGCAACGCCCTCCACGGCTAGTAGTTCAAGCCGAGGCCGAGCCGTCCGTACCCGAGCCAGTTCAACCACGCCGTCCTGCGCCTCACCGCTGCCGCTCCAACTTTGCCACCCTCCACTGCACGGGAGATATTCCTGCTACGCTGTCCTTCGCTGCCTCGGATCTGCTTCCCCTCCGCCGACATACGGCCACGGCAACACAGTCAACAATTTGGCCATGGGTTCGTCCAAGCCTGCACCCTCCAGAACATCGGTTTCCCCGGTAAAAAGAAGAAGATCGGCGTGACATGTGGAGGTGACCACACCGGCAACCGAAAAAGGTACTCCTCTTCCCTTATTCGTGCAAATCTTACGTCTCTGCTTGCACGGTATTCATCCCACAGAAGACACTAGTTGACCGCTTCTTCTTGATACTAGATGTTCTTAGTAACTCGCGATGCACAAGGTTTCTCCTCATATACTATTTCACCTTAGCTAGAGGTCCGTCGCCCCCCTGAATTTCAATTTCTGGCCAGTTGATTCCCAATTAATGGAAGCATTCCCCGGCGTAACGGACACTAGTACGCCTATTACGCCGGGGAAGCAGCGCCTTGGTGTTTATCTTAGGGGCGTGTGCAGCCTAGAGCTACTAGCGCCCGATCTGGAGGCCGGCCGGGATTAAAGGGATGGCCTGGGGGCGTTGCCAAGCACGGCAGTGGTGTGAGGACGATGGGAGGGCGGGGCGGCGGAGGCAGGGGTCTGGGCCGGTGGTCGCTGGCAGTTCGAGAAAGATCGCCAACAGTGACTGGCGGGAGGTAGACGAAGGCCATCTGCCCGTTCCTTATAGATCGGACGGTTCATTAAAAAAATCGACTGACCTATTTATTTTTAGTCGACTGTTATCTTAGATATGACCACATGTGGTGGTGTGCTGGAGGAGTACCTGCATTTCCTGTGCTCATATATTACAAAATCATACAGAGTAGAATCTAATTTTGTTTGTCATGCAATGTTGTAGAGCTATCATATGTCTCCTGTCATTTATTTTTCAGCCACCTGCTATCTGCTACTTTTACGGTGCACTAGTTCTGCACACACTTCACCCTTACTCTCACAATTGTGTTTTTATGCAAGGGTATTTCAGACTCTGCTGCCATGAGAGAAGCCAAAAAGAAAAGAGAGAAGTCGCTCCAGCTTCGTATGCGGGTAGGCAAGACACGTTACAGCGTTATAAAGGGTGTAGTGTCAGCAGATGGAGACGGTAAACGTAGCTCTGGAGTTGATGACCTCGCTCGCAATGAACCACCATCCCAGGTGCTTGCTTTAACTTCGCGGTGTCATATGTGGTTGCATGTTCCATATGGTGTCTAGCTTGTATTCGAAAGGCCGAAGTCGGTAAGACAAGGAAAGATATTTTTTTTTACATGAACCACCATCCCGTGAGCACCAGAAGACAAATAGCTAGTCAGGGCACTGGCCGAGCCAGTGACAAGTCCAGCAAAGATAGGCATCACCTGGAAGCCAACTAAAAAGCTGCGATGGTGGCGAAGCAGCCCGCCTCCCACCAGGCTCTCAGGTCCTAGATGATCATGCTCACCACTCCAGCCGGATGTCTAGCTTGTATTGCTTCCAATTTGGTTAAATTGCATCTGCTTAGCTTACACATTATACCTTTGAATATGACATGCCTTTCTGTTTTGGTACATACTAGTACATCTGTGTATTAACCATGTTCTTACATCAAACTAATGTTCTTGTGTATCCCTCATCAATCACTTATGACGAGGCATGCAGGCAAGGGGACTACTCCTCATTTAAAGGATGCAGCGTCAGCCTCCCGACATGATTCTCAAGAAACAGAAATGCTAGATGAAGATAGTGAATGTAGCTCTATAGTTGATTACAACATTTCCCCTACACTAGCATCACAGGTGCTTGCTCTAACTTGGCAGCGTGATATGTGGTTGCATGTTGCATATGGTGTCTAGATTGTAATTCTTCCAATCTGGTTAAACTGCATGTGCTAGTCTGCTTAGCTTATACATTATACCTATTAATGTGACATGCCTTCCTGTATTTAGTACATAGTACATCTGTCTATTAAGCATGTCCTTACATAAAACTATTGTTCTTTTTGTATCCCGCATCAATCAACATGACGAGACACCTTTAGTATATGCAGTGCGATATTAGTTGCATCTTTCATATGATTTATAGCATGCGCTGCTTCTAATTTTTTGAAATTCCATTTATGATGGGACGCTTTTAACTTGGCAGAGTCATATTGGTTGCATCTTTCATGTGGTGTCTAGCTTGCATTGCTTCTTATTTGCTGGAATGGTTTCTGCTTAGTTTACACTAACAATTGTGAACATGCCATGTCGTCCCGTTTTTCGTACATATTCCATCCTGGTATCATGTGTTTGCCTTACATCAAAGTAGTGATTGTCAGTATCATGCATGAATGAGTTCTGAAGAGAGAATTTTATTGCTTTTTATTGTCGGTTTTACTTGACAATTCAAAATCAATAAAGCGGAAGGAAGTTAGCAAGGCAGCGGATAAAGGTGCTCCTTCCGAACGGAGGGCCTCTACAGTTTCTACTCCTCCACACCCCCAAGATGATTTCCAAGACAACACATGCATAGACACTCAACAAAACTATGTTTATGATGAGCACGTCTCCCCTAGTGCAGCATCACCGGTGCTCCCTCTAACTTGGCACTGTTATATGTGGTTGCATGTTATGTGTGATGTCTAGCTTGTGTTGCTTCTAATTTTGTTGAATTCCATCTGCTTACTTTACACATTATACTTGAATAAGACACGTGTTCCTGTTTCTAGAACATACAATATATGTCTATCACACCATGTTCTTACATCAAATTACTACTGTTGTGTAACCTGCAACAATCACTTATCATAAGACATGTTTGACTTCGGAGTGTGATATAGGTTACATCTCACATTCTTTTCTAGCTTTTACTACTAATTTGTTGAAATGGCACTTATGACGAGACAGTTTTAACTTGGTAGAGTGATATTCTTGCATCTTTCATATGGTGTCTAACTTTCATTGCTTCTAATTTGTTGAAATGCCTTCTCCTTAGTTTACACATCATAAGCTGCGAATATGCAATGCTGTGAATATGCAATGGCACTAATGACGAGAGACCTCTAACATGGTAGTGTGATGTTGTTTGCCTCTTGCATATGATTTATTTCTTGTACTGCTTCACATTTGTTTAAACGCCATTTATGATGAGTCACTGTTAACTTGGCAGAGCGATATTTGTAGCATCTTTCATACGGTGTCTACCTTCCATTGCATTGCTTCTAATTTGGTGAAATGTCTTCTTCTTAGTTTACACATCATAGTTCTGCTTATCTCTTTCGTCCTGTTTTTCATACATATTACATCCTCCTATCATGTGGTTGTCTAACATCAAAGTTCAGTTCGTCTGCATCACGCATCAATTTGTTCTGAAGAACTAAATTGTTATTCATTTTTCTTGTCGGCTTGACTTAACATGGCACAGAGAAAGAGGAAGAAACACAGAATGGCAGGGAATGAGAAGCGGATGAATCCTGCAGATTCTGCTGGTACTGATGGTGCAATAGAAGGTCAAAGTCCAGCGGAAAATTCTACAAACACGGCATCCCATGCTACACGAGTTGCAAAAAGCCAAACAGAAACAAATAGCTGCCACCAAACAAGCAGAGACAACCCTAGTTTTTGCAACACCTACCACAGTACTACCAACTGCACGACTTACTCGTGCGTCAACTGAGCTAGCAGCACGTTCCCAAGCTCCCTTGCCACCTGACACTACTTCCCAAGCACTCTTAACACAAGACGAGTTGGCAATATCAGATGAACCTTGTGAGCTTCAACAACAAGAAGGTAGTTGCTGGAGTCAAGTTACAGTTGCATGCTTCTTTATATGTAGTCTCACAGTTTGATGTACACTAACACTTCCTATGTTCGTTGTTGGACTAGCACCTAGGCGTAAGAGGAAACAAACATCAGGGATAATGCTCGATAGGTTAACTAAATCTAGAGGAGGAAGAATGGAGAT
The DNA here is from genome assembly GCF_056163025.1 of Triticum urartu. Taxonomy (NCBI): domain Eukaryota; kingdom Viridiplantae; phylum Streptophyta; class Magnoliopsida; order Poales; family Poaceae; genus Triticum; species Triticum urartu. Next base: position 171,488,087 of record NC_141878.1, read on the forward strand.
CCGTTTTGAGGCAGGTTTAAAAAGGCCACGTGATGCTACAGAGTCAGCCAAGTTAGTATCAGAGGCAGCGGTTGCCGTTAGGTGTCATGTATCCTCCCAACATGGATTCAGTACAGGAATGACAAAGACGAAACCCAGTTCAACACCTTCCTCGACCATTTATCTGTAAGTATGGTTATGTATGGAAACTAGTAATATCGTCTTGCTATGTCCCATACTTTCTAGGTTGCTGATAATGAGACTCCCATAATTTTCAACAGATGAGGTTCAAGTTGGATAGCCAAGATGATGCAACCAGACAAGCTTGCACCCATGTTTTCAAGTCTGCTCTGCGACAGTATCGGTATAACTTGAGAAAAACTCACTTTGAAGGCAAGGCTAACAGTGAACTTTCCAAACATCTCCAATGGAAAATATATCGGATGAAGACTGGAGGGGCCTTGTTAAACACTGGTCTGATCCAAAGTATCAGGTACGTTATATATATGTGATCAGATCACATGTTGAAGTCCTATTTACGCATGTGCCACACAAATCTATCTTCTTGTAGGTGAACTGTTCAAAGAACAAGGCCAACCGTACGAAAGTGAAATTCCAACAGACGACGGGATCTCGTAGCTATATTGCACACTGCGAGCTCTTGTAATTAGCTGCTGTTTCACTCTTTTCGCTGTACCATATTATCAGATCTATATTGACTTGTTCGAAATGCAGAGGAAAGCCCGCAAGGACCAAAAAGTACCTGAACCAAATGTTGTGGAAATCTTCAAGGACTGTCACACCAGCAAGAAGAAGGGCATGACTACACCAGTCAAAGCCGTTGTTGTAAGTCCTTAATCCTCATGCCTTTTAACTACTACTTACTCTGACTTGTGCCTTGAACTGCATGGTTTGCAGCCAATGTCTATTACTCTTTTCAATTTTATACACAATTGTCTTAGCGTATCATTGCACCTTACAAGGTTTAAAAGACAGGAGTGATGTTCCTTTGATCTTGACCCGTAATCTAGTTCCGTGTTGGACATGCCCGCACAATGTTAGAATTGCATGTTTGTCTGTTCTCAGTTGTTTTGTGATATGAATGATGTCATACTATGCTTACCGTATTATAAACTTTGTCTCTTTATCCTTAGCCCTCATACAATGTGAAGAAATAGACAATACATTAGCGATGGTACATGGTCATATGTTTGGAACCTGGTTTTATTATGTACTTTGCAATAAAATACAACTAATATTTTACATGGGTTCACCAGAATACGTTCTGTATATAGACCAAAGTTATTTTGTTTGGTTTTGCTACCTCCTTAATATCTTCTGTTCTAGTACTACTAATGTAAAACCTCAACTTTTAAGCGAGCTATGGAAAAAATGGTGGAACCGCCACCTTCTGAAGGTGGCGAAGCAACTATAACCGCAACATCAGCTCTTGCTGCAGTGGGTCAGTACCTGTCCACTAACAGTGCCAAAAGCACGTTCCTGCGTAATACTGGGTTGGTTGTTAAGGCAATATCGTCCAAACTGCCTCATGATCAAGATATGCAAGCTCAAAGCAATGTTGTATCTGCGCTCGAGACACAAGTACATTCCCTAACAGAGACCCTTTGTGAAATAAGGAGAAACATTGCTCAATGTCGTCAAGATATGCATGGTTTTGAAACCAGACTATCAGACATTTGCTATGTTGTTCAGGAGCCTAGGGGAAAAGAAGGCGAGGGTTATGGTGCTCCATCGGACAATACATCATGAAAACGTAGCAATCAGGTCAAATGAACTGAGCTTCTGAACTTCTAGTGGTGCATTTATCTGCTAGACTGTTAAGTTTTATGCCAACCTTCCTTTTGTTATATAGTTGTGATTTGTTTTGGTGCGATACAAAATTTATTCTTAACGTGCAGCCACCGGCTGAAGAAAACAGCAAGCCATTTTTGTATAGTGTAGGGTGTTCCCTATATTTGCACTGGTGGCGATCTTTGATGCCGAGTGGATGTAATCTGTGCAATTGCCTTAATAGCCTAGCGTTAGTTTCGGCCCTATTTATTTCCTAGTCTTCTTTTTCCCTGGTTTGCTAGTGGCCGCAACTACCATGGGCCATATACGAGCCGTAGGATCCATGGGTCTCCTACGGGTCGTCGATAAATGGGCCTGTAATCGGTGGGCCTTGGGCCATGGGATAAATGGGTCTACATGAGCCGTAATCGGGCATAATTGGTATCGGCCCAACACGCTAACAGGCCGTTAGCAGGACGTAGGATAGAAAAGGCTTAATTCTGTCACAGGCATAACGGGTCGTTAATGGGCCAGAATATAGGACGAGCTGGAAACGGCGCAACGGGTTAACAGGCCAGAAACGGGCCGACTCTTGCCATGGGCCGAATTTGGCCCATTAGGGGAACATGCCAGTAACGGGCCGACTCTTGCCATGGGCCGAATTTGGCCCATTAGGGGAACAGGCCAGTAACGGGCCGACTCTTGCCATGGGCCGAATTTGGCCCATTAGGGGAACAGGCCAGTAACGGGCCAGAAGTAATCGAGGGCCGAAAAGGAGCCCAAGAACGTATGGGCCGTCAATAGGCCGAAAGCTAACATGGGCTGGAAACGACCCATGTAAATCACGGGTCGTTAACGGGTATAAAGAAAATTACTGTTCATTATGGGCTAGAGTCACCGTGGGCCTATAAAGGGCCGAAAGATACGAAGGCCTCATATGGGCGGAAAGACGTCGTGGGCCATACATGGGCCGAAAGTGAAATGGGCTCGTGTTATATTCGACGGCCCACATGACGTTGTTGGGCCGATTTCCTTTAGGGCCTAACGGGCCGTGAGTTAACGGGCCGTAAAATGGGTTATTTGCAAAGAGACCGTTAATAGGCTTTTCATGGGCCAGCCCATTAACTTTTGACCAAGTCAAACGGGTTGGCTTTGTAAGATAAATGGGCCAGTGGTGGGCCGTGGCACGTGTCGACATATCATAGGCGCCTATCTGACCCACTGACGAGCTGGCACGTGTTTCGTCCGGCCAATAAGAATTTTACACGTGAAAATTTCCCATTGGTCGGGGCTGTTAATGGGTTATCGGATCCAAAACCCGACCCGATAGCTTAACGACGTTCCGTTACGGTGGATGCCACTGTCGGTCACCCTTGACGAAAGCACTTCTGGGACGCGCGATTTATCGTCATGGAAGTGGACACTTCCGTGATGATAATTTTGGTAATGTCATAGAACACTTCTACGACAGCACATGTATGACTATCTTGATTCTGTCATAAATTTGTCATGGATATACATGCATGACAAAAAACGCGACCTACTGTGACAAACACGTATCATCACGAAAGTGTATTTTTTTGTAGTGTAGTGCCCCTTAGTGATTTTGGTGTATTGAAGACTTATAGGTTAAGGGACTAATGCGTTTGTGAGTGTACACAGGTCTATAAGTCTATGAGGAGTTTGATATTTACAGAGAAAGTCGACCCCTAAAAATGAATGTCTTCAACTAAAGACTTTGGATTTCTGAAGACTTTGAAAGTGAAGAAATTGGTGTGACCATGAAGACTTGTTATTCATATGAGGAACATGAAGCGTGAAGAATTTTGTTTTCGTAGTTTAATTTCTCTTTCTTGAGTCATAGGAAACACCGTACTGTTAAAGGGGGTCGAGGTAAAACTAAGGAAAAGTTTCCAAGTGATGCTCATCTCAAAATCCTACACCTACCAATCCCTTCGAGTGAAGCCATTGGAAATCTCATACAGTTCAGTCAATTTCTTCAGTGACAGAGATGAAGTTCTTCTGGTCTCTGAGGAATTTTGTTTGACTGAGGAGTTAGGAATTCGCCAGTGTGGATTACCTACAAGTGAGGAACATGATAGCCCTGAGGAATTTGATAGTCAAATTTCCGACCGTTGATGTGCTACGCGCCAGCTGTCCCAAAATATCTACCCACCTGACGGTCATATCATTGAAGGGCATTTATGTCTTATCATGTCGGGCTGCTCCCCTACAACCACTAGTTGGTTGGCTGCTCCGTGAGAAACTGACACTTGTCATTGAGAGCATCCCATCCTCCGAGGACTTTGAGCGAAAATCATCAAGTGAGGAAAAACCCAAAACCCCAAACCAAACACCTACAAACCAAAGTGATTGAGCATCACTGAAGAGATTGTTCATGTGTGGAACCGACGCTTGTTACCTTTGAGGACTGTGCATCCTCCACACGGTTAGGCGTCATGGTCTAGAGCATCCAAGAGGAAATTGTGGATCGCCGGGTGACCAAGTTTGTGAAGGTTTGGAAGTCACCTGAAGACTTACCACGAGTGATTGGATGAGGTCTATGCGACCTTAGTTCAAGGAGAATACGGTGAGGACTGTGTGTCCTCAGGTTTAAATACCTAGCCGCTCTAACCAGACGTACAACTGTCACAGCAGTTGGAACTGGTCTACCAAATCATTGTCTTCACCAAGCTTACTAGTTCTATTTCCTCAACCCCTTCATTTCCTCATTACTGTGTTGTGTGCTTGTTCATATCTATTTGAAGGCTTTGACTAAAGACTTTCTCAATTTCCTCAATTCAATTTCTTCAGTCTGTTTGTCTTCATCCTGTTTTATCCTGTGCTTACGCTTTCTGTACTCTTTGTTGGTTTTCATTTCATCATGATATCCATGTTTATGTTATGTCATGTACGCATCTGAGTACTTATTTCGCTGCAAGTAGTTCTTCGCTCAGGAATTTCCTCACCCTGAAATTCCTCAGTGAAGAATTTATAAAAATCGCCTATTCACCCCCCCCATCTAGTCGACTTAACGCACTTTCATAGTCCCACTTTATGTCAGCACAAAAAAATATTGGAGAAAGATGCTAAACCAGTTGTTGATCATCAACGACAGTTAAAACCTAAGATGAAAGAAGTGGTAAGAAATGAAATACTAAAGCTTCTGGAGGCAGGTATAATTTATCCTATTACTGATAGTCAATGGGTAGGTCCTATTCATTGTGTCCCTAAGAAGGGAGGTATTACTGTTGTTCCTAATGATGAGAATGATTTGATTCCTCAGAGAATTATTACAGGTTATAGAATGGTAATTGATTTCCGCAAATTAAATAAAGCTACTAGAAAAGATCATTAGCCTCTACCTTTTATTGATCAAATGCTAGAAAGATTATCCAAGCATACACATTTTTGCTTTCTAGATGGTTATTCCGGTTTCCCTCAAATACATGTGTCAAAAGATGATCAAGAGAAAACTACTTTTACTTGCCCTTTCGATACCTTTGCTTATAGATGTATGCCTTTTGGTTTATAATAATGCACCTGCTATCTTTCAAAGATGTATGACTGCTATATTCGCTGACTTCTGTGAAAAGATTGTTGAGGTTTTCATGGCTGATTGCTTAAGCAACCTTGATCGAGTTTTGCAGAGATGTGAAGAAACTAATCTTGTCTTGAATTGGGAGAAGTGCCACTTTATGGTTAATGAAGGTATTGTCTTGGGGCATAAATTTTTTGAAAGAGGTATTGAAGTTGATAAAGCTAAAGTAGATGCTATTCAAAAGATGTCGTGTCCAAAAGATATCAAAGGTATAAGAAGTTTCCTTGGTCATGCCGGTTTCTATAGGAGGTCTATTAAAGACTTCTCTAAAATTTCTAGGCCTCTTATTAATCTCTTGCAAAAAGATGTTCCTTTTGTTTTTGATGATGATTGTGTAGAAGCATTTGAAATACTTAAGAAAGCCTTGATTTCTGCACCTATTGTTCAGCCACCTGATTGGAATTTACCCTTTAAAATTATGTGTGATGCTAGGGATTATGCTGTTGGTGCTGTTCTAGGACAAAGAGTTGATAAGAAATTAAATGCTATCCAATATGCTAGTAAAACTCTAGACAGTGCCCAGAGAAATTATGCTACTACTGAAAAAGAATGTTTAGCAGTTGTATTTGCATGTGATAAGTTCAGACTTTATATTGTTGATTCTAAAGTAACTGTTCACACTGATCATGCTGCTATTAAATATCTTATGGAAAAGAAAGATGCTAAACCTAGACTTATTAGATAGGTTCTCTTGCTATACGAATTTGATTTGCATATTATTGATAGAAAGGGAGCTGAGAACCCCGTTGCAGACAACTTGTCTAGGTTAGAAAATGTTCTTGATGACCCACTACCTATTGATGATAGTTTTCCCGATGAACAATTAAATGTTATAAATGCTTCTCATAATACTCCATGGTATGATGATTATGCTAATTATATTGTTGCTAAATTTATACCACCTAGTTTCACATACCAGCAAAAGAAAATGTTTTTCTATGATTTAAGACATTACTTTTGGGATGATCCACACCTTTATAAAGAAGGAGTAGATGGTGCTATTAGACGTTGTGTACCTGAGCATGAACAGGGACAGATCCTACGCAAGTGCCACTCCGGGTCTTACGGAGGACACCACGCTGGAGATAGAACTGCACAAAAGGTATTGCAATCCGGGTTCTATTGGCCCACTCTCTTCAAGGATGCCCGTAAGTTTTTGTCTTGTCTTGTGATCAATGTCAAAGAATTGGTAATATTAGTAGGCGTCAGGAAATGCCTATGAACTATTCACTTGCTATTGAACCATTTGATGTTTGGGGCTTTGATTATATGGGACATTTTCCTTCCTTCCTCTAATGGGTATACACATATTTTAGTTGTTGTTAATTACATACTAAGTGGGTAGAAGCTATTCCAACTAGTAGTGCTGATCATAAAACTTCTATTAAGATGCTTAAAGAAGTTATATTTTCTGAGGTTTGGAGTCCCCAGATATTTAATGACTGATGGTGGTTCACATTTTATTCATGGTGCTTTAAGTAAAATGCTCGCTAAATATGATGTCAAACATAGAATTGTATCTCCATATCATCCTCAGTCAAAGTGGTCAAGTAGAATTGAGCAATAGAGAGATTAAATTAATTTTGCAAAAGACTGTTAATAGATCTAGAAAGAATTGGTCTAAGAAACTTGATGATGCATTGTGGGCTTATAGAACTGCTTATAAGAATCCTATGGGCATGTTTCCGTATAAAATGGTTTATGGAAAAGCATGTCACTTACCTCTTGAGCTAGAACATAAGGCATATTGGGATATCAAAGAGCTCAATTATGATTTCAAACTTGCTGATGAGAAAATGTTATTTGACATTAGTTCACTTGATGAATGGAGAACCCAATCCTATGAAAATGCCAAGTTGTTTAAAGAAAAAGTTCAAAGATGGCATGATAAAAGGATACAACAGCGTGAGTTTAATGTAGGTGGTTATGTTTTCCTATACACTCTCGTTTAAGATTTTTTGCAGGAAAGCTTCTCTCTAAATGGGAAGGCCCTTACATCATCAAGGAGGTCTATCATTCCGGTGCCTTAAAAATCAACAATGCCGAAGGTGGTAAATGGTCAAAGAATCAAACATTATATCTCAGGTACTCCCATAAATGTTGAGACCAATATTATTAATACCGTAACACCGGGGGAGTACATAAGGGACACTTTCCAGAACGTTTCAGACTCCGAAAAGGAATAGGTATGTGGTACGATAAGTAAACCGACTCCAAAACGTTTCAATGATATTTTTTCTCCATTTTGGAATATTTAAAAAATTAGGAAAACTAAAAGTTCATCTGTTTGCTGCCCTTATACCTTTGCATTCATTGGATCTATTTAATAGTGTACTACCAGGTTGGCTAGAAGTGGGTTGCAGCGAGCTGCACTTCCTATCGGTGATGTAAAGTCACTTAATGAATAATGAACATGAATTTGTGTGCACATATAAGCTCTGATGTATTGTTAGTACCGCTCTTATTCCTGTGACTCAACATCTAGGATTATTAATAGATGAATGGTTATTTGTGGCCTTTTAGTACGATGAACTGAACCTTGAATCCTCGATCCTTTTGGTGTATCACATGTTGCATTGCCTATGGTAAAACACAACTGGTATGTAATAGAATTCGATGCTCTGAACCTTTTCATCTTTGTGAACCTTACTGGGCTTGATATGGTTGGGGACAAATGGGGTACGGTAAGCCACACTCAAAATATTACTGTCACTGCATTGTATTCCCTCAAAAAAGTCACTACATTGTAAATATGTTAGTGTGATGCGATCCTGCTCTGCTTTGCTTTTGGTATAATGCCCTGAACCTGTGCACTTCTCCCTTTCATCATGTGAATCTTTCGAATATGAAGCGCTTTTCCCTTTCATCATCCAAATCTATTGAATATGAGGTGTGCCCAGCGACGGCTCCACCAGCGTCTTCGGCAGCCATTCTTCGAAGTAAAGGTAATTCAACACCTGCTTTCCTCTCTCATTCACTATTGACTTTTTCCTCACTTCAATCTCACACTACAGGCTCAGATCCAAGACCTTAGGCATGGACGCCATGGACATTGGTGTGATTTGTGACGAGGGATCTCCAGGTTCAACATCGTCAAGGACAAGAACACCTGAACCTAGAGTAATCTTCTAAACACATGCTCTAACTTTCTATGAACTGGCATATCTGATTCAAACCCTCATCTGACTACCTAGATGTTCTTTCATGAAACAACTATTTTGACCTCACTATGAACCTATGGGAAGATGACTATCTGATAGTAATCCCCTATTCCCACATATTTGGGCTTATGCTGGAAGCTTTAAAATTGCCCCCTGCAATTTACCATCACAAGATACGTCCGGGTGGCAAGGCCTGTGTGACAGTTACTTTCAATTCTTCCTTAGAGTAGCTTGATGGTTTGCTTGTTCCTACCTGAATATCTGGTATGGTTTCACATACCTATGAAGATGCAGAAGACAGTGCTGTTATAGAAGCTATTAGATATATGGAAAACGTGCGTGGGAAAGAAATTAGAGACTACCACTACACCCATGTCATAACACTTCAAAATCAAGTTAGGCATTTGGTCACGTGGTTGTTGGAAGGAAATGAGACTATCACGAAACTACGCAAAGGCTGGTACTATGCTGTTAGGTATATGAGCTCATATTCTGACCAGATACAAACTCAACAACTGCTCGGCACCTAAGAGGGCAAGCTAATACCAAATGGATTATGAAATCAGCGCTGGCAGGCATTGAGGAACTGACACAGAGGTTACATTATATTGGAGTGAAGTCAGAGGAGCGACTGATGACTATTAAAGATAGCTTCTGATAGCCTTAAAAAAAACATGTCCCAATCAGCAGGCTTGAGTGCTTAGTAGGCAACATACTTTTAGTTCTTATTAGTCAAGTTTAGTAGTGGAACATTTGTCTTTTGGAGGTCTCCAGGTGCTTTTAGATTTGTACTATGCAAGAATCATGTAGCGATGACGTTCTGCTCCAAAGACTGAACCTACAATGACAGCTTCCTTTATGTAAGTGTTTGTGTAAACAAGTGTGAGGAAAGCAGCTGTCTGTACTCCTATCAGGTGGCTTCTCATCTTCTGATGTGAAATGTTATGTTTATGTTCGTGTCTTATCAGGTGGATTCTCATCTTCTGCACACAAACACCCTTTGCTTTTGATTAATCGTTATTGTTCTTTACTCTTTATCATATTTGCTGGTATATAGTGTGCAGGATATACCTTTGCTTGGATATGCATTCCTCTGGGTGTATCACCTTATCTCCTCTACGATGCTTTGTGCTTGAGTACAACTGCATATAGATTCTCTTTGAAATTTCATTTCCGTTAAACTGTATAAACTATCCATACGGTTGCCTTGGCCATTATTCATCGTTTCATTCATGCAACAATCTTCTGGCATGTCTGTTTTTTTCAATTGCTTGTATGAATTGGCGCCTATGAAGTAGGCCGCCAAGGCAATTGGATTATGCTATTTGCTCTTCTTCGCTGTGTTCCTGCTCTTACTAATTTCTATCATGTATTATCGGTTTAGTTATCGAAATACATGTCAAGTGGATGTCTTTTGTGGTATTATAAACCACTGAACTTACTACTACCTTATCATCTAATGTCGAATTGAACTCCATCATATTTTGCTTCTATCATAGTTGAATGTTTCTTCTCTGCTTTTTTGATATACTATAAGCCCGTACGTTAAACCCTGAATTCCTAATGACTTAGTATTACATGCTTCCCCAAAATGTTCGGACCGACACCCTCGCGCCAAGGCGCGCTCCTGATCTAATAGACTATATACGGAGCAAAATGAGTGAATCTACATATTAAAATATGTCTATATACATCCGTATGTAGTTCATATTGAAATCTCTAAATAAACTTATATTATTTTTAATGTAAAAAGGCTTATATTTAGAAACAGAGGAAGTGATTAGTCTTCCTTTTCTCCCTTCATTTGTGGTAGGAGGATACTTGTCCGTTATGGTGTCCGTCGCAAATGGGTCACGGCCCCGTAGCCTCAGGAGGTGGATACAATATATACCTGGCCAAATGAGCCGGCACGGCCTGCCCTAAGTTAAATGGGCCAGGCACGGCACGGCCTGACCAGGCATGCTTAGTACACGGGCCGTGCCGGGCCGGCACGCGTGCTGACCCCCAGGGCCCAGGCACGGCACAACTATTAAACGGGTCGGCCCATCGGCACGTTTATCCGTTAGCCCAACTAATTTTTAGCCTATTTTACCATTAAAACATTAAAAAATAAAAAATAAAAAACTAAATGGGCCGTGTCGGGCCGGCACGTGTGCCCAGCCTCCAGGCCCATGCACGACCCTAGGCGGGCCACGTTGAAAGGGCATTTCCCTACTTTATGTTTTGGATGATGATGACAACCCTTTGTGGTCTAAACGTGTGCTATATGTTTCAGGTTCTCGATGCTTAGGCTTACATCGGATTGCTATTACCTCTCGAAGGAAAAGATCGAAGACGTGTCCTCTACGGTTTTATTTTCTTTGGTCGTAGAGTACCCGTACTATCAAGAGGGAATCCTCATTAGGAAGCTCTGGGGAATCAGTTCACGTACACTTTTCTCACCCTCTCTTTGCCTTCCTCCGGTGTGTGTGAGTGAGAGAGTTTTCCTTGCCTCTTCCCCTCTTTTCTTTTCTGCTCACTATTTCTGCCCAGCGGTTGTACCGCTCTCTGGAGCGGTTGTACCGCTGGGTCTTGTCGCTCAACAGCTGTGCTCGAGCGGTTGTACCGCTGCCTCCGGGCGATGGTACCGCCACCATGCTCTGCAACAGCTGGGACGGTGGTTCCGTCCATGCACCACTCAAGTACCGCTCTCGCTTCTGGTTTGATGCGGTTCTTGGGCGGTAGTGGCCCGGTTGGTCCGGTCGTTCCACGATGACCGGTACCACTGGTGGTCCAAGCGGTTCTTCCGCTCAGGACTTAGCCACCCAAGAGCTCAAGGCCATACGGTTGTTCCGGCTAGGCACCGCTCAAGTACCGGTCAAGCTCCTGTTTTGATGCGGTGATTGTGCGGTGGCCAGGCGGTTAGTCCGGTTATTTTTCTTAGCCGGTACTACCGCCCCCTTGGTCTGGTTGTACGGCTTGGTAGGGTTCTGCAGATACACCGTGAGTCCCGGTTGTACCGGGACGAGGACCGGTTGTACCGCTGCAGTGCTAAACTCGCAGTAACCGTTGGAAATTGAGGGTGACTATATAAGGGAGCTTCTCCCACCTTCCTCTCCTACCTTTGACCTCTCTCACTCCACCATTGATGCCCTTCAAGCTCTCTTGCCCGATCTCTCTCTCTAGCCACTCAAACTTGTTGATTTGCTAGGGATTGAAGGAGGAGACCTAGATCTACACTTCCACCAAAGGATATTTGGTTCCCCCATACTTTCTTGTGTGGATTTTGTTACTCTTGGGTGTTTGAGCACCCTAGACGGTTGAGGTCACCTCGGAGCCATATTCCATTGTGGTGAAGCTTCGTGGTTTTGTTGGGAGCTTCCAATTAAGTTGTGGAGAGAGCCCCAACCTTGTTTGTAAAGGTTCGGTAGCCGCCTTCAAGGGCACCAATAGTGGAATCACGGCATCTCGCATTGTGTGAGGGCGTGAGGAGAATATGGTGGCCCTAGTGGCTTCTTGGGGAGCATTGTGCCTCCACACCGCTCCAACAGAGACGTACTTCCTCTCAAAGAGAAGGAACTTCGGTAACACATCCTCGTCTCCACCGTCTCCACTCTTGGTTATCTCGTGCCTTTATTTAAGCAAGCTTACTTGTTTCATATCTCTTGCTTGCTTGTGTACCTATCCTCGTTGCATCATATAGGTTGCTCACCTACTTGCATTTCTAGACAACCTATTTTGATGCAAAGTTTAACTTGTTAAAGAAAAGCAAAAAATTGTTAGTTGCCTATTCACCCCCCCCTCTAGTCAACCATATCGATCCTTTCAATTGGTATCAGAGCCTCGTCTCTTTATTAAGGACTTTACCGTCCAAAGAGTATGGTTGATACCGTAGACGGTGTGGAGGAGCACTCTGGTGTGAATCCGATCTCGTCTACGGGAGATGGGGGAACTTCGGTCTCTCGTGAGGAGTTCAATGTGGCCTTGGAGACATTGAAAACCTCCATGACGACCGAAGTCGAAAGCATGTTTACTAAATTTCTTGAGGGGCTTAAACTATCCACCGCACTGTTGAAAGTGGGTGATCCCGCCAACAAGGTGACGGATGCTATCCCCGACAAGGGGGAAGCTAGTAGTGAAAAGGCTCCTTCTTCTAGTGGCAAGAATGGCACCGACATCTTTGCCCATGTGGAACCACCACTTGTTTATGGTGGACCGGTTCCTTCCACTCATTTGAATCATGCCGGTCCTCCCCCTAAGATTGTGAAAAATGAGGATTTTGATTCTTGGGTTTATCGCTTTAAACGTCATTTAAATCATGTGAACACTAACCTTTGGAGAATCATTGAAGAAGGTTTCTATCCACATGATCCAAGCAACTTCACTCCTCGAGAAGCCGCGGACAATCAATTCAATGAGAATGCTCTCTTCATCATTCAAGATGCTATTCCACCCGAAGACCTACCTCATCTTCGTCCTTTCGCCTTGGCCAAAGATGCATGGCATTGTGTCGTGTCTCTCTACCGGGGAAGCGCAAGCATTCAACGCTCCAACTATGAAGTGGTACAAGATGAGGCCGATGAGTTTGCAATGAAGGAAGATGAAGAACCTCGTGAGCTCTATCGGAGAGTAACCAAACTCGCGGTCTCACTACGAGATCACGGGAGCAAGGACACGGATGACAATTGGATCAAGCGCAAATTCCTCAAGGCAATGATGCCCTATCACGAGGCCATGTCCTCCGTAATTCGTCAAAGACCGGACTTCCACACTTTGACCTCAAGCGAAGTGTTGGATGAGTTTGTGGCCATGAACATTTTGGACAAGACCACCGACAATGCGGTGCTCCGTTCTCAACGGGCAAAGAAGCCTAACCTTGCATTGAAGGCCAAGCTCATAGTGGAAGACGGAGAAGAGGAAGAAGAGGAGAGCAACCCCGAAGATACGAAGTATGCATATCATGAACACATGGCACTTGCTTCAAGGCAATTTTGGAGCAAGAAAAACTCAAGGCCAAACTTTAGCAAAAACAACTCGAGTGGTACAAGGGGCAAGCAACGTGTAAGGACTTGCTACAATTGCGGCAACGTGAGTCATTTCGTTGCAGAATGCCCGTATGAGAAGAGGGAAGACAATGGTGGCAAACTCATCCGAAAGGACAAGGCCAAGTCGTTCCCCAACAAGAACAACTTCACCAAGAAGACTCATCCCAAGGCCTTGGTTGTGCAAGAAGAGTACAATGAGGACGATGACGATGATGAAGAAGATGAGTCGGTTGCCATGGCCTCCGTTGCCATTGCAACAACGTCACGGGTGTCTCTCTTCGACTCACCCAACGAGAGCATCACCGCCAAGTGCCTCATGGCTAAAGCCACCAACAAGGTAACCTCCAACATCAAAACTACCATCATTAATCATCCTTCCCAAACGGATAGCATTAATGAATTTGAGGGAGCTAATGTGGAGGCTAACGAGTTTGAGGCCTTTATGGGCAAACTCAAGGGAAAATCCAAGAAGCACTTTATTGCTCTCTTGGAACAACTTGGTGAGGCCAATGACATGATCGAGGCTCACGAAGACACCATCTCTAAGATGGAAGGACATAGTCGTGACTATGCCGATGAGATTTCGGATCTTTCCAATGCTCTTGAGGAAGAGCGTGGTCTTTGTTTGGCTCTTGAGGAGTCACACAACGTAGATCATGCTAAGTTAGAGAAAGATTATGATCATGCCCTCGTTGTTTCTTGTGTGCTAAATTCCGAGAAGGCCAAACTCGGGGTTGATCTTGCTAGACTCAAAGAGGAGTTTGATATACTTGACAAGGCCCACAAGGCCTTGAAGGGTATTCACGCTAGTCTCAAGGAGTCTCATGATCAACTCCAAGTGAAGCTAACTAAGGAGAAAGCAACTTTTCCTCATATGGTTTTAATTGATAATGCAAATGCTACTAACTCGTGTTGTGAGCATATACATCTTGTTGAGGAAAATGCTAAGTTGAAGGAGCAACTTGAGAGAGGTCTTGCGACTTGCATACAAGGCAAGAAGAACCTCAACGATCTCTTGACCAACCAAAAGGGAGGTGTGGCCAAGGAAGGGGTTGGGTACGTCCCCGACTCCAAGAACAAGAAGAAGAATGACAAGACCAAACGGCCTCCTCCTCTCATGCAAACCTTTGTGAGGGAGGGAGAGAGTGCCCCCGAGGAGAAGAAGAAGAATAATGTCAAGAAGGGCAATGTCACCCCTCCCAACAAAGCCGGCGATTTTAATCCTTCTTATGTGTTATGCCGTGCTAGTGATGGGCATGTTTATGCCAAATTTGTTGGTTCTCTTCATGAATACATTGAACGGTCTATTTGGGTTCCTAAGACCCTTGTTACTAACATCAAAGGACCCATTACAAAATGGGTACCTAAAAGCAAGCATTGATCTCTTGTAGGTGTTTGCTTCCGGTGGTGGATCATGGTTGCTTGATAGCGGAGCTACAAATCATATGACCGGAAGAAAGGACTTGGTGGTGGACGTGCACAAGGTTCCATCTATGCCCACCAATGTCGAGTGGGGTGACGCCTCATCTTCTAAGGTATTGGGACTTGGCAAGGTGGTCATCTCTCATGATCTCACTATCGAGAAGGTCATGCTTGTTGAGTCCCTTGCATACAATTTACTTTCCGTTCGTCAACTTGCAATCATGGGCTTTGCCACTTTCTTTGATATCGATACCGTGGCCCTCTTGTGGAGCAAGACTCTTAAAGTAGCCTTTGTTGGGCATGTCGAGAACGGTCTATATGTGATTAACTTTTCGGAGCGACCCACTAAGACCGCGACATGCCTAATGGCTAAAGTTGATGTGGGATGGCTTTGGCATCGCCGTTTAGCCCATGTCAATATGAGATCTTTGCAAAGTCTCCTCAAGGGGTACCATGTCCGTGGACTAACGAATGTTAGTTTTGCTAAAGATCGTGCTTGCAATGCCTGTATCGAAGGAAAGCTACATGAGAAGGCTCACCCTCCCACGACTATCATTTATTCAAAGAGGCCTTTGGAGCTCCTTCACATGGATCTCTTTGGGCCTCCATCCTTCGATAGTCTTGGAGGTAGGAAGTATTGCTTGGTGATTGTGGATGACTACTCAAGGTACACGTGGGTGTATTTCTTCAAGAGGAAGAGCGAGACCCAACAAACCGTCATTGACTTTGCAAATGAAGCACAACATCAACACAATGCAAAGATCTTGACAATAAGAAGTGACAACGGCACCGAGTTCAAGAACTACACCTTGGATGAATTTCTTAGTGATGAGGGAATCAAGCATCAATATTCCGCACCATACACCCCTCAACAAAACGGTGTTGCGGAAAGGAAGAACCGGACGTTGATGGATGCGGCAAGGACCATGATGGCGGAGTTCAAGTCTCCGTACAACTTTTGGGCCAAAGCCATCAACACCGCGTGTCATGCATCCAATCGGCTTGAACAAGACTCCATATGAGATACTCACCGGTAACAAGCCCAACGTCAAGTACTTCCGGGTGTTCGGGTGTAAGTGTTTCATTCTCAAGAAAGGTGTTCGGTTGTCTAAATTTGAGGCTAGAGCTCATGAGGGCATATTTGTTGGTTATGCTACAAACTCTCATGCTTACCGTGTCCTCAATAAATCCACGGGACTTATTGAGGAGACGTGTAACGTGGAGTTTGATGAGAATAACGGCTCCCAAGTGGAGCAAAGTGGCACTTGTGATGTAGGTGATGAAATTCCTCCTCAAGCCATAAGAAGAATGGGTGTTGGTTTTATCCTACCCATTGAGGAACCCCTTGTGGCCGAAGGAGAAGGACAATGCTCCACTCAAGTGGAGCCATCACCAACCCAAGGCCCACACGCTTCCGAAGAACAAAGTGAAGGCCCTCAACCTCATGAACAAGACCAAGGGCAAGATCATACTCAAGACGGTGTTGACACACCAAGTGATGCCCAAGGTCAAGTTCTTTCCCCCGAGCAAGTTCAAGATCAAGAACAAGTTCATGACGGCGCTCAAGATGATCAAGTAACCGCTCCTCAACTCACCACCGAGGAGGAATTAGAGCGTCGTGCCTCCAAGATTGCATCCAAGCTCTCCACCAAGGATCATCTCATGACGAATGTGCTTGGAAGCTTAAGAAAGGGGGTAAGCACTCGTAGACAATTAGCAAATTATTGTGAGCATCATGCGTTTGTCTCTTGTGTGGAACCCCACAAGGTCTATGAGGCGCTAGAAGATCCGGATTGGCTCAATGCCATGCACGAAGAACTCAACAACTTCGAGCGCAACAAAGTGTGGAGATTGGTGCCAAGGCCAACGGGGAACCACAATGTCATTGGAACCAAGTGGATATTCAAGAACAAGCAAGATGCCCATGGGATTATCATTCGCAACAAGGCTCGTTTGGTAGCACAAGGCTACTCCCAAGTCGAGGGTATCGACTATGGTGAAACCTTTGATCCCGTTGCTCGTCTTGAATCCATTCGCTTGTTAATTGCATATGCTTCTCATCATAATTTTAAGTTACAACAAATGGATGTGAAGAGTGCTTTTCTTAATGGTCCCATTAATGAATTGGTTTACGTCAAGCAACCCCCCGGGTTCGAGGATCCCTACTTTCCCGATCATGTGTATCAACTCGATAAGGCGCTCTATGGCCTTAAACAAGCCCCACGTGCGTGGTATGACCACCTTACCGAGTTGTTACAAGACCGTGGTTTTGAAGTTGGGCTAATCGACCCCACTCTTTTTACTAAGAAGGTCAAAGGGGAGTTGTTTGTGTGCCAATTATATGTTGATGATATTATCTTTGGTTCTCCTAACAAAGCTTTCAATGAGGAATTTGCCGCTCTCATGACCTCAAAGTTCGATATGTCCTCCATGGGAGAGTTGAAGTTCTTTCTAGGGTTCAAAGTGAAGCAAAGAAGAGAAGGAACTTTCATCAATCAATCCAAATACACTCAAGACATGCTCAAGAGTTTCAAGCTAAGTGACGTCAAGCCGGCTTCCACTCCAATGCCCACCAAGTGCCAACTTGACTTAGATCCCAATGGTAAAGTGGTGGATCAAAAGGTATATCGTTCCATGATTGGATCCTTGCTTTACCTTTGTGCATCTAGACCGGACATCATGTTGAGTGTGGGAATTTGTGCACGGTTTCAAGCCGCACCTAAGGAAAGTCACTATGTGGCGGTCAAACGAATCTTTCGATATTTGGCTCATACCCCAAATTTTGGCCTATGGTACCCCAGAGGATCAAACTTCAAGCTTGTAGGGTACTCGGATTCCGATTGGGCGGGAGACAAAGTGGATAGTGTAACACCCTCGATGCGACTATAGCTCCCACGTGTCGAGGCACGACTTAGAGATATAATCGCATTGAAGGCATATGTTGCAAGTTAGGCAATCTTCACAAATATCCCATTTAATATAATAGTAAAAGGGGAGATAACATAGTTGGCTTACACTCGTCACGTCAATCAAGTACATAAATAACATTACATCATCCAAACACTCATGGCCCGACTACAGCGCCAAAATAAAGAGAACCCAACATGCGACAACGGTCCCGTTCACCCCCAACTGGGCACCACTACTGATCATCGGGAAAGGAAACATAGTAACGTTGAGAGTCTTCGTCGAACTCCCACTTGAGCTCATACGCGTCTCCTGGAGCGGAATCATCAGGCCCTGCATCTGGTGTAATAGTAATCTGTGAGCCACAGGGACTCAGCAATCTCGCACCCTCGCGATCAAGACTATTTAAGCTCGTAGGTAAGGCAAGGTAAAATATGAGTGGAGATGCAGCAAGTTACTAGCAAGTATGGTGGCTAACTTATTCGCAAAAGAGAGCGAGAAGAGGAGGCAAAGCACGAGCGAGAAGCTAGAGAACAACCTGCGCAAACATTACTCCAACACCGTGTCCACTTCCCGGACTCCGCCGAGAAGAGGCCATCACGGTAACACACTCAGTTGATTCATGTTAATTAAATTAAGGTTCAAGTTATCTACAACCGGACATTAACAAATTCCCATCTGCCCATAACCGCGGGCACGGCTTTCGAAAGTTCAATCCCTGCAGGGGAGTCCCAACTTAGCCCATGACAAGCTCTCACGGTCAACGAAGGAATAGACCTCCTCCCAAGACATTCCGATCAGACTCGGTATCTCGGTAACTCAAGACACTTCGACAGGTTAAAACAAGACCAGCAACACTGCCCGAATGTGCCGACAAATCCTGATAGGAGCTGCACATATCTCTTTCTCAGGGCACACTCAGATGAACACTACGTACAACTAAAACCAACCCTCAAGTTGCCCCGAGGTGGCGCTGCAAGTGGCTCTATTTGGACCAACACTCAAAGGAGCACTGGCCCGGGGGGTTTAAAATAAGATGACCCTCGGGCTCCGGAAACCCAAGGGAAAAAGAGGCTAGGTGGCAAATGGTAAGACCAATGTTGGGCATTGCTGGAAAATCTTTAATCAAGGCGAAATATCAAGGGGTTCCCATTATGACCCAACCGCGTAAGGAACGCAAAATCCGGGAACATAACACCGATATGACGGAAACTAGGGAGGCAAGAGTGGAACAAAACACTAGGAGAGAGGCCAAGCCTTCCACCCTTTACCAAGTATATAGATGCATTAAGATAACAAGGCAATATAATGATATCCCAACAAGTAAATAAAAGATGTTCCAACAAGGAACGGCCTCCAATCTTCACCTGCAACTAGCAACGCTATAAGAGGGGCTGAGCAAAGCGGTAACATAGCCAATCAACGGTTTGCTAGGACAATGGTGGGTTAGAGGTTTGACATGGCAATTTGGGAGGCTTGCAAGCAAGTGGTAGGCATCGTAGCAATGGCATAGCAAAAGAGCGAGCAAACTAGCATAGCAAAGATAGTAGTGATTTTGAGGGTATGATCATCTTGCCTGCACAGTTGTCAGAGTTGACTGGATCCTCGAAAGCAAACTCAACGGGCTCCTCGTTAGAGAACTCGTCTCCCGACTCTACCCAAACAAGACAAACAAGCAACAAGGATACAATCAACCACGTGCAAACTCAAACAACACGATGCAAAGATGGTATGCTATGCGGGATGCGATGCGGGATGCAAAATGCAAGATATGACAGGAAATGCATGAACCTGGCCTCAACTTGGAATTCCAAGTGTGCCACTGGGAAGATGAGATGAAATCGCTTGAAAACGATATAAAGAACGCCGGAATCGGAGTTACGGTTTGGAAATGGCAAGCGATTCAAATATGACACCGGTCTGCGATTTACAGCAAGTAGGCATCTAAATGCAATGAGATGAACATGCTACAGCATTCAAACATGGCATCAAAATACATGGCAGGGAAGCATTCAAGATGCTTACCAAAAGTCTAGCACTGATCTACGGCCAATTCATCCATTAGGAGGTTCAAACAAGCATGGCAAAAACGCAAATGGTAAAACAGATCTCAGACAGTGAAATTAACACTTATCTGGAATTTCAGATCATATAGCCCTCTTCGGAGCAACAAAACAACATGCTACAGGACCTGAACATGACAAAGAAAGATATGGCATGGAGCTACTCAAATAGCTTAACAAAAGTCCCTTAGTGACCTTGAGCCAAAAGGGATCAAAAAATATACTAACAAGCACACGAACATAGCAAAAACATAATCAGGTTTCAGACTTAGTGAAAAACTGGGACATGCTGAAACATAATTCACGAAGGCATGTTTACGAGCTCGATGCACTCACTACGGTGCAATTCATGGCAAGACAAGCATACATCCCTTAAGAAGGCACAAAATGCGAGCTAGACATGGCAAGAACAATGGCATAGCATGCACGGATCGACTACAATAACATCGGCAAAATCGCAAACAAGTTGACGATCTGCCCAGATTCGCAACGAAGCAAAAGTAGAGCTCGATTGACTCAAGCTAGGGTGCTCCATAATTGCAAACAAAGACATGGATGGATAGAGCACTACAATATTAACAAAAATCCTTACTGATCATCCTCAAAAGAGGCACGGATCACTAGGAAACAACATGAACATATGGCATCATGAGATAAACAGCTCCAGGACTTAGTGAAATCACTAAGTCCCTGAAGACAGAATTAGCAAGTGCACCACTTTGCAAGCTTGCACAAGTCACCACACACATCCTAAAAATACATGGGTTGCACCTCTGGAAAGATGACAAAACCCTTAACAAATTATATGAAGAACTCACGGGCATATCATGCACACAATAATCACCGGAGCTCGCCGGCGGGCTGGTCGGCGACGACGGCGGCTGGGCGGCGCGGCAGGGCAGCGGGGCGGCGCGGTGGCGGCGGAGCGGCGTGGTGGCGGCGGAGCGGCGCGGCGGCGGCGCGGGGCGGCGGAGCGGCGCGGGGCGCGGCGGCTTGCTCCGGCGGCCGGCAATGGCGCTCACGGCGGCGCGGCGAGGCAAAGGCGGCCGGCGGCAGCTCGGGAGCTCCTCTCCCTGGAGCCTGGCGCGGAGGGGCGGAGGGGAACGGGCCCCGCGGGCCAGAAGCGGGCCCCGCGGGCCGGCGGCGGGAGGCGACGAAGTGGGTGCGGCGCCACGTGGCTTCACGAGATTGGCCCGGGCGGATCGGGCGGACACGTCCGGCCGTCCGGATTTTTGTCCGGCGGCTGGAGGAGGGGGACTAGGGTTTGATCCGGAATTTTCGAGGAGGACCTATATATAGGCATAGAGGGAGCTAGGAGAGTCCAAATGAGGTGCGGTTTTCGGCCACGCGATCATGATCGAACGCTCTAGGACATGGAGCAGAGTTTGGTGGGTTTTGGGCCAAATTGGAGGGGTGTTGGGCTGCAACACACACGAGGCCTTTTTGGTCCCTTGGTTAACCGTTGGAGTATCAAACGAAGTCCAAATGGTACGAAACTTGACAGGCGGTCTACCGGTAGTAAACCAAGGCCGCTTGGCAAGTATCGGTCCAATCCGGAAATGTTTAATCCCCACACACGAAAGAAAGCTAGAAATGACCACCGGAGGAGAACGAAGCGCCGGAATGCAAAACGGACAACGGGGAAAATGCTCGAATGCATGAGACGAACACGTATGCAAATGCAATGCGCATGATGACATGATATGAGATGCATGACAACGACAACAACACACGGAGACAAAAACCCGAACCCGAGGAAATAAATATAACTTAACGCCGGAAATGGCAAGAGTTGGAGTACAAATAGGGAAAGTTATATCCGGGGTGTTACAACACTCCACCACTACGAAAGGATCTCGTCCCGAGATCTAGGACTGAAAGAACGCCGGGTACTCAGAACGGAGGTGATCCTCGCGTTCCCAGGTAGCTTCACAGTCGGAATGGTGTGACCACTTGACTTTGAGAAATTTGATTGACTTGTTGCGAGTCTTGCGTTCAGTCTCTTCAAGAATAGCAACTGGGTGCTCACGATAAGAGAGATCTTCTTGGAGCTCAATGTCCTCGAAGTTGACGGTGCGGTCAGGAGTCTTGAAGCACTTTCGAAGCTGAGAGACATGGAACACGTCATGAACATTTGCAAAGTTTGAAGGAAGCTCGAGTTGATAGGCGAGGTCGCCTCTCTTGCTGACAATCTTGAAAGGTCCCACGTATCTAGGGGCAAGCTTCCCTTTGATACCGAAGCGACGAGTACCTTTCATAGGAGAGACGCGGAGGTAAACATGATCTCCGATCTCGAAAGCCAAATCACAGTGCTTATTATCATAGTAGCTCTTCTGACGGGATTGGACTGCTTTGAGGTCATCACGAATGACTTTGCACATTTCTTCTGCTTCTGTGATTAAGTCATTACCCAAAAGCTGACGTTCACCGGTTTCAGACCAGTTGAGAGGGGTACGGCACTTCCTGCCATACAGAATTTCAAAAGGGGCCTTGCCCGAACTTGCTTGAAAACTGTTGTTGTAGGAGAATTCAGCATAAGGAAGACAATCCTCCCACTTCATGCCGAAGGAGATCACACAAGCCCTGAGCATATCTTCAAGAATCTGGTTGACACGCTCGACTTGACCGCTAGTTTGAGGATGGAAAGCTGTGCTGAAGCGGATGTTGGTGCCCATGGCCTTCTGGAAAGAATCCCAAAACTTCGAGGTAAAGATGCTGCCATGGTCTGAAGAGATCACTTGAGGAATACCGTGCAGAGAGACAATGCGAGAGGTATAGAGTTCCGCCAATTGAGCTGCAGTGATCGACTCTTTGATAGGCAGAAAGTGAGCCACTTTGGTGAGTTTGTCGATGACAACAAATATAGCATCATTGCCACGCTTGGACTTTGGAAACCCAGTCACGAAGTCCATTTCAATGTGGTCAAACTTCCATTCTGGAATGGCAAGAGGTTGGAGGAGACCTGCTGGCCTTTGGTGTTCTGCCTTCACTCTTCTGCAGACATCACATTCATTCACGAATTGAGCGATCTCGTGCTTCATTCGAGTCCACCAATAAGCTTGCTTAAGGTCCTGATACATCTTCGTGCTCCTTGGGTGGATGGAGACGAGAGAATTGTGAGCCTTGTTCATGATCACTTTACGGAGGTCACCTTTGGGTACAACAATACGATCCTCGAAGAAGAGAGTGTCCTTGTCATCAAGGCGGTAGCACTTGTACTTGGACTGGCTCTTGGCAATCCCAATCTTCACCTTTTTCACCATAGCATCAAGAAGCTGGGCTTGGCGAATCTGGTCTTCTAAGGTAGGAGAGACTTGAAGATTGGCGAGGAAACCTTGAGGAACAACTTGCAGATTAAGCTTGCGGAAAGCTTCACAAAGCTCGGGTTGATAAGGCTTGAGAATCAGACTGTTGCAGTAAGCTTTCCTGCTCAAAGCTTCAGCAATCACATTGGCCTTGCCTGGAGTATACTCGATACTCGGATTATACTCTTGAATCATTTTGACCCATCGAGTTTGCCTGAGGTTGAGATTAGGCTGAGTGAAGATGTACTTGAGACTCTTGTGATCAGTGAAAATGTCCACTTTTCTTCCCAATAGAAGATGTCTCCAAGTCAAAAGAGCATGCACAACTGCCGCCAACTCGAGATCATGAGTGGGGTAGTTCTTCTCATTAGGCTTCAACTGGCGAGATGTATAAGCAACAACTTTCTTCTCTTGCATCAATACTGCGCCAAGACCTTGGAGAGAGGCATCACAAAAGACCTCGTACGGCTTGGATTCATCAGGTGGAGTCAGAACTGGAGCAGTGATCAACTTATCTTTCAAAGTGTTGAAAGCAATATCGCACTCCGGAGACCAAACGTACTTGACGTGCTTCTGAAGAAGATTAGAGAGAGGCTTCGCGATCTTAGAAAAGTTTTCAACGAATCTTCGGCAATAGCTTGCGAGACCGAGGAAGCTACGGAGTTGCTTCACGTTCTGAGGAGGTTCCCAATTCACAATTGCAGACACCTTCTCAGGATTCACGACAATGCCCTTGGCAGAGATAATATGACCAAGATAAAGAACCTCATCAAGCCAAAATTCACACTTGGAGAACTTGGCGTAGAACTGATGTTCTCTGAGCTTATCAAGAACCAAACGCAAATGCTTGGCTTGATCTTCCTTGTTCTTCGAGAAAACCAGAATGTCGTCAAGGTAGACCAAAACGAAGTCATTGGTGTAGGCGTTGAAGATGAAATTCATCATGCGAGAGAACGTCGGAGGAGTGTTGGCAAGGCCAAAAGACATGACAATGTATTCATATGAACCAAAGCTTGTTCTGAATGCTGTCTTGGGAATATCTTCTTCACGAATGCGAATCTGGTGATAACCCATACGGAGATCAAGCTTGGAGAATACTTGGGCACCTTTGAGTTGTTCGAACAGCTCATTGATGTTGGGAAGTGGGTATTTGTTCTTGATGGTCTTCTTGTTCACTGGACGGTAATCAACACAAAGTCGGTCCGTTCCATCCTTCTTCTTCACAAAAGAACACCACAACCCCACGGAGAAGAACTAGGCCGGATGAGACCCATTTTCTCTTGCATATCGAGTTGCTTCTTCAGCTCCTTCAACTCTTCAGGTCCGAGCTTGTAAGGACGCTTGCACACAGGTTCCATGCCGGGCTCAAGATCAATAACGAATTCTACTGGCCGGTGCGGAGGCATTCCTGGAAGCTCTTCTGGAAAGACGTCTTGATATTCGCAAATGACTGGAATTTGAGAGATAGCATCCAATTCACCCTTCTCATTGAGAGAAAACAGACGGATAGTATCATCATGAGCGGCAAAGACAATTACATCCTCAGACGAATGAGTCAATTGAATCTGCCTGGCTGCACAATCAAGATGTGCCTTGTACTTAGAAAGCCAATCCATTCCGAGAATAAGATCAATATCCGAGTTACCAAGAACCACCGGAGAAGAGAGAAACTTGTAATCGCCCAACGTGATAGAGACCTCCGGGACGCAATTGTTAGAAGTCATTTGCTTGCCCGGAGACACAATCTTCAATGGAACAGGAATCCTTTCGGTCACAAAATCATGCTTGGCCACAAATGGAGTTGAAATAAAAGAAAGCGATGCACCAGTGTCAAAAAGAACTTTTGCAGGAACATCGTTAACAGGAAGGTTACCCATGATCACATCTGGTGAGTCCTCTGCCTGAGCTGCATTCAGCAAATTGACATTGGCATGCTTGGGGTTATGCTTGACCACAGCTGTACTTGTCGATCTGACAGGAGGAGGAGGAGGAAGACGCCTCTGGTTGAGACACTTGTTGGCATAGTGACCCTTCTGTTGGCACTTGTTGCACGTGACCTCTGAAAGCGGACGATGATATGGAGCACTCGATCTTGGAGCTTGAGACGAAGTCTGGTTCTGAAAGCCAGGGTTGGGTGGGTGGGAAGAACCACTGCCACCTTTGCTCTTCTGCTGATACGACTGACGGAATGGAGGAGGAGGAAGCCAAAACTTCTGCTACTTGGCCACTTGAGTAGAGGAAGAAGGAGTAACATCTCTGACTCGCTTCTTGGAAGCATCACACCTCAACTGAGCAGCCTCTTGCTTCAGTGCCATGTTGTAGAACTCATCGTATCTCAAGGGCTCAAAGAGAACAAGAGCTAGCTGAATTTCTTCTCTGAGACCACCCCTGAACTGGTATATCATGCTCTTCTCATCAGGGACATCCTGCTTGGCAAAGCGGGCGAGCTTCTGAAACAACTTGTTGTAGTCATAGACAGACAAAGTGCCTTGCTTCAGATTGCGGAATTCCTCACGCTTGCTTTCAACCACGCTCTGCGGAATATGATGAGCTCGGAAATCTCGACGGAAATCATCCCAAGTGATAACACGTCCACCTCTGGAGTCCATGTACTGCTGGAACTATTCTGCAGCTTGATCTTTGAGTTGGAAGGAAGCGAACTTGACAAAGTCCTCAGGCCTGATGTTACTGCACTCGAAATGCTTGCACAGATCCACAAGCCAATCGTCAGCATCGGTTGCCTCAACACAATTGCTGAAAGTCTTTGGCCCATTAGCAAGGAACTGGTTGAGTGTAGCAAAGTGACTCTGATTGCTGCCTTGATTCCCTTGACTGCCTTGATTGCGCTCTTGAAGAATTTGCATGATCAGCTGTGTGTTTGCATTGGTTGCGGCCATCACAACTTGCCATGCCTCCAGAGGAGGGGGAGGTGGTGGCGGATCAGGATTCGGAGTCGTGCGCGTTGGAGGAGCCATCCTGAAGAGGTTGACCACCATTAGCACATTGACAGATAAATATTGAAGCTGAATCCAACGGAATGAAAATTGCAACATATAGTCTTCACATCCGAACAAAATGAACGAATGCATTCCTCTTGATATGGACACATATCCATAAACTGAGAAGCCACGTAGAATTAAGGTAGAGAAATAAATCAACAAGGTACGAATCAAGAACGAATAATAGGTAAGAAATCCCAATCTCAAACCAATATCCGTGGAAGAAAAACTAGAGCTACTAGAATTCCCACCTATGAAACTCCCGAACCTTTCCGTTTATGCAATCAGGTGTTGGGGATACAGGGGAAGCATAATATCTCACCCAAACTAGCAAATCCTACATCCAGCTGTATCCATCCTTCAACACATAACCAAGAAACCTTCGGAAACCATCTACCTCAACCTTCGAAAAACATCCGTTATACAAGTTATGGCGATACTCCTGAACTCCCGCCCCAGTACTGGGTGGCGTCGAGGTTATCTCACCAACGAACTGCATAAAAGAGATTTTCGATGTCGGCGTACTAAACTCAGGTATTCCAGAACTGCAACGATAAAATTATGATGACAACACCTCAGAGCTCAACTCCCCGGGACACTTCCACTAAACCCCTGACAGGAGGCACCAAGACAATGTTCTCATCATAAAACTATCGGAACGATTCCAAGATACCCGCGTGATCCTAAAAAAATTTAGTGAAATTTGAGAAGAGAAGAGTCAAAACTCTACGTCAGGATGCCTTACCAAAGCGATGAGGAGACTGGGAAGTAAAAAGAATTCCTAAACTCTCCGATATATAATTCCTAAATGACTCAAAACATTTTTCTAGACACAACTCGGCCGCTAAAAACGATCAAGCAATGGGGCTCCTAAGGTCGGGTAAGGCTCTGATTACCAACTTGTAACACCCTCTATGCGACTATAGCTCCCACGTGTCGAGGCACGACTTAGAGATATAATCGCATTGAAGGCATATGTCGCAAGTTAGGCAATCTTCACAAATATCCCATTTAATATAATAGTAAAAGGGGAGATAACATAGTTGGCTTACACTCGCCACGTCAATCAGGTACATAAATAACATTACATCATCCAAACACTCATGGCCCGACTACGGCGCCAAAATAAAGAGAACCCAACATGCGACAACGGTCCCGTTCACCCCCAACTGGGCACCACTACTGATCATCGGGAAAGGAAACATAGTAACGTTGAGAGTCTTCGTCGAACTCCCACTTGAGCTCATACGCGTCTCCTGGAGCGGAATCATCAGGCCCTGCGTCTGGTGTAATAGTAATCTGTGAGCCACAGGGACTCAGCAATCTCGCACCCTTGCGATCAAGACTATTTAAGCTCATAGGTAAGGCAAGGTAAAATATGAGTGGAGCTACAGCAAGTTACTAGCAAGTATGGTGGCTAACTTATTCGCAAAAGAGAGCGAGAAGAGGAGGCAAAGCACGAGCGAGAAGCTAGAGAACAACCTGCGCAAACATTACTCCAACACCGTGTCCACTTCCCGGACTCCGCCGAGAAGAGGCCATCACGGTAACACACTCAGTTGATTCATATTAATTAAATTAAGGTTCAAGTTATCTACAACCGGATATTAACAAATTCCCATCTGCCCATAACCGCGGGCACGGCTTTCGAAAGTTCAATCCCTGCAGGGGAGTCCCAACTTAGCCCATGACAAGCTCTCACGGTCAACGAAGGAATAGACCTCCTCCCAAGACATTTCGATCAGACTCGGTATCTCGGTAACTCAAGACACTTCGACAGGTTAAAACAAGACCAGCAACACCACCCGAATGTGCCGACAAATCCTGATAGGAGCTGCACATATCTCTTTCTCAGGGCACACTCAGATGAACACTACGTACAACTAAAACCAACCCTCAAATTGCCCCGAGGT